>NC_143257.1:627500-1237500 GCF_984573655.1 Nuphar pumila | reverse complement strand
TCCCGTGGAACAACATATCTGTGATGCTCAGATGGTTGAACCATTCTCCCTCTTCGATAGAGAATACATTTTAGCTGAAACAAAGGAAAATCGGCCAATAGTCTCACCGACCAGCAGCCATCCCAGCCACTCTGAGGGTTATGCAGAAGCAGGGTAACTGCTCCCCACTACGATCGATTCTAGTGGTGGCCCACGTAGCACCCCAATTGAAGAGTGTGGACCAGTCAAGGTTAAACAGCGTCTAGGTTGGAGTTTAGGGCCCACCAAAGTTGACCTCCCCTCCCACATCAGATGGAACATCGACTCTCCCAGTTAATCGGGGGACTACAATAGAGTTTACATGTGCTACCAAGGAACCAATAATGTGTTGTCAGTATCGGTATCGGTCTGAATTGTTGGGCTGTCGATTCAGTTGTATCAACTCATACCGATATTCAGCTGTATCGGCCGATACAGATATTGTATCAGCTAAAAAATAATAAAAAACTATTTCATGTCAATCATAAAGTGACACATGTTAAAACAATTTAAAAATAATATTAAATAATATTTTTTAATATTTTTTATATTTATTAAAAATGAGTTGAATCTGTCTTGAATGCATCAAAATTCTGTCGATATGATATGTATCTACAGATACAGGCCAATACGCATCGATACTGATTAACATTGCAACAAACGCTATGAACCTGCCCCCTGACGACGCTGTTTCCTCGACCATGTCCCTTTCCAATGAACCGGCCAAAGCTCGCTAACGATACAAAGCCTAATTATGACAAAATACAAGAATACCCCTATAAAGAATGAAATGTACATGTTCAAAGTAAGAGGGGTAGCACACAAAATAGTCATACATATATTACATCAATCTTAACAAGAACCACCACTTGAGCTCACCAGTAATCTCTGCAAGAGCACAGGCCATCCATGAAATGATGAAACCTACTGGCATCTCGAACGATGATTTCCCTCCTAACGATCTTAGAAATGCATTTGATAGCAAGATGGCAATCATGGCAAACACAGAGGTTCTTCATAACCCTGATTGGAGAATCAACCAGCACATTTAGAAGCCCAAACACAATTGCAAGCTTCTCACTGTGGTGTGCCAGGCAGAATTCCTTCTCTTCAATGTCCATATCATGCAAAACTGAACTTGTATCAGGCACATACCCAGATGCCTTCATCTCAACCATTAAATTCTTCATACATTCATCAATCTCCCTCCATTGAGGATTCGTTCTATCCCCCATACAAAACCGATAAACTTGGTTCTTCATTTCCAGCCAACTTATTCCAGGCTCTTTCTTCACATTTGATTCCCTCATGGCATTCCTAACTTTGGTAACATCCTCCCATCTATTTTCAGCTGCATGAATGTTTGAAAGCAAAACATATGGAGCAGAATCTTGAGGATCCAACTGAAGAACAACCTCTGCAACCCGTTTTCCGACCTCTGTATTCCTATGAATCTTATATGCAGATAATAAAGTCTTCCAAATGACTGTATCAGCTTTTACAGGCATCGATCGAATCAATGTCTCAGACTCATCCAAATCACTCGATCGGCCAAGAAGATCAACCATACAAGTGTAGTGTTCCAATTTTGGCACCAACCCATACTTCTCCTTCATCAATTTAAAGTACTCCTGCGCTTCCACCTTTAGTCCACTGTGGCTACGGTCATAGAGGAGATTGAAGAAAGTTACGGCATTCGGCTTCATCCCTTCCTTCTCCATCTTATTAAACAGCTCAATTGCATCTATTCCACGTCCATGGAATCCAAATGCAGCAATCATCGAGCTCCACAGAACCACATCAGCATCCACAAACCCATAAAACGATTTGATCGAATCGTCCAAACACCCACATTTTGAATACATGTTGACTAGTGAACTTCTCACCGATACAACCAAATTTGCACCAACCTTGATCACGTGGGCATGAACCTGCCGTCCTTGCCCAAGTGTTGCAAGCTCAGAACAAGAACTGATAACACTCAATAAGGTGACACAGTCAGGTTTGAACCCTTTACCCCTCATCCAATTGTTGTGTTCCAACACTTTCTCAGCATACCCACTCTGTGCTCGTCCTGCTATGACTGTGTTGCAGAAAACAACATTCTGCACAGGCATCTCTTCAACAACCAACTCTCCCCCATAAACATATCCGTGTTTGATGTACATATTGGCGAGCAATCTCCCAACGCAAACATCCCATTGAAATATGGATTTAATCAAAACAACATGAATCTGCTCCCCCTGCCTCAGCTCTAGCAGTTCAGCGCACCCTTTAGGAACGCTTCCATGAGTGAGCTGATCAGACATGATACCCATCTTCAGCATTGTCACAAAAAGCCATAACGCTTCTTCTTGATGCTCATACTTCACCAGCCCGGTGACCATCACGTTCCAAGATGCCGAATTTCTCTCAGGCATTTCATTGAAAACTTCTTGTGCAAGATCCAAGTTGTCGTTCTGCACGTACGCACCTAACATTATATTGAAAGACATGATATTTGGACGAGGCATAACATCGAACAATTCGCACGCCTGTTGTATTCCACCGCATTTGGAGTACATATTGAGAAGATGATTGCTGAGAAATCGATCGGAGGAGAGGCCCCTCGTGATTATAAGGGAGTGCAATTGCATTCCCTCCGAGAGGGACTGATTGGGCACGCACCTTTGAAGGAGGTGAGAAACCAACCTCGGGTCTGCCCAAAGCTCAATGAATTCTTCTCTACTCTTGATGGATTTGGGGGGGGTTCGAGTGGAGAGGGAGCGACCAAGGAGGGTGTTAGGATTCTTGCATTTGGAGAGAAGGCTCCGCACCATCAAAGGAAGTTTACCGGCCACTGCCAAATAAGAGAAACACAGAGAGAGGTTGTTGGAATTATGTGGCCATAAGTACAAAAGTATATAAAAGTTGAAAGGACATGACTGTTGAGGAAAATCAACGTAACAGTCAAAAGACACAGGTGAATGGTTGTGTCTTCTAAGTCTGTGCTTGATTAACGTTCGATTTGCAGTTTGCACAGTCGTGTCTGCACCAAATCCTCATTTTGCACAATTATCAAACAGAGAAATTAGCGAAGAGCTAAGTTAATTAACCTTTTTTAGGCATTATGCCAAACAGGACCGTCCACTGTAGCTTTCTTTTTACTGCCTCCTTTACGCATTTTGAATAACATATAGTATGCAGGTTTTCCTGAACACGGTGTATCTCATCTTTGAGGCTTGTTTTAGAACCCTCATAAGCAAACATGTAGTGTGCAGAAAGGACTCTGCACACTAAACCCTCGATGAGAATAAAGGAGAGGGGATATACCTATTGGAAAGAAGCCCTGTTTTCTGACTTTGATAATCAGAAAACCCCGTCGACTGTTTAAGAGAGAGAGAAAGAGATAGAGAACGCACAATATGGAAAGAGAGGAAAGAGCATCGTGGTGGTTGGTGTCGTCAGTCACCACAATTTCATTGCTCAAATCCCTCTTAGTTTTGGTACCAACAAGCAAAATCTACACTATAAATTTTGCTCTGCACATAAGAGGAAGAGAGTGAGCAAACAAAAGGAAAAGGAAAAAAGCATCTATAAGCAAAGACTCTTGGGCGGATGTAAGAGAGAGATTTTTCATTTAACATAAAGATTAGGCTTTTCCGGCAAGAATCTGACTAGAGACAGCCCGAATCTGCATCATATACTCGTCGTGATATTACACTATTTGAAGTTGTGTCGGTGTTGCCATAAGACCGGCTGTTTTCGTCAGTGTGATAAGTGGTTCCAACGATGACTCAGTAAAATCACAGGAGAGCCGCCGGCCGAGTTCCACCATTATCGGGTAGCCAAGCCGGAGAAGGAAAAAGGAAGAAGAAGGGTCGAGAAGAGAGAGACCCTTTTTCGTTCTTTTCGTTTAAAACTTCAAAGAGGTCCTTTTTGTGACAATCTCAGTAATAAACTATGATAATTACATCTCAGTGATTAATATTCTAATTATTTCATAAAAGGCTTTGTCATTATAAAGCGGGGTTTTCTTTTTCTAAAAATTCCAGAAAGATATCAGAAATAGCAGAACAAGTGTCTTATTTATTAAAATAGCAGAACAGGTTTCAGCTTACCTGATTTACAGAGCAATCCAATAGCCCTTTCTTAGAAATACAGAAAAGAGGTCGGATTGTTCTCAAAGCCTCAAAAAGGAGAATTCTTTTTTATTGAATAACATGTTTAATCATTACAATTGCATGCTACTACTTGCTATTGTGATGAATCTCATGTTTAAACTTGTTTATTATTATTTGTTACATATTTTTTTATATTTACATGGAGAACGCACCCGGATCATAGGCCTAGCCGCGCTGGCTTTGTCTGCCGTACTTATGGTCATTGTTCTAACAACCTAAAATTTTGTGGAATTACTCCTTGTCCCCAAGTTTGGGTGAGATGACACCCACGGGATTTGAAGCTAGATGGCCTGCCTAGCAGCCTAAGCCCCATCTCACTACCGCAAACCCCTTTGGGCTATTTGACACCATCAAGTGTGATGGAATAGAAAAATAAAACTCTCAAAGAGCATATCAAATTGATTTTTATTAAATGACTTGGGTTTTGTCTTAAGACATAATACATGATTTTGATACGTGATATTTTACTTTGCATATATTAATAAATAGATATACCCGAGAAAAGATGGAGCTGAATTTAGTTTAGCTTTGGTATAAAGATAGTCATCTATAAATAATGATAAATAATCATCACAAATCACGTTTCCTATCATTTTTTAAAGGCTTTGTACGTAAGTGTTGTGGTCAATGAGTGATTATTAAATTAATATGATGATTGATTTTAAGCAATGAGGCATGTTTGAAATTTTAAAATATGTTTATTTCATTTAATGTTTTAATTGATACACAATGGATCCATGGATTTTTAAAACTTTAATTTCTTACCTATATATAAGTGAAGATGTGTTTTACAAGGACAAAAGCACTATTTGCAGAAAATGAAAAGGTCATGAAAAAGTCATAAGAGACCCGACTAATTTATACATATTAACTGATAAAATTCACCATGATGAGACTGAAAATATAATTCTTGAGATGTTATGTTGAGAAATTCTTGGTAAATTTAAGGGAGGGAGGGAGGGAGGGGTAGTGTGCCCTTTAAAAAGAGAAGAAAGTCAAGTCTTTTGGAATTTAGACATTTCAAAGTAGTAGAACAACAAGTTTGCCATTAAAAAAAAAAAAAGGAACTGTGAGAGAGAGGTGTGTAATATAAAAGTAACTGGATAAGTACACCCATCCCGATGTCTCAAACAAATATTGGTGGACCCATGGGTTTGGGTTGGGTCCAAAATATAGACTCAGTGAAAACGGGTCATGTCTTGGGTATTGTAAATGAACACCCAAACTCAATCTGATTATGTAGCCAAACCCAAATGGTTTGCCGTATTTTAAAACCGATCTGACCTGAACCTGACCCCATTATGTATCCATACCTGCTTAGTACTCGACCCAACTATATAGCTTAACCGACTTGTAGCTAAACCTGCTTCATACTCAATCCATCTGATAATTTGTACTATATATTCAATTAAACATTTATAGATCTTGATAAATTTACAATTAATATGCATTGCATTTTTTTTATACAACAACGCCTTCATCCCAAACAATTGGGGTCGGCGATATGAACCAAAAAGAAAATCATTTTGTGTCCTCCACATGAATTCTTCTCCTCCAATCATTTCTATCCAATGTCATGTCCTCGGTGAGGTTCAAAGCATTCATATCTTTTCTTATCATCTCCATCCAAGTCTTCTTAGGCCTACCCCGACCTCTTTTGGCTAATATATTTTTCCATTTCTCCATCCTTCTAACCGGAGCATCATTAGGCCTTCGCCGAATATGCCCAAACCATCATAAATGATTCTCACTCATCTTATTTTCAATGGATGCAACACCTACCTTCTTACGTATTTTCTCGTTCTGAATCTTATCTTTTAGTGTCTTTTCACACATACATCGAAGCATACGCATCTCAGTTACACTCTTTTTTTTTAATATGATGTCTCTTGGCAGCCCAACATTCTGTACCATATAGTAAAGCGGGTCTAATTGTCCCCTTCAACCGCAATGGCATTCTACGATCGCACAACACTCCAGTTGCACTTTTCCATTTCATCCACCCAACCTTAATCTTATGATTTACATCTCCATCAATTTCTCCATTCTTTTGAATGATAGATCCCAAATATTTGAAACAATCATCCACCAGTATTTCTTGCTCACCAAGCTTCACTACACTCTCCTCACTACTTCGTTGCTTACTAAACCGACATTCCATATATTCTGTCTTACTCTTACTCAACGTAAAACCTCTTGCTTCCAAAGTTTGCCTCCATAATTCTAACTTAGCATTAACCCCAACTCTAGACTCATCAATGAAAACAATATCATCAGCAAATAACATATACCACAACACATTTTCTTCAATTGATCTCGTAAGTTCATCTATCACTATAGCAAAAAAGAAAAGGGCTTAATGCAGATCCTTGATGCAACCCAACCGTTATAGGAAAATTGTTTGTCACCCCTCCACAAGTGCGGACATTGGTTACTACTCCTTCGTACATATCTTTAATTATATTAATGTACTTGAGAGAGATACCTTTCTGCATCATTGTCCACCAGAGAACATCCCTAGGTACTCTATCGTATGTCTTCTCCAAATCAATAAAAACCATATGCAAATCTTTGTTTCTCTCTCTATATCTCTCAATAAGTTGTCTAAGAAGATGTATAGATTCCATAGTTGATCTTCTAGGCATAAAACCAAATTGATTCTCCGATATCATGGCAACCTTCCTCAACCTATACTCAATCACCCTCTCTCAAAGTTTCATAGTATGACTCATGAGTTTTATGACACGATAGTTTGTGCAATCTTGTATATCACCCTTATTCTTATAGAGAGGCACCAAAGTACTCTTCCTCCACTCATTAGGCATCTTATTTGTAGGACAAATCTTGTTAAAAAGATTTGCCAACCATACTAAATCTTTCTCACTCAAGCATTTCCAAGCCTCGATAGGTATACCATCCGGGCCAACTGCCTTTTTGGATTGCATTTTCTTCCAAGCCTCTGCAATTTCTTGCTTTTGAATCTTGCGCATGAAGTCACGATTCATCTCATGAAAAGAAATGGAGAAGTCTTCAAGATCCTGGGCATGCCTTCCATTAAATAGCTTATCAAAATAATATTTTCATCTCTCCTTAATCTCCTCATCTTTAACTAAAACCCTTTGCATTTCATCTTTGATACATCTAGTCATACCCAGATCCCTCGATTTTATATCTCTCATCTTTGCAAGCCTATAAATATCCTTTTCGCCCACCTTAGTATCCAACTTGTCATAGACCTCCTTATATACCTTATCCCTCGTGTTTCGAATTACTTTTTTAGCTTCCTTCTTTGCTACTATATACTTCTCCAAATTCTCATTATCACGACTCTTAGATTTCTATAACACTCTCTTTTAACCTTAATGGCTAATTTAACATCTTCATTCCACCATAATGTATTCTTACCTAGCGGTGCACCGCCTTTAGACTCACCCAAAACCTCATTCACCACCTTTCGCATGCAACCCGTTATCTTATTCCACATTGATTCTGCATCCTTCTCGAGACACCAATTAGCTTCCTTAGCTACTTGTTCTACAAACATTCCTTGTTTAGTTCCTTTCAGTGCCCACCACTTAATTTTAAGATCTATCATATGTCTATCCTTTTTGTGGTATTTTCTAATTTTAAGATCTAAAATTAAGACTCTATGATGTGTAGCTACACTTTCTCCCGATATAACCTTACAATCGATGCAACAACCCCTATCTCTCTTTCTGAGTAGAAAAAAATCTATCTGACTCTTATTAACCCCACTTTTAAATGTTACTAGGTGAGACTCCCTCTTCCTAAACCACGTGTTGGCTAAGATCAAATCATAGGACAAACCAAAATCTAGAATCCTTTAATTCATTTATTCATACTTCCTATTGCCCTTTTGTCAACTTATCAGATTGTAGTTAATCCCAAAATAATACTGGAAAACTCATTGAATTTGATACATTTTGAATATGATATATTATTGGTTTTTTGTTTCAACGTAAAATGTTTGTTAATACCCAACCCCAAAAAAATGGGTCGATTAAAGGCTCAACCCAGTTATACCCAAACCCATTAGCCCATATGGGTCCACAGCTTCTAGTTATACCAGAACCCAAACCCAAACTTGAATTAGATTGGATCGGGTTTGGATCTTTTAGACTTGATTTAAAAATGGATCTGATAAAAAGCAACCTGAACCTACACCCCTATTTAATTCAATGTAATTTAATTTAAAAAATTATATGTTTTCAATATACGTAACACATTCTATTTTTGAATAAAAATCAACCAATGCCAAATAAATTCATATTTCCATTCTTTGGACACATAACAAACCTGTCATTTAGAAAAAACTTATAAAGAGCCAAATTTGTAGCCTCAACTGCCCTTGCTTATGCTTTTATAAGATTTAAGTTAGTTGGTAAGCTTTTGATTTTTTTTTTTACTCAAAGAAACCGCACCAGGACCAGAGAGCTAGCCGCACTGGCTCAGCCTACTATACTAATAAGCTTTTGATTTGTTATCATACAATTTTAATAAATAGCTGATTTCATTAGCCCATATGGGTCCACTGTTTCTACTTATACCGGAACCCAAACCCAAACTTGAATTAAATTGGATCAGGTTTGGATCTTTTAGACCTGATTCAAAATCTGATCTGATAAAAAGCGACCTGAACCTACACCCCTATTTAATTCAATGTAATTTAATTTAAAAAATTGCATGGTTTCAATGTAAGTAATACATTCTATTTTTGGAAAAAAAATCAACCAAAGACAAACAAATTTATCTTTCAACACATAACAAACCTGTCATTTAGAGAAAACTTATAAAGAGCCAAATTTGTAGCCTCAACAGACCTTGTTCATGCTTTTATAAGATTTAGGTTAGTTAATATGCTTTTGATTTTTTTTTTACTCAAAGAAACTGCCCCAGGAGCAGAGACCTGGCGGCGCTGGCTCAGCCTACCATACTAATAAGCTTTTAATTTGTTAGCATACAATTTTAATAATTATCTGATTTCATTATTTTGTTATTTGCAAATAATTATAAGTCTAGAATACCAATCTTATGAAGACCTCAACTGAAACCCAAACCGAGAATACGGAAACCTGTTAATTCATATGGGTCTACTTTTTTCAGACATACCCAGATCTGAACCTGAACCAAAATGGGTCTATTAAAAACTCAAACCGAATATACCCAACCTGATACATACCCGAACCTGTTAACCCAAAGTTTATAGGTGTACCCGAACCCGTTAACCCAATGTTTATAGGTGTACCCAAACCCAAATGAGATTGGGTCGGGTCTTAATATTAAACCCGATTCAAAATTGAGTCTGATAAGACCCAAGCCGAACCCGACCGGTTACACCCCTAGTTTTCAGCAGGACTGGCTCTGGATCGGGCTGGCCCAATGTCCTCGAAGATTGGCTTAAAAGAAAGCAACTGTATTAATAATTCAAGAACCTTGCTCAAGGGCCCAAAGGAACAGGTCATGACATCACCTGAGACCAAAGGCAACTTTGATTGTTTTGTGTCTCAGGTGATAAAAATAGAGGGGCCAAAACTGAATGGCTGTAAGGGGGGATCACCAATAATCTAATTTGGAGAATCTCTGCCATCCAAAAAAAAAAAACTACAAACTCCGATAATCGATCACGGTGACTTCATCTTCCGGGGCATCAAGATCTTGGTAACTGCATCAAAGAGAAGAGAAATGGGTTAATACTCTTTTTCTTTTCTGTTTTGATAGGCAAGCTGGGGTTAGTCCGACCCCCACCCGTTAAAAAACCATACCATTGGGATTTGAACTTGCAAAGTCCCAACACAAGGTGAAGTGCACTCACTGGTACTACCAGACAACCGGAGCCACCGTTGGTGGGTTATACTCTTTCTGTTTAAAAGATCATAAAATTACCAACGGGGCTCCGCTTCTGGTAGGAGCAGTTGGTGCACGTCACCTTGTGTTGGGACGTTGCAACTTAGAATCCCAATGGTATAGTTGTATAACTGGCAGGGGTCTGCCTAACCCCAGCTTTTTCCGTCAAAAAAAAAAAGATAAAATTTTCCAAGACTGAGAAGCCAATCGATCAAAGCGGGAAAGTTTAACACCAAACTAGAAGGAACAGGTAATTTTTCTGCATTAAAGGCACCCTACTCACCTCCTGATGCGTCGAGGATCCTGCCTGAAAGCTGGAGGGACAGAAATAATGGGAGCTGGACCAACAGCAGAGGGCCCTGGACGCCCCTTCCTAGCTCGTGGACCACCATTTCCTTCGTAAGGACCTGGACCACTTTGATCTCGCAACATCCGCATAGCAACATCGGGTGGGGCAGGAACAAACGGACCAAGGGGTCTGCAAAAGTGTCCCATACATATACATTAGATTGGCATGACAAACAAACTTTGGATACTCCTCACAAACAGAATTGCAAAAGTAGAAACAGCAAGCATACCCAGCACCCGGTACTGGCATTAAGATAGATGGTGGGGGCGGCATATCAGAATTAAAGGGCGGTGCACCACGCATCCCAGGGCTTCCGTAAGCATCATACCGTGGAGAATCAGGATTTCCCCCTTCTGGTCCACCAGACCGATAATCACGAGATGGCGAGTTCTCAGCTCTGTCATACCTTTCTCTTCCACTAACCCTATCAGCCCTGTCATGTTCCTTCCGACTGCCACGATCATCTCTTGGACGGGCCATCCCATCTGAACCAGGCTTCCGTCTTTGTGGCTTGTCTTTCTGCAAAAGCAGGGACATACAGGCAAAACAAAATCATAACTTGCAAAGGAGAGCTGAAAGTGTTTATTGCAATAAATTGAATGAAATCCACAAGCAAAATATACAAAGAACAAAAATGGAGAGTAGAAGCACAAGTTGAAAAAATTTACATGTTAAAGTTCCTAGGTCAGAACAAAACAAATTAACATCAGTAGATGATCGAAGTGTTGATTTCAAGTAAATTAATCATGCTAAACACATCTGCACAGTCATAATTTCAAAGAACACCGAACATTCAATAAAATAATTTATTTAGCACCGTGCCATATTTAGCATAGCACGGATGTATTACCCATATATATATACACACACACACTTTTTACCACAAAAGCAATGTACAAATGCATGAAAAAACTAAATAGTATGGAATAAAATGAAGTAATACAATCCACACCTTAATGTCATTAGTTACTAATACAAGGTGCTAAAGCATTATTTTAGCATGTGTTTCTCACAAAACATGTCACCAAGTTCCATTACAATCTTCCTATATGACTCATTAAAGATGAAAATCAGTGATCAATTGTTTGCAATATTCAATTAATTGTATTCCTTTATACCTTTTTGTATCCTATCTCAGGCAAGAGGAAAATGTCAATTGTAAAATTTCTAGATATATTCACCACGATCAAAGACTTGGAACTAGAATACGGAAGTTCAACACTCAAGGTTCATTAAGAAGTCTACAAATCCATCAAACATTGGAATTTGGAAAGGCACATGTATGACAATGGTGAGCTACTGAGCTGGCATATTCACAAGATGAGGCCACCAATGCCAGGTAAGTGCAAAAATGCATAAGGCTGAGAACTGCCCTTTTTCAGAAGCAACAAAGGATCATCGTTGATTACTTTGATCAGAACATGCATGTGCACAAACTGCCAATATCCATATTATATGGACATGAAAAATGTGCTAAAAGTGTAAAGTATGTCAAATTGTGAACAACAAGATAATATTCATCATAAGTCCTACCAGTGCAGGTTGTTGAAGAACAGGTGCGCCACCAGGTGCATCTGGATCACTGCAATGCCAAACACAATCACCCTTCAGTCTCCTAAAACTTGGCAATGGATCTTTATTCTTTACAGATAACACTACATGAGGTAAAACAGCAACTTACTTCATGTAGTTCTGAAAATAGAGATCCTCTCGAACTTTAGAAGTGAGTTCCATTGCAAGCTCAGGGTGCTTCAATTTTAGATGCTTGTGCACAAACTCTGCAGCATGGAAGAGTTTGGTGCAGCCTTTGGCTCCACATCCATATTTCCACCCATATTTCTCATCTCTGATTTTTCTGATCAAAGGATCCAAGGCTTCGATAGTAGCAGCATCAATCTTATCTTTTGCTGTCATTATTTCCAATGGATCCTGCCCTTGTAATCTTCCTTGCCAGAAAGTGTCAAGCTTCTTTTCCCACTCTATCCCTGATGATGCATTTGTTCCATTATAGCTTTTACTCTCTGCTCTTACATGTCGCAGGCCCTTAGGCTCACTAGTTTCAGTCATACCATAGTAATCCAAACTGTGGACTCTCCACAGATAAGTAAGAAGGGTATCCAATAGCTCGACACCTTCTAAGCCCTTGACTGTTGATAGACCACGTATAATTACAATAGGTCCCATGGATCCACCATGAGATTTTTCAACCTCCAGCTTGTCCTGATCCACGCTACTAAGGACATTGTCTTTGATTCCTTTTTCAGCATCGAGCTTCCGTACAAGTGACTGTGATTGTTCAACATCAGCTTGAATTCTTCTTGGTTCAGCACTAACTGGATGTGCCTTCGGGGCAGCTGAAAGAAGCTCATTTTCTTTGACAGAACCTCTACCATGGCGCCTTCTTTTGCCAGTGGCATCTGCTTCATCTTCTGAATTTGGCTCACTTGCAGGTCCAGATTTATTTGATAAAGCAGTGACACCTGGACCACTGATACAATAACAACAGAATGTCAGAAAAGGTAGGAATGCAGTAATTCACCTGAAAACTGAAAAACCCAGCAACAAATTAGATGTCTTACATGTCCGCTGTTCCACTCGTCAAATCCAACAAAAAATCCTTTGCAATAACCCTTGCACTTTCATTTCTCCTGATAACAAAAGATGAAACACTTTCAGAACTAGACCATGCTAAAAAAAATTGACACATTTTGTCATACCGCAGACATTGTTCCTAAAACAAAGCAGTGCAAGAATATAAGAAGAAAAGCTGACCTTTCAATAACAGTGAGTAAGTTTGTTGGATGATATTTGTCTCTCAACCTACATTTTGACAAAACAATAAACATAAGAATGCAGAATGCATACAACGAACAAAATGCTACTCCGGTGCATGAAGAAGTACCATTCTTCATCCTTGTGAGCATCAAAAAATGAGCCCTTTTGAGTTGAGATATACTCTGACCGGTATTCTTCATACCTAGTTGATGACAATAAATCTTTAAATCAATATTGTTATAGCAGAATTAGAAAATAATCATAATAATAATAACAAAGGTTATTGCAGTATTCCATATAAGCAAAATGTAATAAACGGCTCAATACCTCCTCTCTGCTTCAGCAGGTAGGATATCATCTTCAAGCTCTTGGATGAACTGCTTATAAGACATCAAACCTTCCCTGATAATGGCATTAAATTAACATCACATGCTATAGAAACAAATTTGCAATCCAAAATGCATAAAAAGACCTATCTCTACTAAGTGAACCAGCATAAATACGATCTTGACCTTTCCCAATAGACAATAAGGGGAACAAGATCCTATCAATACATCATCAAGCTACCAAGCATAACCAACCTAATAAATCTGAAGAACATGAAAACACAGGGCTTCAGATATGAGGGGAAAAGGGAAAAAAAACTCATCTTCAATCACAAAAAAATATTACAAAAAGAAACTTTACCTCACACTAAACAAGCTCTAAAGAAGCACAACAGATTCTTCTTAGAAATTGTATCATGTATTGCTTGCCTTATTGTAATTCTCAATCCATAAACCATTAAAGCATGTTCCATGTGGTACACAAGCCAAACTTCATTACTAATTTTAAACATACAAGAAGCACAATGAATTCAATAATGGCTGCATGCAACATAGAAACCATATGCAGAGATTCCATCAGTCAACTGAATTATAAGTGGAAAACGAGCAACAGATACTATGCCAGGTGGAAATTTAACTTAAACTGGCTGATAATGTGTTTGGTGGATCATATGCTACAGTGAGATTCAGACGGTATTTTTTGGCATTCCTATAATAACCGAAAAACCTCCTCAAGTCACTAGTGTTTGACTGCCAAGACAGACTTTCATGTGAGCTGCCAGCCTTTTCCCTTCATGTTGCTAAAACTCATGAGCTGGTATTTGGAAATTGGCAGCAAAAGGTCATCTTTCCAACAAATGCCACAGTTTTTAGAATTAGCAATCATAAAAGAGTAGTGAATATATTCTCATCTATGTTACCGCGGCATGTCATTTTAGCTGTCATACCCATGGCGACACGGGTACAGGTACCAGGTGCAGTGCAGGTACGCTTGGTACCTGAACCTCAGGAAAAAAACAAAAAACAACCCCCCCCAACCTCCTCGAAACCATCAACTCTCTCTGGTCTCGCTCTCCCCCCTCTCTCTCTCATCTTCCCCCTCTTTGTCTCCCTCTCTCTCGATTCCCCTCTCTGTCTCCCTCTCTCTTGTCTTCCCCGACAGAGAGGGGAATCAAGAGAAAGAGGGAGACAAAGGGGGAACACGATAGCCAAAGGGGGGAAGCGAGACCAGGGAAAGAGAGAGAGAGAGGGAGGGGGAAAACGAGAGCCAAAGATAGGGGGGAGAGCGAGAGAGTACCTCCCCTCTTCTTCTTCTTCGTTGCGCTGCAACAAACAAAGAGCTTAGTTGTCAAAAGTTGTGCCTAGGCTCCGCCTAGGTTGGATAGGCGTAGGGACATCACCTAGGCTTATGGGTCTAAGCTGTAGGGCCTTTTTTTATCTAGGTTGTGCCTAGGCTGTCCCCACCTAAGCCGTAGGGACATAGTTGTCATGTTTTTTTTAAGTTTTTTTGTCTCTTTTATTTCTTTTTTTCTTTTTCTTCCTCCCGCCCCAAAAGCTTTCTTTTTTTATTCTCTCCTTTAATCCCTCCACTTAGTTGTCAAAGGGAGAGCCTAGGCGGCCTTGGCGAGGTAGTCGCTCGGTCTGATGCGCAATTGCACACACATATATGTTTTCTGAATAAATGTATATAATTATATATATTAACATATCATAAACATATATTATAAATTTACAATATTATGTGTTTATATTATATATAATTATATATATACGCATATTTGTACTTAATTCATATATAATCTATAAGCGTAGGAGTTATCTATTTGACTGCTTTTATGTAATATAATTGTTTTACAGTGTTTGACAACATGTTATTATTTGTCTATTGCTTATTGTTGATTGATTTTATGTTGTATACATGTTTGTTATTAATGTTAGTAGTTTGTTTACATATTTTGTATTTTTTTTAAATTTTTTATTTGAGATACCGCCTAGACCTCACCTAGTCTTTTTCGCGGTTCACCGCCTAGGCTCCGACTAGCGCCTTTGACAACTAAGACAGAGAGAGAGAAGGAAAACTGGAGAGAGAAGGGGGGAAGGGTCACGCTTTTCCCTTTTTTATAACTTGGTTAAACCAAGTTGGTTTCGTTGACCCAGTTTGGACAAATTCAAACCTGGTCAACGAAGCTAAAAAAGATCTTTAAAAAACAACTCTCTCTCTCTCTCTCTCTCTCTCTCTCTCTCTCTCTCTCTCTCTCTCTCTCTCTCTCTCTCTATATATATATATATATATATATATATAGAGAGAGAGAGAGAGAGAGAGAGAGAGAATCATGTCCATGTACCCTCATTTTTTGAAATTGCCGTGGTGTACCCTCCGTACCCAGGTGACATGGATTCTCATATGGTTCTAGTAACACTGCCTAATAATTTTCTTAGTTTTTATATCATTAATAAAGTGCATTGTGTTGGTTTAACAAGTGTTATAACTTATAATAGTATGTCCAGCAGCTCCAGCATATAAGATACCTACACAACAAGCCTAGAAAGTGCATCCTGTTCTAGGGTGAAAACAAACTCAATACATAGGCCTTACTATGATGACCAGGCCTAAGTCTATAAGCCCAGTGTACCAAGCCTGGGCCCGAGCAATTAGAAAAAGACATAGTTATGTTGCAATTTATTTTTAGTAACCTTTATCCCACAATGCAGAGTAAAATATACTCATCCTCTATAATTCAAGAGATCCTACCCTCATGTACCTGGTTTTCTGTGCACCTGGCAACATGCAACCTGCAACCCATGAACCAAAGGCCCAGCCTACCACAATGTGGTCTGACAGACTTTATGGGCCAGACCAATTCAAGGTTAGGTTATGCCTGTCAGGGCCATTTACTTAACAGGATGGACCATTGAGAACCTCTGCCCAGCCTGCCCAATACCCTGTCTGCTTGCAACATAGAAATGGGCAATTTAACTTAGGCATGGCCAATTATTCTTAAAGATGGGACATGTATGTAGACATGGGAAAGATATTAATGATCTAATACTGAGCCATTTATAGAAGATAAGTAAAAGCTAGTACTACACCTATGAAAAGGCATTCAACGAGCTTTGTAATTAATCTCAGGTTTAGATCATCAAGTGAGATACTAAAATCAGAGAAGGAACAGAGTTGCAAATCAGCTCGGAATACAGATAACCTGTCAGGCCCATAACTGAAATACCTAAAGCCTAAACATGCCTCAATACCCAGCTTAAGACCATCAAAAAACAAGCCCCAACTAAAAAGGGCCCAAGTACTAAAACAGTTGGAGATCCCCTGTTGAGCAATATTTTTTTATGCATTCCTATCCTGGAACAATGCTAGCCATCAGAACATGCTGAATCTTCCAGACACCACATTAAATTTTATGGAAGATTCGAAGTGTTGGCATTATGATTATAAATTAGACTGGTCATATGTTCAGGGATTTGGGAGAATTCACTGTGAATCAGAAACCAAAAAACAAAAAATAGAAGTTATGATAGGCGCTGATGGGTTGAAGCCAGAAATCCTAAGATAGACAAATTCCAATGAAGACACTATGATTTTTAGACAAGAAAAGTCAATTACAGAAAACCATATAGTTCAAAGGCAAATGGACCAACAACATGCTTAAAATTGTTGATTTTCTTGAAATTTGAATAATACACTGAGAGCTGAAAAAAAAAGGAAAACAAAAATGAGAAAAGAAAAAAGATACTCATAGAGGGTCAAACAAGAACATGCAATAGTTTATCAAAATGTGGAAACGTTAAAATTCTCAATGATGTCCTGAGATGTCCAAAGATGAATATAAAATTTGTGCAGGCAGTCCTGAATCTGAAAGAAAACACACATAACCAGACATGCAAATTGTGAAGATTGAACTGGATCCAGGTGATGATGCATTGGATCCACAACACACCAGCCCACACGTTGAGATGGGCCCACATGCTATGAAGGAAAGTTCCAATATCAAGAATTGTTATCTTGGTGATTGCACAAGACAAGGAAACCTTGGTCACAAGACAACAAATGAGAAGGAAGGAAAAGAAAATTATTCAATAAAAAAGAATGAAAGAAAGCTTCACTCATCCTACAAGACTATTAATAGAAATATTTTCAATTATCCTTGTAATCAAGAGCAGTCTAACCTAAGTAGGAAACTCTTGTATCCAGCAAGTTTGCAAAATTCTATACATGTTGAAAACTTGAAATTATAAACAAGGGAGGACAAATCCTCTCTATCGTGTGATTGAGAGAGAGAGGTTCTATAGTGGACGTAGAACACGTTGAACCAAACCACACTAAATCATGTGCATTTGTGTGTGTGATTTGCATTTTTTCACAAATTAACTATAATTCTGAAAGAAAACACATACATAACCAGGGCACAAGTCAGCCCCAAGGGGTTTGGTGCAATGGAGGGGGCCGTGGGCACTAGACAGGTGTTTAGGGTTCCATTCCCATGAGTGTCAAACCCTTACATTAATGAGGGCAAGGGATAAGCCATTGCTCAGCCAAATCCAGGTGACTCCCTCGGGGCAAGGGGTGTGACACAGGTTTACACCATCGGGAAAGCAACCATAAGTACGGTAGGCTTAGCCAGCACGACTAGGTCTCTGATGCTGAGGGTGGTTTCCCCCATCCTTCATGGACAAAAAAAACAGGGCACAAGTCAAGTTTATGAATGCCTCAAGTGAAGTTTTCATCCAAGCATGAAATTAACTATAATTCAGAGCACCCAGTGAATTTGACAAAAATAAAGACTATGATACAAAAGATATAGTCTAAGAAATGAAACAGATAAAGAAATATTATGATGAGAATGGGAGAAAAATGTTGCAAGTTGGACCAGCACATATTATGCATTACATTGGAGAACAAGGGAATCCAAACCTCTGTGTAGCACCCATAATGTTTGAGCCATCACCAAAGTGTGAATCAGACCCATCTACATAAAAGTAATTCAAAATAAAAAAATGTTTACATCAACAACAAAAACCATTATCAACATTACCAGCTCAAGAAAATCAACCCATGTATTTGCAAATTTTGGATACAGCAATCCAATTTGAACAATCATCAACATGGTTAAATATTGGTTATACTATCTTGATAACCTGATCGATCTGCATGCCGTCCATGAGCCCTTTCATCATGATACCTGGGTCTTCCTCCCACTGCACCTCTATCATAACCTCCCATATAATCATAGCCAAACCTGCAATGAAATTCAAGATATAAATTTGTGAAAAAGGAAAAAAGGAGTATGCCATGATATGTATCCTTGATGCTGGATACAAAACACAGTCACTGTCCCATCCATTACAATAACAACCAGAAGGCAGAATTCACCATTCACTGAAAGTAGTGTACAGTTTATTCAAAAAATAGCAAAAAACACAGTTCTTAAACAGTGCTTAGAATGCATGAAGTGACTAAGCAAGTTGATCTAGCCATAGAAGAATTTGATTATTGCAGTTTTTAGCTGCTGCATTCAAAACCTCTTGCCACCACAAGATTCTTTAAATAGGGATAGGCCATTTAAGTTGACATGAAAAGGCAATTCTGAGTACAGCACCATCATGTGAAAACTATTCCATAGATAGGCGATAATTAGGTGATGATAAAGAAAACATTAGTGGACACCTTAGTAAAAGAATCTTCTCTAAACTTTCAAAGAATTAGGTTACAATGACAGCCATGGAAAACTATCCCGTCTTTACAGGTAAACCAACATCTACCAATTACACATACCCCTATGCATCAGAAGTTGGCGAACACTCTACTTCCCTCAAAAAGAGTATAATACCATTTTTTCCTGTGATGTCCTGTCCTTCAACTTGTTTGGTCCATGCAATTTGATGAAAACACCCCAAGCTAACTCAGAAAAAAATAATAAAAAAAGTAAAACATCCCAAGCCAGTTATGTGAAACCCTCCATAAGTACAAGCAGCGTCTTCGATCATTATAGTTCACAAATTGTATAAGCCATCACTCGAACAAGGCCTTTGCACTAAAACTGGCAAAAATGTTTTCTTTCTTCTTCTGGTTATTCCAAGTAACCAGGTCACTGCTAGCAATAAAACTAGCAGCAAGACCATGAATACCTATATAAAAGTAACAATTTGTACAGCCTATACATAGAAATTTAGATAGATGGAAGTAGAAACTTGTCAACAAAGCACCGATCCTTGTCTCTACGTCAATTCATTTCCCTACATATAATGACATCCTTTCATCTACATTATTTCCTATTTACTTCTTTATTTTTCTCTTGACAGGAGACATGGGTATGCCAAATGCCTACTTAGGTGCAGATAGACCATTGCCAAGGATTACTCTATTTCTTGCAACTTGTTTGTCTTTTCTTCTCAGGATGTTTGTTGTTTCTTTGGCAATTCTTAAATTATCGGTCCCTGCATTTCCATTTCCTAAGCCTTTTAACTTACCACAAAGAAACTATGCATCACTAAAAATGAACTCAATAGTAGCATTTACAATTGTAACTCGACATATAACCTGAAGATAACCCATTTTCTCTTTTTTTTTTCTCAACAGTTTGCTCCTCCACAAGAAAAAGGCTATCGTTCTAATTGGATCCTCATAGAACAAGTGCAATGCTTCAAAGTGCTTATTCCTCTGTGCTGCCAGAATTTTTTTTTAGTCAGTGGGAGACAAAGATGAATGGTGGATACCAACAGGATTGGAAACTGCATGTTGCAGAATCTTAAGCTATTTTTTAAAGTGTAAGCCATCACATATTTCAATCAAATGCTTCGATTCAATTGGGCTAGAGATAACATCAGTAGGTTCGTCCACAAACCACGTCAAACATGGAACGCGTTATTATTAAAAAAAAGTAAAATGGGGGTGGCATAATTCCACTGCCTAGTTTTATATCTTATACGTTTCTAACTTGCAAAAACAGGATCAATAAACAAAAGGAAATCAGAGGAACATCACTTCCGACCTATCCGCCTGCGCAATTAATCTATAGAGGCATTGATTGCCATGAAATCATGAATAAATAATCAATCAAACAGAAGAATTCGATAAAAATCTTACCTCCGGTCATCGGCACCAAAACCTCCCCTAGGGCTACTCCGACGATGATCGTATCCATCATCCCTCCGCGTGCGCTTAAACGGCGGAGAGGAATGGCGAGAAGGAGAGTGCCACCGCTCCCGTGAGGGGTACGGCGGAGAGCTGGGACTGCTGCGCCGCCTGTACTCCCGCTCCCGGTCCCTCGTCGAGGCACCGGCAGCCGCCGACGGCGACCGGCACCGCTCGTAGTGATCGCCTCGCCTGTTAGGGAGGCGGTCGTCCCGCTCATCCCTTCTCTCCCTGGAGTCCCTATCCCTCTTCCTCGGCGGCTCTTCCGAAGTTTTCTCCCTCCGCTTCGGCTGCTGCTCCCGCGACTGATCTAGGGTTTCCGGAGGCATATCCATTACCTCCGCCATTGAAGCAACTTCTACAGAATATCTGGACGCGCAGCAACAGTTTACAAATCCGGTAATAAGACGAAAATCGGAGATCGAAAGGAGAGAAATCGATGAGGGGAATGAAGCCTAAAGCCCGACGTTGCGGGTGCCCTACTTCGGTCGAAATGATAAGAACGCTTCCTTCGCTAGGGTTTCGGATGCCTTCCCTCCTCTTCTTCTTCTTCTTCTTCTTCTTCTCTCTCTCTCTCTCTGAGAGGGCGAAGGCGCCGAAGCGAACGAGTGATCACTGATCGCTCGAGCACACACCCAAAATGACATAAATGGTCTTTTAGGTTCGGGTCGGATGTAGAGAGTATTGAATCTGATACAAACGGATCTGAACTAATCGGAATTCGGATACGGGTTTGGAGAAGCCATTTGAATTTTGGATGCACTTTTACATGTATTTGGGTTAGGGGTATCAATGGGTCGGGTTTACCCAGACCCAACCCGTACCAAACTCTATAAGGTGAGGGTTTCTTTTGTAGTGGGTCCATTAGATCTAGGTCCGGACTCAGTACCAACATCTCAAATCAGGTCTAGGTCTGGTTCTACCTGGGTCCAAACCAAACCCACCCATTGACACCCCTAATTTGGATTAAGATAGACGA
Source organism: Nuphar pumila (assembly GCF_984573655.1). Taxonomy (NCBI): domain Eukaryota; kingdom Viridiplantae; phylum Streptophyta; class Magnoliopsida; order Nymphaeales; family Nymphaeaceae; genus Nuphar; species Nuphar pumila. The sequence goes on along the minus strand of NC_143257.1, from coordinate 1,215,881 downwards.
ATTTGGATTCAGGATTAGCTTCATATGTAAAACCCTACAAATGAACCTGATCCATTTAACTGATCGGAGTTGGAAACTTTAATCGAATCCGGGAAATGGTAATTGGGTGGTGGGATATGCCAACCAAACATGATCAGTGAGTTGACATTCCTACCAGGGATGTAAACGGGCCGAACTCCGGTCCAATCTAGGCATTATAGAGTCTAACCTAATTGAATTCATATTCAAATTTGGAGTCTGATTGAATCAGATAAAATGAATCTGGATTTGATTAGCTTAAAACCCGATATTTATACTTAGTTGGATTCAAGGTTTGATGCATAACTCAATGTTGAACATGAATCTGATTGTTAATCTGATCCCAAATTTCGCTACCAAAACTGACTAATCAGATTCTAATTCATGTCAAATATCTGGTTACATCCGACCCATTGACATCCCTAATCCCTACTCCATTAAATCCTATACGTAGGATGGTATCCGTCTCCAGATTTTGTAGTTATGCTGCAAATGGTGTTAGAGTACCTTTTCCACAAATACATTGGGGCCCAATTATCGGTGTGTATTGGCCAATACTCATCGTATGGGTTGAAAATTGATACATCTTCACCCTTTAATAGGTTATTTTTAATAAGTGCAAAAAAACACTAAACAATAAATGTATTTTCATTACTGTAAAATTAATTTTAATTGTTTTAACATGTGTCATGTTATGATTGACATTTAATATTTTTTTATTATGAAAAATGGTCATATTGTATGACAAAAAAGACACGTTTTTTGAAATGCCTTAAAATTTTCAAATATGTTTGTTGTCCAAAATCATAAATATTGTTAATTTTATTATATTTTTAGCCCTTGCACCTATCATTTTCGGTGTGAATTTTCTTCATATGTGATGTTTTGAGGTTCGAGTTTAAACAAAATATATAGTTTTTTTATTTGCAGTTATTACATTTTTTATACAAAGTAACTCAGGTATTTGTGTAATTTGTCGATTCGAGTTTGAAAAAAATCACATATTTTTATGTGCATTTCTGAATTTTTTTATATAAAGTAACTTAAGTATTTTTGAGGTTCAAGCTTAAAAATAATAATAATATTTTTTTATGTAAAGTTATTACATATTTTATACGAAGTAACTCAGGTATTTGTGTTGTTTATCAGTTCAAGTTTTAAAAAATCACATATATTTTATGCAAAGAAACTTAGGTATTTGTGATGTTTGTAGGTTCGAGTTTATAAGAAAGTTCAACAAACAAATCTGGATTAAGTATTTTCATAAGAATCTTCAATGCCCTAGGAGGACACGCACAAGGAGATAAGGCCGGTCGATTGACTTTAGCTATTCAATGCCCTAACCAAAAGTAGGGTTGAGCCTCTTGCAACTTTACAATTTCATTTACGAAATATTTTATAATTTATGAAGTTTTTATGGAGCTTCCCTTGGCCTATAAAAAGAGGCTCTCATTGTTACCATAAAACAATAAATAGAAATGATTGGAATGTTTGTCGCTCACTCTAGTTAAATGTCACTTGTATTCCAGTTTGTTAAGAGGATGAAGGGCAAGCCCCCGTACGTTGGAGTGAAGACCGGTAGTCAAATACTACGAGTGATGCCCTTGTGACGTGTTTGTTGCCAACTTTGAGCTTGCGTCGATAAGTTTAGGAGAAGTTAAACTTGCGTTGTCCTGTGACCCTTCTCATACACAATCTGATTTTCACAATGTATTAGAGTGGATGCTCCCCTAATTTTTAGAGCAAGTTGGTTTAAACCGCATAGACGATACTCTCCCTCTTTTTGCCCGAGAGTTATTAGCAATTGTTGTGATCAATCAACGTATACAAGTTAGTTTTTTTTTAGTAGTAATACAACAGAAACAAAAGGTTGCGCTTAAAGAATCGTCTTTGACAAATTTTCTCCATTTTCTCATGAGGCGATATATGGTACATGCATATTATATTTGAATGAGTACACTTATGAAAGAACAAACAAACGAACTTGCAAACTTCACACTTACATCACTTGCCATCCAAGCGTCTTCGTCAAAATCAAATTCTTTTTTCTCTGTGTTAGTCTCTTGCATATCCTATACCTCGGGCATAACAACTAGCGTTGAGGGTGAGGCTTTGTAGGGTTGACGTCTGCGATGTCTCTATTTTCCTTGAATTGTCTTTATACTCATTGCGAACTACCTAAGATATATATACAACACATATGACATTTGAGTTCATTAATAAATACTCCATAAATATAAAGAAACAAAATTTATTAAAGAAAAAACTAACGAATACAAGTGACACAACAAACTAAAGAATAAACATATGATTTAATGTGCTTTTGCCTATTGTGGCCAAGCTCACCATATATACTACACTTGTATGGCACATCCTTGTTTGTTATCCATATTTTATTCTTAGAGCACCCTAGTTTAGGACCCACGTTTGGTGATAATAGGGGAATAGGTTTCGGATAAGCGACGTGTGGCACATCATCCACCATCAGCATGAATGAATAGTTATTATATGCAACGTGGCACGAGTCAACAATGTACCACTTGTCGCAATATTCATCTGGTTGTTTGCTTTTGTACAAAATGCACGTGATCGCATGTTTGCACAGAATCCCGCTAACTTCTCACTCTCTATAACTGCACTCTTGACTCTCGAGATTAACATCGTAACCAATATCTCGATCGCGGGCTTCATATTGACGCTTGAGGCAATGCACTACTTGCACATGTACTTTTTGTGCATCTTTCTTACCTTTCTCAAGCTTTTCTTTTACGTTGAGCACCACAATAATTTCTGACATGTTTTACCCATCAATCCTTCTTTGCTCATAAAGTTTCTCAACATGAGATAAAACTTTTTTTATAAGAAGAATCAGGGGCTTGTCACATATTATGAGAATATACGCATTGAAGCTCTCCGCTATATTATAGGTTAAGCAATTATACCTCTTAGTTGAAAACTCATGGTTAGCCCAATGTTTGTTTGCAACATCTTTTATGACATATGTGTATATGTCTTTACGTTGGTTGTTGATCTTGTCAAGAAAGTATGTACATTAAGCTGTCATGGTTGCTCTGGCTCCCCTCCACCAAAGTGGTACAAGTGATTGACCAAAAATAATTTTAAAGTTGTTCGTGAACTGCTTCATGCAATATTCAACATGACAATTAGGTCATACGAGGTGGACAACATATTGCAGCCCAAGGTACCTATATGAGATGACTTTCAACCGTTGTTTAGCTCTAGGGTTCTCAACATTGTAGCGATCCAATTGTCGTTTTACCTGTGACAAAAACCATGCCCATAAATCCTTCAACTATCTATCGACAACTGCAAATGCAAATCAAAAATATCTAACTGTAAGGATCAATATTATGTGCCAACAATAATATACTATGTTTTTTTCTTTTTAAGAAGGTGTCGTCTAGCAGAAGAACTGTACAATATCCTTTAATAAACTTATCAATGTATGGACAAAAAGATAGGAGCATATACATAAGTCGATTTCAAGTATCGGTCTCAATGACCACCCTCGATCCTCAGTTAATCATCTTTAAGTGATGGCAATATGCGGGAAGCAACCGAAAGAAGTTTTCAAATGAACCATATATCTCCACTTTACCTACTTTCCATCTACGCCATGCTTGTTTATAACTAAGTTCCACACCTTCCTTGCAACTTATGCCATTCATGTTTTCTCTCGGAGTCATCTTCGAATTATTGTGTAACCGTCTGTGAATAACACATGAAACTCACTTGGAAGACACATTTTTTGCTACTATATTGCCCAATGATCCATCACATGTATGCTCGTTTTGATACTTATTCACTTAAAGGAATGGTGCTCCTCGCACCTTTGTAATGTGGATTCTCCAGGTGCAACAATCTTATTCTTCAGGTTCTTTTGTGTGCATACAATATTTACTCTATTGTTGTAGCTCTTCTTGAATTTTATTTTATAGTTGTTATTGATCACATGATCTTTCAGAAATTTATGACAATGATCGATATCATTAAACCTTTTGCCGATAGCAACCTTAGATCGTTGAACTTTGTTAATGGCCACTAAAATTATTCGCAATTGTCAAGTCTTTCCTTACGTAGTTGTTCATACAACTGAGATACCTCGACATCAAAAATTGTCAATTGCTCTTCCACGAAAGAGAACCCATCCATAGAGAACCTAATAAACCCTATACATTAAAGTACAAACCTAAAATATTTATAAAACCCAACAAATGCTCGCAAAATCCACACAACATACCAACATTTGAGCTTTTGAGAGGTCATATGTGCATTATTGTTGAGATACAAATCACTAGGTGCCCAAGTGGCTCCACATCCTTTTTAGTGATCATTTTATACACCCTTAATTGTTCATGAAAGTTCTTCGTTGTTTGCAGGTTCAACATTTATATTCTTAATCGATTCGAGCAACTGCATGTTGTTCACTTGTATAACATTACTATTGCTTATTATTTGAGATAATTGCATGTTTGGTTCATCAACATCATTAATTGCTTGCGACAATTTGATGTTCAGTAATATATTAACCTCAATAGATTGTTCTATATCTCTTTCAATTGCTTATTGTTGTACTATGCGAACCAGTAAGTAAACACCATCACTAAATGACATCCATTCTATATCATTGTCATAAAAAATATCTACCCAACTTGGTTCATCAACTATGAACAACAAATATGTATACTGAAGGCTGATTAACTCTTATCTCAATCTTGTTGTTCGAGACAACCTAACTACTAATTCATTAAAGCTAATGTTTTTGGGGATCATTAAAGATCTACAACTACAATAATTAGCAACACGATAATGCACTTTAAGAGATACTGAAGTTATCTTAACTGCCTATACCAATTGCATAGAATATATAATGTCTATTGAGAACACAATACATACAACAACCACTCTGCAAAGCCAACTATTCCCATTGACACCTTGTGCATGACCAACACAAGCCCTATTATACATATATAGAAAAATAAGAAATTTTATAATAATAGACAAGCATCTTCAAAGAAGTAAAAATATTAATTTTTTATGCGATAAAGCAGCTTCAAAGAAAATACATATCTTCAAAACAAACATATTATATTATTTCAGAAAAAAACCCTAAACTATATGTGCGGCGAGGATTTTGGGGTCCACAGGTTGAAGATTACAAAGAACTCACTTTTTAATCTAACAAGAGTCCATGAAAGAATGTCATACCATCATCGAAATCACAAGAAAAGTCGATAAACTCAAAAATTATGTGAAGGGAATTTTTGGGACCACAAAAAACCCTAGATTTTGTTCTTAAAAAGAAGCAAAATTTTTGAGATGTTGGTGCCAGGTAGAAAATAACCATTAGCAAAAATAACTCGGATCAATACCCGGTACCAGCATCTTAAACGTAAAAAAGGGCACGCAATTTAAATTTTAAAGGACATTCGTAGATTTTTATGTGACATTATATTTTTTTATGTGAAGTAACTCAAGTATTTGCGTAGTTTCTCAGTTTGAGTTAAAATAAAATTTCATAGTTTTTTAATGCGAATTTAAGATTTTTTTATGCAAAGTAACTCAGGTATTTGCGATGTTTAGAGGTTTGAGTTTAAAAGATAGTTTGCTTGCATATATTTTATATGACGTTACTACAATTTTATGCGATGTAACTCAAGTATTTGAGAGGTTTGTTGGTTCGAGTTAAAAAAATTCTAGATTTTTTATGCAATGTTATTACATTTTTTATACGAGGTAACTAAATTATTTGCAATGTTTGTCATATGGAGTTAAAAAAAAAACTGCAAATTTTTTATGTGAGGTAACTCAAGTATTTGCAATGTTTATTGGTTCAAGTTAAAAAAGATCATAATTTTTATGCGACATTATTATATTTTTTATGCGAGGTAACTCAAGTATTTACGAAGTTTGTCTATTTGAGTTAAAAAAAATCATTGTTTTTTTATGCAACATTATTATATTTTTTATGCGAGGTAACTCAATTATTTATGATGTTTGTCGGTTCGAGTAAAAAAAATCATAGATTTTTTATGCGATGTTATTATATTTTTTATGCGAAGTAACTCAAGTATTTGCAATGTTTGTTGATTTGAGTTATTTTTTTTTTTACAGTTTTTTTTATGAGAATTTAGGAATTTTTATTCAAAGTAACTCAAGTATTTAAGATGTTTGTCGGTTTTACTGATTTTATGCGAATTTGATAATTTTTTAATACACGATAACTTAGGTATTTGCGAGGGTGGAGTTTCTAGTGGAGATAGAGAAAATTCGCCTATAGAGGAAATTCACATCGAAGATGATAGGTGCGAAGGCTAAAAAGGTCATAAAAATAATAATAAATTTTTTATTTTGGATAACAGACGAATTCGACAAATTTGAAGGTATTTAAGGAAATATGTCATTTTTGTCGTATAATATGGATATTTTTCTTTTCTATTATTTTATGACCCATAAGGAATGATTTACTTAAGTATGGGTATCGGCTGATACAAGTGAATCAGTGGCCCAACAATTCAGGGTCGATACCCATACTGACAACATTGCTTCAAACAAATTTTTTGGATATGTTGGCTAAGAGTTGATCAAAACAAGGCTCGGGGCCTTTCACTATGCTTCTTTTGGTCAGAAGTAGGGGTGTCAACGGGTCAATTTGGTTCGGACCCAGTGGAAGCAGACTTTGACCCAATTTTTTGGTCGAACCAAGGTCTAATTGGGTCCACTATAAGAAAAATCATACCCGAACCCGATAAAAATTACATAAACTAGGTCCAGACCATACCTGGTAAAATAAAATTTTTATCATTTTTAGATTGAAAAATTTATGAGTCTTAATGGAAACTCAATTGGGGCCCGAATCTGATATAAAATTTCATAAACCATACCAGGATCCATGTATTAATCGAAACATTCGGGTCTTCTTATTTATCACCATACCCCGGATCCTATAAGGTTTGGTCGTGGTAGTGTTCAAGTAAGTCAGACCCGTTGACACCCCTAGCTAAAAGACATCCTTTTTTATAGTGTCATTTATATGTACAAATCGTCATCTTCTATCATGATTTCAAAACCCAATCCATTTGCATCTCTAGCATGATTTCATATCACATGAGATAGAATCACAAACCAAACCCGACTCCATCCATTAATGGGATATTTATAAATCCAACCTTTGTTGAATTGAATCTATGTTGGTAGGCCTAGACCCGAACTTTACCAGGTCTAGTCGGTAAGGCCGGACCCATCCACAGCTCAGTCTGGTTCTTATTAAAGAGCCATTCGGGACTGAGTTGGGCATACCAACCTGACCCGAAACCTTAATCCAGAAAAGGGAAATGGTATCCTCACTAGATGTGTCAACGAGCCTGGTTTACCCAGACCTGACCCGAAAGAAACCCTATATGGTTCGAGTATGATGATAAATAATAAGACTCGATTAAGACCCGGGTTCAGACCCAAAGGTCCGATTAATACATTGACCCGAGTATAGTTTGTGAAATTTTATGCCAGATTCGGACCTGACCGAAGTTTCGATTAAGACCCACAAATTTTCAATGTAAAGATGATAAAAAATATGGTTTTACCGGATATGGTTTCTGGTTTGGTTCATGTAGTTCTTATCATATCCGGGTATAGTTTTTCTGATAGTAGACCCGATTAAACTCGAGTCCGGACATGATACTATACCCGTAAATCTGATCCAAGTCTGGCTGCACCTGTGTCCGAACCAAACCCGACTTCTTGACACCCCTAATCCTCATTCCCACCGCGTTAGACCCCGGCGCCTATAAAAGTCGAAGTCAGAGAGAGAGAGAGAGAGAGAGAGAGAGAAGGTCGAGAATGGCCAGCAAGCCTTCTCCTTCCAAATCCCCGAAGAAGGCCAACCTTAACGATCCTCACGCCATCAAGCACCTCCTCGATGAAACCGTCTCGGAGGTATCCTAATCGCGTCGTCTTTTTTTGTTTTTTGTTTTTCGTCAAAGTTTCGTTTTCTAGGGTTTTATTTACGTGCCAGTAGATCGTCATTTTCCTTTCAATCCCTTTACCGATCAAGATTTCTCTTTGCGAGATTTATGGTTTGGTGTGATTCTGTGGTTCTACAGATCATCTAGGGCGCGATTTTGCGCTAAATTTAGGGTTAAACTAAGAAATTCCGGTTTGGAATATTTGTAGATCGTGACGGGCCAAGGGTACGCCGAGGACGTGACCCTCAGCAACATCAGGTTGTTCATCGGCGTGATCATCATAGCCATTGCCCTCGCCGCACAGTTCTACCCCAAAAAGTTCCCCGCCAATCGAGATTTTCTCATCGTTTGCATCGTATTATATCCTTTTTCTGTTGTTGTTGTTGTCCTCTTTTTTCGTTTTTTCCCTATTGTGTACATTTAGCGATAGATCGGTTGAAAATTAGGTGTTGTTGTGCTTGACTCTGGCAAGTATGTGATCTTCAACGGGCTGTTGCAGCTGATCATTTACACCAAGGAGAAAAACGCGATTCTTTTTACTTATCCACCTGCGGTAAGTGTTTCGTTTTGTTTTATGTAAGAGTGCTTTTGTTATCTGCAATCTGTATTGTATGTGACCGGTGAATTGTTGCACCATGTACTGTCCTTTCATGTTTTGGAAATGGATGGTTCTGATGCCTTTAATTTTTTGTGGTTATATGTACGTGAGGGTGCTATTTTTTTTTGTTTTTATTTTAATTTTTTTACTTAATGGTTGTGCGATATTAGCGTGGCCTCTTAGACTTCTCGGTTCAATCAGCGAATAGGGACTGATAGCTTGCTTGGTTGTTTGGGAATGGACAAGTAACTTTACATTTCATCCCCAACAGATATATTGAGTGAACGGTGCCAGTCTGCACACTTATACTGTCATCAGTATTACTGGGAGATGAGATCGTTGCTACAGATGTGCGGGAAATCCTATTAAATACAAGGAGTTTGTCTCTCTTCTATCTTGCTTGTTTTTTGGTCCGCAGATGCTGGAGTTTGGCTCTCTTGAGAGACCAGATCCATTTTGGTTAGTGTGTAGACTCATAATTGTTCTTCATGAGAGAGTTATTTGGAATATTATGAAGTTTCTTGTCTGTAATATGCACATGGTAATCACACATATCTTAAAATATTTAGAAACTAAAACTTATTAAGAAAAATCCAAAAGGTAACAGCAAAACGTTCTTCAAAAATACGTGCACAATGTACAAGAGCGAAAGCATGTCACTGTGTTGTTTTGTGGCCCCTAGACACCGGACCCATTTTGATGTGCCTCTGTGACATAGGTCACAAGACAAGTACTCGGTGACCGATCAGTACTTAGCACAATTACCACCTCTGCCTCTAAATAGAGATACCTGGGAGGTAATTGGTTGATGGGGCTTCTTTCTGGTGGAACCCTTTTCTATGTGAGAATTGAGTTACTGGGCTGCTTGTTTCCTAGGCAAAGTTTTGTGCTGATGTTTATGAAGGTAATGGAGGAATTGGCTAGAGGTAAGGACTTTACATTTTTCATCGTTTTTGCCTTTTTGTGCTGCCATCAGTCAAGGAGTTCATGTCAGTTTACTATCTTTTCCCATTATTCCATGTAGAGACATCATGTTGCGGGTCTTATTTGTCATGAAAATGTGAGGCTGGATAATGATGAATTTGTTTTAATATAGAAGTCAAAATAGTGAATGGTAACAGCTAGGCCCTTTTTGAATGACATATTTGAAAAGTTAGTTTTGTGTAAAAATGATTGTCATAACTTACATTTGTTAAACAACTCATTCTAGCATGATTATTGTATTGGTGTTTGGATGACAGTTTACTTTTTTTTTTAAAATTAAATAACCTCTCTCTCTCTCTCTCTTTCATCCTTGGCTATCACAGTTTATTGCCATCATGATCAGTATATACCTTTGTGATAATGATCATAATCAATGTGAACATCATAAATTATGCCACAGTCATCATCGTCAATGCCTTCATGACCTTGCTAATGATGGACACCATCATCACTATTTTTATCACCGTCACAATCATTACTACTATTTATTCTTTGTATCATTATTGTCAATACCATTTTCTCTTATCATACCATCACAAGCATCCTCTACTGTTTCTTTTTTATCCCCGTAGCAATTACCATGATCTTAATTTTCATCATCTCCTACTCTTCATCACCACTACCATTGTCTTCATTGTTATTATTTCTATCATCTCTTTCTCCTCTTTTTTTTTTTTACCGCCACCATTACCTTCACTGTTTTGATCATCATATCATTGTGATAATGATGATGACCATCATCAAACACATATGAAAATCACAATTTTTACCACCATGATTATTAGTCAACACCATTGCTGCTATTAGTGCTACTTGTGTCATCAATTCAACACCATCAATCATCATTTAGCATCACAACTAGGTCCATTACCACCACCTCCACAACCACTTCTCAAATTCTTTTTATCAACTGTAAAAACAAGCCATTTTGTTTTCCGACATTCAGCCTGACCCATAAGATCTAATTGGTAGGTGTGGGATTGGATGGGGAAGCTTTTTGATTGGTTTTGGTGGGTTTGTGATAGCTAACTGCCCTGGGGATGATATTGGTAGGCTTGGAGCATCTGAATTATGTAAGCATAGACTATAGTCACCAAAAGTTTCTTAGAACCTTGTAAATCTCTTTATAAGAATCTCTCTTTGAAAGTATTAATCTATATACTTTTTTAAAATTTATGGTCTCGAATTGCTTCTTTTATATTTACTTGTGTACTTTTTAAAAAAAAATGTTGATTATATTACATTTCAACTTTCAACTTTTATTTATTACTAAATGTTTTCAGTCATAATAAATTAATAATTTTGAATTGCTTCTCAAGAATGTGCATTTTAAGATGATGTGTATGCTTTATTGCTTAGGTTTGCCTTGCCTTCATGTTCTAGTTTTGTAAAACTCTTGTATTGTACCACGCACGACCATGTCATCTTCCATATACCCGTCTTTGTGTCTATGGGGCAGTGTATAGGTTATTGATGCATAACAGATTATGTGATAGTTGTATGAGCAATTGAAAGAGCTTGTCTTAGTGGTGGCTTTGACTTGTAACAAACGTGAGAACTTATTTCTGTCCATTTGTCTAAGGTCTATGACTTTTAGTAGGAGATAAAAGTGATATTGGGTTATTCGTGTTTGAAGCAGAAACCGGAAGATATTGGTTTTGTGGCTGTTTGAGATTAGACATGTCTTCTACTACTTGATTAATGGTCTATATATTGTTTCCTTTGTTCCTGTTTGTAGTTTTCAGCTTGGTTGCAGGTTGTTGATATTGGGATTTATTATTTTTGGAAAAAGTCTCTAGCTATTTTAGTACTGAGTAGCTCAAAGACAGATTCATCTAAGATTTATTTACTGTATTTATAATAAAGGTCAAAAAGAGCTTGGTGTATTGTCCTAGTTTGTGTATGCATCTTTCTTGTAACCTCACGGTTGTCAACCTTTCAGAATATTTCTTAGCATGGAACTCCATGGTGTAATAATTGTGTTCAACTTCACAATAACGTTAATGAAGTGAAGCTCAATCATAATAGTGGATAAAGAAGACAGTGGAAAGCTTGGAAAAGTTTTTGTGCATGATTATGAAACCCAAATGGAGGGTGTTAAAGAAAGGCCCTTGATTTTCTTTTTGGCTTCGTGAGATGTCTATTAAGACAATATTGATAGAAGATAAAACTTAGCATGTAGAGGACCGATGCAGCATAAAAAAAGGCACTAGCTCACAGATCTTGGCATCCCAATAGTATTGTCTCAGAACAAAAGAAAACCGGGTACATGAGGGTAGGATCAATACAAGCCTAGGAGAGGGGCTTAATGCAATCATGGAGAAGGGACTGAATGTAAGTCTGAATATTGTATATAAAATAAAGCTGGTTGGCGAGCTTCAGATGGAGAATAACAAAGAACTGTCTGCACCTATCAACAGATTAATAACGGATGTTTATGTTGGCATGGCACAATTGTCAGACAAAATAAAAAATATTCAACAAACTATTATGAGTATTGCAGAAGACATAAAGGAGTTGGTAGATAGCCACTTCAAGAATATACAAATGGCACAATTAAACGCAAGCCTGGAGCAGGGGTTGATTGTTAGCCTGAGGCAGGAGCTCAATGCAAGCTTGGATCAAGGGTTCATTGCAAGCTTAAAACAGGAGCTCAATGCAAGAGGAGGAGGGGCACAATGCAAGACTGGACTGGGAGTGCAACTCAGCATAGAAGAACACACACAATAACAACATGATGCTCTTTGTAAGTTGCTTGTAGGGAACAATCTTAATGCCTTTGAAGGTAAACTCTTTGTTTTTGCAGTCAAGGTTAAGACAATCATGCAATATAAGAAGATTGAAGAGAGGAATGTCTAAGACCTCATAGGTCAGGTTTTAAATTTAAATCCAGATATCGAACTGAACATTGGGGCAACAATCAAGAAAATAAGAAAAGGTTTTGATGTAATAAACTGTCAAGGGATCCTACCCTCATGTACCTGGTTTTCTTTTGTTCTGAAGCTCGCCAACCAGCTTTGTTCTTATTATAAATTGGACTGGTCATATGTTCAGGGATTTGGGAGAATTAACCGTGAATTAGAAACCAAAGAACAAAAAACCAATTACATGAGAAAACAACTTCAGATCCATGTTTTGCACCTTTTGCATCCATGCCCAGGAGATGCATCCAACAAGTCCAGGACATGTAGTTTTGCATCTCAATCAAAAAATCCAAATCTGATGGATAATCAGATCCAGTTGCATGTAAATATATCCCATCGGCTAATCGAATCCAAAATTGGCATTACCTTTTTCCATCCAACTCTGAATCTGAATCCCCATCTAATTTGGCTAGATCCAATTAGTTGGATTCAGTAATGCGTAGATTGGAACCAAGTCCAACCCCTTTATATTCCTAGCAGCAATGATGTTCTTAAAAAAGATTGTGTTTTGTTTCCAACGCAATTTCAGATGTATGAAGAATTGAAACATGGACTACTGTGTGACCACAAATAGCTTGGACATCAACGTCCTTATCTCATTAAATAGTAACAGTGTCATGAGCTCAGGTATCCTTCACAAAGATGGGAAATTTTGCAATAAATGCAATCCGATTGGCTCCAAAAGTGAAACAAGATTGCAGTTGAATAGGAGGATAGTACTAAAAGACATATTTTCTTTGAGGATAGCTTTACTAATTTGGGTCTTTTTTATGAAAAATAAATAAAAAAACAACAATCCAACTTGGCCATTGGGTGTTACTTTCTCAGTAGATCAGCCAACCTTATCACGACGAGTGAACCCTCAAAGAGTTACCAATATTTCTCAACATGTCCTAGAGATGAATCTGAATCTGCTATGAAAACTTCTTGAAAATGCAAGTTACGGTTTTGTTCAAAGTTTGTGCAGCTATTCATTCCCAAGAAATCTATTTCTCAAAAAAGCCAACCTCGAGAGGACCCCACACCAGGATTTGCTATGCTGTTTATTGCATCAAAACCTTCTTGTATTTTTTTATTGTTGCCCCAATGCTCCGTTCATTGTTTTTATTTAAATTTAAAACCAGACTTATGAGATCTTCAACATTCTTCTCTACAATTTTTTATATATTGCACGATCATTTGAACCTTGGTTGCAGAAGCAAAGAGTTCACCTTCCAAGGTGCTAGGGTTATTCCCTAGAGGCAACTCATAAAGCGCATCATATTGTTGTGTGTGTGTTCTGTGCTGGTTTGTATCCCTACTCCTGGTCTTGCACTGTACCCCTCCTCCAAACTTGCATTAAGCTCCTGCTTCTGTCTTGAAGGTTGTTGATATTATGATTTATTATTTTTTGAAAGGTCTCTATCTATTTTAGTACTGAGTAGCTCAAAGACAGATTCATCTGAGATTTATTTACTGTATTTATAATAAAGGCTGAAAAGGGCATGGTGTCTTGCCCTAGTTTGTGTATCCATCTTTGTTGTAACCTCGAGGTCATCAACCTTTCAGAATAATTCTTAGCATGGAAGACCAATGTGTAATAGTTTTGTTGAGCTTCACACTGATGGTAAGGAAAGTGAAGCTTCCATTCTTAAGTTCAATCACAACAGTGGATAAAGAAAGATTGTGGAAGGCTTGGAAAAGTTTTTGTGCATGATTATGAAACCCAGATGTAGGGTGTTGAAGGAAGGCAATTGATAATCCTTTTGGCTTCATGAAATGTATGTTAAAACAATATTAATAAAAGGCAAAACCTAGCATGTATGGGGCCGATTCAACATAAGCACTGGCTGACAGATCCAGGCATTCCAATAATACTGTTTCAGAACAGAAACATCTTAATTTCCCTGAAGTTTACTTGTATGAGAAGAAAAGTCAGACTGTGATATGTTCCATGGAATCCCTTGTGTTTCACTGCCCCATTGATATCCTTCTTGCTCATCCTTCCTACATAGAAATCTTGTGGCTGCTATTTTCCATCAGAATTTGGGGAGAGAATGAAACTTGAGTAGCAGTGTTTTTTTTATTTGCTCTGGCTCATTAATACAAATGATATAAATCCACGTGCGTTTCTTCTAGAAACTGCAAATTCCAGAGATGTACTTGTTTAGAAAGTGAATATTGATACCGAAAGTGCAACAAAAGAGTTGCTGAGAAAAAGTGCACAATTCTAGCGACTACTATGGATTTTCAGCCTCTTTTTGATATCATATTTAAACAACAGATGACCTTGAGATTCTGTTCTGTTCATTAACATTGATTATGCTTTTTTTCTGTACTTGGGATGTTTTGATGTGTTTGGCATTCCAATAACTCGGTGCATTATATGCAAAATTAATTTTAAGGCAATGGTCATGTTTTTCATGCCTAATTTTATGCTCAGGGATCTTTCAACAGCACCGGCTTAGTAATCTCCTCCAAGTTGCCAAGATTTTCTGATATGTATACATTGACAGTAGCCAGTTCAGATCCCAAATCTGTTTCTGCTCATGCCTCGGTCCATCTCACCAAGAGTGTGACTCAATGGTATGCCTTTTCTCCTCCTTGCGTGTGCTTCTGCGCTCACGTGTGTCGTCACTGAATCGGTGAGACGTGTCGCAGGTTCACCAGAGACGGGGTTCTAGTGGAAGGCTACTTCTGGAAAGATGTGGTGGATCTGATTAATGATTACACAAACGATGGTCGAAAGACCAAGTGATTTCAAGCATCCAGAAGACCGCTCTTACCTGATTTATAGCTTCATTTTTATGGGTGCCAAAATGATGACCGGCTTTGTGGAACCTTTTCTTATTTTTAGGAGTACATTTTGCTAGGTAGAGAAGAAAAAGATCTTGGGGGTCCACTTCATTTTTTTTTTCTGGATGTAGATTTTATTGGATAGACTTTTAAGGCTAGCTAAGCATATTTTCCTTCCAGATGTTACACTTCTCTTTCTGCTAAGATTATCAGTTTGCTTTGCCTCCCCTATCATGCATAGGTGCGCTTCTGTTTGGATGTGAGGTTCGTTTTAAATGGGTATAGGTAAGAACAGGTCGTGGTGTTCACTGATGCGGGTTTCTTAGCAATTTGGATTTAACTTCTAGTTCTCTCTGTGTGTGTGTGTGTGTGTGTGTGTGGCACACATGCACCTGTTTGATTGTGTTTTGTTATCCTTTTTGTTCTTATTTTCTTATCCTGTTCATCAAATAAAAGCTAGTGATAAGGGAGATCTTGTTGTTGCATCAATGTGTTGCTCTAAGATATGCTGGCTTAGATGAGGAATGTGGGAGTGGTAACATTATGCAGATTCTAGATGCAGAATGTTTTTTTTTTTCATTTAATAGATTATCGACTGGTGTGGCAAGTGCTAAAATCAGCATCTTCTTATGGATAACCCGGTTGTCTCAGGGCTCTCTGCTTTTAAGTGTTTTCCCTATTGATGTAGCAGCTTCCTTCTATGTTGTTTCTCCCTGGGAAGCAGATCAGGTGATGCTGAAAATGAGCGTTTTTGCTCATGCTGACATCGTGGCCATCCGATTTGCATTTTAAAAAGCTCAAAAGTCAACAAAACCACGTGGCATTCATCCAAAATGCAAACAAACGGCCACGATGTCCGCATGAGCAAAAACGCTCATTTTCAGCATGACCTGATCTGCTTCCTTCTCCCTGTGGTTCAAAGATGCTGAGTTAGGCCACTGTTGAGAGATCATGTCTTCTACGGTTAGTGTGACAACTCTGGGTGATGAAGTTATTGGGGATGTTAAGATCTTTTTTTACTCGGAGAAACTGCTCCAGGTGCAGAGACCTAGCTGCGCTGGCGCAGCCTGCCGTACTTACGGTCTCTGTCATTGTCAACCTAAAACTCCGAGGGGTATTCCCTTGACCCCAGGGAGTTGCCAAGCTTCGGCTTACAGGGGGGTGATGCTCATGGGATTTGAACCTAGACTGCCCATCGTCTAGGCCCCCATCCCACTAGGGGTCTGGGAATGTTACGATGTTGCTGGTGCATATGTACAAAATACTCACAAATATCTAAGGTATCTGGAAATCATTGTTATAACAAAATTCTTCTATATGCAAATTAATGGGGTTGCACTAAAACCTTATGTTTTTAGGATTTTTTTTTTCTTTCGCTGATGTCACACACCGCTTTCCTTTCCAACGATAAGGAAAAGTGATGCAAAATGAAAAATGTGTAAGGATTTTCCGACCCTTCCAAATGAAAGAGGTTTTTACAGAGTTTTTTTTTAAAAGTACAATTTTTGATAGGAAACATTCTTCCATAAAATATTTTCTACCAAGAGAACTTATTTTTACACTCCATCACCACTTGCCTCACCTCCAGCAAATTTTTTCATATTTTGTCAGTTTGTTTTTCTCATGCTACACAAACAAGTGAGAAATTTTCTTTTAAAAACTTCTTATAGGCAAAACTTTCTTTCCTTGTAAGAGTTTTTCTTACTTCCAAACTAGCCCTAAGAGAATTTTTTGCCACGAAAAAAGTGGGAGAACAAACATATACTACTAAATATGGAAAGATGAGCGTATCCATGACTTGTAAGGGGTATCGGTAGATTCTTTGTACTGTTCTGGGTTGGTCTAACCCCAGTTTGCCTATAAAATAAGGAAAAGAAAAGGGATCTTTTATTCAATAATTTTCAAGCTTGCTCCTTAATATCAATAGCCATCCGATTAGATTCTGACAACCAAACATATGATGACATCACTATTCACAAAAATGGATACGAAGAACAATAATAATATAAGAATATTTCATTGCTTATTAACAAACTTTGTTTCTTGCCTATAAAAAGAAACTTTGTTTCTTGGCAAAAAGATTTCATTCATGTCAATAAAAGAAATTATAGAATCGTACCGGAAATTATGATAATCCCATCAGCAGAATCCAGAGGTTCATAATATTAACTTCAATACAAGAAGTATGCTGTACACATACGCATTCTTCACATAACTTCTGATAACATGAGACTGAAAGCCAACATGTACAGGAACTTGCTATCAGACTTGCCATGGACATGAAATAATATACATAATAACCAAATTTACAATCCACAGCTACTAATACAATTATTTCATTTAATGTACAGAAATGCATCTACTGATCCATCCTCCTGCTCAATAACCCACTTCACAGCCCTATCTTGATGATCCTCTGCAACTTTGAGCACATCTCTGCTAGTTTTTTTTACCACCGATAACTTAAATTTTGAGTTGAGGCACTTTTTTAATATCAATTAGCCAAGAGTAGACAAGTCTGTGTA
Source organism: Nuphar pumila (assembly GCF_984573655.1). Classification (NCBI taxonomy): domain Eukaryota; kingdom Viridiplantae; phylum Streptophyta; class Magnoliopsida; order Nymphaeales; family Nymphaeaceae; genus Nuphar; species Nuphar pumila. The sequence continues at coordinate 1,198,072 of NC_143257.1, read as the reverse complement.
GAAGAAACATGATACTTCAAAAAGACCAATGAAAGCAGTTGATTTATTATTCGGTCTGTGGCTTGAGAAACAGTAGTGACCTGATCTTGAGAAATGGCACTTGGAAGTCAGAGCACGATAGTTTGCTAGTCATAGTACTGCCTCTAGCATCAAAAGTTTAACGGAAGGCTGGAGTGCTGGATCGGCGAAACAAAGTGCAGATCATAAAATCATGCTACTACTGTTATCCAGAGTCAGTAGGCGGAGGAAGAAGATTCTGATTGCTGCCTTTTACGAACAATGCCAATTCTGCAGGGGAAACGACCAACTTTAACCACTGTTCTAGTTCTTCACCTTCCACCTTTTCATTTTCTGCTTACATCAGAAAATATCATAAGATTAGAATGCAACAACGCTGAACTCAAAGTCATACACATACTTTCATTGTATTTAGCTCATAATAACTCTGTTAAAATAAACATTCCAGCAGTTAACCATTGCAGGAACAATTCCATAAACAGATAAATATCAATGTTGTGCAAGAGACGGAGCTTCAACTACAGCAATTAAATTTTATATCAATTCACAAAGCAGAAATATTAACCCATTGACGATCATAATAAGAGCCTCCCAAGCATGTGACAGCGTGACTCTCTTAAAAGCTTTGAATTAGATGCAAGTGTTAACATATAAAGCTGGAAACATGGTCGTATCCATGTCTACTCACGCACTCGTACACATAAATTCACAAAATGAATGGGATGCGCCAGGAGGTTGATCCAGAGCAAAATAGACTAAGCAATAACATGTCAGATACGGTACAATAATTAAATAAAATAACAGGTAGCAAAACCTGGTACTTAATTAACAAAAATGAGAAAAGAATGCTCCTAAAACAGTAACATGGTAATGGTACAGTATTTGGCAAGATATTAAAATGTTAATACCAGGAAAGGAGGCTAAAGCAGACTCTGCCAATGGAAGAAATATTTAACAAACAGTGAAAAAGGATGGAGGTTCCACCACTACAAAGGATAAGACCAAGATTTTAAGTGATGCTTTGATTAAAAATGAGCTACTAATTGGAGTATACAGTAAAGCCGAAGAGATGATTAAAAGACGGAGGCAAGAGAATCCACACATGCAGATATTACACATGGTGTCTGTAGCATCTCTGGCAAAGAGAAGCCTTCGAATTGTGGGTGCAATGTGTAAGACCGCCTATAGAAGGCTCTTATTGGCTCAAGCTGCTTCGTCAATATATTATAAATCAATATGGATTAGAAAGATATTGCCGATTTCACCCTCTCACCAAAAATGAAAGGATGATATTTCTTTTCATAAAAAATGGTTGTAATTATGTTGAAGTAAATACACAACTTATTATCACAAGAAATTGCCTTGCCGAGATATAGCCAAGACTGAGATGAAAACAGAATTTAGAAAGCACTTAAACCAAGGAAAGTTTGGCTTTGATCTTATGTATAGCATACACCTATAAGAGGTTTGGGTTTTAGAGCTGATAAATGTAGTTAAACCACTTTGCAACTTGAGGCACCAAAACATTGTGGGAATCACACTGCTTCAGTTAAGCATAACTGCATAAACCATATCGACTTGGGACCTGTAGCATGATGTTCAGGAACAACTGCTATGAAGTATGTGCATGGTATAGGTTATAAATCTGCATTCTGGAAGATGTTTTGTTTTGTCACTGGAAGATTAATGGAAAAGGCAGAACTTGAACGACATCCAAGATGAGCAGCTTAAGCATCAAGATTGATCAAAGAATTGCTACAAAAGTATATTCAAAATTCAATTAAAAAGTCAATTTTTTTTTTACCTTCTAATTAGGGCACGGAGCCCCTCAAATAAGCAGCGTGCATCAAGACTTGAATTCATTAAACAATTGCTTCAAAAGTACCGAAAATTTAAAGACAGCTTTTTTACCTTCAAGTTGGGCACCAAGCCCCTCCACAACAGTAGGATTAGCACGCACAACAGAGAGTGCAACCTCCAGTGCAGATTGCAAAAGTGCTTTCACTTCTTTTTGAACAAGATCTACCAAATGTCCCTGCAAAGTTCAACCTCTAGATTAGCCTTGTCAGATTGAATGCCCGAACAATGCATATACAGGATGCTGTAGCAATTGAACCTGATCCCTTGTCCAAGGAGCAGCTCCTCCAGCATCATCAAGGCCACCACCAGATAACGTTGCCAGTGAAACTGGACCTATTGTCTGGTTTAGACCATATTCTGCTACTGCTTTATATGCCATGTCTGTTGCCCGTTTTATGTCATCAAGTGCACCTGTGGAGACACGACCCGAGTAAGCAACTTCTTCTGCTGCACGACCTCCAAGAAGAATAACTAAGCGGCCACGTAGCTCATCAATGAAGAGCAAGTAACGGTCTTCACTGGGAGGAGTGTAAGTGAAACCTAATGCCCCCCCTGATCTAGGCAATATGCTCAATTTCTGATAACAAATAAGCAGTGAAAGCAAACAAAGTCTCAGATTTTGAAAACAAAAGTTCAATAGAGAAATGAGTGGGGAATGAAAACAGAAAACAGTATGATTTTGGAGAAGCTGAATCAGAGAGAGAAAAATATCAAAACAGATTTCTATGAAAACATACTGGTACTTGTTGCTTACCTCTACACGAGGCTGTCCTGGGAGCAGATTTGCAACAGCGGTACCCACAACAGCGTGGCCAGCTTCATGTCTTGCAACAACACCTTTCTCATTTCCTTGCAATTTTGCATGTTTCTTCTCTATTCCCTTTAAAAAATCAATTCACAATGAGCCTATTTATACAAAAGGAAAGTTACATTCAAGTGAAATACACTAAGATATCAAAATTGAAATGCTGAAGTCTGGAAGTTTTTGTTTGTCATATCCTACAACTCTGCATAACATGTTTGAGACATGCCTAGTTGTATGGGTTCATCCTTGAGATGTACAAACAAGTCAAGAAATGTTTCTGATATTCAATTGCATTTGCACTTTAAAGTCCATTCCAATTAACTTCAATCGTGAACTGGCCAACATCATCAGCGTCAACTAGTTATAAAGCCATCAATACCTTCTGATTTATTATACAATGATAGTGAACAGGGATAAACACTAAATAAAAGATCCAGATATAAAACAGCCTAGATGTTTGAATATATTTATATTGCAATGACAAAACTGATCTTACAAAATGTGACCTCCGTGGTTAACCTGAGACACTGGTTAGGAATACGGAGAATTGAAAATTATGAAATACTTTTCCTGTTGGAGTATATTATCCCATTAAGGGTGAATCAGCACAAAATCCAAAAATAATAATAATCACAAAAGAATTGCAGAAGAAAAGATGAACTAAGTTAATACAAAACTGCAGTGTGCCATAACTGATGAGAAATAATAAAATGAAAAATAACTTACAGCTATTGAACGTTCTACAGCTTTAATGAAATCTATTTTCTCCACAACAACTTTATTTAGTCGTCCAGCCAATAAGGCAGCCTCATTGACCAAGTTTGCAAGATCTGCCCTGCAAGAAGGCCAAATTTTGCAAAGTTTAAAATCCTACTAGGCATATTTCCTTCAAAAGGAAGAACAACAATTAAAAATCAAAATAGAACCACAGACCCAGTGAAGCCAGTGGTTGCCACAGCAATTTCACTTAAATCGACATCATCACCCAAAGGAAGTTCATTTTTACTAACATGAACTTTTAAAATGGTCTCTCTGCCAAATTTGTCAGGAGTTTCCACCTAGACAAGAGTGGATGTTATAAGAAACAGTTCACAATGCAGAGAGGTAAGTACACAGAAAATATTTCATGAGTGAACAAGCTACAAAAAATACCAAAACCACACGGTCAAATCTTCCAGGACGTCGAAGGGCAGGGTCCAAGACATCAGATCGATTTGTTGCTCCAAGAACAATAACAGCAGAGTTGCTATCAAATCCATCCATTTCCTGAATGCATCAACACAAAGACATTATTTGAAGAATCAACTGTTTGTTTAATGTAGTGCCAAAATTGAAGTTTTTCAATTGATTCTCACTGTTAACAATTGGTTCAATGTTTGCTCGCGCTCATCATTACTAACAATACGGAATCGACCATCGCGACTCTTAGCCACTGCATCAATCTGCAGAAAGATATAAAGTAAATAAATCCTCAACAAGGGAATTTCCCATTAAAAGAAATTAACTGCTGGAGGTCAGTTGCTACCTCATCTATGAAAATAATTGATGGTGCCTCTTTCTTTGCTCTTGCGAAAAGATCTCTCACACGAGATGCACCCATGCCAACATACAGTTCTACAAATTCACTTGCAGAACAACTGAAAAAGGGAACTTCAGCTTCACCAGCTACAGCTTTTGCCAGTAAAGTCTTACCTGTTCCAGGGAGGCCTACCTGCAATGGTAATTACGTGTATCCTAAAGAATTCCCAAAAAATTGTGGAGATGCATCGAGTCAAATTGAACTAGGCCTCTTCCCCCCCCCCCCCCCCTAGGATGAAAGGATACTCACCAACAGAACCCCACGAGGAGGTCGGGCACCTAACCGTGTATACCTGTCTGGATTCCTCAAGAATTCCTGGCAACATCAGTTTAAGAAACTGGTTTCAGCTGCCAGAGTCAACTTCACACTATAAATTATTAGCAATAAATGAACAAAAAAGCCACATTCACAAGTCGAAAAAAAGGAGACTGAAGGAGAGAACTTGCAAAGGATGCAGGAGTACTCAGGGGTGAGATTTTTAGCTGAACAAACCATAGTTTTAAAACTCAGTGACTTGTCACTCGGCTCGTCCTTGGTTGACTCGTGACTTGGCCTGGTCGCGTTAACTTTATATTTTATATACAATATGTAAGTATATGTATATACTATGTATATTTTATAGTATGTTACCAATATATTGTATATAATATGCATTATATGATATTTTTTATAATGTATTTAATGTATAATTTTATTAATATATGTATAATCATATATTTATATTATATTTCATATAATATATGTAATTATATACAAACTATAATATATATGTATAAATATGTATGACTCGGCCGAGTCATGGGCTGACTTGGACAGGTCAGGACAAAACTTGGATGACTTGGCCGACTTTTGTAAATTTCTGGGTCATTCACTGGGTTGACCCAGTAAATGACCAGGTCAACTGAGTTGACTCGGCAAGTTTTTAAACCATGGAGCAAACACTTCTCATGCACAGTTTCCCTCCAAAGTCTTATGACCAAACCCCCCCAAATCACCTATCGTTTCACTATATTTTGATTTTTCACAGCATTATAATTTTAGGCCTAGAATATTATCACGCCTACCACAATCTCCTCAAGTTCCTCCTTTGCTTCATCAACTCCAGCAACATCCGCAAATGTGACCACATCCCCTTGGTCAGACACTTTTGCTCCACCAGAACCCCCAGCTTTACGAATTCTTAACTGGCCAGCTGTCTGCTACAAGAGTGCAGATTCTGCATTAGAAAACTACATTTTGCAAAATTACCTTTTAAATTGCAAAGAAATTATTAGGATTTCCATAAATACCTGAGAAAAGTTCATTGGGAAACGGCGAAGGAGGCCTGCAAGTAAAGCAACATAGAAAACAGCAATCTGCAAAGCAAAGACAAAATTTAGAATGCAGAAAACACATGAATTTTTGTGAAAGGCTTAAGACTCAAGGCAAGTAAAGATAGTTCGTGAACTTCAAAAGCTATTCATGGACAGCAGGTAATGCTTATGAATGTGGTCTTCCATAAGACACCCTAAAACTATAAAAGCTACCAAAAAAAATGTGAAAAAAGTTACCAGTTATCACATGAGCATTCTTGCAAGAAGCATAGGACAACTGAAATCAGGAAGTTGGGATTGTATGAATAACAACAAGTTCAACATGAAATATAAACGGAGGAGATAACGATTTCCACACTCAATTTGTTCCTTCAACCATGACTCTTCACTTCAAACAACCAATTGTGTGACTCTCTATGTTAGTTGCTTATAGTGAGAGTGTTGCGTTCTAGGTGGGCCTAGGTTAGATTTAGGGCTTAGGTGGGTTTGATTAGGTCTAGGTTTAGTCAAAGTCAAAATCGGGTAAGCAGAGTAGGCTGGTTCCTATGTCACACGGACTCGGCTCCAAGGTCGCCGCACCCGCGTCGACACGCACCGACACGGGTGCGGCTCGGACTCGGTCAACCCGACCCTGGGTGTGGTCAACGCACCCAGGGTCATTTTGGTCCATTTTTTGGAAATTTTTTTTTTTTTTTGAATTTTTTTTTATTTTCTGGGCTACAGCTGTAAGGAAAAAAACCCATCACAACTAAAAAACCTGTACACTTTCAAGTTTTAAGTACAGAATGGGCACAACTCAAGTTTTTGTGGTTTTTTCCTGTATGAAGAAAGTGAATTATTACAGTGTATGAAGAAAGTGCCCAAAAGTGAATTATTCCTGTATGAAGAAAGTGTACAGAATGCCTTCACAACTCATCACCTGTCCCCTAATGGGCACAACTTTGACCGAGTCTTATATATATATATATATATATATTTTTTTTAATATATATATAGCCGAGTCCCCGTGTCCAAAATTTTTGAAATTGCGCCGCACCCGTGTCGCACCCGCACCCGCACCCGCACCCGCACCCATGTGACATAGGCTGGTTCTAACAGGTTTCGGTAGAAAAATTGGCATGCCCAAATGATGTTGAGAAAAAATCTCAAATTTGGAGAGAATATTCTAGACACCTTAGGGAAAGTATGGACCAATTTTTAGTGTCAGACGAGATAAGAACATGTTGGTACGGTTTCTGGAATGGGATGGACAAACAGGACAAGGTCAGACTGGATTTCGGGATCAGACGCACCCTGTTTGTAAAATTGATATCTCAGAACTAAGATATGATAAAATCACGATTTTTGGAGGGTTCAAACTATATATCCTAAAGAAGCTTGGGGTCCAAATTTAAGACTCAGGGGGTTCACGGTTTGGGTTGGGTGATTTTTGAAAGTTAGGCTAATTTCAGGGTTTATCAATTATCAGGTCTAGGGAGGATTGGGTCACGCAGGCTCAGGTAAGGATTACGGTCCAAATTTGAAAGAAATTGATCGAGGGTTTCTTAGGTTACATAAGGACGTGTGTTAGGGTCTGATATAGGTTCTAGGGCTCAGAGATATCAAGCTGGGTAGTGAAAGAGGCTGGTGAGGTGGAAAGGGCTAAACTACGTGTTTTCCAGAATCGATAGAGTGTAATTTTGGTGTTTCGGGTCTTGAACAACTTAGGCATCTTTAGGGAAGGTTATAAACTAGTCATAAGATATGATAGAAGTTCAAAGTGTGGTATAAATACATGAGATACATTCGTAAGAAAGGCTAATCAACAGAACCACGATCGAAATGACTTCTGCGTAGAATTCTATGGTAGAAATCGCTCTACAATGAAGATACAAGTACGAGAAGGGCTGGGGCTCTTGGAAAGGTTAAAGGACCAATCTAGAAAGACCTGACTTCACGTGAATCACAGAAAAAGAGAGAGAAAAGTGCGGGATGAGAGAGAGAAGGAGAGAAAAAGAGACATCTAGAAAGAAAGTAGCATCTAGAGGGAGAGTGTGAGAGAAATCAATTCATCAATCAATCCATAATTCAAAAGGGTTCTCCAAACCAGGGTTACCAGAAGCGTTTTAAGACTCGGGGAAGCGCAAAATGTGGCGCTTCCGAAACACGCTCATAAGCGCCAATTTTTTAAGGGGAAGACCACTTTCCCTAAATGGGAAGCTCGCTTCCCCCTCATTTCCTATTTTTTCCTATTTTCTTTCTGTTTTTTATTTTTCGCTTTCCCTCGCTTCCTGGCACGCTTCTGGTTCGCTTCTCTTCTCGCTTTCGAGATGATTTCTGGTTCACCTCTAAGTTGTTTCGCACTTTCCACTTCTTAAAATTTTAGAAGTGCCTCACTTTCTGCTTCTGCTTCTCGAATTACTTTCTGCTCTCACTTTCCCGACTGGCAACTATGCTCGAGACCTTTATTTATATAATGAAGGTTTGGAGTAAAATCCTAATCCAACAACTAATCCATAAGCCATAAAAAAGTATTACTGTGAAACAAGAACTAGACTAGAGAGAGGATTCTAGAGTCCTATCTCTAACATGACTCAACACAAGACTAAAGTCATAAAATCATAAAAGACAATTAAGCAAGCCTAATTGAACTCTAGACATGCATGAGAAGTGAGAAACATTTTAGATGAGGGAGGATGCCCCCATTGTGGGCCCCACTGGCTTGCTTTCCTTTCTTATGGTGTCGACACATGTCACATGTTAGAAATACCATATCAACTCCAGAAAGTATGTATGACGTTGACACTTGTCTCGTGTAGGAACCACTCCTGATCCACCACCTAAGCTGCTGTATCAGAATGTGTGTCTCCCAACTGAGGTGCTGGATTTGGATCCGCTCTTAGGTCTGGAGCTTTAATTGGATTTGAGTTAAGAACAATTGTTGGACCTTGATCCATCCAGACCCGACCCACTTCTTTAAAATTAAATGGATCAAATACTAACATCCAAACCCAATGATCCATTACATCCCCTTCATTAGAGCCAAAAATTGAAACATTAAATCTAACTAAAATCCAAAGAACGCCAAAGTAAATTGGGGCCGATTCACATTCACAATAATTTTAATCAACACGAAGGAGATCCAAGGCTACACCTCACACACCATAGAATAGTTTCTTTGAAGGTTTGAAACCATTCCAATAGAAGAGGCATAATAATAATTTGCAGAAGAAACAAAATCAGCAAAATTGATCTTTTTTCTTCTCCATGATTTTCCCCTTAACCAATTATTTGAATTCCTCTTACAAATTTCCATTAAAAGTTTCTCCAATATAAAAGTTTGTAAACTTTGTCAACGAAATACTCACCATTGACATCAAAATTTGTTACCCTTATCATTGATCATGAAGTTCTTTAAGGCATATGCTATTTAACCGTGCTTTGCTATGACAGAAATTCCCAACTTCAGACCAACAGTGAGCAGTTTAGCAGCTTCGCCAAACAACTGACATTGAATCCAGACTAACAGGCATAAACTTTAAAAGCAGAAACAAATATTTTTTTGGGTCTATCTATCATGCATTTCATTATTAAGCAGAGATCAGATTAAGAACAATAGCTGCGCAGCAAACAAAAAAAGAGAATTCAATCAAGCCAAGAAAACTAAGAAAACTCAACATACCAACAAGATTAAAATAAGGCTGAATTAAGACCTTATCAATTTCGTTTGAAACCGATAGCATAGCCGCAATTTCGTTTGGAACACAAAAAAATCACGACCTTATCAATCAATAACGTTATAAAAACCGCTACAAAAGCCCTCACCATTGCAGAATTCAGGAATCCACCCGATCGCTTATCAGGCGAGCCGAATTCCACCTCGTTCTCCAGCATCTTGTCGTACGGCGTTTTGATGTCAGTAGGCCGAGTGGTCGTGTACACGATGCGCTTCGTCGGCGATACCATCTTAACCAACGCCTCAGTGTCCCTGACCCTGCTATCGACGTCTCCCTCCGGGGTTGCTACTTCAGACTTCAAACGGAACATGATATGCGCACCGTCCACCTCCACCTTCTGCACCTGGTTATTGTTGATCCTGCTAAGGAATTCACTGAACGGGACGGTCATATACGACGTTGGAACCCGCGGCTCCGACCCCGGGAGAGGGATCCCGAGACGGAGCAACCTCATAATGAACATGACGATCCCCAACTGCAAGAGAAAGATACCGATCTCCTGCGCCTGAATCAACGGCCGCCACTCCCATCTCCTTCTCCGCCACCACCCGCTCCGCCCCTGCTTTTCCCGCTGCGATGAAGTCACCGGTTTTTTTATGCCGCCGTCGCCCTTGCCGTCGCTGCTGCCGCCGGAGGCCGGAGCCTTCTTCAACCCGAGCTTCCCGTCGTTCTTCTCGCCAGCAGCGGCGGTTTTCGAGTCGCCGTCCTTCTCGCACGGCCCACCGTTCGCACGGGCGCTCATCCCGCCCCTCCATCTTGGGCCCTTCAGGAGCCCGCCCCAGACGTCGAAGCCGTCTCCAGCCCTGGAAACTCTAAGGGAAACCGGGGAGGACAAGCACCCGAAATTCCGCAGGAAACTCGCCGGAATCTGAATTCTCCGCGCCGGAGGGAGGGTCCTCGACCGGTTGAGCCCCGAGGAAAACCCTAATTTCCTGAATTGCTTCGCCCAAGAGCTCGGATTCGCGGATTGCACGGATCCGATGGTCGACATTAATCGGAGAAACTCGGGTTTTTCTCCGAAAACGAACAAATTAAATAACTATAAATCGAAATAAATAGAAAAAAAAAAGGAGAAGGAGAGGAGGAGGAAGATGAAGAAGCGAGACGACTCGGGTTTGTCCGTTTCTGTGTGGACTGGTTCGGATTTATCGTTTGGAGGTCGACGTCGGCTTTATCCGTTAATACTTGGCAACTCCGTGAGCAACGAAATGACGAAAATAGCCCCCTTTGTTTTTTCGGTATTGCCATTGGTATTAGTAATGGTTGGTGTGAAAATGGCGATAAAAAAACGTTAAAATAATGAATACCTGAATTAAAATGTTTTGAATTTAAAAAGAGGGTTATTTTGAGGATTGTGGTTGTTGTGAAATGGGGAAAAAGAAAACATTAGAATAAGTAAAAAGTGAATTAAAATGTTTTAGAATTTTTAAATCTCTCTCTCTCTCTCTCTATCTATATATATATATATACGTTTGTTAGAAGGGATTGTACCTACAATGTAATTGTTTTAACACAATCTAACCTGATTGATGTGTTCAACGTGCTCGATTTAGTAGGAATCGACTCTTGAATTATATTTTTTCAAAAAAACTTTATGGCCAATGTTTTTTTTATCTTCAAAAAAACCTTTATATAGGTTGTTTTCCTGCAGCACAAAATTCATAGGTTCCAATAAACAAAACCTATAGATCACATCTATGGTGTAAGATGTGAGACAAAAAAAACAAGGGGGCTTGCACATACAAATGACTGTAGCAAACTTAGACCTTATATATCTATATAAATACATATAGAGAATATAGAGAGTAATGGGTAGCTGTATATATAAATACATATAGAGAGTAATGGGTAGCTGTTAAAATGATAGGTTCTAAATAATTTTTTCAGGGTTTTTTCGTTTTATTTTTAAATTCTGACCATACAGATGTGATCCATGAAATTGATTTTATAGGAATCAACTCCCGGCAAATGAGTGCTTTTTCATAAGGTTCAAAAAATAAACAGTCCAAAATCTTTGTAAAATTTTAGGCTCTAAATATCATTTTTGTCATCGAAAATACATGATCCAAGTGTGGATTTCTCGGAAATAGACCATGCCCAACACATTTATGGGGTTGGAACTACAAAAAACACACCAAAAGGGTAGAAAAACCTATTTAGCACATATCAATTTTGCACCTACTCATCTCTCTCTCTCTCTCTATATATATATATATATATATATATATATATCACAAATCTAGATCTCAAGAAATTATCAGCAAGAAAATATCTTGAGGTATTTTGAATAAAAATCGAGTTTTCTAAAATAAATCAGAATTATATTTGTGTGAATAATATAAAAAAACTTTAGGGAAAGTGCTTCTTTTACATTGATATTGGGTTAAAATTGCAATATTCTCAAAATATGTTATGTTTGAAAAATATCATGTCATCCCACCCGGGTAGGAGGTGCGGATAGTTTTTATTGTTCTTTTTCTTTTCATTTTGTTTTGTGAAATTTGATCTTGCAGATGTGATCTAAGCGGCTTTCTTGTAGGAACCAACTTTTATTATCACATCTGAGCAAGCTTTTATAAAGCTTCAATAATCAATGGCTCAAAAGTTTTATAAATTTTAAAGATCATATATCACATTTTTCATTGGAAAAACACAATCCAACAGTACATTCTTAGCAATTGAATCATCCTAAACACACCTGTGAGGTCTGCACTGCAAAACTTAGCAATATTGAAAATCAGAAATATTCACACTGTAGGGATGATAGGAGAAACCAATTCCTCTTGATCCTAAAGTTGAAAGTTGTGTCATCCATATCCACACCTATGATTACTTACTTGAAAGTTGTGTCATCCATATCCACACCTATGATTACTTACTTGAATCATTCCTTTATGCACACCAAAGTTTAAATAGACCTTTTAATTTTTAATGTCACATCATATTTTATTTCCTGTATACATTTAACAATGTTATCCTTAATTCCCAAAACAAACTCTATATCTAGCTAAGCGTGAGAACCTTTATTATGCTGAGGAAGGGATTGGGTCAAAGGTGCTTATAACAACACTGTCAAGGGTTATCTGGATGTAGATAATCTATGAGATAAATGAAACAACATCCAATCACCATGAGTTTTTTTTGTTGGTCCAACTTGTCCAAGACCTATGTGGATACGAGTCACTGGTTCCCTCCCTCCCATGTTAAAAACATAAGCACCACCTAGCGGTGTCAACTGGTTGGGTTTGGTTCAGACCCAGGTGGAACCAGACTTGGATCAGATTTTTGGGTATGGTATGGGGTCCAGACTCAGGTCTAATAGAGTCTACTACAAGAAAAACTATACCCGAACCCGACAAAAACTACATGAACCAAACCCGGTAAAACCATATTTTTTATTATTTTTACATTGAAAATTTGTGGGTCTTAATCGAGACTCAGGTCAGGTCCAGGTCTGGTATAAAATTTCACAAACTATACTCGGGTTCATGTATTAATCGGACCTTCAGGTCAGAACCCAGGTCTTCTTCAAGTCGGGTCTGGGTTAACCAAGCCCATTGACACCCCTATCCCCACCAAACCAGTTGGTTCCCATGTGTCAAACATGCAATGGCACACCTGCAGAGAACAGTCAGTCCACACTCAGGTGCATGCATCCTGTGAATCAAACACACCTTATTGAACCTATGTAAATGGTTCATCACAAACATGGACAACTCTACAAAGTTTTATGTTGTCCATACGAAACATAAACAACTAGATCATGGTTGTTTGGGTGTTGTTCATGGCAGGGATGGCAGTGGACGGGGGAACGGGGCTCCCCCCGCCTCACCCCGTTTGGACCGAGGACAAAGGACATGAAACGGGAATGGAGGTTAAAATCAAAACCCGTGTGCAGATGGACTTACGCTTTCCCCTGCCCCCGTCCCCATCCCCGATCCTTCTTTAGGTATGACAGTGGACAATTTGGACTGGGGATGGAGAACATGAAATGGGGATGGAGAAGTTGTCCCCCGCCCGGCTCGAATGCCATCCCTAGGCATGAATGAAGATGTCATATCAAGTGCAATCACATTGCACAATTTAAGTGTTTAAGTCTTTCTATCTTTAAAATAAGCGTTAGTGGGGCCCAAAAAAAGACAAAGAGCATATACAATCATACTAAAGTGTGCAATGTGGTTGCACTTGATCTATCATTGTGGATGAATGACATCCAAGTAGGGATGGCAGTGGGGTGGGGCAGGGGACAAGGTCTCCACCCCCGCCCGGCCTCAAGATTAGAACCTCCATCCCCGACGGGGATGGATTTTAACCTCCACCCCCGCCTTCATCCCCGTTTCATGTCCTCCATCCCCGGTTCAAATGGGGATGAGGCGGGCGGGGCAGGGATATTGCAGGGAAAAGTGATGGGGGACAGGTCGGAGCGGGGATGAGGCGGGGAAAAGTGTATGTCCATCCCCGAACGGGGATGGATTTTAACCTTCGTCCCCGCCTCCATCCCCGTTTCATACCCTTCATCCCCGGTCCAAATGGGGCGAGGCGGGGCTCCGCTTTCCCCCGGTCCACTGCCATTGCTACATCCAAGACACCCTTGACAGTTTGTTGGTAGGGGCACCCTTGACCCGCGTTAGAGATCATGAAGACTACCGTATGAATAAGGGCGCTACAAGAGGACCCTATGATAAAACCAATGAAGACTCCCACTGAATAATCAGCAAGACCATCTCAGCTTGGAGTCTTACCATCTTGAAGAGTCCTGCAAGAAAAAGGAGAAAAATCAATAAGACTCTAGAATTATCAGAGGTGATAATCATGTATATCTCCTACGAAAAGTGAGACTCTACTATGTACTTAAAGGAGGAGTAGTCTCCTTCAACAACAGTTGGTCGTGTCACCTCCAGGTTACATACTCTGGATTAGGAATTTACTTTTCATATTGGGTTATGAACTTCAAAGGTTTGATCTTTGATCCATCAATGTAACCTTGCAAATCATATGAAATTAACAAAGGCAAGCCCATAGATCATAGTTATCAGTCATGAGTTTGGTGCTCAAGAAATACTGAAATCGTATCATGATGAGAGACTTGAACACAAAATCTATGTTAGTGGCTTTGGCTCTGATACCATTTAAAGATATCAGACTTGCCAAACCATACAAAAAATAAAAATTTAACGTGGTTCGATCACAAGGATCTACAATCATGATTTGGATCTTCTTTCAATCTCTAAAAAATCAAGCATTCAAGAGATAAAGGGCCACTATTATTTATAGAGCAAGGTTACATGTTTTGAACAAGAGCCATCCTCCCTCCTTTTAGGTACATAGCAAAGTCTCACTTCTTGTAAAAGATATACACGATTAGCACTTATAATTTTAGAGTCTTCTTAATTTTTCTGCTTCTTTCTTGCATGACTCTCCAAGGTGGTAGGACTCTTAGCTGAGATGGTGGACTTGCTCATACTGTAAGAGTCTTCATCGATTTCATCATGAGGTCTGAGGGAATTCATTGCATGCTTTTTACTGCCAACTCATTTTTTGTGAGTTATAACCAAAGTTTCATGGTTTGCCATTCTTGATGTTGACTTTAGTCTTTCTTAAGGCTTAAAGATTGACATTAGTAGAATAAAATTCACATATACACGCATGTATAATTACCAATATTAATTTAGTTAAACTTTTCAAAACACCCAAAGTAGCAGCCTTTTAAAATTAATATTGTACTTTTTAAAGACACATTAGGTCTTTTGTTTATTGAGCCAAACACAAGCTTCAATATGAAGACAAAACTTTTTTGGGTTTCTTGTCATAAAGTAATTGACTGTTTATTATAGTGATTGCTTTTGATGATGATTTACTTATTTTGATTAGTTGAACACTCGTTGATTAGTTGAAATGAGGTTAGGGTTTAGTTTTAGTTTTTTAGTTGACGATGATTTGCTTATCTAATGTTTTTTAGTTTTACTTAAATAAAATATATATTTTTAATATCAAAAAAGTATTTCCTATGCCATCAGTGTGTCCTATGTTTCATTTTTTTTTCAACTTTTGAGTCAAATCCGCGTCACTTGTCTTCATGTCTTTGTGATATAGATCCATGGCGACTGGAGTGATCCAATTTTATCAATCTCACAAGTTCTATATGCCGTTTATATACAATATAGACAAGAGTTTTTTTATATATATATATTTACACAAAGAAGCCACGCCAAGATTAGAAACCTAATTGCATTGGCTTTGCCTGTCGTACTTACAATCATTGTAAAGTCCACATTTTTATGAAAATAGTAAGTGGTTATCTCAATATTTTTTTGAATATTTGATTGACAGTTAATTATCGATGAGATTTTTTTTATCAAGTTATTTAAGATTTACAAGCTTTTAAACATCTTTGGATTTGGATCTCGATGGGGCATCCATGAGGATCGATCCCCATGAAATTCAGTTCAAAATGTGCATATGGGATGCCCAGAATCCTCTGGATCTCCTAGTTAAATGAGTTTGGATCCATAGAAGAGATATAAATTATTAAAAACATTGGGTCTAGATTTGGATCAGCATGGATAAATCGATTCTAAGCATGCTAAATTATAAATATGCAGTATATATATATAACTAGTCATAGATCCATATTAAGGATCTTATAATTGGACTGGATCCACTGGACGGACCCAATCCACTTTAACGTAGAAATAAATAGATACATAAATATATATAAGTATATTTATATATTTAAAAGTGTATATATAGGAATATAAATAAGTATATATAGCTATTTGAATCCAAGATCCAAATAAGGCCCAAGGTGGGTCACATTTAAAAATAACATAAGGGTTGGGTCCATTTGGACCCAACTCAACTAATAAAACCATACTATTTTAATGTTTAAAACATCATGAATTGGAGTTGGATATGAAATGTACCCAACCAAATCCATAAGTATGCTTTGAAATTAGACATTAGAATAAGGGTTGGGTTTGCACATATATATATATATATATATATATATATATATATATATATATATATATATATATATATATATATAATTGATTGAGTTAGATCCAAATAGATCCCACCCAATCTAACCAAAACCCCAATCAAAAGTTTTTGTTTAAAAGTGTTTAAACACTTTGTATTGAGGTTGGATTCAAATGGATCAAACCCAAATCCAAAACGTATTCACCCCACTACTAGTCAATGGCTAATCCCCCCCCCCCCCCCCCCCCCGCACACACACACACACATTGTTTCTTTTTCAATCATGACCCTCTCTCTCTCTCTCTCTCTCTTGGCTCATTTTTTTTTGTGAGCCACCATCGTCGGTGGTGCTCCCTGCCACCTCCTCCCCCATCTACCTGCACTTCTCTCTCCACTAAGTGCTCAACCTCGATCAAGCACCAGATGAGGCCACTTCCTCCCCTGCTTCTTCTCTCCTGTGTTCCTTCTTCTTCTCTTACTCTTTCGGCACCCAGTGCCACCTACTACAGTCGAAGCTCCTCTTCCTCTCTAGCTCATGGCGGTGCATCCAGCAGTGCCATTTTCTTGCTTACTTTCTTGTATTTTTTGGCAAACCACGATAACAACAGTTATCGTGCTTTCCTCCCCCTTCTGCCAGAAATAAGTTAGGCTAGAGTCCTGTCTGTGTTGCCTTCTTCTTCCTCTATTTTTTGGTGAACCAATGATTGCAACAACTGCTACTGCTGCTCCCAACCATGCCACCATACATCCAACGTGCTCCTTGGTCGGTGAGACCGAGCTCAACTTGAGCCCTCCTATCGACCTCCTCTAAACTTGGGGGTTGGTCGGAGGCCAACTGACCCCCTCTACTGCTTGTTGAAGCTTGGCTCAGGCCCCAGCTGAGTCGTGCTCCCTTGACTGTTTTTGTAAAACCTGTAAAATTTTGATAATTATCAAAATAAATAAATGTTAAAATTCTTTAAAATAAATACGATAATATGATATGGATTTGATCCAAATGGATCTCAAATCTGAACAGGATCAAATAGATCCAGTATTTGGATTCAGATACAACGAACGAGTTTGGATTCTGGATGGATCCAGAACCTAATTAGAATCCGATTGGATCTTAATGGATCCAAATATGGTCGAATTGCAATCAAGATCTGAAAATCTAGTTAGAGAGTTCAGAAGATCTAAAATATAATTCTATTCAACTCATATTTGAGATTCATCAAAAATCAATTCGTATATAAATAAATTAACAAAGACCAATAATGCAACAGGAGGTGAAGTGGTGTTATGGCAAGAGGTATTGCCTAGTTATGAGGCAATCTAAGTTCGAATCTCATTGATCACATACACAAATTTTAGCAAGAGGACGTGGCTTTTTGTCAAAAATGCCTAACGTCCATAAAGATTTAAGTAAATTAAGTAGGATATAAATTGCAATGAAATAGAAAGTAGTGCACTGGTGGGGTTTGTTGCCCCTTAAGGAGAGCTCAGACTCAAATCCCTTGGTGCGCCAGGGCGACTTTTGCTAAAACCAACATTTTTAAATTAGGTTTTTGAAATTCAAAATGAGCCATAAATTAGGTATTTAAGAGAGCATTAAAACCAAACAGTGCGATTTTTTTTAGAAGGAAGGCTGGGTGGGTAGCCAAGGTTGTAAACCCAACCGTCTGGAATGGAAAAGGCCATTCCATGGGTTTTTTCAAAATAGGAAGTTCTATTCCATAATGGGCCTCCCATGAGTTTTAATAGAATGGGAGTTTCAAGACCTCAATAATGAGGTGGGTTACAAAGGGAAAGAAAAAAAAATGGAAGCCAAGGTAGGGTTTACAAAAAACTAGTTTATTTGGGGGAATCCTTCCCTTTCTCTCTCAATTTCCCCTCTCAGTCGTGTGACCCTCTTCCTCCCTTCTCCTTCATGTTTTTTTTCCTCACCTCCATTATTTTCGGTGAAGAGCTTGCATGAGACTATCCAACGCACGTGAGAAGAATACGCACGTTTCCCTCCGGACTTCATATCTTCAACAAGGTAAGGGCATTCTACTTTATGTGTATGCCCTGTGACATGGAGCACATGTATCCGACAAACCATCTGTATATATGTATGAAAATACATATATCCAGTTGTGTGATTTAGGCATGGAAAATGTGAGATCTAGTAGGTACTCTGACTTAATGTGTGTGTATGATTGTAGGTCGTGCATATCAAATTTTTGTTCATGCTATAAGTTTCTGAAATTCAGTATTTTTAATCAGCCATGTTTATTGTTTTTGCCATATTGTGAATTTCCGAAACTTGCATTTCGATCAACCATATTATCTTTTGACATAAAAATAGAATTTGTGTTTATCGATGTTTCCTCTATTGTGAAAATTTGGAATCTTTATTTGAACTGCTATGACAATGATTGTTATAAAACATTTATTCAGTGGTTACCTATTTTTCTCATATGGTAGGTTGTGATTTTCATTTTGTCAGCTCATATTATTGCCTGGAAAAAAATAATTAAATTGGTAAGTTCCTTGAGAATGATAGGCGATATCATTCTTCAGAGGAATATGCATGCACTTAGAAACGATTTATGTGTGTAAACATAGGCGTTCTGGTGAAAGGAAATTTCCATATGGTTTGGACACCTATGTGAATGTCAAAGGAAAAAGAAAAAGAAAAAGAAAAGAGAAACCAGATTTACTTGAAATGTTTTTTTCATTGAGAGTGTAAGACGAGTTTTTCAGAATCTGGATTTTCTGTGAAATGGTCCAACCAGTGTTGGTTGGGTCACACAGAAAAGGTGTAAACATCCGATTATTTGTTTTTAGCATAATCGATTTATGAAATGGGTTTATATAGAAACAGAAAAAAAATGTCATAATTTGTGAATGGAGGCTAATTCTGAATTGGTTTCAAATGCCTATTTGCAATAAGCAAGTTAGGCCAATGTATTTTATATATAAAAAAATGATACATGTGTCAAAGATTTGAAATTTGTGATTTAAGTAATTGTTTATGAAAAGTGTCATGACAAAATTCGGTAAATTAAAACCTATATGCCGTGTTAATCTAGTAAGCCAGTTTGATTTAAAAAAAAAATAAAGGTTTGATTTATGTTTTGAATATATTATAAGTCCTAATAAAAATCAACATCATTAGTCTTGCTTATGTGTTTTTAAATATGTGGGTTTAGAAAATAAAACTATAAACTAAACTAAAATACTTATGGATGACCGACTGAGCTTGTCAACACCCAGTCAGCTGCCTGTACCATGACACCGCCACTGTCACACCTTGTCGCTCACAAGAGACTCGTGTTGCTATGCTAAACAGTGGCAACATTGACTGAACACTACGTGGGTGTTGCTGATGGTAGGCACTGCGAGAGCACCGTGTGTGCACAAGATTGGTAGGTATTGTCAGTGCAGGTCTCCTTAGGGTGAGATGTTGTAGGTTTAAAAACCTAGTGGTATAGTTAATAATAGGTGGGGGATCGCCTAACCCCCGTGTACCTTTCAATAAAAGAAAAAGAAAAAGAAAAAGAAAGAAAGAAAGTAAAAACTTACCTATAAATGTTCGGTTTGCCGATGCCATAGTCGACACTCCCTACTCATAGTGGAAAAAATGTGACTAGTCGACTGAGGCTATTTTGCCATGAATTCAGGTGGTTCGGTATAGTCTTTGTTGATGCAGTTGCAAGGCTTTTAGAGGCTTTCCTATGCCTAGTTGTAGCTACAACGGAATTGATACATGTCAATGGCTTGTTGCAACCCGACTGTAGTCGCAAGAGTATAGGTAAATGTACGTATATATATTAAATCCTTTTTAGAGAGACCAAGGTTTGATGCAACCTTTTAAATGGTAAATGCTTGAATTCACAAAACCACAATTTTATACATATTATCGTTTTATTCGATAATTTAAAGATATATAGAAATTCAGATGTTTTTGACTATCATCGTTTACACATATACACTTTTGCAAAAGTTGCATATTTCACCATTCATTCTCCTAAAATGAATGTTTCTCTCATTTCTGAGTTTGTGAAATATAGAAAAATGACATTTTCACATGTTACTTTCCCTTGAAATAATATATGTATTACATTGGAAGTTCACTACGATGCACATACTCACAGTAGGTCTGAAACTCACTAAGGTAGAGATACTTTGGTTATGACACACCTCACTGCAGTGCACATGTTTAAACAACCTAATGATTTTATTATCTACTTAAGAAAAGAATGTTACGTATTGATGAATATAACAAATGAATGAGATAGCAATGATGTAATCATATTGTATATGGTTTTGTATGTGGCCTATTGTTAAATGCATGTATTTGTTATAACTGCTCATTTGAGGAAAACTACAGTAGCATGGTGGTACAATATTGAAGCTATACATACAAAACTCTTGTGGTGCCATGTGGGCACTTATGATGCGAATCAATTGCATGGTGTTTGCATGCAAATGATTATTTTCATGTCCATTATCAATTTGTATATGCATGTTTTGCAACAATTAGCTAAATAAAGGGCATATGACATGCCATGATCAGGTTAAAGCTTAAAACTGAGCTTGCAGCTTCACAAAATTCTTATAGTGCCATACGAGCACTTATGAAATGTTAAAATTGGGATATGCCATGTGGTAGTATAACGAGTGGGGTACGATATGTATACCCTAGCTCAGAAATAAAAGCTAAGATAATGCACATACAAGTACTTGACTCGGGTTCAAATCATAATTATGAAAAACTATATTGGTGCCTATTGCATGCTAAGTTGAGAGATGTGCATGAACTGAGGTCACCCCGAGTGTGGGTTGGTTTTTTTGTAAATCTCTTATAGTGCAATGACTCACACTAGAAAATAAACAAAATATAATATATGCACATATAACTTAAATATGAGATTCTGGGTATACTTGAAAGACGATATATGTTACTAGTTTTCTCGGGATTCTGGGTATACCTGACAATGGTATATGTTACCAATTTTCCAAGGTTCTGGGTATACCTGAAAGACAGTGTATGTTACCAGACTCATGGTCTACCTTAGAGAGGGTAGATGGTACAAGCTCCGTGGGACAATTTTGTTTTGTCAGAGCGAGACGTCTCACCCGGTACCCAGTCCTTAGAGTTAGGGGGTCAGGACTACCAATGCGTCCTAGGTGGTAGATCGAAGTCTTCTGCAAAAGTTACAGGGTGCATCCTAAGTCTACTCCTAGCCACTAGGGAGTACTATCTCGATCACAGACCGTCCCCTTTGGATATTCGTACGGCTAGTCATACAGGGAATTAATTGAAAAGGCATAACAAACCCCCATGTGGTCTCGGTCCGCTACAATGTCGAATGCCTGTGCATACCCACAAGGTAATTAACAAGAGAAAATATAAAGTTAGTACACTTCTGAAAGTCTTTGAGTATTCGCATAATGCTTGATGTTGCAATTGTTAGAATATGATTATGGTTCACTCATGCGATGCATAACTTATAAATGTTTTCCTTTACATGTAAAAATGCGCTAATCTAAATGTGATTTATTCATATGATGTATCATTCATTGATATCTTTCTTTTATGTAATGGATCATGAAATGCTTGAATTTAGTGAACTGTACATTCAACACTGGTTTAAATGTTTGTTATTTCTTATATAAATGTGCAACACATATACTTATACACATGACACTGAGCACACTCATCTAGATAATATGCTTCTTACTCAGATGGGGTAGTCTGACCCCTTCTGAATTAATATTTCCAGGCAAAAGATAAAGAGGGGCAATTGCGGTCGTCGCTGCGGACAGTGCTATGAGACCATATCTTCTGCGGATGTCTTGAGGAGTTCTGACTTTAATAAATTCATTAAGTTTGTAATTTATGACTTATAGAGGCAAGAGTTTAATTCTCCTAATGACATTGAGTCTGGGCTATCACTTGTAACCCGCCCAAATATTGACTGCTAAATTAATAAAACATTTCTGCAGTGGTTTTAAAAAAAAATTTATTCCAAAATTTTCAAGTTAAATATTTGGGGCGTTACAGTCTTTCCTTGTTTTCTTGGTGAGTCAATTCGGCTCAACCGAACTAAGCTTGACTAAACCGAGCCCAATTTTGTTAAGCCCCCAGCCAAGTCATTTTGCCTTGAGTTGAATCAAGTCAAAGCTTGGTTTAAATTTAATCGAGGCTAACTCGGTTCAATTCAAGCTGACTTTGGCTCGATTCAAAACTCCAACTAGGCTCGGCTCGGTTACACCAAGTCGAGCCAGCTCAATTCGTCTCTACCAAGTGGAGCCCAACTCAGTTTATTTCTAATCGAGCGACCTTAGTTCAAAACTAACTGAGTCAAGCTCGGTTCGATATCATCCGAGCCAATTCGGTTCGTTCTTAATCGAGCCAACTTGGTTTAACAAAAATCGAGTTCGGCTCGGCTCAACCTAACTGAGTCTGTCTTGGTTCTGCCTAATCAAGCCCAACTCGGTCCTGTCAACTCAAACTTGGTTCGGGTTTGACCCTGATGCTGCCATAGTTGCCACCTCTATTAAAAAGATATATTTTAACCACCTTCTCTTGCCGGAGTTTCGCAAACCTGCTTGAGTGCTACAAACACGCACATTCTCATATATCTGACATAAATATATAGGCACGAGCAAGCTGTCACCTATGTTCAGATTCATCGAAGGATCATACATTTTTTGAAGTAGAAAAAATACATGCGATAACTATATTTGTACGAACATGATATATGTATTATGTATATATAAATATGCATATATATACATACATACATACATACATATATATATGTATGATTTATTTATGTACAATTTTTTGTGCGATTGAATATTTAAATTATGCACATATTTATTTACGATGGCATTTATTCACACACTGCTTTATTTAAATTATGTGTGCGTGCATATATTTATGTATGCAGTTTTGTATACACTTGTTTTATTTAAATTACACGCGCATTGATTTATGATGGCATTTATGTACACACTACTTTATTTAAATTACGCATGCATCTATTTACGTACGTTTGCTTTATTTAAATTATGTGCACATTTATTTATAATGACATTTATGCAGACACTACTTTATTTCAATTACACACTCATCTACTTATGTACGCAGTTTTACGTACACTTGCTTTATTAAATTATACATGATTCACTTATATACACACTTTAGTGTGTGTACACATGCTTTAATTTACTTTTCAAAAGCTTGTGTGCGCGATTCTATGTCTACATGCATCAGATATTTCAAATGCCAGACTTTACAAAACATTAACCCTACATGGTTCAAACTTTAAAAATTCAAAAAGAATAAGTTTGATATTTCATAAATGCGCAACTGAGTCTATTTTTGAATAAGCAAACGAGGGACTTCGATTACGTGAACTTCAATCGTATATATATCAAGTTTCCCAAACTACATCTTGGAACAACTTACATTCACCTCAACTTGAGGTTCAAGAAATCTTTTTTGACAACGATGGCTTCCTAAGAATTCCTATGTTGATTTTCAAATACAAAAGTGCATTCTTTTCGAAAATTGGGTTGATTATCATCGTTGTTGTATTATAAGACATGCAAAACATGCCCGTACACTGTTGAATGAGTCGAAGTTTATGGCAAAGCTCGCTGTGCAATAATACACCATACTATAAACGAGTTGAGGTTTATAGCAAACCTCGAGGTGCAACAATGCTCTGTATTACGTAAAATCATATGCATGCAAAAATCTGAGATCACCTTCAGAGTCAAGATGCACGATTGATTTCAAGATCAAAGCATAGTGAATGAGTTATAATAATAATAAATATGAGAACTTACCCAGAAATACCTACCTGAGTGAAGCATATATAAATATGGTAAATTTTCTTAATAATAAAGGACCTAATAACCCATTCACACACAATGCCTATTCGAAGAGGATAACAGGTACATGCACCAATAAACAAGTTGTTAATAACTATGCTCCATGAATAACAATGACTCAGCGTCATCAGTTATTAGAGTTAGGAGACATGTCTACAAATTATTGTTTTAAGTGTTTAATCTCATAACTTCTGTAGAAGTTTGGATGCATCCTCATTTATCGTAGCCTCTAAGAAATTCTTTCTCGATAGTTATATCATTAACTTTAGAGCAGATTCAACTAATCATTAAAGGTATCAACTTATATGAAATAACAAACCCCCAAATGATCTCAGTCTGTCTCTATAAATTCATCCTGTGAGTACCTATAAGTAGGGTAATATCAAAACAAATTTCTCATATTCACAGTGTTAATCAAAATGAAAACAATGTCATGCTTATAAATTTGCAGATCGTTCATCCGCATATGTTTGATATTATTGATTGTGAGTAATATATAGGATAAGAATTACTGTTTGTCATACATATACTAGTTCTGTACAACTATGCAATATTGTTGTACCTATCAGGTTTTCATGAGTCTAAACATTTTTATGGGATTTAGGTAATGAGTAAACAACTGTTACAGGCGATGACGTGATGACACAACAATGTTAATAATCTACAATATTTGTTTATTTACTCTTAAGCACATTTTGGTGTTTTGTATATGGACTTTTTGTATAAAATTATTTTAATTTAAATTTTTGGTTTGAATCGTTATGAGTTTGAATAATTGCATGAAAATGCAAACCCAAATCCGAGACATTTAGGGACCCAATTCATTTATTAAATATTTTGCTTATAACCCGCTTAGGATTTGCTAACTTGATATTTTCGAACAAATATTCTGCTGTAATGTTGTTTTAACTTTGAAAAATAATTAATTACAAAATTTTAATTTTTTTTCTAAATTATAAAAGTTAAAACTTTTGCGGCGTTACAATCACTGTCATGACAACATAAAACTCTATGAGCTTACTCCTTGCCCCTGGGAAAACAAGGGCTTTAAAAAATATATAAACAATTGACCATGGAGTTCCTGCTTGGGGCTGTCTGTGGATTAGATACAATCAGATGCGAACCTGAATGTAAAATACGATCCACACATTTGAATCTTAATTGGTTCAAAGTCAAGTTCAATCATGCAAGGTTGAATTTGGATCCAAAATACTGGATCTTGTTAGAAAAAGGATTAGAAATATACAAATGCAATTAGATTGGACCTTGATATGTATTCAAAATAATAGATCCAACCTAACATACCAATCTGAATATGAACGGAATCCAAAATTATACGAGTATCCAAGACCAACAACCCCAGTGCACGTTCAAATGTTATTTTAAGGAATCCAATTAAAGGTGTCAACAAGTCCGGTATGATCCTTTCTGAACCCGGGATCTGGTAGGGTTAGGGTTTGGTAACGAAGGAAGGGGTCCAATTTACTATTTGGATCTGAACATGAGGTCTGGTTAGCATATGGACCTGGATATGGTTTGTGAAATATCATACCAAACCAAGGTCCGATTGAAGTTCTGATCAAGACCCACATTTTTTTCAAGGTAAAAAATGTTAAAAATAGTAATTTTCTGGACATGAATAGGGTATGGTTTGTACAATCCTTATCGGACCTGAGCATGTTTTTTCTTATAAAAGATCCGGTTGGACCTGGGTCCAGACTTTAAACTTGTGCCAGCAGCTCATAGTCGGTCTGAGTCCAGGCCCACCCACTTCTACAAGAGGTCAGACTTTGATTGGCAATCGTAGTTCTGATTAAAATCCACAAATTTTTCAAGGTGAAAAACATAAAAGTTAGCATTTTACTGGACATGAACGGGTCTGGTTTGCATAATCCTTATAAGATCTGGGTATGGTTTTTCCATAAAAGATCCGATCGGACCGGGGTCTAGACTTATACCAGCAGCTCATAGTCGGATTTGGGTCCAAGTCCACCAACTTCTGTTGGAGGTCTGACCCAATTTCAATCTAAAACGTGTTAGAATCGGTTAGGATATTCAATTATATCCGATCCGTTGTCTATGTAGGGGTGTCAATGGGTCGGGTTTGAGCTGGACCTCAACTGTACCGAACCCTATAGGGTCAGGGTTTGGTGATAAATAAGAAGTCCCAATTAGAATCTGAGTCGGACCCAAAGGGTCCAATTAATATATGGAGCCCGGTATGGTTTGGAAAATTTCGTACCAGACCCAAGTTTGACCCATGTTCCGTTAAGATCCATAAATTTTCAAAGTAAAAATGATAAAAAATTATTATTTTACCGGGTATGGTGATTAAACCAGAATCCAGACTCGGTACCATCATCTCAAATCGGGTTTGGGTCTGGTTCCACCTGAGTTCGAACCAAAACCGACCTGTTGTCACCCTTATATCTATGTCACAAAGGAGGACACGTGACACACATTCGACGCACTTCAATTTTTTTTTTAAAACAGGACACATGATTTTTGAAAGATTTTATTCAATAAAAATTGTTTTCTTATTAAAATAATTCTTTAAAACCTTACAAAAACACTGAAATATTAGCGGTATGTGTTGGTGTCCGTGTCTGCGTGTTGAGCGTGCCGATCGTGTCATAAGAGACACGATATTAATGACGTGTCCCTGTGACGAAATAGTTTACCGTCCCCTCCTTCCTACGTTGGTGGAAGAAAGCATAGCGTTATCCGTTCTACGCCGCTCATCTCGCCCAGACATTCCAGCTGTTGATCATCGGCATCGAAACGTGTCACCCTGATAGGTACGGGGCACGCTCCTGTCCCCCACCGTCAATCTGCCGTCCAATCGCCATCTGCTTACGTCGACGCGAGGGTGACGTGGACGGACGCGAGCGGACTTTAAGATGTGGCTCATAAAATGGAGAGGGGTCCGGTCGGTCCTATCTATATACAGCGCCCCCTGGCTGAGCTTCCCTCGTGCGATCTCTGGGGGGTTCTGAAGGAGGCGTTAGGGTTTATCTGCGAAATCGGAGTGCTCTCCGTCCCGGTGTCAGATTTTAGGGTTTCTGTATCGGTTTCCTCGTCGTCGTCTTCTCGGTTCTCTTGGTGCTGGCTTGGATCTCCGCTAGCTTCGCGTGTGAGTGTACCGTCTGAATTTTGTGGCCGATCTTGGGATTCTTTGGTGAATTAGGGATGGGGCCATCTGGGAAAGAAGATAGTGCAAGGTCCGATGGTTCTGATGGTTCCGATCGCGAGAATAAGATCCCGGAACGGCGAAATCTTTCTACCGATGTATCTTTGTGGAATTCAAATGGTGAGTCGGACTGCAGTAACTGCCGATCTTCGGGAAGTTCGTCTTCTGAACTGAGTGTAAACCTGAATTTGGGATCTGTTGGGGCGCGGGATGAGCCTTTGATCAATGCCGAGGTTCAGGATGGTCGGATTCTGGGAAATTCTTCTACTGGCTCTCTTGGTGAAGAGGATTGTGGATCCGGAGATTCAGCTTCTAGTTCTTATGCAATTCCAGATAATTCATCATCACCAGATTCTGCTTTGAACTCGAGAACAGCTTCCTGCCTTTCTTCTACGGTATCTTCTGTTGAGAGAAGTGGTTCAAGTGCAGGTTTATGTAGAGATCTTGGACTTTCAGAGAGGCTTGCGAGTATTCTTTGTAATCCTAGTGAAGGAGATTTGTTGTTCCGGCAGGACAGCAGTGGAAACAAAATACTACAGTGGCTCCAAGCTTTGGATCAGCAGACGATAGGTGGTTGCCGAGCAGACGAGAGGTTGAAGCCTTTGTTTAAGCTGAACGTTTCCGGCGGTGTGGTGGAGGATCACCTCCTCGCTCATCTTAGACAGGTCTGTCAACTTCCTGTTTGTGTCTATGATTTTGCTTGTTATGCTGCACTAAACGTCTTAGAAATACCTTCCATGTTTGGAAGGTGCTGTATATGGATTTTGGTTATCTTTACCTTATAGCTTGTCTGCAATTTTTCTTGGCCATAATATAACCGATGATAGGGTCTTTCTTTAAGTGTTCTGTGCATAAACGTATGGTAGATGCTTGTATAAATGAGAGACCGTGGAGTGAAATAGTTGGTAACAAATTGTCCCTGTCTTTTTTTTTTCCCACGTTAGGCCCAAGTTCAGCGAAATGTGTTACAGTGGGCATGTAAATATCGATATGGGTGTGGATTGTGTCACAGACTGGCTGATCCTGAGGTGATATTTGAATACTGATAGGCTTGGGTCGATTTTTAGCATTTACTCAGTGGATGGTAATTCATACCTATGAACTACATTCACTTGGTGTTGTGGATTGAATTTAGGTGTTGGTGTGGAGCTTGAACCACATATCATGACGACTAAGCAATTTGTGTGCATTAGTTGACATATTCTGGTTGATCAAGCTTGAAAAGAAGGGCAGTGCTACTGATATACACCAAAGGACGGATCATGAAAATTGGAGAAAGTCTTTGTTCAGAGTATCCGTGTCAAGAATTCTTGGGGCTTTATGTCTTGAATCGAAACTAGACATGGTTTCGACTGTTCATTACACATGACAGTTTAAGTTTAGTGTAGATGATTAAGAATTTTCATAATGCAATGCATGACATCTGGATGCAACCATGAAAATAGAAATAGTTATTTCTGCATGAACGGAATTTCGGACCATGTGACATGGGGCTTGACTAGTGCTTCTTGGCCATACCCTCTGAGTTTGGAACGTGCACTTACTGTTTTCCTCTATGGTTTAATAAATATCTATACATCATCTAGTGACATCAATTGTTTAATTTCAAGTAGTTATTTCTGGAGGCTTTACAAGAGATGCTTAAGGCCTTTTCTCTGCACAAATGTGGTTTTCCCATAACACAATATCGAGATTCATTTGTGTACTCATTTTAGTGTCAGCATCTAATCCAGAATCAAATTAGTATTTTGCAAATGAATTCCTCATTTGTCTTGTCACTATGTGAAGCTTACTCACATGGATTACCTCGAACAATGTCTGGTCAAAATGGTGGATTTACCTTAGTGTCTTGAGATCTTAAGAGGGCAAAAATATTTTATCTAAGTTTCTTTGCCGTGGTCTCAGGGAAGCCATCTGTAAGTTGCAAAATCTTGCAGATTTTGGAAGTGCGCATGTTTGTTTCAATCTTGTAGAAATTCTTCTTCAACATGTTAGCCAGTTGGTTAGTATCAGCAATATTTACCAGATTATGTTTCTGCATGAAAATTAATGTAGTTAAGATAACAGTTTGGGTTCATTGACATATGAAAGAAACCACTTGGTGCTGTTTTATGATGTTGTTGGGAAAATATGCTCTAATCTTAGCAATACCCATAGCTCTGATAACAACACTCATAGGCAACATGAGTGTATCATGTGGGCAGGAATAATCACCAAATACTGCATCTCCTTTGGTAAAGGTACTACTGCTATGTGCATCAAATAGGCATGGTACATGTTTCCAGTTGTCCATTATGTCTCTGCATTGCATATGCAGTGAATAATGAAATGGGTTGGGATAACCATGATTGTTAAGCATTTCGCATATTGCTTTCCAGGCAATTTCTTCTTTTCTAGTTAGCCAATATTATGTTATTATTGTCTAACATCTTGTCTTTGCAATTTACAACAGCATTTTAAGGCTGCAGAAGTGGGTATGTTGGCACGGTGCTTGTGTGTTCCTCTTGCATCCATTCGTGCTGGAAAAGTTGTCAAGCAAGGGCCTCTTTTGTGCCCAACTGCTAGAAGGTACTTTACTTTCTACAGATGTTTATTGTTTATTGGTGGTGATGAGGGGCATGTTTGCTTGGCCCTCAATGTGAATCAGAATCTCGCAATTGCGAGGTTCCAATTCACACAAGATTTGCACACTCCAAGCAAAATGTGTGTAAATGAATCAAATTCAATTCATATACACATAAGGTGTGTGATTTCAATTCACGTTTGTGACCCTGTGAATTGGAATCACATTCACAGTTGCATCATTTACACATTTCAAAGGGGAAGCAAACATGCCCGAGATTTTCTGTGGCAGTTTCAATTGCACTTTACATCTGCTTAGTTATGGAGACCTTCAGTGTCCATATTGATGAACATGCATTCCTTTTTGTTCTTTTCCTTTTTCTTCTCCTTTTTGCATGAATTTGACGTTTTTCTCCTACACATGCTGTTTTTTGCCAGCACATGTTAGGCTATTTATGCTTTTATTCCATGTGATTTTTTTGGCTGTTCTGTTCTGTTATTTTTGGTCAGATCCATTGTAAAAAGGCATTTTCTGTTTCTATTGCCAATTGTGGATTGGTATATATTGTTGTGAAACTTAATCCTGTGATTTAATTGATGTCAAGGTTGTTGAATTGTATATCTGTTTTTCTCGAATTCAATGATCTGTAGATAGTAGATGCCATCAATCATATTTCTTTAGAGAGGACTTTTAGACTGAAGGTCTATGGTATACCTTTTGAAATTGATTTTTTGCAAGTGTGGTGGTACATAAACCATTGAAATAGTTACACAAACTGATTTTATTGCTCATTTTCACCAGTATTGTGATGAACACATTAGTATTGAGGATTATTGACAAACTGTTGATGTAAAAAATTGTAAATAAATCTGTACGTACTTAAATGTTTCATGTAGAAAACGTCTAGAAATTTGGATCAGGAAATGATTGGTCAAGCCTATCACTTCTTATCATTCCCTTTGGTAATACTAGTTGGTTTTCATTCCTGAAAATGAAGCTCTATGAAAGAAAAGTATATAATGAAACCTTGTTGTAGATGTTATTTAACAAGATCAATTATATCATGCTAAAATGTATACAAATGTTGCATATCATATGATAATGGTAGAGTTGGTTCCCTGGAGTTGAAAGATCGACTTGTTTATTGATACTGATATCCAGTGCTTGATTTTCCTTCTTGTGATCTGGAGTTGAAAGATCAACGATACACCCGACGCGATACGAGTGTGTATCGTATCGCAAAACACAAAAGTAACATACATATCATTCCGTATTTTATGATACGGTATGATATGTACAACCATGGTAAATTGTTTAATAGTTGAGAAAATGGACCTGGCCCCTAATGACCTCATGCGACTATGTGAGGGGCTGCGGGCTGGATATGTAGCTTCTCTTTGTAGGGGATAAAAGGATTACAATAGTTGTATAATCTTAATCCAAACCAGTGATTCCTATTCTAGTGTACATTTTTATCTTAATTCAAACAATCTAAGGTTATTCCAAATGTACATTTCATTAAATAAACTGCATAAGAATGTATCTCAAGAAAGCTATGGAGACAGAACTGGTCCAAGTCCCAACAGGAAAAACAATGTTCCGCTGTGGGCTTTGCCCATTCAACGGGTCATACTGATGTCCCTTCAATGTAGGTCATTGTGTATTACATAGATGCCAACAAGTGCAGTCAACTGATAAAGCTACACTACAGATGTACCTGAGGCTGTTCATTCGATGTAAATATTTGCTTCATGATCCTATGTTTTATATTAGATAAAGATCATGTAACTTGTAATTACTGGTTGTCAATGCTGATGTTCTTCCTAATCTCCCAGCTAAAATACGACGCACTTCATTCATCATTGGTACTGCATACACGTTAATGTGATTCATGTGCTTTCCAGCCATAGTTCGGTTATCAAGTCTCATTTATTTGATTGGTTACCTGGAAATTTGACATATAGTATTTTAAGTTCGGCTTGTTGCAGATGACATCTTTGAAGTACTTGTGTGCTAACTCAGTAGTTATTATTATTTTGTTAAATAACAACTTCCTGAAATTTGTCTGACTGGTGAGTTCTTTCCTTTGTAGTTGTAGGCTTGTGTAGCATAAATTTACTTCTCATTTTAAATTATTAAGAATTATAGCAATATTTGGTGGGGTGAAGAGCCGACTCTGGAATTATGAAGCCAGTTCCTTGATCACCTGAGTGTTGTTCAATGATTTTTCTTAGTTTCTGGTAGTATATCCTTCGTTGCTTTTTATTGTAAATTATGTATATCTCATGAGTGATATGCACATAAGTGCTTTTGCAATTGAAGTGTCAAATGCTGGTTTCCTGCGTAATGTGCCCTTTCTAGATTGGAACTGTGTGCCCCAATTTGAGTTTATCGCTAAATTCAACGTGGCTGGATAGTATGTCCTGTATCCAACATTTTTATACTATAAGTTGCAGGATTATATTCTTCAGCTTATTAGTGGTGGCACTGTTCATATCTCCAAATAAAGCTATTTTTCATTTGTAGGTATGGGCGTCTGTGATGTCTGTTATGATCTGTGAGTTAAGGGAAAGCAAAGGTAGTTTCTTTCAAGTCTCTGTAGTTCATGGTTTTATTGTTACTGTCCATCCCATATTTCTGGTGCCATTTACTGTTATCGTTTTCCTTCCTTACCCCCTATTTTTGGCAGTTCATAACTCTACATTGTATCCCATGTATTTAATGAAGGCAGCAGTATGTTTGGTGTGGTTTCGTGCCATCAATGTAGATAAAAGAATTACAGCTTATGTTTAAACTTTAAATTGTACTGATGTACTTCCTAGTTCGACAAGTTCTTTTC
Source organism: Nuphar pumila (assembly GCF_984573655.1). Lineage (NCBI taxonomy): Eukaryota > Viridiplantae > Streptophyta > Magnoliopsida > Nymphaeales > Nymphaeaceae > Nuphar > Nuphar pumila. Next base: position 1,165,333 of record NC_143257.1, on the reverse strand, counting down.
TTATGCACTATATAATGCAGTTGACTTGTTTTATATAATTATGCTGTTTATTTTCTATGATTGTGGTTGTTAGTATACAGTTTTTAGAATGGATCAGTGCTCTTGAGATCCTACCTAATCCATAATGAATGTTGCAATTACTGTTATGACTTTGTTGCAGGCAGTCTAATCTAAGATTTATGCTATTGTTTTTTGTTGTATCTCAATAATGTTGACGTCTTATTTTTCTGGTGGTCACAGATGATAATAACCTAGAAGTCATATCTTTGTTTTTCTTTGTCCTGGTTGAAAGACGGTTGGGATTATTCAATAGATGTACTAGGATCAAAATGCTATATTTCAGTGGTGGAGAAATTTAGAAGCTTTGAGCCCCCTTCTGGGATTTTGGTAAGATGTATCTTAATTGGTCACTAATTCTGACCATCACCTATAAGGCTATGCAATTCCATCTTCATCGTTGTCTGTGCCATGAAGAAAATAGTTCACCTGATTGGAAAACATACACCTGTCAGTACATTAACGTTGTGCACACCACTCCCCTTTAGTTCGGACCCAGGTGGAACCAGACTTGGACCAGATTTTCAGGTATGGTATCTGGTCCAGACCTGAGTCTAATCAGGTCTACTATAAGAGAAACCATACATGCACCCGATAAGAACTACATGAACCAGACCCGAACCATACCCGGTAAAATAATATTTTTTTATCATTTTTACATTAAAACATTATGGGTCTTAATCGGAACTCGGGTTGTCTAGTATAAAATTTCACAAACTATACCCGGATCCATGTATTAATCATACTTTCGGGTCCAAACCCGGGTCTTAATCATGTCTTCTTATTTGTCATCATTCCCAGACCCTATAGGTTTTGGTCGGGGTCGGATCTGGGTAAACCAGAACCGTTGACACCCCTACTCCCATTGTCCATCACTTTGCAGGGGTGTGATTCACCTGCATCATCAACTCTGCCACTACCCAAAATCTAAGAGAGGCAAAAAATTGCACTGTTTCATCGAAAGCTGTGTTATTTTCCACACGTGCAAGTGCATGCATATGCCCCTTTCAGTAGAATAGATCTATAAGGAGCATAGAAGCGGAGAGTCTGAAATGGTTTGGGAAGAAGCTATGTCTGTGTATGAAAATGAGTTAACTTCATAGTGCATCACTGTCAAAGCAAATTTAAATTGAAAGCCAAATAAAAGTAGGTGATTCAGGTTCATTGAAAGTTTTCAATGAACCAATAATGTTCTTCCAACTTCTGAACCAATCCTTTTTGGCTGACATAGCACTTTAATTGTCTCTCCAAACCTATGTCACATGGGTGCCGGTGCCGGTAAGGGTGCGACACAGGTATGGGTGCGGAGCAATTTAAAAAATTGTGGACACGGGGACACGGCTATATATATATATCATATATATATATATATAACAATAATAAGATTGTAAATTGGACACGGGGACCTCGATACTGTCTTGGATCCGGGTCTGGATCTGGACCCGACCTGAGTTCAAATTAATTTTCAGAAATGGACAAAAATAGACTTGGTCAAATTTGACCAAGTCCAAAATGTGGGCGGATTCAGCCCGGTGCATTGACTGAGTCCGACACTTAGTTGACCGTATCCGAAACCGCACCCGTGTCTGCACCTGTGTCGAGGCAGGCGTGTCGATGCGGATGCGTCGACCTTTTAGCTGAGTCCGTGTGACTTAGCTCCAAACAAAAGTTCAAATAATTATCTGAAAGGACTTTTTTTTCCTTTGGCCATAGAGGCACATTCTTTTAGAGGTATTAGACATGGTCAACATCATGTTGCTAATTTGATCTTTTTTAACCTTGATCCTTTAATTTGTGGTTACTTGTCTTTTAAAACTGTATTTTATTATATGCATTTTAATATCAGCTTAAATGTGTTGTTTAAGTTTCATTAAACTTAATATATTTTTTTTTTCAAGAATTTGCACCTTAAGATGATATTCATGCTTTCTTACATTAGATTAAGAATTTTGAATGCACACACCCAAAAAGCAGAAAGCAACCAAAACTGTAAGTTTGTTGTGGATATGAAACAAGAGAGTCGATGGGTATGACAGAATGATCCACTATTATTTACATTCCTTGATAAAAGTTAGAACTGGGACAGAAATGACAACAATTGCATATTTTTTTAATTGAAGTCTTTTTCCCAGAACATTTGGAAAAATGAAAAAGAAGGCAATACTTTAATGTTGAAATGTGCTGCTTGTATTTTAAGTGGGTTATCTATAAATTGTGAAGGCCCTTGGTTAAATGTTTAGACGTGAATGTGTTCTGATTGACACATCGCCAGTTGTAGTCCCTTTTTTCATAGATTTCCTGTAGTTTTGTATTCCAGGTTGATGCCATGATGAACTTTTTAACGCTTGTAAATATGGTGTACCAGTGGCATATAGAGATCTTAAATAGTAATACATAGAGCTCATAAACATTTTAGCTTCAGCAATAACCTAAACTGTTTATCTTCATTGATTGATGTATCATATATTAAAATATCAGTCTACTGGTAGTAGAGAACGGATAAAAACATCTGTCTTAAGCGCTATACTGCAGGTTGAGAATTGCATATAATAATGTTGTTTCAAGTCGTGTAAGTTACATACTGAGTGTCCAGTTCACATACTTCATCCTTGAGTTCTCTACTTTCCTGACATGTAGTAGAAGAGTGTGTTTATTTGAAAGAGTTTATAGTGATGCGGTTGCTGTGTGTTCTTATCAGATACACAGTGGTTGCATAGCATAAACTTTCTTTTCTTCCTGAAACTCATCTTTTTTTTTGTCCATATTGTAAAATGTTCTTTATACCTGCTACCATCATTACATGTTCTTTTACTTTGGGATAAATCGTTGATAGTTACGGCTGTTTCTCATAATCGAACTTGTGCATGAATTTCTAGTCTTTCTTTTCATAGGCACGTTCATCAGTCTTCAACTTTATCCAAGTAAAACTTATCATGTTTGTAGTTGATTTGTAAGCGGTTGTTGTTTCTTTTCTGCAGGGGACATTTGAAGCTAACACTCTTGCCTTCATCCGATTTTCGTCTTTCATTTTTTGGAGATGATGGTTGTGAAGAGAGGCTGGCGTTATTCAGTTCATATGACGAAAGCTTCTCGATAACAATTGAAGGAATCCCAGCTGACACTTCCAGCAGATCATTTTTTATTAAGGTTCCCGATAAAGCCATCTCATATTACTGGCTATCAGAGAAATCCATGGCCACTGGGACTGAGCTCCTTGAGAAGGTTTGTTCCTATGATCTTGCTTTTTACTTTGTGACTGAAAAAGGAGTTGGCTATCTTTTAATTTTTTCTGTTCTTTTTATGTGTTTTCTTTGGATGGCAGATGAAGGATCTACTACAGAGGAAACCTTCTTTATCTCAGCTGACTGGGATCAGTGAGTCGCGATTGGACTCCCTTGGTGGATATCTTCGTTCTTATCTTCTCCGTTCCACAGCCACCTCACATGCAACTCTAAGTACAAGTTCCTCAGCCCCACTGGTATCAGATTCTTCGTGCCAAGTTGGGACTACACCCCCATCTGCAAAGCACCCATCACGTTCTAGACCCACTGTCTCTCAAACTTCAAAGGTGCACTCACTCTATCAAGGGAGTTTAAGTCCTAGAACAAACACATTCAAGGAAGGATTCTCCAGGACCCTATCCTCATCCAGAATTGGGTGTTCTTTTAGGGATAAGGCAAGGCGATGTGGGGAGGCCCAGTGTAGCCTCTTGGGGAATGATGCTCAGCTAGCATCTTCTACTCCTGCATTAGGCTATATCCACCCTCTTGCATCTAATATTGATGGTGAAAATGATAGACAAAGGGACAGCCTGGAAACCACGATAACTTGCAGCAGCCAATGCTTGCCTGTACTGAACCCGGTATCTGATTCATTATGCTCATCCATGATCTCTGTCGTAAACCCATTGTTGCCTCGTCGGCTTTCTTTGCCTGAGGTTCGGCCCTTTAACTCATCTCCCTACTATTGTTGGTGTCCTCCGTTTACATCTACCCTTCAGTACACTGGAGCACCTCCACATTTACCATCATCCGTCATTGATCCTTCTGCACTACTACCACCTTTGTCATCCATTTTATCTTCTGGGAACCCGAACATGCTTTTGCCATCAAGTGACCCATTTGACATAGGCAGCAAGCTGGAATTCCCAGAGTTCCTTTCGGACCCACTGGTTCGGATGCCACTTCCTGTTTCCCCATTCATTCCCGTGCCAAGTTCTCGGCAGATACCTGCGTTTACATCATTCATTTCCGACCCCATTGTGCATATTCCAGTTATCGATGTCTGCTCTTCAGGCCAGGTCTACCTTGTAAGTGCGGGGCCATCAATATCAACCACCATTTCTCCGTTGCTTCCCACCCTTGTCAATAATAAGCTCATTCCAGATGCTGAATCGGAGGTGGAGAAGGGCGCTAGGGAAACTCTCAGGATGCTCATTAGTTCATCACAGACCGTGCCAGAGTTCTTGACAGACATGGATAAAAACCTTCTATGCATTCATGTAAGGGACAATATATATATATATATATATATATATATATATATATATTTTAGTATTTAATTATCACATTATACTCTTGCTATCTAACTTTTAGATTGGACAGGACAAGAAGCAGGGGGCATTGGTTTGTGGAAGCCGGGGACTCTACAGTGGTTGTGGTGATGTTGATGCTTTGCCAGCATGTGGTGCCCCTGCAAGATTTGGTGGTTTACATCCAGAAGCATCTCGCAGTAGTAGCGATGGGAGTGGGAACAATGGCTCAAGAAAGTGCGCTGACAATGGGCTTCAAGATGAAACTGAGCGTTGCAATACTGAAACGTTGCAATAACGATGATGAACCCACAGCCTCAGAGTCAGAATGGAGGAAGATTCAGATGAAGAATTGTTGTACTCCATTGTCGTTGTAGGTAACAAATCAGTGTTTGGTATAATTGAAAAAACAATTCAGTGATCCTGATACCGGTGCTGCAATCTGTTTGGCAGTTCTGGAATGCCGTCCATTTTGTCGAAATTCCCCAGATTTTGATGTCATTGCAATTTGTTGTAAAAGAAACTCTGTATATTTTTGTAAGCTGATACGATGTCACGAGTGTTATTGGGGTAGTTTTCCAAGGTGATGGACTAGAAGTTTGTCCAAGTTGTTGAGTGACTTGAATGTATGCTTATTGTGCCTACCGAGCTTGGATAGAGGTTTTCAGATTGTTTTTTCAAAAATCTGACCCTACGGATGTGTTTTGCCTGATCAATTTGCTCTAAAATCATACTTGGATCATATTTTTTTAAGAAAAAAAATGATTTTTTTAAGAAAAAAAATGATTTTTTTAAGTATTGAATATTTTTAAAAATGGTAGACCATTGATTTTTTGAATCTTATAAAAAACCAACTTGGTGTTGGAATCATGAATCTATCCAAAAGTGTATTCCCACAAAAATCCGCCCTGGTCAAATTTTAAATAAAACAGAAACAATCTTTTCAAACCTTGATAGGCACGCTGTTGCTGCAAAAAGGCCCAAGACACCTGCCTACCACTCTTTCTCTCATATATATATAGGGTAGGTGCTTGAAGAACATGCTTGATTGGTTTTTTGATGCTTTTACTAAGAATCCATACCTGGATCATGTGTTTTAAATGAAAAATGATGTTTGGAGCCTAAAAAATTTACAAAGATTTTGCATTGTTGATCTTTCAAACCTTATAAAAACCCATTCATGTGTCGGAACACTTCAAGAGCAAATCTTTATAAAATCAAATACATAGATCACATTTGTATGGTCAAAATTTAAAAATAAAATGAAAAAAAAGGGCTGAAAACCCCATCAAGCTTGTTCCTCGAGCACCTAGCGTTTAAGCATCTAGTCACTATATATATATATATATATGCTAAATGAGTTTTTCAGGTTTTTGTTGTTTTACTTTTAAATTTCAATCGTACAAATGTGATCTATATACTTTATTTTATAGAGATCATTCTGACACATGAGTGTGCTTTTATAACGTCCAAAAAATCAATTATCCATAATCTTGATCAAATTTTAAGGCCTACAATATCATTTTTTTTATCGAAAACACATGAACCAAATGTGAAAGTATTGACCAACACTGGGGTGGGGTGGGGTGAATAGTGCTTTTAAAATTCGTCTTTGGAATTTGAAAGATTTTGAATTCTGCAAAGCAATCACATACAAAGAACTTGGTTTGGTCCTCTAGACCTACATCCAGTCTTCAAGCAAAACCCGTTTGAGATTTTCACTGTGTCACCACAAGATCAAACAGACCAAAACCGGTCTCACTTTCAGCAACAACCCTGCTGAAAGCAAACTTCTCCTTTAAATCAAGGAAACTCTGTCCTTTTACCGAAAAATTGAAATAAACAACTTAAATTTAGCCTATAAGCCTTTCTTATGAATGTAAATGAAATAAAATAGGTTTGCAGAGGCTTCTAAGGCTTCAAAAATACTCAACTCATGATTTTATTGGCTCACAAAAGAAATTGGAGTGAAGAACTTGAGTGAAAAGACTTAGTGAGTGAGAAAATGAATGCTTGAAAGAATAGGAGTGAAAAACACAAAATTCGATGTTTCAATTCAATTTTTTTTTATGTGTAATACAAGTGAGATATACAATCAAAGTAATGCTCTTACAATAATCTAAGAATTTAAAGAGATTTATACTTGCACGAAATCTTCAATCAATTCTTTAATATAGAACTTGTAAACTTCTTCAATTCTTTTCTTCTTTCTTTATTGCTATAGCTGAAATCTAGTTGTTTATAATCAAAATATCGTACTTGAATTATCGTGTACAACTTCCTTGTCTTAACAATCTTCCTCTTTTTTATGATGACAAACTAGTTACAAATAAAACATTGATAAACAAATAAAATAATTTACTCCCCTTATCAATATGCTGTCAAAACATAAAAAGTTTCATATCAAATAACATATATCACATATGCATATTGTTCTCCATGTATCACACATTGTTTACATGCATATTGTTCTTCCCCTTTGTCATGATAAAAAATAGTAGACGGAGTAATAGTATCAAAAAGATACATGCAGATACAAGTTCAAAAATATTACAAACAAAAAAATGTTATCATAACAATCAAAGTTCAAGAAAAGTGTTGCTTTAACATCTCCTTGAGTTCAGCTATATCAGACTGAATAGATGAAAGTTGTTGACTAACATCCTCACAAAATGTGAAACAAAAATTTTCAAGTAAAACAAAAATTTCAAAAAAAATTATAAGTCTAATAATGAGCAAATACCAAGTTTTCTTCTAATTCTCATAAAATCTTCATTTTTGAGTGGTTTAGTAAAAATGTCAGCATGTTATGCATTTGTGGGTATAATATTCAAAAAAATATCACCTTTTAAAATATGATCTCGTAAAAAATGATGTCTCACCTCATTATGCTTAGTTTGTGAGTGCTGAACAAGATTTTTCAAAAGATTTATAGCACTAGTGTTATCTCAATAAATAGTTGTTGTGGAGTAATTCAAACCAAAATCTCTTAAGGTTTGCTTCATCCATAATACTTGTGTACATGCTAAACTAGTTGCTATATATTCTGCTTCAGTTGTTGAGAGTGATACCGAATTTTGTTTTTTACTAAACCAAGAGACTAATGAATGTCCTAAAAAGTGACAAGTTCTACTAGCACTCTTACGATCAGATTTGCTTTCAGCAAAATCTGCATCAATATATGAAACTAAATCGAAGGAAGATGACTTCGGGTAAAACAATCCAAAGTCTGAAGTATCTTTCAAGTATCAAAGAATTTATTTTACAACAATTAAGTGTGATTCTTTTGGATTAGCTTGAAATCTAGCACACATACATGCACTAAACATTATATTAGGCCGACTAGCAGTTAAATATAATAGAGATTTGATCATACCTCTATAGAGCTTAGTATTTACAGTTTTACCGTTTTCATCTCTGTCAATAAAGGTAGTTGTGCTCATAGGATTTATTCTTGATTTAGATGAGTCAATGCCAAATCTTTTAAGAAGTTCTTTTGTATACTTGGCATGGTTGATGAAGATTCCTTCTTCAGTTTACTTTATTTGAAGTCCAAGAAAGTAGTTCAATTCGCCCATCAAACTCATTTCAAACTCTTCCTGCATAGCTTTAGCAAAATCTTTGCAAAGAAAATCATTAATAGAATCAAATATTATACCATCAACATAAATTTACACAATAAGAACATCTGAATTTAGATTTTTAATAAATAGAGTGGAGTCTACCCGATCGATGGAAAAACCAGATAGTTCTTGAAAACTTTATAGTCTCTCATACCATGCTCTTGGTGCTTGTTTGAGTCCATACAAAGCTCTTTTTAATTTGTAGACTCTTTTTGGGTATTTCTCATCTTTAAAGCCTAGTGGTTGTTCTACATAAACTTCTTCATTGATGTATCTATTCAAAAATGCACTCTCAACATCAATTTGGTACAACTTAAAATTTATGTAGCTAGCAAAAACAAACATCATTTGAATTGACTCCAATCAAGCCACATGAGCAAAGGTTTCATCAAAATCTATGCCTTCCTCTTGGTTATAGCCTTGTGCTACTAGCCTTGCTTTTTTTTTGAATGACTTCGTCATTCTCGTCCAACTTGTTCTGGAAGACCCATCTCTTTTAAATTACAAGATGCTCCTTTGGTCTATCAACTAGATCCCATACATCGTTCTGAGTGAACTGGTTAAGTTCTTAAGACGTGGCCAAAAGCCAAAATTCATCATCACAAGCTTCATTGACATTCTTTGGTTCTAATTTTGATATGAAAGCAATATTTGTAATATATTCTTCCAACTGGCTTCTAGTTTGAACACCACTCTTTATTTCTTCAATAATCTGCTCATGTGGATGATTACGAAGTTCTTTTCAAACCGGTGGAAGATTTTTAGAAATGTTTTCTTGTAAAGTGCTTTCTATCAAAGGTTCTCTTTGAGGTATGACTTATTCTCCTTCGCTTAGAGGTACAACCCGCTCACCATTCTCATCAAATACAATATATAAAGACTCTTTAATGCAACAAGTTCTTTTATTAAAAACACTGTAAGCTTTGCTTCTAGAAGAATATCAAAGAAATATTTCTTCATCTAATTTTGAATCAAACTTCTTAAGATTATCTTTGACATTTAACAAGAAGCATTTGCTACCAAAAGTTTTGAAATATGAGATCTTTGATATACAATCATAATACAATTCAAAACAGGTTTTATGTAAAAATAGTCGAATTAGAACATGATTTAAAACATAACATGCTGTATTTACTGCTTCAGCCCATAAGTATTTTGGTAAATTTTTATCTTGAAGCATAGTTTTAGCATATTCTTGCAATGTTCTATTCTTTCTTTCAACAACTCCATTTTGGGAAGCTGCTCTAGAAAAAACAAAGTTGTGAGATATTTCATGTAAATCACAGAACATTAGAAACGATTCATTTTCAAATTCTCCTTCATGATCACTATGAATAGTAATAATAGAGGTAGATTTTTCATTTGTAATTCTTCTACAAAGTTTAAAAAATTCAAAAAAAATATCATTTTTGTTTTTCAAAAAAACACTTAATTAAAACAAGAATAATCATCTACTATGACAAAAACATATTTACTACCATTCAAACTTTGAATTCTTAACGGTCCAAAAAGATCTAAATGTAAAAGTTTAAGATGACGCTTTGTTGAAATTATATCTTTTGCTTTGAAAGAACTCTTGATTTGTTTACCCATTTGGCAGGCATCACATAAGTGATTCTTTTTATATGATATTCTAAGTAGGCCTCTAACAAGATCTTTCTTGGATAACTTAGAAATTAATTTGAAGTTAACATGTCCAAGTCTCTTGTGCATAACTATTGAATTTCATTTGAAGCAATAAGACATTTTTCATTAAGGGTGGGTAACTCATCAAGATAAAGTTCATACACATTGTTCTTTCTCTTTTTCTTCAAACATGATCTTTTTATAACAAGAATCAGAAATCAAACATAAATTATGTTAAAAAGAAATGAGAAAACCTTTGTCACATAATTGACTAATAGATAATAAATTATGCATTAATCCATATACTAAAAGAATATTTTCTATCAAAGAAAATTTTGGATTACCAATATTACCAATACCGATTACTTTTCCCTTACTATTGTCACCAAAGATGACAGTTCCTCCATCCTTACTTTAAAGGGTGAAAAATAACACTGGTCTTCCAGTCATATGTTTGGAACAACCGCTGTTCAAGATCCACTTGCTCCTTATTTTGTGTACCTACAACAAAATTGAAACACAAAATATTTGGCCCTTTTTTATTTTCGGGTCCATAAGAGTTAGTCTTAGGAACCCAAATCCATTTGTATATTGGTTTCCTTTGAAAATAATCACTCTTTGTTTCATAAAATATTTTAGCATTTCTAGAATTATAGAAAGAAGCATGATAAGATGGATAAACATGTTTAGGCTTATATGCATTGGAAGTACCATGATGATGTATGTTTCTACCATGATATGCCTGACTAGAAAACTGAGTTCTTTAAACCAATGATTTTGAGTTTTGACTTTGATGATTCTTTACTACATAGTTTGGTCTATTTTGAGTATCAAAAAAACTATATCCCAATCCAATTTTGTTAACCAAGCATCTTTGAGAACCAATAAGTTTTTCTTGATTTTCTTGACCATTAGTGAACTTAGTCACTATAGATAAAAGATCATTTGATTTTTCTTTCAAACTAGATATCTCTTCTTGTAAAGTATTGATTCTAATGCCAATTTCTTTTATCTTAGATGCTTGAGAAAAGTTTTTCTTCTTGAGATCTTTCATCTCTTGAAGTAACACTTTATTTTTAGAGTCAAGAGTCAAATTTTCTACTTCCAACTCTTTTTTTTTAGAATTTAGACTCTTAAATTTAGCATATAATTCATTAAAAGCTTCTAATAACTCATGATAATCAAATTGACTTATCAATTCTTTTTGTGTTACAAAACACATGTTGGCGACTTCTTTATTTGATTCTTCGTCGGAAGAAGAGTCACTTTCATTCAAATTTGCTTGAAATGCCTTTTTCTTCTTTAATTGGTCCTTAGGCTTGACTTTGAGAAGATGGCAATCTCTTTTGATATATCCAGCCTTTTTTGCAGTTAAAACACTTAACTTTATCAGAGTTTGATGGTTCAGTTTTCTTCACCTTTCTTTGAAATCTTTCTTTTTTGATGAATCTTTTGAATTGCCTAGTGATAAGAGCAATATCTTCATCCTCATCTGAATCTATAAAATCTGAAGTGATCTTAAATGCAAGAGATTTTTTCTTTAGTTTTCTTCTTGTTTATCTTAAAGTTGAACTTTATATGCCATCAAATTACCAACCAAGTCTTCAAGAGAATAGGTGTTCAAATCATTGGCTTCTTCTATTGCTGTAGTCTTTTTCTCCCATTCTGGAGTTAAGCACCTCAAGACTTTTCTAACAAAATCCACTTATGAACAATCTTTCCCAAGGGATTTGAGTGTATTTGCAATGTCAGTCATTCTTGTTATTATTTCAGAAATTGACTCATTTTGCTTCATTTTAAATAATTCAAATTTATTAACTAAAGAAGCAATTTTAGATTCCTTGACCTTTGATATACCCTCATCAGTCACAAGAAAAGTATGTCAAATTTCATTTGCAGAGAAACATTGAGAGATTCAATTGAACTCTATCTTGTCAACGGCACAATATAGAGCATTCATAGCCTTGGCATTGAGTGGAGCAGTTTTCTTTGCTTTATCAGTCTATATACTGAAATCTGTTGATGGTGCTTGATACTTTTTAAAAATGACACTCCAAATTTCAAGATCTATGGGTTGTAGGAATATTATCGTTCTTACTTTTCAGTATCCATAGTTTGTTTCGTAAAAGAGAGGAGGACGAACTGAGGATCATCCTTCTTTGTGCTGAGAAAACGATGTTGTTGCTAGATGATGGTAAAATCAAAAGATAACAAAATTTGCTCTGATACCAAATGAAAGTACTGTAGAATCGATGCAACTAGCACTAAGGGTGGTGGTGGTGAATAATATTTTTAAACTTTATTTTTGGAATTTGAAAGATTTTGAATTCTGCAAAGCAATCACACACAAAGAACACAAAGATTTTATCCTGGTTTGGTCCTCCAGACCTACATTCAGTCCTCAAGCAAAACCCGTTTAAGATTTTCACTATCAAACTTGTGTCACTACAAGATCAAACAGACCAAAATTGATCCCACTTTCAGCAATAACCCTACTGAAAGCGAACTTCTCCTTTAAAACAAAGAGACTCTATCATTTTATAGAAAAATTGAAATAAACAACTTACAATCAGCCTATGAGACTTTCTTATAAATGCAAAGGAAGTGAAATAAGTTTATAGAGGCTTCTAAGGCTTCAAAAATACTCAACTCACAATTTTACTGACTTACAAAATATAATGGAGTGAAGAACTTGAGTGATAAAAGAATGCTTGAAAGAATAGGAGTGAAAAACACAGAATTCAATGTTTCAATTTATTTATTTTAGGTGTAATGCAAGTGAGATATGCAATCAAAGTAAGACTCTTACAAGAATCTAAAAATTTAAAAAGATTTACACTTGCACGGAATCTTCAATCAATTCTTCAATGTAGAACTTGTAAACTTCTTCAACTCTTTTCTTCTTTCTTTATTCCCATAGCTGAAATCCAATTGTTTCAGTTGTTCATCATCAAAATATCATACTTGAATTATCATGTACAACTTTCTTGTCTTAACAAAATGTAGATTCATCGTAAATTGACCATGCCCAACACATTTATGGAGTCAAAATTAGGAAAAAACACTGAAAGAGCATAAAAACCCATTTAACATGTTTCATTTAGTATATTTCAATTAGATTTTACCCATTGCTATATATATTGCATTCCTTAGTCCTCATTTTTAGTTAGGTTTTGTTAGGTGTCTTCAAAAAATTATAGTTTTAAGTATTTTTTCTCATGTCTATATGATCTATAGGTTTTGTTTAATGGGAACCCGCTTTTGGATTGTTGAAATCTTACTTGTATACAAGTTTTCTGATGATCCAAAGTCAATGACTATGACGGTACCAATTTTTTCTATACTCATAAAATCATTTTTTTCATTGAAACAATGTGATCTAAAAGTCGATTCCCACTAAATCAACCATGCTAAATACATTTAACGGTTCAGATATATCATAAAACACTTAAAACCTATAAAGCAAAATGCCACAAAAAGAGAAATGAGGCCTTCTCGTATATATATAGGGTAACTAAAATATGTTTACAAACCAAATATGTTTATTGGTATGAACCAACATTTTCATAGGCTATTTTTACTCTTTTTCAAAAATTTCACCATAGGGATGTGATTTAGATGCTTGGTTCTATAGAAATAGACTCTTGGATCATCCAATTATGATGTATAATAATGATCTTTTAAGGTTGGAAATCAAAGACTTAAATTTTTTATAAAAATTCAAGCATAAAAAATAATATTTTTTGATCTTATTATGATGATCTAGCAATTGATTCCTAGCAAATGGACCACGTCGAATGCATCTTCAGGGTTATATTTGAAAAAAAAACTATGAAAATCTTGATTCATGCCAACAAACATATTTGGTTGGTAAACATATTCCAGATTCCCTATATATATATATATATATATATATATATATATATATATATATATATATATATAGCTGGTCAGCTCTTACGTAGCTACCAGTGCAAACACAATGGCCGTCCATCACAGCCTTGATGGACGACAAAAAAAAAGCGAAAAAGATGCTAAAACACATTTTTTGTGTGTGTTTACACCCATTAGTGATGGTAAAAATACTGTTACTAAAAGCCCAATCAGTATTTTGACGGTCGCTAAAGGCTCTAAAACGCAAAAAAGCACATTTTAGCATATTTTTTGTATTTTTTGGCCGTCCATCAGCAAAATCCCAGAGGTAGATGTGCACCTAAGGGGAGAGAGAGAGAGAGAGAGAGAGAGAGAGAGAGAGAGAGAGAGAGAGAGAGAGATGGGTACATGCTAAATCAAACATGCTAAATGAGTTTTTATGCTCTTTTGGTGTTTTTTGCTGTTTCCATCCCATAAATGTGTTGGGCATGATCGATTTTTGAAGAATCCACACCTGGATCATGTGTTTTCGATGAAAAAAGTTCGGAGCCTAAAAAAATTTACAAAGATTTTGGACGGTTGATTTTTCAAATGTTATAAAGACCCACCCATGTGTCAGACTGGAACACTTCTAGAACTGATCCCTATAAAATCAAGTGAATAAATCACATCTGTACGGTCCGAATTTAAAAATAAACACAAAAAAACCTTAACACTCATTTATCTCATATATATGGTTTTGTGCCTTAATACTATACCATATGGTGGTACACACTCTTCTCTTGTTTGCATGGATCTGACCACCAAATGTTAAATCTAATTGTACATATGTGCTTAGCATCACTTATTTGTTATGTTAGAAGGTTTTATCATATCTAATACACTAAGATTTTATTTTTGATTTGGTGAAAAATAATGGCTCAAAATCCATGATGATAACGGTGGTTTAAAAAACAGTATAAAACATCATGTTTGAATCAACTAAACATGATCCAAAAGATAAGACTTTGGTTTTGGAGCTTAAATCTATGTAAATCAAGTGTGTATCACAGGAAGTTATGGTGGTATGGTACCCCAATATAAGCACCATGATGCCATATTAACTTGGTTAACACAGGCTACTTGAACTATGTTTATGAGGCTTATCCAAAAAACTATGCTTATGACAGTGTTAAGCTTGCTTAGTTTTTAATTTCAATCCCTGAGTATTTTGTTTATTGGGCAAAAACAAAAAGGGTAACATTTTAATGATTTTTTTTTAAATGCTCCTAAATTTTTGACAACAATTAAGAACACACTTCAGTTTTTGATATCGTCAAATGGACACTTTAATTTATGCTAAATTTAAAACCCAATTCTATCAATTTAACTTGCCGAAGTTGAGATAATTGGATAAAGTTATTGATTCACCCTCAAAAACACTATTTTTTTTGAAAAGTTTTGGTGATAATAAATTATCACATCTAAGTTTTGACGGACTCCCACCGCTGATCGTGCGCGCGATCATGGTGATTTTTTTTGCTGAAATGGCTTTTAGCTGCGGTTGTCACTGCTACTAATGGCCTTACAGTTACTGAGAGGCCTTTAGCATCAGTAAAGACCGCCGTTAAAAGCTCTTTCAGTGAAACAAAAAACACATGATTTGTGCATCTGACGTTGTTCGATGTTTAGGCCATCCAACACTACTCCCTTCCTTCTTTTTTTTCATGATTTTACATTATATTCATCTGTTGTGTGTGTGTGTGCGCGCACACGCAATAGGAAACTAGAATCATCAAACACTAGATCTCTTATCCTCAATGAGATTGTAGAATCTCAAATTCTAGATCACCTCTGAACTGAGACATGAGAAATCAAGCTTCCCATAATTGGAAAGAGTGTGCTCTTGGCTAATAGGCTAGAAAACTAGTGATGTAAATAGGTCGGATTTGGTTCATATGTAGCCCATACTAAATGTGACTAGTCGGATTCAGAGTCGGATTTGGATTCGAATGGAGAAAGGTTAGCACCGAATCTGACTAATTACATGTATTCGGATTTGGATATCCGTTGGAATCAAATATCCATCAGATTCAGTTCTAAAATCCTAAACTGAATTCAACTCCAATCAAACTGATTCGATTCCCTTTACTGAATCCAACTAATTAGAGTCAGATTAAGGCACCAGACATGGGGAAACCGGGAGAGGGGTTCAATCTTTGCATTAGTTTCCAGTCATAGCAATATACTAGTCATTTTTATGCAGTGGCGCCTAATGGTTAGCATGCAGCTCCACTACTGCTGACCATCCATCCCAATATTTCTCGAGATAGGGACTGCACTCATCTTTAGAAATGCCAAGATGGATGGCCGTTAAGCAGGTCGCTGCAGGCCCACCATGCAGCCACGCTGCATATAATGTGAAGTCTTTTGGTATTTGATGTTGGTAGGCAGGAAATTGGGTTAGTTCTAAAAGTTACATAATGATAGTATCTTACTACCTTATTCATCTTAGGCATAAGTTGGAAAGAAGGATTCATCACAAGAATAGATTCCCTCTATCCCCATCATTTTTTTATCTTGCCCATTGTGTTCTCATGGATAACCTGATCCTTAATCAACTAAAAAAAAGTCTAATGCAACATCTTATCGTGTTGCCATGATTAGGGCTGCACAACTAACCCAGCTAGCTCGAGCTCGAGCTCGACCCGTTTAAGTTTGGCTCAAACTTGTCTAAGAAAATAAAATAATCGAGCTTAAGCCGGATATGAAGCTTGTTTCATATAAACAACCTTGAACAAGCAATCGAGTTTGGTTAAGCTCTTTTAGCTCAATTAAGCTCGATATATGTAGTTATATGAGGCATGAGTATTTATATAAGTATATATTTTTTATTTTTTTATTTTTACTCGAAGTGACCTCCCTAGGTGGAGAGACCTAGCCGCTCTGGCTCAGCTTGCAATACTAATGGTTTCTGTCCATGTCGGCGTAAAACTCCGAAGGCTTAATCCTCAACCCCATTGAGTAGCCAAGGTAGCACCCATGAGATTTGAACCTAGACTGCCTGTCAAACTGTTTAGGCCTCATCCCACTTTGCAAAACCCCTTGGGTCTTAAATATTGGTACCTTAATGGTGTTAACTAAAAAAAAAACAATAAAAATATTGGTACCTCAATGGTGGAGATGTTTGGCCTTTTCCTTGGTGGAGGTGAGTTTGAATCCCACTATGTCATATTCTTTTCAATTTTTTTTAAAAGAAAGTTGTTCAACTCTAGCCGAGTTAAGCTTAGCTCAAACACAACTTGAGCTGGTTATGCACAAAGAGTGCTCAAGCTCAACTAAAACTTGTATCGAGCTTGAACTCTGCTGGTATGTGACCTTGGCTATGATGAAGAAAAAAACTGTGACATTTGGGGATGACAGTGGAAAGGGGCGGGGTGGGGGACAAGGTCTCCACTCCTGCCCCTTAAAATTCTGGCCTCCATTCCCGCCTCCATCCCTTCACGGGTTTTGATTTTAACCTTCATTTTCTCCTTCATCCTCGTTTCATGTCCTCCATCCCCGGTCTAAACAGAGTGGGCCCTGTTTCTCCTCGGTCCACATGGAGATCGGGGACTAGGCGGGGCAGAGAAAAGTGTAAGTCCATCCCAGCTTCCATCCTTACACGGGTTTTGATTTTAACCTCCATCCCTGGTCCATTGCCATCACTAGTGACATTAATAAAAAAGGATTTTTGGGTTATTGATTTTTCACATGATATCCATGTGACAAATATTGGGGTACTTGAGGACATGGGATGTGGCTTCATGCATGTACATGATTTTTTTTTGTATTTTTAATCAATAAAAATAATTTTTAATAATTTAATATAAAAATATTTTTATTAAAATATTATTAAAAACAATAAAATTTTTTAAAAAATAATGGCCACACAAATTAGTGTAGCGTGTCCTCGAGGTGCGTGTGGGCAAAATGGCAAGCCCCTTCGATTGTCATGATTTATATAACTCTTTGACATAATTTAAAATGCATATAACATTTGAATTTTTTCGCAAAATGAAACACTAAGTTTTGTCTATGCTGATCAATTTATAATTTTGAAATTAACTAGGTAAATGAAAAGATTTGAACCCTGCATTTAAATTTTACTCGGCGTAGAGACTTAGCTGTGCTGACTCAGCCTGCCGTACTTACGGTATTTGTCCATGTCATTGTAAAACCCCAGGGACTTACCCCTCGGCCTTAAAGAGTCACCAAGCTTTGGCTTACACAAGGGGTGACACCTATGGGATTCAAACTAAGGGTGGACAACCGGCCCAACATCGATGGGTCAAGCCGACCTGCCCGCAGGTTTGGGCCATGATTTTAGGCCCGGGCGTGGGCCGGGCTCAGGCCGGCACAATGGGCCTGAGTTATTTATTATTTTTTTAATAACATAAATTGTATAAAAATTAACTATTACAAAGTAACTTGAATAACTATTATTATTTACCTAATTAATTGTATGAAAACCTGCTTTTTGTTAATTATTACTAATTATCTAATTAGTTGTACTAATTAAAGAATTAGTTGCATGAAAACTTGCTATTCTATCGTTGACCCATAATTTCAGTCAAGCATTTATGCATTTTAAGATTGGGCCACACCAGACCTAGCCAGCTTCACATTGGCCCGTTGGGCTGGGCCATGGGCTTCTCTTCAAACTTGAACCCATTAAAAACCGGGCCAAAAACCCAGCCCATTAGTAAATGGGCCGGCCCGATCGGCCTGGTCCATTAGAGGGCCAGGCTGGCCCGATGACCGCCCCTAATTTGAATCTAGACTGCCCATCAAACGGTCTAGGCCCCCATCCCAAATCCCTTGGGTGCCTGACATGAAATGACCATGGTTTGAAACACAAGACAACATACTTAGCCGCAAGTTCAAACTATCTAGTGGACAAGAAAGACATCAAGGGTTTTACCAACCAGAGGCAAGTAAACTAATGGTTGGTGATTGGGGTGTTTTTCTTTGGCTTAAACCAATCCTTTAAAAAAAAATGTCAATTTTTTTTTTTTGATATTTACACTTAGAAACTGCCTCTAAGATCAAAGACCCAACCCTCTAGCTCTGTCAGCTTCCATTGGCTTACCTCTTGCCTCCAAAAAAATACCTTATGCTCCGGCTTGTGGACACCCATGAAATTTGAACATACACATTTTGCCTAGCCGCTTAGGCCCCATCCCCCCTTTGGGGCAACTGTCAAACAATTATGATGCACTTTTGGTCTTATATATACACCCAAGTTTGTCAAACAATTTGAATGCACTTTTGGTCTTATATATATAGGCCCAAGTTGTTGATTTGATATGTTTCTTCCTCACCTTTTAGTTTTAATTTTGCTGCTTTCACTTATCCCTAACATGTGTTGATATTTGGATTATCATCCTACTCATACTTAGGGGTGTCAACGGGTTGGGTTTGGTTCAGACCCAAGTAGAACCAGACTTGGATCCAATTTTCGAGTATGGTATCGAGTCTACTATAAAAAAAATCATACCCAGACCGGATAAGAATTACATGAATCACACTCGGTAAAACCATATATTTTTTTTATCATTTTTACATTGAAAAATTATGGGTCTTAATAAAAAATCAGGTTGGGTCCAGGCAAAAATAAAAAATGGTGTGATAGTTGGGGGTTCGGGGCAGCGCCCCCGATTTATTTATTTTTGAGATAAAATAAAAAATGGCTACAATTATTAATAAAAATCTATTTCATATGGACAAATCAAACTATTTGCTGCAGTCAGGGCTGGGCTAAAAAAATGGATAAAAATCTATTTCATATGGAATCAGGGCTGGGCTAGGACTGGGCTTTTAAAAAAAATATTTTTTTTAACTGTTTCGGGAGGCACCCCCTCCCCCCCCCCCCACAGCTCCGCCTTTGGGTCCAGATCTGGTATACAATTTTACAAACTACACCTGGGTCCATGTATTAATCCAAACTTCGGGTTTGGACTTGAGTCTTCTTATTTGTCACCATACCCAGACCCTATAGAGTTTGGTTTGGGTCGGGTCAAGTTGACACCCTACCCATACTACAACTAATTGGCTCATCTTATGAAAAGGGGAATTCAAAATTTGAAAAAAAAAGTAATTCATAAACTTTTAAAGGTCCTACTAAAAATATGACTATAAATATGATGCCAAAACTCTGTATGAGTATCCTCAATTGACTATAATAAAGTTTAGGTTCACTTTTCAAAAATTTCAAAACATAAGTAAATTTTTAAATCATGCTGAAGATTTTATAATAAAAAAAGTGACAAGGGATCAAATGCCAAGCTTCTTTATTCTCAAACCAATCTTTGCCATTTTTGAAGCAGGGAAAATTTGACAAAATTTTACCAAGCAAATACAAATTTTCTTTATCATAGGAAATTTTTTAAAATGTTTCTTTTTATAATAAGGAACCCCTCGCATAAGCAATAAACCCCCCCCCCCCCCAGTAGGGCCCACGACCATCTTGCCTTACGTGGCCCACCTTTGAAAGATAGAGAAACACTTGTGCACCAGTAGGGTTTGATCCGATGCCTTCGTCTTAGTGGGGCAAATATAGTATTTTAAATTAGGGTGGGAACTTACACAAGTGAAAAAAAAAACTACTAACAAACTATACTAACAATACAACAACAACAACTACGCCTTCATCCCAAAACAATTGGGGTCGGCGATATGAACCAAAAAAGAAAATCATTCTGGGTCTTCCACATGAATCCTTCTCCTCCAATCATTTCTATCCAATGCCATGTTCTCAGTGAGGTTCAAAGCATTCATATCCTTTCCTATCACCTCCATCCATGTCTTTCTAGGCCTACCCCGACCACTTTTAACTAATATATTTTCCCATTTCTCCATCCTTCTAACTGGAGCATCATTAGGCCTTCGCCGAATATGTCCAAACCACCGCAAACGATTGGACATTGGGTGATTCTGGTTCTATCTCCGCTTGGTCCCAATTTCCATTCCCCCTTCCTTTCTTAATAAGGAGGTGAGGTTTGGGGTCGGAGGGACGGGGCAGAGCGCTCCATTGTTCACTGCATCTTTCTAGTACAAGTCTATCTTTTTCGTGGTTTCGGTTTTGTTTTAGTATGG
Source organism: Nuphar pumila (assembly GCF_984573655.1). NCBI lineage: Eukaryota > Viridiplantae > Streptophyta > Magnoliopsida > Nymphaeales > Nymphaeaceae > Nuphar > Nuphar pumila. The sequence continues at coordinate 1,144,507 of NC_143257.1, read as the reverse complement.
TCCAGATCGTCGGAGCCCGGAGCCTAGCACCTTTTCATAGAGAGTGTTGCCTACGAGCGAAGTGGACTACGAAAGCTGCGAAGCGAGTTTGCGAGACCAGTAGTGGCGAGCGAAGTGGACTACGCGAGCTGCGAAGCGAGGATCTTCAAGACTACCACTTCTGCTACGACGCCTACAAGTGCTTTTCTTTCCTGTCTTGTCTGTTCACGCCCCTTTTTTTGAGAGTTCCGTCTGTGAAAACGGACAACCAATGTTCTTTTTCCTTTCAATGTCTTTGAACTTTCAAGTCATCCCTTTCCTTTCTTTTTGTCTGTGAAATAGTTGCATATAACATGTCAGAACAGGAGCAACGAAAAGGAACCTTATGTAAGGTCATAAGGTCATAAGGTCAGACCCCTTTTTTTAGTCTTTGTTGACACTAAAAAATCACGACCTCTTTTAACTATACTAACAATATGTTTTTAAAAAACTAAATCAAAACCCTCATCTTATAAATTATGTATTTATGTTAATTGATAAAAAAACACTAACATTCTAACAAAAACAAATCACACTTCATGCCTAATGGTAATTAGATAAAACATAAAAAACCCTAAAACCATAAACTAAACATTTATATCATTAAAAAAAATCAAAACCTTAATTACTATAAATATTATAAATTATTTGATTATGCTATTTGATGAAAAAACCCTAATTTTCTAACCAAAATCACATCACGAATATTCATGGCTAATAATAATTAAAAAACACAAAAGCCCTAAAATCATAAACTAAACATTTATGTCATTCTAAAAAAATTCAAAACATAACCATAATTCAAATATCATAAATTATACATTCATGACGGATTAATAAAAACCTCTAATATTCTAACCTCCTCCAACCCGGTCAACAGTTGTCGGTTTGGTCAATTTGATGGACTGGGCCGGCCTGTTGGGATCCCTATCTTTGTGTGGCATTGTGATGTAAATCAGGGGGCTGATTCTCGAAGAAATCTAACCAAACTAGGAATTATCTAGGAAAAACATGAAATAAATAAGAAAACAGCAAGGAATTGAAGAAAATTATTGAAAAATAAAAACAAAATTGTAAAAAATTAACTCAAAGCAGAAAATGAATCAAATAAATCAGAAATTAATAAATTTCAGGAATCCAACTCTAATCTCTTAAACCCTTAAAATTTTCCTCTATTTATAGATAAGAAATATCGAATCTTCATAGACTCAACTTTCAATATTGAATAAGCCTACACAAGACAAATTTTAAAATCTATTTAACTTCTTGTTGAATATGAATTTATTATTTGAACTCAATATCCAAATACAAACTAGACAAAATCTAAATGTAAAAATGTATTCTAAAGGACCCTTGGGAACCCGGTTCTTTTGCTCTGCTCTTGCATCAAATTGGTTTTTGACACATGAAGTAATTTGTAAAAAAGTAAACCCCGGTCTGAGGGTATCCGGTATCTTCTAAAAATAAGGGGCGCCTAAGAGTTTAATAACATTTTAAGGGGGTTATAGAAAATTTCCTTCCTTTATTTTTCTGCGATCAGGGACGGAAGGATGTTCGGTGGTTCCTATCGTTTAGGGACATGTGACGGTGAGGAAGCATCCATCGACCCCTCCGTCGTCGTCGATTTTGATTTTGTTCTTGGTATGATGTGACTCATCGCCGTTGATTTCTCCTTTTTTTTTTTAGTTTTTTGGGTATTTTTCATGTGTGCTTAACGGTGACCGTCGGATGTAGGAATTTAAGGGCGATCGGCAGGGATAGTGAAGGCCGGAGATCCGCGAGATGCGGTGGAGCGACGGGAGATCCGGCGGTTTTGAGGGCGGGCTCGGCCGGCAGAGGACGTTGAGGTGGCCGATGGAGGATCGGTGCTCGTGGTGCTCTCCGGCGCAGGAGTGAACTCTCGCCGTTTGGTACGACGCCGGGAGAGAGCGTTTCCGGCGGGTTGAGACCGAGAAGCGGCGGAGTTTTCGTGGCGTTTTTCTTGCTTCGTAGTGCTGCTGGACTTCGTGAGAGTCGGAGACGATCGGTGTTCGAGCTCCCTGGCGGACAAACGACCGAGCTTGCTCGTCGGAGAAGGTGCGAGCCGGCGGTGTTTGTACTTTGAGTGTGAACTCTGGTTCTTTTAGAAGGGGCGACATGAGCGAGATTGCTCGTCGGTGATCGTCGGAGCTCCGGAAGGTTTGAGGATTCCTCTAGTAACGGAAGTGGTAAGCTTTCGTGTTCCTTTCCGTTTCTTTTGGGCTATGAATCGTCCGATGCTCGAACGATTTTAAATTGTATAGTCGGCAGTTCTAGATCTGTAATTTGTTGGGTTTTTTTTTGTTCCTCTAGTTTTTTTTTTTAACATTCTAGACAAAAAGAGTCCGGGAAAACGCGAAATTTGCACTTTGCAGCCCTTTACTATCTGGTTGCGACACGGGAGAAGAGGAGGTTCAGAGGATGAATGAACGGAATTTGAGCCGCGCGGACGCGGCTCTGGAGTGTGTGATGGCCTATCTGGACGATCCTCGCGACCGGAGTGCGGTATCTCTGGTCTGCAAGAATTGGTATAGCGTCGAGGCTCTGACGAGGAAGCACGTTACCATCGCTATGTGCTACTCGACTACGCCAGCTCGCCTGCGCAACCGGTACAAGAATTTGGAGTCCCTGAAGATCAAGGGGAAGCCTCGAGCGGCGATGTTCAGTTTGATACCCGAGTTTTGGGGCGGATACGCCGGACCTTGGATTAGAGAGGTCTCGGATTCCTTTTACTGCATGAAATTTCTCCATTTCAGAAGGATGATCGTCACCGACGGTGATCTCGGGGTGCTGGTTGGAGCCCGCGGGCATATGCTTCAGGCTCTCAAGCTCGACAAATGCTCGGGGTTTTCCACGGACGGGCTCATACAAATCGCTCGTTCTTGCAGGTAATTGTAATATCATGTCTTTAAGATTTTGGCCATCTACCCTACCTCATTTTTAGGAATGTAATGCAGATTAAATTCCGAAAAATAGATCATGCCTAATTCTTATCGTCATTTTAAGGGATAAGATAAGTTGAAAAAGTCTCTCTCTCTCTCTCTCTAGCTCGCTGCAGTTCAACATTTTCATTTTTGAAAGTAAAAAAAAAAAATGGTTCCTGTGTTATTTGAAGAACACCACAAATTAATTCTCATAGATTGACTACTAGGTAAAATACTATTTTTTTTCTAAATACAACTGCCTTCCTAATTTGATCTGGATCCTCTTTTTCTTCTTTGAGAATGTGGAAATTTGTCTTTCATGTAGAAAGAGTTAAGTACAGTGTTCAGAGTATTGTAGGTGACGAGCGGTGACCCTGCATAGCAAAACGGAGAATTAGGAAAAAAGAAAGACACCGAACAAAGCCAGAAGTAATAGAGGCTGTAAGTAGCTAGGACGCTCCCAACCTAACCGCACCTATCCAGGAGCAATCCTGTCCCTCCCAAACCACCCTTGCGCAATTCTGAATATCTGCTAGGATTTTGCAACATGCAGAGTAAGGATGCTAGGGTTGGTACCCTTAAAGATTCTGCTGTTTCTTTCGAGCCACACTAGTCACCATGCGGATTGCACCCTCGACCACTCTTTTGAATCACTGTGAACACCCAACTGCAGGTCCAGCCAAGCTAGTCTGAAGAGTCTTTCAAAGAATTTGTCGTTCTGGATCCTCTGTTAGGAGGATGGTTTTGGCTAGCATATATCTACAGGGAACGAGGAAGAGGAAGAAGAGAGTGGGAAAGAAGGAGAACAAGGAGAAGAAGAGGAGAAGAAGGAATGGATATTTATGTTCATAGAAACTATGTGTTGAAACTTGCATATATTTTTTGATTTTGATCAAATTTACAATTGAAACCATAATGTTTCTAGTAGGTTTTAGAAGGTGACATCTTGTGACTACTGCTAAATCCTCCACTTCTGCAAGTTTATCTTGTCATGAGTCCCTGAAGTACTGTTGCTCATTAAGTAGACCGAGATAAAATTGTATAAATACTTTTATGCTTGATGATTATTTTCTGTTTTCTTTTTAATATTCTCTATGTTCAGACAATGTCCAATAGAAAGTGCTTCTGTTTGGAAATCATGCTGCTGGTGAGGGACCTGACTATAAGATCTCTATAGGCAAATGACGGATGATGCATTGGCTGTTAATGTTATCTGTATTCTGCCTTTCAGATCTCTAAGGATCTTATTCTTGGAAGAGAGTTGCATTTCTGATACACACAATGGTTGGATCCGTGAACTTGCACTGAACAACTCAGTTTTGGAGGTTCTGAACTTTTACACGACATATCTAAATTTCAGCATACAAGATCTGCAACTGCTGGCTAGGAACTGTCAATCATTAGTCTCTTTGAAGGTTAGTGATTGTGAAAATTTGGATCTTGATAATTTCTTTCGGATTGCTACAATGTTAGAAGAGTTTGGGGGTCCTTTTAGAAATCAACTTGGGGAAGTTAATACGAATGAGAAGGTGCATTTTCCTCCTAAGCTATCTGTTTTGGGTCTTCTTTTCACGAGCAAGAATGACATTCCAGTTATATTTCCTTGTGCTTCATCACTGAAGAAGTTGAATCTACTGTTCACACTTCTTGATACAGAGGACCATTGTCAGCTGATTCAACAGTGTCCCAATTTAGAAGTTCTTGAGGTATGGATTCTGGAGAAATTTTATTTTATTTCCTTTGTACTGGTGTTTCCTTGAGGGTTTTTTCTCTTCTTTGACTTTTGCAGGTGAGCAATTTGATTGGGAACAGAGGATTAGAGATTGTAGCTCTACATTGTAAAAAATTACATCGGCTTAGAATTGAGTGTGTGGATGACGAACAAGGTCTAGAGGATGAACAAGGAATGATTTCTCAAAGAGGTGTATCTGCAGTTGCTCGAGGTTGCCCGGAACTAGAACATCTAGCTGTGTATGTATCTGACATAAGCAATGAAGCATTAGAATGCATTGGGACATACAGCAAAAATCTGTGTGATTTTCGTCTTGTTTTGCTTGATACAAAAAAGCAACTGGGTCTCCCACTTGATAATGGTGTTCGAGCGTTATTGAGAGGTTGCCAGAAGATTAGGAGATTTGCACTTTACCTACGACCTGGGGCCTTAACAGATGTTGGTCTAGGATATATTGGAAAGTACAGCACTAATGTCAGGTGGATGCTGTTGGGTTATGTGGGTGAAACAGATAGTGGACTCATGGAATTCTCTAGAGGTTGTCCAAGTCTTCTGAAGCTTGAGATGAGGGGCTGTTTCTTCAGCGTGCGTGCATTAGCTCTTGCTGTTGTGCAGTTAGTGTCTTTGAGGTATATCTGGGTTCAGGGTTGTAAAGCATCAAATCTATGTGAAGATCTTCTGCTCATGGATCGTCTATTCTGGAACATTGAAATTATATCTCCTGGGCGAGCTGTTGATGAGTTTGGAAGTCCTGCAGGAGATGGTGTTGAGCAGCCAGCTCAGCTATTGGCATACTATTCGCTTGCTGGGAGAAGAACAGACTCTGATGAAACAGTTATTACTGTGTCTCCATCATTCTCCTGATCTCCATCACTACATCTCATGTTAATTCATTTCAGCACTTGCAGTAAAGGTACACCATCTTCCCTTGATTTCATGGGATCTTTCATATCTACAGGCGCAAAAAAGTTCACCTTCAATAATAGCTGTTGGTTCCTTGCATGGATGTATAAGCTATTCTCATTGAAAAATAACTTTAATCATGCATTGTCCTGTTGTTGACCCTGATGTTAGGCGATGATAGAGAGACATAATGCCCTTGCCCCTTCTTACATGCAAACTTAAGTCCGTGAGAATTAGGGGTGTCAACGGGTTGGGTTTGGTTGAGACCGGTAGAATCAGACTTGGTCTAGATTTTCAGGTATGGTATCGGGTCTGAACTCAAGTCTAATCGGGTCCATTATAAGAGAAATCATACCCGAACCCGAACCATACGGGGTAAAATAATAATTTTTATTATTTTTACATTGAAAAATTATGGGTCTTAATCAAAACTGGGGTCTGGTATAAAATTTCATAAATTATACCCGATCTATGTATTAATCAGACCTTCAGGTCTGAACCCCAGTCTTAATCAAGGCTTCTTATTTGTCATCATACCTGGACCCACGTTTACACTGAGAATGAAACCTTAACCACCATCGACCTATCTGCCTTGCCTCTCATGCATGTTTCAATAATTAAAATTAGGTAAAGGTATTAAACATCACTGAAGTCATTATTGCCACTATAGTCTAAAAGTCATTGTCTTGCACAGCTGGTTATGTTGGCTCATTCAAGGCATTTGAGGGTTTGATACTGTGACGTGCGTGTTCCTTTGTCTTAAGGCTGAAATGACAGGCTTTTTAGCCGGCCGCCGGGGGTTGGGAGCATGTGACAAATGTCGCAATATTTATGAAAAAATCATGAAAATATTTTGAGACAAAGTTTTAAAACGATAACTTTTTGTAATATTTTTATAATATCATGATTTTTCATAAAGCATAAATTGTTGTTTTAAACATGATATTTATGTTTTTAATGGCTATTTATTGTGAAAACATCACATGTTATTTCTTAATATATTTTGTTTGTATTTCTTCATAAAAATCATTTTTAATTTATTTATTATAGTCAATATTTTGCAAAAGAACATGAGTTCAGTTAAAAAAATTCCTCTCTCAAGTTTTTGGCTGCTGATATTGTGCCGTTTTAAACTTTTGTCACTATGGGTGGGAGAGAAGGTGGTCAAGACAGTTTTGGCCTGGTTGGTAGGAGTTGTCAGTGCACATATCCGTGTGGTGGGACGTTGCAGGTTCAAAACCCAGTGGTACATGGAATAGCTGGTGGGGATCTGCCTAACCCCAACCTTGCCTTTAAAAAAAAAAAATTAACTAAGAAAGCCATTGTAGTCATCTTTATTGTTAAAGCCATCACTTTGGATAAGAGTTGGCTGAGACCAATGAAAACTGAGGTTGTTTTCATTATCCTCATTAGTAGTGTCCTTCCTACTCATGCAGCAAACCTACATGGGTGCCATATGAATCATCATTATCAAATTATTAAGCTAACTGTTCAATTTTTTTTGTAAGGCAAGCTGGGGTTAGGCAGACCCCACCATTTATTAATCAACCGTAGCATTGGGCTACAGACAAGTGGAGCCCCCGGTTGGTCTAATTGTTCTGCTTTATTAGACTAACTGAAACAAGCTTTTTTAGCCAGATCAGATGCATAGTGACAAACGTTTTTTATGGGCAATTTCTCTCGTTTTTCAAAAACTCGTGAGAAATTGAAAAAATTCCATAAATCTAGTATTTTTTTTGGCAAAATCTCAGCAATAAAAAAAATAAATTTTAAAATAAAAAAATTATTTTTATAAGAAAATATTAATAAAATGTATTTAAAAATAAAAATACACTTTTTTTTTTGCAATAAATAGCCGTTTAAAACATAAATATCACGTTTAAATCATGATTTTTATGTTTTTTCCATAAATCTTGAGATATTTTGAAAATCTTGCAAGAAATTGTCGTTTTAAACTTTCAGGCAATTTCTCACTATATTATCACGAGATTTTCGTAAATCTTGCTATATTTGTCACACTGATCAGATGCAATGCCAAAGCAAAAGTTATTGCAAAATTTTAGCAAGATATTAAAGGGGCATTTGTTACCCTCTCACTCAAGGGAGGCCTTTTTTCTTTGAAAGAGCCACTTTGGAGGGAAAGTAATTTTCCAAAGAAAAATAGTAAGAATCCATATGGACAAAAAAAGAGAGAAGATTTTTGCATTTAATATGTTCGTCCCACTATAATATTTCTCATATACACGTTTGTTTCGTAGAAAAGATGTCATATTTCCAATTAAAAAGACTTTCTTAAGAAAAGACAGGAAACAAAAAGTGTGGATAGGGTGCAATATGATTGCACAAAAATTTGTGCATCAAGCACCTGATTGCCCCCTATAACTGGCAGGCCCTGTCCCCAAGATGGAGGGTGATCAGGTGCTTAATGCACAAATATTTGTGCAATCATATTGCACCTGATCTTTTCACCGAAACAAATGCCCACTAAAGAATTTTGGTATTCTTATTTTTTTGCTGAGATAAATATATATATCCGCAAAAGAAATAGTATTAAATCTTAATATTGATAAAATTGCAACAACGATTTTTGCACCAACTGGAATACTTGTAAAGTATCATAGATACACATATTCTTTTAAAGCACTATGATTAATCCCCCAACAAGCACTAGGTATCCCAGACCATGCGCTTGCCTTGATCCAAGGTAGGTGTTGGGACTCTTTAAAGGATCACAAGTACACCTGGAACAATTCTGGCACTTTCAGCCAGAAGCTATTCATGATACATGAATCATCAAGGACTGGACGTTACACAAGATGCGTCTTGCTAGTACTGGACAAGGAGTTCAACACCCTAAAAAATCCTGGAGTTTCTCTCCTTCCATACTACCCGCATACCGCGATCAACCGGGATCTCCAAACAAAAATCCACCTTTTAGATTGGTGCGGCTGATGGTGAGCCCAACAGTAGGCCTCTTGCAAAGGCCGAGCCAAACACAATTTGCAATGCCTCAAAAATTTCAACTTAAGATATGTGAAAAAATTCAACCAATTTTTTTTTTTTTGAAATAGAGATAGTACAACATATATAGTTGGGTTTAAAAAGTTGGACAATTCTAATGGGTTATAGAAATAAAATAATTGAATTAGGCTGAACCCAATTTTCATCAGAATCAGATCCATCCCTACTCACATAATAAGAAACAACAGTTTTCATTCCAAAATGTACATCAATTCTCAACTAAAAATACAAGCTTGTCAAATTAATTAAAATATCTCAAATAGATTGAGACACCCAAAATTTATCCTAGGACCACCAAGACAATTAGAAAAGATGGTTTCACATCACACCCTCACACTGCTTCCTCAATCATCACCCGTTTCCTATGAAATGAGGTCAAAATCTTGCGAGCAAGTAAAAAGATCTACATTCATATGTATAATGAATATTACCAAAGCATCTATTATGGATGTCATATCATGTTATCATGGTTTTACAGTCTAACAATTTTGTGATCAGTAAGAATGCATAATAAAAGTAATTATTCAAAGTAACTAACAATGTTTATCATAATATGGAAATCAAATAAATATGATAATCATTGAAATTATCTAACATGGATATAAAAATTACTGAGGTCATATAGTTAGCATTGTTAGAATAATTTTGTTTTTCTTGATTACACTTTCGGGTATGCTAGTGAGTTGTCATCATGTCTGCTAGAGTATGCTACGATGTTTATTATGTCATTGATATATGTTTTTGCCATAGTACCTACAGACCGGATAAACCTATCTAAGCATGTGGTACGTGATCGAAAGAATCTCTGCAAGAATAACTAGATTGCAATATATACTACTGCAGTAGCTGAGGTATACCAGTTTTGGGCAATCCCGACCTCCCTAACTTCGAGTGATTGGAGGTCCAAGGACACCATTGCTCTTGAATTCAAGTTGGTATGACATACAAGTGAAACCTACATGCAACATTGTCACTCAAGGCTCTACTATTCCACCCTCTCCAAGGTGGACCAATATTGTGAATGAGTTATTGGGCTGGTCTTATCTTTCTTAAGGTGATTGGTAATCTATGCTCTCGTTTCACGAGACAAATAGCCTCAACAACTTTAATACCCCCCTCAGGATAGTATACATGTCATGCCATAATTTGCATCCAACTCATTCACGTGCTCTGGAGCCTTTAGCCCATAGGAACACTTCACATGTGGAGGCGATAACAGAAATCTTTAGTGTGCAGATGTATGCATGGGAAGTGAGACTTCCTCTCAAAATTTAGGGGTTCACATCCTACCTACCTGAGCTCATAAGATAACATGTCCAGCTATGCATTGCAACATTCATTTATATGACAAAAAAGATTCACACACACATAGTGAATGATGTTCATTAGGTCCATCGAACCTTATACCTTATGACTAACATACATCATTTCCTGACATAGCATAAAACATAATCATGTTTGCAGTTAATTTCATGAAGTACATCAATGGATTGTATATTTCTTCAATATGCTATGCATTTCATTCATGTATCAGTCTCATGGCCAATTCGTATAGCATTCAAAAACATACTACATGACAATTATGGTATTCTATAACATTTCATGGCATCATCAAAGAACATCATCATATCATGCTTTTCAGATCGAGACATGTATCATGTTCTCATGTCATTCATTTATGATGTGTAAATTTTGTGACAAATACATCCATGCATATATTTCTTCATATGCATCTTACCTCATATGTATACATATGCATTTTGGCATAAACATGCTCACTTAGATATTTCATAAAATGAATGTGAATAAATTAATTTTTGTCATATGCATCTCGTTTTATTATGAATGCATGAACATATGCTCTCACACACATAGGCATGTTTTACTTATTCATTGCATCAAAATTGATAATGCATGAGTTATTCCATCATATGCCATTTCACAATTTATTATTTTGAATGCATGGATAATACATATATTTAGTTACTTGAACCCACATGCATGTTAAATATGTACTTATACCTTAGTAAATAAGCATTTTATTCATAGCTCACATAGACTTAAAGTCATATTTCATATCAAGTTGCTTTCACACACATATATATGATTTCTTCTAAATTTCTCTTACTCTTTTTTTTCATAGGATATATATATTGATTGGCTAGTGGGTCTGCCCTAGCTAACATAGACCTGGTCTGGTTCAGATCAACATGTGTGGATTGGGTTCAAACTTGGACTGAACCAAACCCTCGGTTCAGGCTGGTCTGACCCAACTAAGCGCAGACTAGGCCTAAATTGAGTGGATTGATTCAGGTCAATCTGGTTTGACTACTGCTTGACCAGGTCTGGACTGAGCTTGGTTCAGACCTAGTCAGATCTGCTTGGTGCATACCAGGTCTGAACTGTGTACACAGTTCAATCCGGTCTGTCCAGCAAGGGTAAATCCCTTAGTGCTATGCATTTTTTTCCTTTTTCAAAAATGCTTTCAACATGAAAATCTTTATACACATTTTCTTTTGAAAGCTTTATTATAAGACAACAATATGAATAATGGTTTTAACCATGGGTTTTCGAAAATGATAAGTCATATAACAAGGATTTTAAACTATAGAGGTGCTTCAACATGATAAATCATATGAATCATTCAAGTTTTTAACCATGAATGAGTTTTAAAAATGATAAGACAGGATGAATCATTCATAGATCAAGTTTCTAACCGTGAACAAGTTTAAAAAATGATAAGACATGATGAATCATTTATGAATGAAGTTTCTAACCATGAATGAGTTTTGAAAAATGATAAGACATGATGAATCATTTATGAATCAAGTCTCAAAGAGTTTTACAAACGATAAATCATCTATGGATCAAGTTCTAACCATGAATGAGTTTCAAAAGCATAATGCACAAACAAAGTTTTTAACCATGAATAGGTTTAAAAAATGATAACATGTATTACATGAACAAGGTTTCTAACTGTAAATGTGTTGCAAAAATACAATGTATGATAAGACATAATGTGATGGCAGAGTCGACACTAAAGTCAATCCACAATCTGAGATCCAAATGGATCTCCACGAGTGAAAGCTAAAAAGATGACAATTAAGTTCGAATAGGACTCAATCAAACAATGATTTGAGGTAGCAGATCTCTGTTTCGTCAGAAATGATCAACACAAAAAATATGCGCAACAAACACGTGTTTTCATCCAAGGTAAAACCACAGAAATCAGATATGGATTATCTAATTTACGAAAGGATCTCTAGACCAGTCGGACTGGTCATCGACAGGTTGACTGGAAAACAATCAGTCATCTTTGAGAGAGTTTTCGAGCTCTTAGACGAAAGAGTTTGGGAAAACTCCGAACGGAAAATCTGTAGCTTAGTCTGTATATTTTTCAGAGAACTAAAATTTGTGAATTTTGATTTAGTAAATCAATTTTTATGTCTATTTGAATTTGGTGTATTTTCTATTCTAATGGCTTCAAATTGCAGAACAAGAAAATAACATGCAACTAACGAAGGCAATTTTTTTGAGCAACCAACAAATCGATTCAGTAAAACTTCTTAATAAGAATAATCTTAAGCAGAATGACTACTTTTTAGAAACTCAATCAGATCACCAAAGTACGTAAGATTGGATAAAATGTGTCATGAAGATCAGACACTTATTGCAAACAAAACACAATTTCATATTCAAATAAATAGGATTATAGTAGAGATTGTTAGCTATTTTAGGCTATTAACGGATTTGATTCAGGAAAAATCATAAACATAAAAGATGTAGATTAGAGAGTTATCTTTCCAACAAGATATGATTTGCAATTTTTCATTCAGTAATAAAAAATATATGTTGAAAATACGGAATAGTAACAGAGATATGTTGCACAGGACAAGACTCGAGTCTTGTGCGATTGACAAGGATTTTCATAGGAAAATAAAGATGATTCACAAAAAACTGTAAACTACAAAGTTGTAGGGTAAGATCTTATTTTCAACAAACCAAAGATCACATGATTTGTCCAAGTATTTAAGGAGTTACAACCTAAACACTGAGACTGTGTCAAAGAGACCATAGTGCAAAAATGCATTTCTTTCGCAGAAACGAGATTCAATCAAAAGGCAAACATGCATCACCAAAAAATGAGATTTGGAATAATAGAATTTCAAGAACAATTTCACTAATATTCTGAAAAATAATCTCAGAAACTTTAACAAGCAATCTATCATATGAAGACCAACAACTATGCAATACACGAAATAACCAAAGACAACAAGTTGGAAGATGTTATCTTATTTGCAACAACAAGATCAATGAAGAAGATGGACAACAACTTTCACCAAACAAGAAACACCACCACCACTTGGATGCTCTCTAGATAGAATCTCAGATTGCGCATAATCCCTTTCCTCACCCACGAACTCTCACAAGAACCTTCTTCCAAACTCACAATGAACCTTCCTTCTCACCAAAAGTCACTTTTTCTCTCTTCCTCCTCCAATTTCAAATTTCCTTGAATAAAAAAGCAAGCTGACTGAACGTCCCCTCCCTTGGGCTCTTAAACTTCAAGAATGAAGTGTCATAAAGAGAGGGAGGGCCTTTCCAAGGTCCTCCTCCATTCCAATGTTGGACTTAACTAAAATTAGCACAGGAGCTTTAAGGCACATCCAACAACTAATTTGACTTTTGAGTCAAATTTAAAATTTGAAATATGACCATGGGCGTTCACTCTAAGTGGCGCCACCCATGGTGGTCCAAAAGTAGTTTGGATCTTGGGCAAGATCCAAACGACGTTTAAAGATCTGAACCTGTAGAGAAAATGCATTAAAAATTAAAATACAGAGAAAAAAAACTGCCCTTAAATCCAATACACCTTCTAGTACCACAAAAAGATTCTACAGGGCATTAGAACTATCTGGATTCGTAGAATTCAACACCTAAAAAATAATAAAAAATAACAAATAACGATTAACTAAAATAAGGGAAAAAATGTTTCAAAATGATTCCAAGTTTGTTATCATAGAATCAACCTATCCAAAAGCAAGAATCGACGGACATAGGCTAAGCCGAGGATCCACTTGAACCAGAGATGTCTTGAAAGCGAGTGGATCACCTCGAGTAATGATGCCCTTATCGGGTTTGGAGAGTTGGATTTGGATCCAACTCAGCTTTAGTGCTCTGCTTATATTGATGCTTTGCAACAAAGAACAACATATGAACCATATTTCTAGCATGAAACATGGGTCGAAATGATGAAACACTATTAATGTTGGTGGACATCATTCTTGACCATGGATTTATATTAAAAATGCACTTAACATAAGAGAAATCATATTGTATGTATATTCGTGGTTTCATCCATGAAAATCTTTGTTCATAGCTACATGCATTACAAAAATGCATATTTGTATGGATTGGAAAGGAGAATAGCTTAAGATAAAATTTGAAATACAAAAGAGTGAGATATTAACTTACTCTTTAGTTGAGGTGTTGCTTTGACTTTATGAAATGAGTTCCTCTACCACAAAGTTGTGTAGAATGAAATCCCTCTATAATACCCCACACTACACTTGAGTGAAAAAAGATGAGAGAGACTTCAAAAGAAACGTTGGGTGAGAAGGAATGAGAGAGCGAGAGCCAAGAAATGCCTTTCTTCTACTTTTTGAGAGGTATTTATAGGTAAAATTTGGAAACAAGTGAGATGTGTGGTTGAACATACAAAAAGGGAGATGGAGGGTTGAGATAGAGTCTAACCCTCATCTCCAAAAAATATCTTTCTAGGTTGACTCTTGCCCTCTCAAGTCACATGTGATTTTTCACACAAATGTTTAGCTACTGCATGGCCTTATTCCATGCCTTACCGTCTTTGTTTTTCTTAGAAAAGGTAGATATCATTCTTTTGGATCCCATGTGAGGAGCATCCTTGGTTCTCACTCCTCACACATTTCCCAAGGTTGGTTCTCTAGGCAAAATCATCCTCCGGTTAGCTTAATTGGTTCTATTTCAACTAAGTTAAACCAACATAGTTATTTTAAAATAATTTATTTAAAAGTATTCATTTTATTTGTTATTATTATTTTTTAAAACCCCTAATTAAGAATTTCTATATTAGATCTCCAATTGGATCCGATCCACATCAAAGCTTACTTAATTTATTCAATACTTAATACTTGACTTTATAAATCATAGTTTTGCTTAATGCATCTGTGTACTAAATTTTCATCAAATATTAATTTACTATCATAAAAAATTTTGGATTTTTTTACTGGTTGGCTAATTTTTATTTTTATCATTATTACTATTGTTTTTTTCTCAATTATTAATCAAACAGTAATTGTCACAATACTTAGGAAAAATTCATAACTTAGATATTTCCCAAATTCATCACACCTACAGACTGTATAGACTATATTGAACATGTGAAATGATTTTTTCTCATATGAATCAGTCAGAGTTTAAATGTCTGAATTTTTGTGGGTCTTACACAATTAGATCATAAAACTGTCATTGTGAAAAAGTCCTTAAAGAACGTGCATGACCAAAGAAAGTGATGCCGATCTGACGCAGGCGGTACACAAATACTAAATAGTAAACACTTACCATATGCTGCCCTCTCTTGCATGGATTATCATGAGTTAAGATCTGATTCATGGACACCAACCATAAATATTCAAGCATTCAAAAATTACATTTTTTGGAAAATACATGATCCAATGGTTGATTCCTGCAAATTCACCATGCCAAGCACATCAAGATGGTTGGATTTGCAAAAAAAAGTGCTGGAAATGCCCATATTTCTAGTTCTCATATTCTAGTGAATATATATATATATATATATATATATATATATATATATAGAGAGAGAGAGAGAGAGAGAGAGAGAGAGAGAGAGAGAGACCACATGCCCATGTCCATTTCTATCATGATAAAAATGCATATATCTTTTTTTTTTGGATTGGCAAAAAAAGTGCATATATCACAAATTCACATTGGGACGTGATTTTTATTTAAACATAATTAATCATATTTTAAAAAATGTTACGATTATGTGTAACATGGATGCAATATTTCCCAAAACATCGCCATATTTGTCACTATAGTAAAAAATTATGTTTAGGAGAGCCGCATTTCTCCTCCATTTCTTTTTTAATTTTCTGAAAAAAGGCATTGATCGAATATATGGCTATTAATTGTGGAAGATGGAAAATCTTTTGTCATATTGTTTGCATCTAAGATCTTGGAATGTAGGGTTTCAATTCCCAGCAAACCGAACAAATTATGGATTAGTTCTGAGATGATTCTTGTAAGTTTGCAACTTTTCTGTAAAAACATTGTGACATATGCTAAGATTAAGGGTTTCAACGGATCAGATTTGGTTTGGACCCAGGTGAAACCAGACTTGAACCAGATTTTTGGGATGGTATCGGGTCTAGACTCAAGTCTAATCGGGTCTATTATAAGAGAAACCATGTGGACCTGATAAGAACTACATGAACCAGACCCAGTAAAATATTATTTTTTATCATCTTTACATTGAAAATTGTGGGTCTTAATCGGAACTCAGGTTGGGCCCGGGTCTGGTATAAAATTTCACAAAATATACCTGGGTCTTAATGGGGTCTTCTTATTTGTCACCATACCCAAACCCTATAGGGTTTGGTCCGGGTGAACCCGACCCATTGACACCCCTAGCTAAGATGAATGCCCAAGGCGGCACCAGTAAACCAGGAGTAACTATTGAATGTTGCCATGCTGAAGGCATGTCATGAGAAACTCACAGGTGTGCATCCTTTGCCGCAAGGCCAAAGCTGGGTGTACTTCTTGTCAATGAGACTTGTTGTTTTTACACCAATGAGCCCTGAGTGAGTGAAGTGTTATTCCTCAGTTGTCAAAACAAAGTTAAGATGAATGTATCCCAACTTATACTCTCTTTAACTAACTGGGTATCATCTTGTAGCACTCGACAAATGACTTGGCTGTGCAAGCCAACTGATATATATTGACAAGATTATATGCAGCGTTGCTGCATGGTGGGCATGTAGCGACCTGCCTGACAACCATCCATCTTGACAATCCTTGAGATTGGTGTGTTGTTCATATCGAGAAATGTTGAGATGGATGGTGAGCAGTAAGAGAGCTGCATAGAAAAGGGCCTCGATTGACGAGACCCGATGTTTACATCACTTTTTGCACTTGTGACATCACTTTCCCTTGCCCTTGTGACCACTGTTGGGCTACATGTGCAATTTTGATAAGTGGAATGGTTGGAAAACTTTTCTTTGCCCTTGTGATCATTGTTGGGTTACATGTGCAACTTTGATAAGTGGAATGGTTGGAAAACTTTTCTTAGACTGTTGCATAGATTTGGCTCCAAATCATTGTTGCCAGGGCAAGAAGGGAGCTAGAGAGAAGCGATGTTTGAAGTGGGAAGCATAAAGGAAAGCAAGTAAAAAAGCAAAAATAGAAACAATTGAAATAAAGCCCCAAGGGGTTTGGTGCAGTGAAGGTAGTCAGGGTTCTAGTCCCATGAGTGTCAAACTCCTTGAATTAATGAGGGCCCCAAGGGGTTTGGTGCAGTGAAGGTAGTCAGGGTTCTTGTCCCATGAGTGTCAAACCCCTTGAATTAATGAGGGCAAGAGATAGACCCTTGCTCAGCTGGATTCCTGAGGGCAAGGGGTGTGCCACGTGTTTACACCATCAGGAAAGCGACCATAAGTACGGCAGACTTAGTCAGCGTGACTAGGTCTCTCACCCGAGGGTCCGCGACCTTCGTGAAAAAGACCAATGGAATAATTTTAAAAGCATAATTTAAAAAAGAAGTGGTGTACTGCATCACACTTTTTATGTGGATGTAATTATCATGATCTATATCCTTATAAAGGGATATGGTTCATCAACCTATTTTCAGCCCTAAATTAATCTGTTCCCAAATACCCCTTTTTCTTGTTTTTTTTTGGGTTCATTAACCCTTCATAAATAACTGATTAAAAAAAAATTATATATGCCCACTTACCTGCAAGCTTTGATTTATGGCCTGTTTAATCTTTGGTTTATTCTTAAAAGGTTGGCAATTCAGTGGCCTTTGCTTATTTTGAAAAATAAATAAATAAAGATAAGGATCATCCCTTGTGCAACTCTCAAAACGGAAAGTGTAAAGACTGTTGGACTAGTTGAGCCACTGGTTTCTTGGTTTGGAATCCTGCCATGAAAAAGTTGAGTCTATATAAGAATTCACTGCATCTTTTCTCCTTTACCTTTGTCTTCTCTTGATTCCTTTGGTAGCATTCTCTTGTCTGCAATGGGAAACCCCCAAAAAGAAAAAAAGTATCTCTTGATTCAGATTTGCAGAGCCGCTTGAATCTGTTGGGTGTTTAAAAATTATGTTTCATATATAATCCTTTTCCCAGCTTCCTTGTATGGAGTCTATTTTCTAGGGGGACATAGGGCTGCAAACGGGTGGGATATTCGATCCGAGCCTGACATGTTATTTCTGGATATGGATTCTTTAAATAAAATCCGAGTGTTCATTTGCATCAGATTCAGATCTGTTCAATCCGATTACTTTCGAATTCGGGTCGGATTCTGATCAGCATTCTAAATCCGATCCGGAATTGACCTCAATGAAAATCCATTCCTGTTGCATTTTTTACATGTAAATAGTTTGCTTTTTCAGGATCCAGTTTTACCACATGTATTTCAGATTCGGATTCAACCTTACCTCCTTGGATCTGATTCGGATCTGGATCTAGATTTGGATCTACATACACATTTTGGATTCTGGTTAGGATCTTGTAAGATCCAACCTGAATCGGGCCCATTTGCATCACCAAGGGGACATGACAGGACACGTGGATACGTCAAGCCACATTTAAAAGTTATTTTATAAATTTTTATTATTTTTTAATGACAGTTTTGAATACTAAATATATTCATATGTATTAAAATATCAAAAAAATATTTTATAAATTGAATATTGAACAATAATGTCTCTGTGTCATAGTTAAAAAAATTGCAACCTTGTGTCTTGTCCGTGTCCATGTGACAGATCTTATGGTGTCTAAGTCGCGTAATGGGGAAGGAAAAGAGCAAGAGTTGAAAGAACTAATGCAGCTAATGAGCCATATATGTTGCCTTTATTCATCACTTAAGAATAAAGGGGCCCAAGGTGCTTTTACTATGCAACTTTCAAGAAAGTTGAAAAAAACAAAGGTTGCCAATTTTTGTCATTTATCATGAAAAGTTGTAGGAGGAACAGTGGATTTCCATTTGAATGCTTCCTTCCATTGTAATTAAGTGGGGGACACATCAAATGGTTGGTGACTCTAGTTGGTGCTCATCTCTGTAATAGTAGTAGTAGATACAGTGTCATCACCATGACCACCAGAACATATTGAACACCACCACCAATAGCAACGGAGAGGTGGTAGCTGCTAACAACTTTTCTAGTTAACCGTCAGCTAACTGAGCTTTTGACTAGTTTTTACATGTTTTCCTTAAATCTGACTGTACAAATGTGTTCTACATACTTGATTTTATAGGAACCTACTCCTGGATCATCTGATTTGCATGACGAATCCGAATGACCACATCAGAGGGGACAAAACATTGGTGAAAAGAATTATGGTTTTACATATGCTTATGAAAGAGAAGTGAAATGGATTAGTTGCAGTCTTATGAGAGAGAATTTTGTCTCAGGCCAAGGGAATTGCTTGTTTAATGTCATTATGAATGTAATATATATACGTATTTATGTGTTTTCTGTGCATAGAGAAAATTTAAAAGGTAACTAATGGATAGAAAAATGGTGCTTGCATCATACATTTATGGGACAAAACTGATGCAAGAGCGGAGCAGTGAACCCGGGTCTGTAAATGGCCTAATTGGATCCATTTTCATTTTAGATTTCTTTCTCGATATTTTGGTTCTTGTGTTTGGATCACTGTATCAGATCCACAATTTTATGATAGATCTTATCTTTTGAGAGAGTTTGTTTTATGAGAATCTCAGTTAATTTATTTGTTTAAATTTTCAGTTATTTTTGAATTTTTTCATTTTTTTACCTTTTTCAGCTTTTCTTAGATAGTTGGTAGAGATAATTGTAGTTTGGTAGTTTTCTTTGTAAATTCGGACAGATTTACATGAAAGACTATAGAGGGTGACCAAATAAAACGACTCAGAAAAACTTCAATCAGTCAGCAGAGAAGGAAACTTAACGTTATTTGGTGTCGGTGCTTAGTTAAGCTTTAAACACAACCGACCTGTTCCAACAGCCACTGACCACTGTGGGCAATTTTTAAACAAAATGGACATAAATTGATTATGAGTTTGAGCAAAAGAAAACGAAATTTCATGAGTGTTATTACATTAAAGCTAAACTTACCATCTACTAATTAGAGGTAGGAGCTGGATTCAAGTTAACAAGCAATCGAAAAACAAGAATGTGTGTTTTCAGAAATGATTATCGCACCATAAAGCCGAAAAAACATGCATGAATAATCAGTATGCACAGTATTATGAAGATAGAAAATAAGATCTGATTCTTCTTAATGACCAGATACTTTATCCTTGATGATTCTTACAAGGAAGCTTTGTTGTGCAGATACCGTGCAATTTAAAAAATTCTCAAGGTAAGCCTTGGCATAATACTGGATTTTGAAGGTAAGCCCAACTCAGAAGTTGGTTTTAAAAGAACATCCGAATCAGAACTCGGATTCTACAAGGAAAGATGGAAAATTCGAGTCGAAACTCGAGCTTTCAAAAGAAAACTAGGAAGTTTGGTTTTTAAGAAAAGAAAATTCGGGCCGAAACCCAAATCTTCAAAGAAAAACTAGACCAAATTAGATTTTGAAGGAAAGAAAATTCGAGTCAAAACTCAAATATTCAAAGGAAAGCTGGAAGGTTCGAGTCGGGGCTCGAATCTCAAAGAAAAACTGGAAAGTTCAGATTTTGAAGAAAAGGAAACTAGAGTTAAAACTCAAATCTTAGGTTAGAATCTATGCAAGATGTCATCAGGGAAAGAGAATCAATAAAACATATACATGAATGGGATGACCAAATTCTTTTATGAAAAAATCTAAATTGTTGGTATATAAACCAGGGAAAATTTTGAAAAGTTGAATTGAAGGCTCACTGTTTCTGTTAGGCTAGAGTTTACAAATTTATTTTCACCCTGTTGAAGCACTACTGATCTTCTGTCAAAGCATTTAGTATTAATCAGTGAAAGTTCCATCATTAAGGAACTTAAGAGGTCAAGCTGACGTGGCCCTAGAGAATCAGTACAAAAACAGAAAAGGAAGAAAACCATGAAGAATGAAAAAACTGATACAAATAACTGAACATAGATAAGGCCGCCGAACGACTTTCACACACATGATTGTGCAGAAAGCAGGAAATTTCAGGTGTATTGCAACTGATGCATTTAAACAAAGCCATCGATCGAGCTATGCAACATATTTTCACTGTAAAATCCTATTCTGGAGAAGCAAACTGCCTTTGTTTTGCACAAGTTTAGAAGAGTTTCTGCTGATACTAATCTTCATGAAGATTCATGCAAGAAGCTTCTGCACAATAGAAGAAAAACATTAGGCTGTTTCATCTTTCAAACTTTTTTTTTCAGGTTTCCTTCAATGTGGACCTTAAATTGCAGAGGATCAGCATTTCTATGCTTAATTGAGATATATCTTATTAAAAAAAATTGTTGAATTAGCAGAGAAGCCTAATAATTGTCCCAGCTTCTCATGTTTCTTCTGAAGTACACTATCACATCAAAACATATGGTAGAATTTCCATAGAAAAACTTCAGACAAACCTCACTTAATTTTTACTATTATAACGTCTCCCCTATCTGAAACCCATGGGGCTGACATTGGGGAACTTGACTTTTGAACTACAACACAATGTCACCATACTTCCAAGCTTCAATATTTGAAAGCTATAGCACAGTTCCCATCAACTTTCACATTGACAAGAAAAAAGAGTTCTAGACATCGACACAAGTTTTGTTTCACTAGATGAATTACCTTTTGCAAGAATTTCCGTGGGATTACCCGCGATAGCTGTGAATTAAAGGTTGCATTTGAAACCCAGAATTTTGCACTTCCACATGAGATTCATGAAGCATATTCCTCTGCCAATGTTGTCTGTTGAAGTTGTCTGCATAGGTACTGACTGCAAAAGAAGGAATTGAGAATTCCACTTGTGAAACTGTGGAGTTTACACTGATATCTCCTTCACCAGTCTGACATGGATTGAACAATAAATAGAACATGTTAGGAGTGCTAGGCATGCTACCTGAGCAGGAAGACCTGGAGATCGAGCGAGTGGAGTTAGTTCTTTATTTGTCACATTAACAGTGGTGATATCATGTATGCTAGATCTTCTTTTATCTTTGCTCCCGGAGCTTAGCCGGATGAAATATTTCTGAGCATGGCTGGCCACCTGAGTAGGAGTTTTTGTGACGACTAAATTCCTGGAGATATTTCTCCAGTCCCCTTTTCCATACTTCTCTAGGCCCAACAGAAACAGCCTGTAATAGTAGGAAACGAAAAGAATTGTCAATTAGATGTAAACTTGTAAGTTATCTACAGATTCTATTTTTTGCAGAAATATTCTAATGATTCTGCCTTTGTAAACTGAAATATATTAGCTGTTCAATTGGATACATCAAACCACAGTTAAATTTCAATAGGATTGATTAAAGAAATCCTATGATCTTTGCAGGATCAATAAAATCAACATATTTCAGGCCTTTCATAAAGGTCCAACCAATTCTTCATGATCACCAGTATTCTCATATAGAATATTTTTTCTATATTACACGAAAGAATTGGAGAAATCAATTTAACAAGATCTTTTGAGTTATTTTGAACTACAGTAAGATCAGAAATGCTTTGAATTTTGAAGCAAAAGTGAAAGGTTAGTATATGGGCATACTGAGGGAATGATATTAAACTGTAATATTAATATATGATCATATAACTACATAGAAATATACAGATTTAGCCAATTAAATATCTGAAGCAGGGTTTCATCTACTCTGCAACTAAATAAAGAAGAAAGCTTTATGGAAAGTATACTTATGCTCTTCTTCAGTCAAAGGGACACCCCTCTTCCTCTCCTGGTCACAACCCCTTCCGCCACCCCTCTTTGAGCAATTACCAAACTGCTTGAACACGTTGAACCCGTGCTCTTCTCCCGATTCTATCTTCACCGTGAACGGCGGAGAATTATAGCTCGGAATCGCAACCAATCCGGCTTCAATTCTATTGACATCCGCTTCAAGATCTTGGTAATGTTTATACACATCCGAAGTCGTCTTCTCGGGGATCATGGCCACTACTTTCTGCCACCTATCTGGTGTTTTGCTATCATACAGTGCCAAAGCCTTCTCAAAGATCTTGTTCTCTGCCAGAGTCCAGAGTGGACTATGGCCATAAGTGGGACTAAAACCAAGGCCTTTCTCATACCTTTTCATCTGCTCATAAAGCACCAGGTTTCCACCCATGATGTGTTCTTTGGAAGAAAATAAAACTTCAGCCATCTAGTGAACCAGAACCAACAGAATTATCAGTTTTTCTGGAGTAAGGAAAGATGAAGTAATGTCCAAAGCACAGGGAAGGAAGTCTAGGAATCCAAAAGCAGAGTGGCAATTCCGAATAAGAATAGCTCCTTTTACAAATCAATCACTTTGACGAATCTTTTTTCTTTTATTTTTCCAAACAAACAAGAAAAGGAAGCAACCTTCTTTTGTTGTGGTAAACTTGAAATGAGGGAGGGATCTTCCCCACTAATTGTATACAGAACCAGCTTTCAGGTCTGAAGATACCCACAAAATCAAATAGCAAAATGAAGAAAGAAAGAAAACCAACAAGAAGAAAAGCTGTGGTTTTCCAGAATCCAATGACTACAATAAGATAAATCCAAGAAACAAAAACTTGGAAACCAGGGGGAAGAGTCCAGAAGGAAGCAGAGCTGACTCAAAAGATGATGTTTTTTTTGTTGCTTATTTTTTAATATATGCAAAAGGGAGCTGAGATCAAGGTGGGTGCTTATGCTTTTGCTGCCAATCAGAAGGCTAGAAGAGAGCTAGTGAGAGAATGAAAGGAGAACAAAGTGGGGGATTCCAATTGGGTTAAGTTTGCTTCAAAATGTAGGAGCCATCCATTGCAACCCAATTATCACCAATTGGGTTCTTAGACTAGGCTAATTAAGTCCCAATTGGATTGCTGCTGCTAGTGTATGAAGATGCAACCCCAATGGAACGCACAAGTTGCTCAATGTCCAAACTCTTAAACCAAACTCTTGGCAACTAAAAACTAGGTTCTACACCTAAGAGCTGGGTCACATAATAGTGCCTGGAACAAGAAGGCTAAGCTATCAATGTTAACGTTGTCTCACACTTTATAGTTCCTAGAGTGGGAAGCTGGGGTGCGAGAAGCGAGTTTCTTTTTTATAGGTGAGCTGGGGTTAGGCAGACCCCTACCCTCATTGAGTGTGTTAAAATAAAATGCATAGATCATAACTACCGAAAGATTCTTGCTACATGGGGAAGCTCGCTTCGAAAGCAGAAAGCCTTTCGCTTCCTTGAAATAAAGGGAAGCTTCATAAACCTGTTTCCTTCCCTTGCCTTCCAAATTGGCTTTTCCTTGCTTTCTTAGCATTTCCTCTAGCTTTTTATTGCTTTCCACTCCTTTTTTTCTTCACTTCCTGCATTTTTCATATTAAAAAAAAAAGAATTTATAACAAGCTTGCAATTTGATTATATATCGCTTTGCATTCGTTTTCATGTCGTTTCTTATCTACTTCAGCTTTCGCTCCATATTGCATTTTATGTGTTTCCTTTTTGTTTCTCATGTGCTTGCTTCCTGCTTCCTGCTTTATACTACTTTTCAACATTTACTTTCCTGCTTCTGTTTCACCCATCAATTCTCGTATTTATTTTGTTTTCTGGTAACTATGACTGAGCCAGCACGGCTAGGTCGCTGCGCCTGGAGTGGTTTGTTCGAGTAAAAAAAAACTATGACTTAGATGCATATAAAGTATTAAGTGGTTGAGTAAGCAAGAAACAATGACATAAACAGGTAGAAAATGATGTCAATACATAGTCAGAACCTGTATTTTTTAACTAATATGAATTTTAAGCATTTTGATACATACTATTATATGCAGAATTTACTACAAAAGCATACATTTTCACAAAAAGGTTGTACAATGTTTTCCTTACCAGGAAGATTTTTACAATACGATGGAAATTTATTTCATATTTTGAATAAGAGAGTTTTTTTTTTAACTTTTAGGAAGTGAATTTCTCATAAAGTTTTTGAAGTGCAAAAGAATAGTGCAGTTTTTTTTGTTTTGAAGAAGGCTTCTGTGGTTTTAAGAAGCCTCCCATATCTTTTGTTTTGAGCGACTTGAGTGAAGGTGATACGGAACTCTTTGGTTCAACCATACAATTGGTCTAACTAAAACCCAGCAGGCGATAGAGTAAACCATGTTCACAAGTATCACTGATACTTTGAAAATTGCGATATTTTCAAACTCTGATGCTATATGAAAAAAATGATATTTTTAAAATATTGTCTATTTAGAAAATATCTTATTTTAACTTATGCGATAAAAATAAATTTTATAGTGTTTTTTGTAGTATACACAAATATTTTCTTAAAAGGGACCCAAGGGGTTTGGCGTAGTGGGATGGGGCCTAAACTGTTTGACAGACAGTCTAGGTTCAAATCCCATAGGCCTCACCTGCCTGCCTAAGCTGAAGCTTGATGACTCCCTAGGGTGGGGTCAGCCTTTGGGTGGGGGGGGGATCCACCTAGCCATTATGCCCAAGTGGGTCCCACTCTCAATTTTGCAAACAGTGTTTGCACAGCCCCCGAGATAAGTGTGTAAATGGATTGAGAAAATGACGAGTGTGGCCCTTGACTTTCACCGGAATTGGCCGACAAATTCAGATCCGAAATATTCCTAGAGTTGAAATTCCCAAAGGTTCCTGGTACACTGTTCCATTTGGACTTGGTTCAGGTCCATTACTAAATCTAGACCATAGTGGTCCCCACAGCCACAAATCCGGTTCTCCGGAAAAATATCGGCGAGGAAAACTCTTGGCATATTGCAACGCAAGGGCTCCGCTCATCTAGTAAGGGCAACCAAGTTGACCAGAGGTAACATGTTTAAAATCCACATGTGGCATCCTTTACTGCAAGGTCGAAGTTGGGTGTACTCTCCATTAGGGGTGGCAATCGGGTCGGGTCGGCGGGTCGAATTAACGGGTTGGCGGGTCAGAATACCTCAACATGAACATGACCCGTTTATTAAACGGGTCGGATGTGGCAAACACGAACATGACCCATTTATTAAATGGGTAACCCGACATAACACGATTAACCCGTTTAATAAATGAGTCGGTTCAACACGACACGACACGGTGACCCGTTTATTAAACGGGTCGACCTGATAACATAGACATGATAACCGACCCGAGTAACCCGAATAACCTGTCTAAGACTCTAACCCGAATAACACAATTAGAAACACACAAAAAAAATACATATTATACTTTTTTTTTTGCAAATCTCAATATGGAATTCAAGCATATAAACGGGTTGCGGGTTGACGTGTTCGTGTAAACGGGTTGACCCGCCCGCCTAACCCGTTTATTAAATAGGTCAAACGGGTTGGCATACCCCTAACACGAACACGACCCGTTTAATAAACGAGTTAGGCAGGTCAACCCGTTTACGACACGAACCCGTTTAAGCCAAACCCTAACCCGGCTAAGAAGAGGGTTGGCGGGTCCCATCAGATTTTGCCACCCCTACTCTCCATTGGGCAAGGGAAACCTCAAGGGTTTTACCAACCAGATGTCAGCCAATGTGCAGTCTAAGATTTTGTAGGGGAGGAGGTTGAATTATCCAAAAAAAAATTTGTATTTTGAAAAATCTATTTTTTCATGAGAAAATCTTGAAAAATTATTAGTATATAAGAAAATATAATATTGTTGTAAAATGTATACATGGGAAGACCAATAATGTATAAATAAATAGAGAAAAAGATCTTTTTTAATCATATTAATATCATGATAAACATGTAATACTTTGAAACAGGCAATATATTGAAAATATCACAAATTTTAATAGAACATCAGCTTTGAAAAATGTCATGACAAAATTGCGATATTCCTAAAATATCAGTGACAAAATTGCAATATTCCTTAAATATCAGTGACAAAATTGCAATATTCCTTAAATATCAGCATTATTTGTAACTGCTGTGGTCCCATGTCTTGGGATCCAAGAAACCCTCCAGCCTGTCATGTGAGCTGCACCAACACCCTTCTAAGGGTCCACACTCTCTTGTTTAGGGGAGTGAGCGCCACTGTGTAAGCGCCTGTTTGGATTTGTGGAACTGAGTGGAATTGGAATCCAATTGCATCAAATTTTCTATATTTCCCAAGTTGTGGATGAAGGAATTGGATTCTCATTACATCCAATTCCAACTCCAGTCACTTTCATAGAGATGTGTTGTTTCCCTCTCCAATGGGAGTCCAAAATTTCATATAGAGTCCATGCCAATGGAGTTACAACCTCTGTAACAAATATCGCGAGATTTATAAAAAATCTCGCAAGAAATTGCCTGAAATTTAAAATGGCAATTTTCACAAGATTTTCAAACCGTGACAAATATTGCAATATTTATGTTTTTAGCAGATATTTATGGTGAAAACCCTTGAGATTTTTACTTTTAAATGTGTTTTATTTATATTTTCTTATAAAAATTGTTTTTATATTTTTAAATTTATTTTTTATTTTAAGTTTTTTCCGAAAAATGAAAGATTTTATGAAAATTTTCAAAATCTCCCCGAGTTTTTAACTGCCGATATTTTGCCATTTTAAACTTTTGTCACTATGGTTACAACTCAGAAGAATACCATATTTCCTACCTAAAAGCTGCGATACTACTCAGCCAAGTTGCACTAGAACAGACTAAAGTAATTGTGGGCCGCTGTACAAGGAACAGAATTGCCTTATTTTGGGCACTTTGGACTTGTAATATAATATGACAGACCCATATAAAGAGATACTGGGGGTCCAGGAATCATCATTCAGGGGGTACAGCACACTGAACTAGAGGTGTCAATGGATCGGGTTTGATTTGGACCCAGATAGAATCAGACCCAGGCCTGATTTGAAATGATGGTACCGGATCTGGATCTGGGTTCAATCAGACTCACCATAAGAAAAACCACACCCGGATTCTATAAGGATTACATAAACCAGATCCAAACCATACCTGGTAAAATAATAATTTTTTTCTTTTTCACAATGAAAAATTGCGCATCCTAGTGGGAACTTGGGTCGGGCCTGGGTCAGGTATGAAATTTCACAAACCATACCTGGCTCCATATGTTAATTGGACCCTTCGGGTCTGACCTGGATTCTAGTCATACCTTTTCATTTATTACCAAACCCTGACCCTATCGGGTTTGCTAGGGGTCGGGTCCTGGTCA
This sequence comes from Nuphar pumila, assembly GCF_984573655.1. Classification (NCBI taxonomy): domain Eukaryota; kingdom Viridiplantae; phylum Streptophyta; class Magnoliopsida; order Nymphaeales; family Nymphaeaceae; genus Nuphar; species Nuphar pumila. The sequence continues at coordinate 1,116,381 of NC_143257.1, read as the reverse complement.
AACCCGACCCATTGACACCCCTACGCTGAACCATGTTTTTGGTCCACATTACACAATCCTCATTTAAGTTGTGGTGCCACAATAGGCTATGAATATACTAACAAGATTTTGCTGGCTATTTTTGAATTTCTGTTTTTTTCATGGCTATTTAAATACTGAAACTTGAGCAAGGGGCAATGATATAGTAGTGATGGACCAATTATCCTATCATGGTACATGCGATCTCCACCGTCGATCTGGGGGTGTAGTATGTGTAAACCATGCTGTCAAATTTTGAATATATAGAATCTGATGAGAAGGTGAATTAAAACGCCTATATAAATATAAAAGGTTGGTAGATGACACTAATTTTCTGGTGGTTGATTCTCATGATTCTGTGATACATGCATCATATTATAAAACTTCAATTATAAAATATCTCAAAAAAGGGTGCAGGGGCTGAGCCAGAAATCCAAGTTAGGGTGGTGCGCTCACACACACATATAATCGCTAGAATATGAGAACTGAAAATATGAGAACCGTTTTATGAATTTTTTGTTCTTTTCTCTTGAATCTAACAGTGCAGATGTGATTTACATGCTTGGATTTTATAAGAACCCGTTCTTGAATCATCATATTTTGATGCAAAAACATGATTTTTTTAAGGTTTTAAAATCAATGGCTCATAATCTTCATAAATATTCAAGCATTCAAAAATGGTCAGGTGCCCTTTTCCCTTTTTTCCTGGTTTATTTAATGCATGGCCTTTTCGATGTCATCTACCAACCGAAAAAAATGGCCGAGTCCAGATCGGGTGCATTACATGGCACAAAATTTGTGCATTAAGCACCTGATCACCCTCCATCAGGCCTTGGCCCCCGCAACTGACAGGCCTTGTCCTCAAGATGGAGGGTGATCAGGTGCGCAAGGCACAAATATTTGTACAATCATATTGCACCTGATCTTTTCAGCCGGGTAACCACCAGGCAGCATTGGACATGCTAGCGATGCTGGTCGGAAAATGGTCAGATTCTTTTTTTCTTTTTTTTGTTTTATTTTATGTCCAATAGATTTTCAGCCATTATCAGCAAGAAAATTGCTGGATTGGCTCTCTTTATTTTTCTTTTTCCTTTTTAAGTTTTTCTATTTAAAATTTAAAAAAAATCAAGTTTTTGGTCAACCAAAAACTTGTTTTTTAGGCAAAACCTAGGTTTTGCCCTCTGTCATGCAAAGTGGGCCGTACAAAGCTGCTGCTGTCTATCTTAGTTGAATAAGCACAATAAGATAAAAGCTAAAGATATTCTCTTGATTTCTGAAAGGACGGTTTTCATGTGGGAGTAAAACTTACCTGCGCAGCTACAATTAAGGAGTCAATAAAGTTGTCCTGGGTGTGCATATATGGTCGAATCCAACAAAGTCTGAGCAATGTATAGGCCCAGATTAGATTGGGTCCATCTCACTGTGATGAATGATCAGTAAATTTGACTCAACCCAAGTCAAACAGCAGGAAATGGGCTGTAGTTGGATTCACCAGATTCTACTGAAGGGCCAAGGCTGGATATCAGCCTGAGCCAGCATGATGTCCCTGGACCATAGACAGGGGTGTCAACGGGTTTGGTTCAGACCCATGTGAAATCAGAGATGATGGTACCGGTCCAGACCCCGGTTTAATTGGACCCACCATAAGAGAAACCATACCTGGATCCTATAAGGATTACATGAACCAGACCCAGTAAAATAATATTTTTTTTATCATTTTTACATTGAAAAATTGGGGATCTTAATCACAACTCAGGTCGGGCCCGAGTCTGGTATGAAATTTCACAAACCATACTCAGCTTCATATATTAATCAGACCCTTCAGGTCTTACCTGAATTCTAATTGGACCATCTTATTTATCACCAAACCCTAACCCTATAGAGTTTGGTACGAGTGAAACCCGACCCATTGACACCCCTCATCATAGTTACCAGAAACGCCATTTTATGGAGGAAGTGTGCTGGAAACTTGCTCTCATTTCACATCTCTTCAGTTTTTAACTTGTTTCCCCTTGATTCCTCCTTGTTTTTTGTGTTTTTTCATGTTATTATTATTATTTTTTTGCTTTTCCCTCCTCACTTTCTTCCCACCCATTCCCCCTCATTTCCTTCATGTTTATTTTTATTGATTTTTGCACACTTTCACAATTGCTTTCAAAATGAATCTTGTTTCCAACTTCATACTATCTTTTAACACTCATTCCGCTTCATGGATTGCTTCCCATATCCATTTCACTTCCTGGTTACTATGGGATGGGTGGTAAAGGAGGACTGGCTTGTGCCAGAGATTTTTGACCTTTACCCCCACAAACCTAGATCAACCCATATTCAGGCTTGATGTTGACCTTTACATACAGGACCAACCAAACACAAACTTGATTTGATCAAACATCAATGGCTCTTGCTCGCCATATGGCCCATCCCGAGTTGAATGCTAAGTACAAGTCCGTCTGACCCTTAGCTTACTTCAGGTTTGACATCTTGAGTAATAAAGAAAAGAGCCTGATATACCAGACCAAAGCGAATATTTTGCTCGGTCCAAGTCGAACTCCAAGTCCTCAATTTTGCAGAGCCTGCATCTCAAGACCACTTAAGCTCAGTTTGAGAGGGGGTGATGGAAAGGAGATGAGAGTAGAGAAAAAAATGAGCGATGAGAGTGGAGTTGTCAACTACATCATTGCAAGGATGCACTTTCGGGGGTGGGGGGAGGCTCCTCTTGTTTGGTAGGAGCAGCTAGTGTCACCTTGTGTTGGGACTTTGCAAGTTCGAATCCCAATGGTATATTGTATAACCGATAGGGGTCTGCCTAACCCAGCTAGGCTTTCACAAAACAAAAAAATTGGATGCAGTTAAAAAAAGGCCCTTCCCCACTCTCTTATCCAATCTCATCACCCTTCCCATCTCCGTTTCCAAACATTAATGAGGGTAAATGAGATAGATAGCATTTATTAACTCCCCATCAACAGCTCCTTGATGTTGTCAGTATCGACAGAAAATCTATATAACACTAACCTGAATCGACTGTTTTTAATAAATGTAAAAAAAGGTTTAAAATTTATTTTTAATATTATTTTAATGATTTACATGAATTTTTTTAATTATTTTTTAGCCGATTCAAAATGATTCACTTGAGAATCAGTATCGACGGATTCACCTGAATCATTGGCCAAACGATTCAGAGCAACATTGCCGACATTCTTGCTAACAGGAACATCAACACCCTCAAAACCATCTCAGCACGGTTACCTCTTACAGACTAAACCATTGTTCAAGATATTAATCCATTGATTATTATTTTTTTTGAAAGGCAAGCTGGGGTTAGGCAGATCCCCACCAGTTAACATTCAACGTACCACTGGGTTTTAAACCTGCAACGTCCCACCACAAGGAGACGTGCACTGATAGCTCCTACCAACCACGAAGAGCCCCCGTTGGTAATTAATCCATTTAATTACAAAAGACCATCCTGGATAGGGATGGCAGTGGACCAGGGGAAAGCGGCCCCCGCCCCGCCCCACCCCGTTTGGACCAGGGATGGAGGTGGGGACGAAGGTTAAAATCCATCCCCGCCCGGGGGTGGAGGCGGGGATGGACGTGCACTTTTCCCCACCCCGCCCCGCCTCATCCCCGTTTGAACCGGGGATGGAGGACATGAAACGGGGATGAAGGCGGGGGTGGAGGATAAAATCCATCCCCGCCGGGGAGGCGGGGCGGGGGTGGAGGATAAAATCTTGAGGCAGGGCGGGGGTGGAGACCTTGTCCCCCGCCCCACTGCCATCCCTAATCCTGGATTTTTTGAGCTCAGCCAGAGGAGATGAACTTGCAGATTTTTTTTTTGAAAGGCAAGCTGGAGTTAGGCAGACCCCTACCACTTAAACAACATACAATTGGGTTTTGGACTTGCAACTTCCTAACATATGGTGACGTGCACTGACAGCTCCTACCAAACATGAGGAGCCGCCCGTTGGTAGAACTTAGAAGGAATTACTTGCAAAGATAGCCATGATACAGATAAGGCTAGCAGATCGCGGTTGAAAAGTGTGCCATGAATTTTTGATTGAATTTGATGCAGTTGCAAAACTTGACACTCAAAGTGAGAGGAGCTGCTACTTGTGTTTCTACTTTCTAGATAAGAAGGCTAATGGATTTCACAGTTTAAGCATGCTTGTGCGAAGTAACAAAGCCTTCTTGTAACATACTGCATTCTCTCACACTGCCGAAAAAAGGAGAAAATATACAAACAGAAACTGTCTACCTGATGCATAAAAGCTGTTACATGCTGTTATTTGGATTCCTTGCAGTGAACATGTCGTGGAGAATTTGGATGCAGGTCTATGAAGAAGAACAGATTTGAGCGCACAGAAGAACAAGAAGGATGAGAGGGTGTTCTTTGAAATCGAGAAGCTCAAAATACTCACCAGACGGACCACAAATTCAGGCATGTGAATAAAAGTTAACCTGGTGCTTGTTTGCTTGCTGATAATCACCTTTATTAATGCTGTGGGCTTCTCAGCTATATTTGACTGGTATAAGGCCACGAACTCTGGAAAATATACTAGCCTCGGGTGCCCATTATTGTATGAACAAAGAATTCCCAATTGAAACTGCAAAAAAGGAGAAAGAGTGAGGGAAAAAGATTAATTTTACTGTATACATACCAAAGGAAAACCAATCACATGACAAAAAGCGATGTAGCATGACTTAATACACCCCAGATAGTTCTTGCACCTGAGGTTTGATATGACAAGCATAGTTTTCTTTTGCATCAGATGTGATCTTGGCAATATTTCTGTAATTGCCAGGAAATACACTCAAATAAGTAGTTTCTGATGCGGCAAAATAAATATATTGTTCCCGAGAGACTTTTTTGTTGATCACTACACAATATGAGCCCATTGAAATGCAAACCACAATCTAATAATGCGGCCAACATTAATGATTCACACCAATTTTCTGAGCAAAATTGAATGTACTGCTTTCCCTTTTCATAAACATGTGAAATATGTATGACTCATTAGTGTCTCCTCGAACGATTAGAGAGCTTTGCTAGCAATACATCAAAGGCATCCATCCAACAAATTTTCTTTTCTTTTCTTGGAGGAATGGCTCATAAATCCCTGTTATTCAGAACTCCCTTTGGTATAAGAAACAAAGTAACAAATTTACTATTATAGCTAAAAGTGAACAACAAAATTCAAATCTGACAGATCATGCAAAATGCAGATAATCCTAACAGTGATCTATGAACATGTTTAAGAATAAACTCGTACTAAACTAGTAGCCCTCTATCACCTACCTCTCCTTTCCTTTTTCTTTTTCCAAATTACACACACAGAAAAACAAGAATAATGTTGTTGTGGTGTCTTGAACTCAAGACCCGTCCAATTTGTAATTTTCCCCTTCTGTACCGGCCTTAGTTGTCATAGGCGTTAGGCGGAGCCTAGGCGGTATCCAAAATAAAAAAAATTAAAAAAAACATAATAAGAAACATGTACGCATCATACAATCAATCAATAATAAGCAATAGACAAATAAAATGTCATTGAACACTGTAAAACAATTATATTACATAACCTTAACCAGCTCAAACAAATTAAGAATAAATTAACAATTGAATAAAAAAACCATACAACTGACAATGTGAATAAACAATACACAAAAAATAAAATCATGTATACGAATTTTTTTAACAACAATAGACAAATAGTGTCTTGTTCTTCTCAACAATAGACATAAAACAAGCAATAGACAAATAATATGTTTTTCTTCTTATTCTTCTCAACAATAGACATAATACAAGCAATAGACAAATAATATGTCTTCTCTTTCTTCTTCTTCTCCTCCTCCTCCTCCTCCTCCTCGAAGAAGAAAACAAATGATATCTCTTAAAAATAAAAGAAAAAAGCTTAGGCGGTGATAGCCTAGGCGGCAATATAGGGCCCCACTGCTCAGACCTGGTCACCCAGGCGGTGGGGCTGTGCCTAAGCGCCTCCTTTGAGAACTAAGGTACCGGCCAGGGTTTTGTTCCCTTCGTTATATTTATAGCCATCTCCTTTTGAGTATTGGGGTATGAGAGTTTTGGGTGTATTGAGGATTAGGGTTTTGAGAGCTCTGTATCTCGCCTTTGTATTTCCTCACATTTTCTAGTGGATTTCTTATTCCCCCTTAGCCCGTGGACATAGGCCTGAGTGCCAAGCCACATAAATCTCATGTATTCTCTTGTTCTTTTCTTCTCTTTATCTTGTGGTTTGCTTTATTTTCGTTGTGGTTTGCATAACAAATGTCAACACTGTCAAAACGCCTTAAATGTGTCATAGAGGCAGAAAAATATAACGAATTATTTAAGAGCTCGTGGAGGCACTTTTGTAGGGCATTTCCCATAAACTACTAAGGTACTTGTTACATAAAAAACCAAAAAAAAATCATAAAATGATATATGATGTCATTGTATATAAAGATACTTATGCATTTTCGTCAAATTGTTAAAAAAAGAACTAATTTCATAATGGATGATGTTCCAAAACTCATATTTCTATGGTTAAGGAAAAGCCACCAGCCGTAGTAACCATGTCTTATGTGCAGATGAACTTTTTATTAATAAACATCTCACCACACTTAGAGATGATAGAAATCTTGAATGAGAAAGGAGAAATTAAGATCACATTGTCGCCCATAGAGAAATGAGCATGTCTCTAATTTCAACATATTTCAAGTCTCTCACCCTAGTGTATCTTTACTGGGTACTGCTCCATTGTAAAAAACAAGTGGCATACATGTGCATTGACAAAAAGAGTAGGAACGATAATAAGATGTGACAGTATCTATGTCAAAGAATATCCATTTCGTCTAAAATTTCAAAGTTAATGCTATTAATATCTTCATCAAAACTATTTGTCCTCATTCAAGGATGGCAATGGTGCTGAGTCTGCTGACCTACTCGTTTAATCTTTGATGACTTGAAACAGGAAGGTTCACCACCCAAATAGGCCAAACAAAGAGGTTTACACATGGAGCAAAATTGAAATTCATTTCTAGTTAGCAAACGTAAAGAATCTCACCACACCCCAACTAGTTTATATGAAATGAGTGGATCAAATGGAATCCAGAAATGCTTTCTACCCTTGATAAGTATTTTAGCAAAATGAGAATCTTTTTTTTGACAATTTAGAGAAAACTGACAGTATGTATAAGTAGATTTTGGAAATATTCTTAAATATATGACCAATCTCCAAATAATATCACATGACATACAATAAAATAGACTATTTAACGCATGACCCAAAAAATATGGTATATAACAAGCCAATAAAATATGCTGTCTATCTTTACCACTTAAACAGCGGCAGCAGATGTTCTTCCCTTGGTATTAAAATTAATTCATGTAAGGATTGAATGAGAAACATAAGAGATAATAACCTGGCTTGAACAATAGCCCTCTTGTTGATGTCAAATTGTTAACAACTATCCTCAAGAGAAAAAAAAAACTGTAAGCAACTGAATGGCATGCACGAACTAAAAAGAATTGCACATACCTCTAAATTCTTTGGATGAGAAGAGCTACATACTGATTTGCATTCTGAAGCCGATAACACAATCTCTGAATTAATCTTTTTGTGTAGGGCAAACTTGCATCTTCAAGAGTAGGTGTTGTAACCCAACTATCAACTCTCAGGCTGAAGCAGTTGTTGGTGAAGCTCACTCGATAATGAACCTGAGGCTCATATTCAGGATGACTTCCACCTAAAAGAATCATCTCATATTCTTAGCTCAAATCAACTACCATGCAGCGCTATAACATCGGCAGTACGGGCACCACAACAAAACAAATGCAGCAGCGAGCATGGCAATGGAAGGGCAGAGACTTGGGGATTGCTCAGGGCAATACTCATCAGTGCATTTAAGGCCCATGGAGGAAAAGCTTCAGCACACATAACATGTATCGTCTAGGTGCCGTACTTTCCCAGTCGATGCAAAGGAGCACAGTTCACATCCAAGCCATCCAGCAAGAGTCATCCTAAAGCATCTGGCTCATTCTTTCTCTTCATGGTTGAATAATGCCCTCACTAATATATTCCATGTGATTGCAGTTGGGGAGACACCCTTTTCCACGGCGTCTTCGAGCATCCCAACGGCCTCAGAAATTCTGCCACAACTGCAAAGTCCTTTGATAACTGTGTTGTATGAAACTATATCCGGTATGAGACCTTCCCTGAATATCTCATTCCACATCTCTGAGGCCCTCTCAAAGTCACCTACTTCATAAAATCCATTAAGAAGTATATTCAGAGTTACAAGTTTCCGTTTGCCGCTTTTTTTCTTCATCTCAGTGTAGAGTACCAGTGCTTCTTCTGCTTTCCCAGCTGAACACAGACCACGAATCACAATATTGTACATGACAACATCAGGTTCACAGCGCCCACTACGCGCTCGTTCCCACATCCTCAAGGCATCATCGACCTTCTGATCACGAAAAAGGCCATCCATTAATGCGCTATATGTAACTAGATCAGGTTTCCAACCTTTACTCAGCATTTCCTCAAGAAGATTAGAAGCCTCACTGAACCTTTGGACCTTACAGAAACCACTGATCAACGTATTATATGTCACAACAGAGGGTGTACAACCATGAACGATCATTTCACCGAATACCCGCATCGCATCTTCGTATCTGAATGCTCGACAGAAGCCATTGATCAGAGAATTATAGGTGTGAGTGTTTGGCTTACAACCTCGTCGTGCCATCCGATCGAAAATATGAACAGCTTCATCCAATGCTGTACATCCTTCCCCACACAAACGATTGATCATGGATGAATAAGCAACAACGTCGATTGCGTCTCCTCCCTCTTCCATCTCTTGTAAAACCTCTAATGCTCTGTTAACGTACCCAATTTCACACAACCCATGAATCAGAACGCCGCAAGTATTTGAATCAACATTGCAGAATCCATTCTCTTTCATCCCTCTCCATACCGATATCGCTTCATCTGCCTTGTTCCCTATACACAGACCTCCAATCCATGTATTATAACTAACAACATTCCGCATGTTCCCACCGTCCTCCATCAAATTCCAAACCTTCCGAGCCTCATCGAGCATACCCAATTTGCAGAACCCATCGAGTAACGAGTTATAGGTAACCAGATCGGCCTGAATTCCGCTTTCGACCATAGCTACATAAACCCGAGAAGCACCCTCCACATTCCCCTGATCACAGAGGCCATGAATAAGGGTAGCGAAGCTGAACGCGTCCGGCCGACAACCATCCCGAACCATCCGATGCCAAATCTCTACAGCTTCGCTGAACCTCCCGGCCTTGCACAATCCGTTCATCATCGAGTTGTAGCTAACGACGCTGGGTTTACAGGGCGACCCCTCCGCCACCAATTTCCCCCAAACCTCCATGGCCCTCTCCGCATTCCCCTTCTTGAAGAACCCATCCATCAAGACGTTGTAGCAGACGACATCGGGGTCGCATCCGTTCTCGGCCATCTCGGCGAACAATTCGGCTGCAGCATCGACGTTGTTGTTCTTGCAGAGAGCGCCGATGATCGTGCAGTAGCTGAATCGATCAGGCGGGAGGCCCTGGTCCGCCATAAACCCTAGCAAAGCCCTAGCCCTATCGAATCGCTTCCGCGCACAGAGCCCCTTGATCAGGACGTTGAAGGTCTCCAAATTGGGCTTGGTTTCCAGGGTTTTGAAGTACTCGAAGAAGGACTCGGCGTCGCCCCACCGGTTCGCCTGGACGAAGGCGTTGAGGAGGGCGTTGTGGGAGAGGACGCCGGGGCGGCAGCCGAAGAGGTCGCGACAGCGCCGGAAGACGTCGAGGGAGGCGTCGGGCATGCGGTTGCGCGCGTAGATGCCGATCACGAGGGAGGCGAGGGAGTCATGGCAGCGGCACCGCTGCGAGCGTATCACGGCGAGGACGCGGGCGAGGTCGGGGAACATCCGGCCGGCGCCAAGCCGGCCGACGACGAGGCGGAAGACGGCCGGGGTGTGGCGGAAGCCCGGGAGGGCGGTGGCGGCGTCGAAGAGGGCGAGTGCGGCCGAGGGGCTGCGCTCCGCCTCGAGGAGCCGGACCAGCTCCTTCGGAGTGAGGGTCTTCGGAAGGGAAGCCATCGGCGGAGGGACCCACCCCACTCCCCCTCTCTCTCCCCTCTCATGGCCGGAGCTTGGCCGAAAACCCTAGCTCTGTTTTTCCCGAAGAGGCACCGGCTCGCGCCATTCTCTTTTCCCGGTGGAGGGAGTGTCCGGCTCCGGTGGGTTCCTAAGGTAGAAGATCGATGTCGCAATTTTGAATCTACCACTCCCCCCTTTGATAGGGTTATGAACAACTAGATCGGACCGGGTAGGATTAGTATAATCGGATGCGGGTCTCTCTCTCAGTAGGGATGTAAATGAGTTGGATCTTGTGGGATCTAAACATAATCGGATTCAGAGTTGGATTTGGACTCAGACCAGTCGAAAATATACCAAACTAGGGATATAAACAGTTCGGACTCAGACTTTTGTCTCTCTTTGCTCCTTCCCTGCGTAGCCTGTTAAGTTGTGATGAACATAATAAGTTAGCCTAAAAATGTGAATAGTAAGAAGTGAATATAGTATCTTGTATATAGCCTTTTGTATTATATTATGGTTAAATAGAAAACTACAACAACTACAACTACAACTTCATCCCAAAACAATTGGGGTCAACTACGCCTTCATCCCAAAACAATTGGGGTCTGCGATATGAACCAACAAAGAAAGTCATTATGGGTCTTCCACATGAATCCTTCTCCTCCATTCATTTCTATCCAATGCCATGTCCTCGGTGAGGTTCAAAGCATTCATATCCTTTCTTATCACCTCCATCCATGTCTTCCTAGGCCTACCCCGACCTCTTTTAACTAATATATTTTTCCATTTCTCCATCCTTCTAACTTGAGCATCATTAGGCCTTCGTCGTAAATAGAAAACTACAAAAGTAAAAAAAAAGAAGTAAGAATTTACAAAATAAAAGAATGATACAACATTTGAATCCTAAGACGACTAATGAAGTTTTTATTGGTTATTCAAAAAGATCATGAGTTTTTAAGTTTTATTGTCTATTTCATAAACGTAAAAACACAGATAAAACAAGATTTCAAGCTTTTCATTTTTTTTTGAAAGCACACATTTCATAAAACTTTACAAGCATAAAAAAAAAATACATACAATTTCATATTTCTGAAACAAATTTCCCCGGCCACAAGTTGCCAAGGTTTTAACATCTTCGAGTAACTAGATTTTCAAAAAACAAAAAACAAAAAACAACTTCTAATAACTATGATCCCAACTAAATTCTAAGTATCAAATCACTTCTTTCTTTCTATCTTGTCAATGGGATCAAATTTACAATTTCCCTCGTTCGAGTCCCATCGGGTATGCAGGTGCCATTAACTGGTGGGTCAGGTGAGGGCTTGATGTCAGTGATCCCACCCGAGGTTTACCCGACGGGGGCAGGCCCCTAAGTGACCCGGTTATCGGCGAGGGTTGTCATAAAACAGGATCGATAAGTCACTATGCAACCATACTCTTATGATGATTTCATTCATGCATTAATTCTGCAGTCCACTGTCATCTGGCCCTTTCCTCTGCACCAAAAGAAAAAAGCAAAGGCAAAATAGTTCTCATTAGTTTGATCTTGTCATCAGGATTAGTTGCAATATTTGTTGTTGTTTTCATGAATAAATTCTTCTGACATGCACAATTGGGCAATTCTGTAAGTAAAAATGTCAAGAGAACATGTTAAACAGTAGGGGTGTCAGGTTAAGACCCAGGTCCGGATCCGAAGGTCCGATTAATACATGGATCCGATTTTAGTTTGTGAAATTTTACACTAGATGCGGGCTCAACCCGAGTTCCCATTAAGACCTGCAATTTTTCATGATAAAAAATATTATTTTACCGGTTATGGTCCAGGTCTGGTTCATATTTTTTTTATCAGGTCCGGGTATGATTTCTCTTATAATGGACCAACCCGATACCATACCCAAAATCGGGTCCAAGTCTGGTTCCACCTGAATCCAAACCAAACCCGACCCATTGACACTGCAATTAAACAGTAGATAAAAAGAAACTTAATGAAAAATTTACAAAAACATGCCTAGCTTTTGACCTATTTTACAAAAGCGATGAATATCTTCCTAGTTTTTTTTTTATTACATTCCTAGTTAAGAAACTAATTCTTAAAGCCATGACTTTTTCTAACTCAGCTAGATTTACTATGGTTAAACCATGGTTGAAAATGGTAAAAATTACCCCGTTACCCTTCTTGTCTCTCCCTGAATGGTGTTTGAAGTTTGAACCTTTCAGTTTTCATGGTTACCATCATCAATAGCGCCTCCATTGGGATGCTCTCTCTCTCTCTCTCTCTCTCTCTAACCCTAACTTTTAACCCATTTTCCTCTTTGCAAAGAGATGCATTTTAGACTACGTCATGGTGATCATCTCCATCATCCATCCTTTATCATACATCAAACATCATCATCATCATCATCATCATCATCATCATCATCATCATCCCATCTTTTTATTTCCAACCATTTTTCTTCTTAAAGGCAAGCTGGGGTTAGGCAGACCACTACCAGTTATACAAAGATACCAATTTGGATTTGAACTTGCAACGTCAGACCACTACCAGTTATACATACCATTGGGATTTGAACTTGCAACATCTCAACACAAGGTGACGTACACTAGCTGCTCCTACTGGAGCCCCCGTTGGTTCACTTGACTCAATCTTCATGAGCTTGTTAGTTTTGCAACCATAAATCTGCGCTCACCTCCTCCATCCCTGATTTGCGCTTCGGCCCACTTGCATGATTCCTTCAATGCTCAGGTGATGGGCATTGATTGAAAGCACAATCTAAGCTCTGCGGAGAAGGGGATGCGAGGAGTAGGGATGCACACAAGCCGGGCTCAAGCCCAGCTTAGGCGCAAAAAGCTCGGTTTGTTAAAAAAAGTATGTGTTCAAACTCGAGCTGAGCTTGAACATCCAATGTACAAAATCAGCTAGGCTTAAATTCAAGCCTAACCCTGCTCAGTGCGATCTGAGTAAATTTGTTTCAAACAAGTATAAATAGCAGGATTTGAACAACAGACCTCATGCACAAGTGAACAGAGGCCTAACCACTTGGGCGAAACCACTTTTTTGTGACTTTCAGGAAACAAAAATTATACATATCCTAATATTTGTCATTATACAACTACAAACCGAGCTTAATCAAACTTAATCAGGTTTTAATGGTTGATCAAACTCAACTAGTTTATGTTTAAACAGTTTATGTTTAAACAACCTGAGCTCTTGTTCAAGCTCGGCTTGTTTACTTACCCGAACAAGTCTGAGCCAAGTTTAATCAAGTCAAGCTCAAGCTCAAGCTCAAGCTCAAGCTAGCTCGGCTTGTTGTGCACCCCTATTGAGGAGGTTGTGACAGGGTAAAAGAAATTAGATTAACATCAGGTTTAGTGGGAGATGGTTAAAAGATATATAAGAAGGGCAATAGAGCAATTTTATCTTGTCAAAAAATCAGCTGAGTTAAAGAAAGCATATGTTTGGGAATTTGTTTCTTAACTATGCCAGCATTCATAAATTCCCAAAGGTTAGATGTGCTTTTGAAAATAGAACAAAAGTTAGGCATGTTTTTATAAAATTTTCAAAATTTTACTAAGGACCACATACTTTTTTTTCCCGGCTAGTCCATGGGCCCTTCCTCTACAACCGGAACATTGGAAGACCTCCGGTTGGTAAAACCTAGGGGTGACAACGGGTCAAGTTTGGTTCGAACCCAGGTGGAACCAGACTTGAACCAAATTTTTGGGTATGGTATCGAGTCCGAATCCAGGTTTAATCGGGTTCACTATAAGAAAAACCACACCCAGACTCGATAATAACTACATGAATCAAATCCAGACCATACCCGGTAAAACCATATTTTTATCATTTTTACATTGAAAAATGGAGGGTCTTAATCGAAACTTGGGTCTGGTATTTCACAAACTATACCCAGTTTCATGTATTAATGGGACCTTCGAGTCCAGACCCGGGTCTTAATCGGGTCTTTTTATTTATCACCATACCCAGAACCTTTGGTTCGGGTTCGATCCAGGTAAACCTGGCCCGTTGACACCCCTAGTAAAACCTTTGAGGTCCCCCTACACCCAGCTTCGACCATGCAGCAAGGGATGTTCCCCATGTGTTTCGAGCTTGGTTATCCCATGTTAAGTGATAAACCATGGTCGCCCCTAGCCAGGAAGACAGAGCCCTTATAGGCCTACTGAGAGTGCAATCAGTTGCAGATAAAGGCACCAATTTCTCTAAACATATGCTGCAAATTTCAATTTGCTGCCATTTTCAACATTCTATGCAATTAAATCCAGTAGATGTAGTCATGCAGAAAAGAGAAGGATTCTATTGTGTTTTCTGAGAAAGGAGAAGGATTCACGTTTACCAAGTGATTCCAGTGGAAGGGATGCTACCTTGAAAACATTTACAGTTGAAGATAAACCGTTCGCAATTTCCACATGAAGCATCCTTAAACAGACTGCAGGTTCTCTAGCCCAAGTGCTGCTGAAGGAAAAAGAACAGCTCTCATACAAAACCTATACCATCATCAATGGAGGATCAAATGTTAAATGCCGAATAAAAAGCATCAAAATGCATTAACCAGATCTTCTATAGCAACACCATCCAAGTAACAGTAGGAAGATTGAAGAGATAAGAGATACCCAATGAGACAACAAAACTTTAAAAATGTTATCACGGGATCCAGTACTACATACCATCGAACCCATATACTTCACCAGGTTCAGGTCCTCTGGCTGGTCGACGGGCATCTTGTTACCAGGTGCGGAGTTCAAATTTTAGAAAATTTATAATTGGAAACAAAAATGTCACCCACACACATTTTAAAAATCAGAAGCACTAAATTTGTTTTACAAATTTAATTTTGAATAGGTAAATTGAGACAAATAGTTTTATGCCAAAATGTTTTTTGGAAAATGCCAACAGAATGGGGACTTATTTTTATGCAAAAAAAACATAAATACCATTAATAGCATAAATAACAGGATCTTCACCATACCATCAATGGCAAGAGCAAAGAAGCTGTAGGTGTGAACTTTTTCCTACATAGAACCCAAACTGGATTTTACTACTAAAGAGTGATATGCCACATATATCGGAACCATAGTCTCCAAATCTAGCAATATTAGTTTTGAAATTTTTAAAAAAGATCATGTATTTTTAAAATCCTTGATATTTTTCTGAGAAAGTATACAAGATACAATAACAAGTGATGGGCATAATAGAAGGCAATCAAATTTCTGGTATAGAAATTCAGTCTTCCAAACAGAAACAAACTAACCAAGAGAAAAGCATGTGCTCATTTTTCAGTTGAGCCATTTAACCATGAGCTGTTGGTACAAAAGATCGATATTAATTACAAAGTCTCAACGACATTATATTCTATCCTTTCCTGTACTTATAACACAAATGGAAGTTTCAGTAAATGCAATCCCATACTTTCAGTTTAGATTTCCTTGCTGCAAGCCCTAACTTTTTTACTTAATTTTTTTAAAACCATCATTCCTGCACAAACATGATGTGAAATATGAAAAGAAGATAAAAGTGTCGCACATATAACTGAAAGCATGCTGTGTGTGAAAGGTGGAAGCATTTGAAAAAATAGAAACTGAGCAAGAATGTCCAATGCCGCTCAAACTTGATCCTGAATTTAAGGGATAATCTTCACATTTTCTCTGGGCATGATGTATTGGTATAAACCGATCAGAACTCCGAAAATGCACAAGATACCAATAACATCTATTTTCTTCTTGAGGGCAACTGTGATACTAGACATCCAGCCATAAAACAGTAGCAACTCACAAATGTACACCTAAAATGGCTTGAAGGTTGAAAGATCTAAAGTTATTGACAGAACAACTAACTTGACTCTGATGAGAATTTACTTTATCACAATGAAAAGGGAAATGCTCCTTACAAAGAACTATCAGAACGAAACTTGTATATAAGTTTTGACAGCTGACAATAAATAAGCAACCCAATGTATTAAAAAGACTACCAATACTTGTCCAAAGAAAGCCTCCAAAGATGGACAAATACTGGAGGCTTTTAATAAGAACCTACATACCGATCAAGTATGGGAATTTCTTTTAGAATTGGTGGAAATGCCCAGGCACATTATGTATGCGTACTACCACCGAGGTGGTATCCCATGTGGTAAGCAGGGTCATGTGTCAAGCTGAAGGCCCAGGATTGAATCCCTCTGCCACATGGGGTGGCTGTTGTTCTGGTAGGGGTCCGCCTAACCCCAGCTTGCCTTTCGAAAAAAAAAAATGTATGCGTACTAGTTAAACAGTTTATGGGATTAAAAAACACAAAAGAACCAAGTAAAAGCATGATCAACCAGGCAAACATCTTGTCTCAATGGAAAGCTTGTTTCATTCTCCAGAGCAATTTTGAATCTTTTTTGCAGTTCTACCAACACTGAAGTAGCTGCGTCTGACTACTATATGGTATAATTTCATTGCTGAAACGTCATTTACAACTTTTATCAACCACATTCTCACTTAAGATAACAGTATCATATCATTACACCATTTCAAATCTTTGCTGGCTCCTTGACACCAAACAGTGAAAAGTTAATTAGGGCAATAAGAAAGACACAGGTACAAACACTTTTTAATGTTTGCAATACATGAGAATAAACAAGTAATGAAAATACAACCGGATGAAAGAACATACATCGACTGAACCAATTCTTTCTTTTAGTCTCCTTTTTCTTTTTTTCTTGAATAATTAAATATTTTGCTTAATGGATAGATGAAGATAATAGCAATCAGTGAAAAAAAAAAGACAGAAACAAGCACCATAGGAACATATAACCAACCAAATACAGCTCAGAGCACAAACTAATTCCATCCAAGCTACAAACACTATGTTCTAGATATTAGCAAAAGGTAAACT
Organism: Nuphar pumila; assembly: GCF_984573655.1. NCBI lineage: Eukaryota > Viridiplantae > Streptophyta > Magnoliopsida > Nymphaeales > Nymphaeaceae > Nuphar > Nuphar pumila. Next base: position 1,099,355 of record NC_143257.1, on the reverse strand, counting down.
TAAATCCCTAGCAATTCTTCCCAGTGGTAAATTTGCATTACCAAGATACACATTGTCAAGAATTGGATGATTAGAAGAATTAGCAAGCACCAAATTTCTCAAGGATGTAGCGATGTTAGCCAAGGTCAATTTTATTTACCATGATATTAACATGGAATATTGGAATATTTCTGGAAATATGGACATCCTTCCAAAACAAGAAGCTGCCTTAAACGTTAGAAGCATTGATCAACTTATCTCTAACCAGAAAAGCCTAAAGGTTCATCCACTGGTATATAATATGGCTACACAGATTAGTGGCAAGATCATGATCTGGATGAAAAACACCTCATATCCTCCTTGTTCCCAGTTCACCATTCAGGGGCCGATCCTTCGATTCCCACGCAACAGTTCAATATAGTCGCAGGACACTTCTAGCAAATGAATGTGTATTCTTTGATTTTCCGTTCCTGCTGCTTCTCAGCGGTGTCAAGTAGAATCTGAGAAGGCCATTATCAAGATGGCTGGGGGAGTAGCGATTGCTCCGACTCCGTTCCAAGACGGCCTCATCCCCTTTATTCTTCTTCTTCTGCGAGCTGCCCTTCGAGAATCTGTAACTCCCATTCGTCTCCCATCCATGATTTTGGCAGTCCACGAACGAACTCTGGCTCCGACAGTTCCTGGAATTCATACTGCTGTTACATCTAAAGTCCCTCTTGTTTAGTTCAGCAAACCGAGAATCATTGACCTCTCCATGGAGTTCCTGCCAAGACTCGGAGAACGAGCGCGGGATGCCAATGCTTCTGCAAACCCGGTCGTCTTCCTTCGCCCTCCCGTGGATGAACCCCCATATGCTCCACCTCCATGATTTCCTCATACGTTTGGAATCGCCCCTATTTTCTCCAAAGCTCCCGAAGAAATCATCCTTCAGAGAGTAATCGAAGAAGCTGGCGTTACCCTGAAAATCGTCGGAATTTGACAGAGACATCCTAGAAATGGCATTGCAGCTGATGGCCGGCATTTCCTCCCCCGTCGTTTTCCGGCTATGGGGGAGGTTCTTCCGGCGCCGCTGCGAGTAATAGTCCCTGGTCTGCGTAGACCCGCCGGGGATGATCACATCCTCAAGGACGGGGATCTGGTTGTCAACCTGGCCGACTGCATCATCCCCACCGGAGACTGCCGGCCGCGGGAAGACCTTCCCGATCATGTATCCGTCCCAAGAAGCCCTAGGCTCGTCCAAGGAGAACCGTGGCAGATCCCACGATTTCCGGACGGCGTCGAGCGATAGCCTCGCGTCAATGTCACACGACCTCCTCCCTGTCTCGGCGATCTCCGACGCCGCCACCGCCGTGGCGGCCGGTTTTTTGCTCCGCTGCTTCCTCCGCCAGTTCTGGATCCCCTTCGCGAAGACGGACGGGAGCCAGAAGCTTCTGGCGCCCTCCTTGAGCCTCTCCGACGGCTGCTTCTTGCTCGCAGACGACGCCGATGAAATCCAAGAGTCGAGATCTATGTGCGCCTTCATTGTCCTCACCTCGCCGCACTCCTCCGCCCGATCTCCCCCCTCAGAAGCCCTAACCTCCTCCACTGAAGCCCCAATCTCCCCCTCCCGTTCTCTACCTTCATCCCTTCCACTCTCTTCCTTCTCTTCCACCTCCTCCTCCTCCCGAGACTCGAACACCGTACGGACGAACCCTGCGACACCGCCACTGGCAGCGGACCTCCGCTCGAGCTCGATCTCGCCCCGGGCATCCCTCCCGACGACGGCATTCTCATCGTCGAGGTGGAAGAGCGACCAGAGCGTGTTCCGAACCCTAACGTCGCACGACTTCCTCCGCGGCTCGAAGCCACTGGACGTCGAGCACTCCGCCCGCCCCCTAGCCGAAAACGACCTGCTCCGGCGGAGCTCCGGCGCCATCCCAGCGACGGCTGCCCGGCCTCCCCGTAAGATCCCGGTCTTCAGGCTAGCCGCAACCGACGACGACACTGCCGCCCGTCCGGCGGAGGCCGAGGGCTTCGTCCGGCGGGTGTCCGGGTCGAACCCGGCGAGGCGCTCCCGGAGGCATGAGGCGCAGAAACCGGTAACGGCCTCGGCGGGGTGTCTCCGGCAGCCGGCGCTCCGGAGATGCTCTGTGGGTCGGAATCTATCGAAGTTCATCTCAGCCGTCCGATCATCTCCACCCTCACTATCCACCGGTCGATTTCCTTCAACCCCGCCCCTGCCCTTCTTGTTCGCCGAGGAGAGTGTCCGTGTGCGTGAAGTCATTGAGAGTTAAGGGTAAAAAAATCTTTGTAAATTTTCATTCTGGGCCAACTATTTGCCATTAATTTCATAAACTGGCCCAAAGTTTATGAATTTGTTTATATCTGGTCACAAGTTTTCTGAAACTGCCAAATAAAGATCACTGGATAACCTTAACCTCTATCGTCTTGGAAAACGTAATTCTTTTGAGTATTGTTATATTACCTTTTGGGGTTAAAAATTACTTATTTAGCATCATACAAAAGAAAGACTTGGGTCTGATTTGGATTTAAATTCAGATGCAAAACTCCATACCAAATCTTAATCCATTTTTCAAATCCAATGAATCCGATACATACTCAGCCAGACATCGGATTTGAGCCCGATCCATTGACATCCCTTAAGCTAGCATGTATACCAAGTGAGCTCAACTAGGGACGGTAAACGAGCCAAACTAGCTAAGCTTAAAGTGTTCAAGTTTGACTCATTTTTGTGGTGAGTCGATTCAAGTTGGAGTTTATAACCAACATGAGCTAAATAAACTACGCTTGAACTAGCTTATTTATATATATAAAAAATACACCTAAAAATAATAGATCGGCATAAAAAATGACATTGTTTCGTAGTTGAAAGCAATAAGATTTTATCTCTAAACCTATTGCTTATGGTTAGGCCAACCATAAAGAGTTTGGTGGGATGGGATGAGGCCTAAGCTACTAGGCAGGCAGGTTAAGATCTCATGGGTGTCATCTCTTTGTGCAAGCTTAAGCAAGGCGACGAGGAGTAAGCTCATAGAGTTTTACGCTATCAGGACAATGCCATGTAATAATTTGAAAAAAAATATGGTTCGACATTTTAGGATTCAAAACATTTAAAGAAAATAATTCATTTATTTCAGAAATCGGAGAGAAGCTGCTTGTATTGCAATGACTCTCTATCTATTGTTCATGTTTTGGATTTAGATCTGGTCTAGCATGATCCACTCTGAATCTTACTCCTACTCGATAGAGATATCAATGGGTTGGGTTTACCCAGACCCAACCCGTACCAAACCCTATAGAGTTCAAGTATAGTGATAAATAAGAAGATCCAATTAAGACTCAAATCCGGACCCAAAAGTATGATTAGTACATGGATTCAGTTATAGTTTGTGAAATTTTATACCAAATTCAGTGCTGAGGCTTGCAATTTTTCAATGTAAAAATGCTAAAAATAGTATTTTATCGAGTTTGGTTTATGTAGTTTTTTTCAGGTTCGGATATGGTTTCTCTTATGGTGAATCTGATTAGACTTGAGTTGGAAGTCGATACCATACCCTAAAATCAGAGTCAGGTCTGGTTCCACCTGTGTCCGAATCAAACCTGACCCGTTGATCTCCCAATAAAAAAAAATTAAGAGAGAAAAATGCAAATCCGAGTTCAGCTAGGATCCCAACCCCTCACACACATCCACACGGCTCAAATCTAAACCCCCACACGCACACCAACACACGGTGGCACCAATTTTCCCAATCATAGTACGGGCATCGACCCGCACGAAAGTACAAACTCACACGTGTGCCAGCCCAAAGCCAGAATGGAGAGAAACCGATGTTTTCATTTTTCAAGAAAGAGTGGGTAAAATGAAAAAAGTAAAAAAAGTGCGGTTAATAAGTAATTGTAAATAACGAATATTTAACGTCTCTCCAGGTGACAAGAGAAACTGACGTTTTTTTCATTTTTTTTATTATTATTTTAGCCCCGTGGTTCCCCTTCAAAATAAATAACAAATATTCTTTCTTTTTCATAAATAAATAAATTCAGAAAAAGGAAAGTGAGAGAGAGAGAGAGGCGTGATTGCTTTTTGCTTTACAGGAATCTTTAGAAATATATATGAAATTCTTTTTTCTTATATATATTTTTAAAAATTTTCATTTAGGCTTGACTAGAAAGAGCTCGTATGGATAATATATAATGCATAAAATATATATAAACAGAGTAGGATAAATAATATATATAACATGAATCAGTAAATATAATATAATTATTTATTTATTTATTTGAAGTGTAACACATACAAAAATATATTTCATGTACAAATAACATAGAATATTTTGTTATTTGTACATGAGCCAGCTTGTGTTCAATTCGTCTGATTCAGTGATGAGCTGAGCTCGTGCTCGGCTTGGCTAAACACAAACATCAACTCGAGCCAAACCATGAGCTCAATCCACTGGCAAACGAGCTGAGTCTGAACACGTCATGTTCGGTTGGTTCGAATCGTTTACGAGTCCTAGTGAGGGTCCTAACCTCAAAGTTTTACGCTGCAAGAATGGCGACCAATTCTTAGGGTGCGTTTGCATGTCACAGAAACGTGGAAACGCTTGCCGTGGAAATGAAATCGGACCCCCCTCCCATGGAAACCGTTTCTGCGGAAAACCCATAGGCAGCGTATATTTTGGCATGCTCATCGATAGTTTTCCGCAGAAACATCGGGTTTCGCTGTTTTTGTTATCACTGTGGGCCCTATGAAAATACACACCATGCGTTTTCGCAGAAAACACCCATGGCACACAAACGTACCCTTGTGCCCCGTGTCTTCGAATAAAAATAAATAATAAATAATAAAAAATAAAAAATAAAATCATGTCAGAATTAGCTTAGAATATAAAAAAGATATTAATATATTATTGAGGAAGCGTGCAAGGAAGCGTAAAGAAACCCCATGATACACATGCTACAATGATTATGCATCCTTACAATGATGTCCTACTCCTTTCTATAGGCTATAGGCTATAGGCTATAGGCTAGGTTACAGCAGAGGGACAATCAGTTGATCTCTCTCTTTCTTGATAGATATAAAGGATTGAATCTTTAAAGGCAATGTTTGCTGTCCTCTTGTGTGATCAGCGGCGGTTGGAAGTCAGTCTTTAGCAGCAGTTAAAGTGCTATTTCCTTATTGGTACTTTGGCGGCAAAAGTCATTAAATACTAAAAAAAAACTAATTGGATGCACTCAGCGTGTCCGACTGGGTGTTGATTGTGACACCCAATAACAATTAACATAGCAAGCATTTTTTTTTTTACATCTAAAACCATAAATGTGATAGGCATGTTTTTATTAGTGGGAACTGACTTTTATAACCAAAATCCATTTTGTATACACGTTTTTTTTGTGATTCAAAAAATGACAACTATGAATACATCATTTTTTTATTGACTTGTGAAAACTTTTTATTTTTGGTTGAAAAAACAAGATGTAGGGACCAATTCATATTAAATTGAGTACGCTCAATACATCTATAAGATTAGATTCACTCAAAACAACTTGTACTTGATTGTAAATCTAGACACTCAATTTTTCTCAAGATGATCAAAATATTTATGTTTTTGAAAGAATCAAGCTCCATGTTGAAATTCACAAAGAGGACAATACGAGAAAACCCAAAAAATATGTCAGACGACTATCTGAGTTTACTCATCTAACCCTGGATGGCTACTCCAATTCAGTCGTTCAGTCTAGCCTATCCAACATTTGAATTATTCTGTCTCTAAAAAACGACCAAACCTATTTAGCCGTCCATCTATGAATGAACAAACCAGTTTACTCATCCAACCAGTTTGAGTAAATAAGGCATATTTGCCTTATCTCCAACAACTTTTTGCACGATTCTGAAAGAATATTCTTTCCAGATAAACTTTCTCTTGACAAGGACTCCTTTTAATTAGCCTCACCTTTTATCCAAAACGATCACATATCCATTTAGACTAGATTCGAACCCAGAAAGCTCTATGATCCAGATATGTTTTGAACACCTATAAATACGAGCCTACCTTTATGATTAAGGAGATTAGAAAGACATCTGAACGCTAGCACTGTGAAGAACGAACACAAGACCGCTGATACCTGTTTTTTCGATCTTCCTCACTTGCGTGGAGGTTTTGTCGTAACAACAACAAAAAACCCTCACTTTTTGACGAAAGTAATGCCAAATGAATAAAAAGAACTTAAACGCCTAAAACGGACCATGGGTCTGAAAAATGTGCATTTGTTTTCTCTTTCTTTCTTTTTATTTGTTCATTTTATTCATTGAGTTAATTTTATTAGTTTAGAGCATATACTTACATGTTTCATTTGTTTATTTGTATCATCCATTGTGTGAGTTGTGCTACCTAATCAAAATGCATGCTCTTGCTTTACCTTCCCTTTGGCGAAGGATAGTTAAAGTTTGAACAACGTTCCTACATCCTTTTAAAGGTATTTTTAGTGATTCAAAAGGTAAGTTTCAATTTTTTTATCAATAATATATATATATATATAGAAAGAGAGAGACAGAGAAAGAGAGAGAAGATTGTGTTGCCCTTTTTTCATTAAGTAACCATTACGACCTTCCAAAAATCATAGCTTTAGGTGTTTTATGTTATATTTAGATCGTTAGATGTTTTTATCTTTGTTTAATAGAAAATGTAACCATGTATTTGGTGTATGCTGTTTTTTTTTATTGTGTATCCATCATTGGTGATAACATATGCTGGTAAAAAATGCATACTTGGTAAAAAATCTTTAAGACATGGGAGATGCTTTCTACGAATCCACGCCAAACCTCTTTTATTGGCCAATGTTTGTGATATCCACAATGGCTTCAATTGTTACAAGCCAAGCCATGATCATTGCAACCTTTTTCATTGTGAAGCAGTCTTTCCAGTTTGTTGGTTACCCCAGGGTCAAGATTATTCACACCTCCAAGTCACAAGGTTAAGTATGGCTATTCTCTTTGGCTTTAGAAGTCAATCACAATTTGCAAATGCTTATGGTAAGAACTAACAAAGCCTATGGAACCTCTTATAGATTCCAACTCTCTCTCTCTCTCTCTCTTTGAGTTCACAATAATAGTGTATGAAATAAAGGTCTAGATCTCATATCAAGTGTCAAAACCAATGTTGTCAGTATTAGTATCAGCCTTGAATCGTTTGACCAATGACTTGACTGTATCGGTCGATACCAATACTCAAGTAAATTATTGTGTATCGATCAATGTCAATACTTAAGTGAATTGTTTTGTATTGATCAAAAAATAATAAAAAGCATTACATGTCAATCAGGGACATACGACAGCTAACTAAAAGGTAGCTCGAAAAAAACTGAACAAGACCATATATGAGGGCAATCTCAAGTGGACTAGAGATCGAATGTTAACCAAGTTCGAGTCGCGTCAACCACTACTGTTATAGGATAACTTAGTTAATTTGCAAAAAATGTCTAACCCACCATAAATGAAAGGAGACAACTTGACTAAGTATTGTTGGTAACATAGAGCAGTGGGTCACGGCCAGAGCCGAGCAACAATAACTGCATCATAGAAAAAGCAATCCGAGCTTATAAAGCAAGAGAAAACTAGTTCTTGGAGAAATGTATAAAATAAGGACCATCTGACAACATAATGATTTGTGCTCTATAAGCCATCATCTATAGTAATGGTTCATGTTTGATGCCTCTAGTACCTCATATGTGTTATCAAGGAGGGCGAATGGTCTAAGAACTAAGAATTTTATGGGAGAACCAGGAAGCTAGTCAGATAAATATGACTAATTTGGGTTCACACGAAGGTTTCTCTCCTAACGTTCATCACAGAAAATGACAGTTTCTCTATACAATTCATATTGTCTAAACCCGATGAACAAACAAACATGACAATAGTTTGGTCAAAAGAAGAAACAATCCTATCATCTAACCTAGTCGTGAATGTGGTGTCGTCTAGTTCAGACCAAGTGTCAGTCAAAAACCTCTTTAAAAAGTCCAAGGTCATAAAAGAGCCTCTCCTAGTCGCACCCTCAATGAGAATCGAGGGTCTAGGTTGCAAATAGTATAAACAGAAAATGGGCAAAAGAGAAAAACTCTCGTAGGTCCTGAAAAAACATTTCAAGAAAAAGGGTTACCATCATAATCTCAGTGAAAGGAATAGATAACATAAGATTGACTCTCCCACTAAAAGGACTCAATCCGAGACAAAAAAAACACAAGAAAGCCTGGACTCTTCCATTTCTTCTTCTGAAAAAGACCAACATGCTTAGAAATAGACAACTACAGGTCAGGGCAAAATCATAATGGTATGAAAGAAAAATGTAATCTTGCATGGGTCATCATTTCACGATTGTAGGTAAGCCTTAAAAAAACCATAAAATAAAAAAATAGAAATGTTTAAAAAAATAAAAAAGTTTTGAAAATCCAAAAAAATAAAATATTCTAAAAATTCAAAAATGCCAAGAAAATCCAAAAATATTTCCTTCTCCCGGGGTCCAAGCTATTCTCTTCGTTGCAGGATCATACTATTCCTATTGACAAGAGCAAGATGACCTTTATCAAACCCCTTTCTTTTTTTTCTAAGATTATTCCCAATGATGCTTGTATGTCAAAACCACGTGAGGGCATGTTAAAGGAGTCGAACTTATATACAATATAGAGATAGGGTGTTGTAAAGTTATTCAAAGTCTAAATCTTTTAGACAAGAAGGGACCTGTAGTAGCTAAGGACACAAATCCCCAAACTGGCTCAATATTGTTCGACAAGATCACCTAAGTAGTCTTGAAAGATCGGTTTACTTCTAGACACTGGTCCGACCTCGTTCAACACAACCCACAAATGGTTTCTACATCTCAATTGTCCTGGGCACTATCCTAACCTCGTTCGACGAAACCTACAATGGCTCCACACCCAGTCATCCTTGAGCTAATCCAACCTTATTCGGTAGGAACTATAACAGTCTTGACAATCTAGTTCATCGTGGCTCCAACAATCATAGGAGGAGGATAAAACATCATCATTATGCATAGTATGACATTAAAAGATCATTAAAGGTCAAAGTTCTTGTCCCAAAATAAATCGAGTTCTCTTCAAAACAGTTCTTCTCTCAAGTAGGTCCTTGCACCTGAGAGTCTAACACATGAGATAACCAAGTCTTAGAAAAAAGATAAAGAAATAACACAGTGAGACTAAGATGCTGTAATCCAATGATTCTAGCCCATGAGTCTATAATGACAAATTATAGGGGCATGGGATTATTATCGTTGCATAAATGCAGATCCAATGAAAACCCACCTAGGTAACCAATTCTCTAGAAAAAAGGTTGGGTGTTGAATATATTTGATGCAAAATCTGCTTCATAGGTTGGTCTTTTGAGAAGCCTTTTCTTTTATCTTGATGGAAAAAAACAAAAAAAAAAGAAAAGAAAAAGAAAAAAGAGGAAAACCAATACTTACCTTTAGATCTATGTCATAGTGGCAAACTCTAGTTATATAATTGCCTTAGGAATAAAGGTTAGAATAGAAAAATCAGAGTTATGAGAAAGCCAATACTTGCATCTAGACCTATGACAAAGTAATAGACTCTGATCATATGGCATTTGAAGGCAGAGGTTGGATGGCTAGTGGCATCCCTTCTACATCGAGAAGCCATGAGACCCATGGTTGTCAGGTCTCAGGTAAAAGGATGGTAAAACTGAGGAATAAAGCCCCTCCAAGTTAACGACAAAAGAAAAAAATTTACTCAAGGACAATACATGCACTTGAATTCATTTTCATCAAGTTCTATTCCTTCAGAGTTCAATCCTTAGTGGGGACCATCAGACTTAAAAAGAATGCCTTGAAACTTAATCTTATATCCCTATAACTAGTCACTTAAAAACCAAGACAGAATTAGAGAAGAAAAATTCTAATAAAGCCAAGTGTCAGTCTCTTGTATCAACCTAAGAAGAGGAAAGTCAAAAGTGTAAGAATCTCAAGTGCAAAAATCAACTTGTTAAGAAGATTCTAATTTGGAGAACAAAGAAAAAAACAAAAATCTCATACTTTATATGATCAATCATTCATAGATGTCATAAGCTACCCACTCTATCACAAATGCATAAGTCACACTGCACATTATAAAAATTCATTGCATGTATCAAAGAGTCAAGCCATAGAGATCCTAAGTTTGAGGAGTACACATAAAGATTTGCCCTATCTTCGATTAGAAAAGAAAGAAAATAACAAAAATTCTATAGTTTATATGATCAATCATTCATAAATGTCATAGGCTACCCACTCTATCACAAATGCATGAGTCATATTGCACATCATAAAAATTCATTGCATACATCAAAGAGTCAAGCCATAGAGATCTTAAGTCTGAGGAGTACACAAAAAGATTTTCCCTATCTTCAGTGCTACCTAACCGAAGTATGCTTGACTCTTCTCATTGGGGCAAAAAGTTTTACGTCTAAATTGATCATCTTAGGAAGGGTATCTCTATCCTAAGATGTTATTGAGGCATCTTCACTCTATATATGAACTTACAAGAGGTGTAAGAATCTTGATGTTTGCCCATACAAATTCTCAAAAAGAAAATCATTCATAAAAAGCATAAAAAATCAAAATAGGCCTAAAAAGCATGAAAATGAGGCATATTTCTCTTGTGTTATCCATGCCTAAAGCACGATATTTTTTCTTTCTACTAGAAATAAAATGTTCACCATTTGACATTGGCACCAACCTCACTTGACAAGACCACCAAATGGTCTTGGCAATCTAGTTATCCTCAGACTAATTTGGCCTCACTCGGTGAGACCTATAACGGTCTCAACAATCAAACTGCCTCCTTTGGATGTTGGCACCATCCTCATTCGGCGAGACCAATCACGGTCTCTGCAATCCAAATTTTCTTCAAATACTAACCCAACCTCATTCGACGGGACTGAATTAAGTTTCGATGACCTAATGTTCCAAGCTTTGAGTGTCTACTTTATTATAAACCAAATCATATTGATTAATGACAAAAAGGGGCATCTTTAGACACCAAAATTTCATGATGTATAATTGCTAATTTCTTTTAAAGACAAGTGTTTGCAGGTACCCAATAAGAATTGGACACAGGTACCCAATAAGAATTGGACACCCTCACATGGATGACAGAACAAACCGTCATTCAACACGGGATGACAAAATAGACTATTATCTATTACTAGACGATAGAACGGGGATGTTGTCCATCGTAGGACAACATAATACATAACGTCATCTACTATTGGATGACATAATCTTTTTACCATATGTTGTACAAACACGCGGATAAGCTTTGAGGCTTATCACAATTGCCTTGCACGTCTTCAAGGGTGAGAGGACTCTTCTTGAATGAGAAGACTCTTATGGATGAGTAATTCATATCTCATGATAAATTTCTATAAATAGGGGCTCACTCCTATACTTTGGACATGTAGAAATTATCAGAAAATGTAAAAACTAAATACCTACATGATGACCCTATAAGAACATGTCTACCAACGCCTTGCCGATACGTTGTCCTGACGTCATTGAAGAGTACTCATATATATATATGAAGTGCTAATGAACAAAAAGGAGCTTGAATGATAAAACAAACATTCAAGTCTAAACAAGTTATTTTCTCAAATTCCTAATCTATTTATTTTAATTTTATTTAATCTTTGGATTAGGTATTTATACACATTTTTATCTTTGATTTACATATTAGAATCCGCTGCAGTGTGATTCAAGCTACGAAATTTGAGAAACTTGTTTTAACTTTACATTTCTTTTGAGTAAAGGACGGTCAGAGCTTGCAACGGCGTCTCCTAGGATTTCAAAGAGAATTTCATTCATCTGAGTAAATCCCATCTTTCTTGACATTCAAATATTTTTCTAAACACTAAGACTTCCACACAAGAAGGAATTTAGGAGTAGGACCGTACGATTTATCAGTTGGTGGTGGTATTAGATTACTTCATACACCACTTGCTTGATCTTGCATTGCCCTATGAACTGCCTCTCTATTGGCTAAGTTTGTAATAAGCCATCTGTCCAAAAAGTCCAAGAGGAAAGGCAGTTACAAGGAATATAGCAGGATAACCTATAAAGCATATTGAATTTTGAGGTTGAGTTTTACTTAAACTTTGCACTTCATCTTGTGGGTGTTTGCTCACTGCAATAAGAAAATTTCATCGCCCATGCACTTCCCTTCTAATATGCTTATAAATTTTAATTGCTTGTGAACTTTTAATTGCAGTCATCTTTCCTCTGCATTAGTAGATCAACATGGCAGTAAAATAGTACTGGCATGTGGTGTTTCTGTGTGGTCAGTGGCTACTTTTCTCACCCAATGGGCTGCAGAAAGTTCATTGTTGGCATTACTTGCAATGCGGGTTTTGCTTGGTATGGTGGAAGGTGTTGCCCTCCCTAGCATGAACAAAATGATCTTAAGGTACCCAATTTTTTTATCATCTTCTTATATTGATGGTTCATTAGAAATAAATACATCAATATCTCTATGGTATAGGTTTTGGTTTTGACTGAATATTTTGTTGCAAACATGCCTTTTTGAAGAGTTCTGCAGTCCCTTCTTCAAGAGTTGCTCAGGTAAGTTACTGAAGTTATTTGGACTGTTTTATATAAGATGGTTCCCCAAACAGAAAGGTCTAGGGCTGTTGCCCTTGCAATGGGTGGATTTCATCTTGGCAGTGCAATTGGATTTATCATTTCTCCTATTATCATGTCCCAGACTGGAGTTTTTGGACCCTTTGTAATATTTGGACTATTCGGTTTCCTTTGGGTTTTGGTGTGGCTTTCAGCATCATCAGATACTCCTGATCATCATCCTCAAATATCACAGTATGAATTGAAATACATAAAAGATAGTCAGAGGCGATCAAAGTTTACAAAAGAACAGACAGGAGTAGAGGGCTTCCCCCTTTCAGCCTCTTACTCTCAAAGTCACCCACATGGTTGATAATTGTTGCAAATGCTATGCACAATTGGGTAATTTCTTTAGATTCTGTCCATAGATATACTCATTAAATCTGTGCACCTTTTTCCTTGGATTCTTCAGATCCATTGTTTAGAATTATTTATCTTGTCTGGCTTAATATTAATTTATTGTTTACATCTTATTGGCAAGGTTATTTTGTCATCCTTTCATGGATGCCCATTTATTTTAACACTGTAAAGAGTTTGATTGCAACTATACTAGGACTCACTCTAAAATTAGTAGACTCCTATTTAAGAAGGCATCCTCCTCTTTAGTGTGTATCAATAAAAAAAGAAGGTTCAGTGCGGTCATGAACGTAGGCAATTCTTGCCAAACCACGTAAAATCCTTGTTTTTGTGTGACTATTTTTTTTCTTTTTGCTTTTTCGTGCTTATTTCTTCGATCCATTGGTAGGTCTCATTCCCTAACAATAAACAAACTCAGAATTGAATCCAAAGTTATTAAGATAGATTTTTTTTTACTCAAATGCAAGTCTAAGACTAGCACTTTAGTCTCCAACCATTTTCTGTAAAGTCCATCTTAACCGCTCTCAAGTTGCACCCAAACATATATTAATTTTTGAAGTCATTTTCAAGAATTTAATCATTCAAACAGCCTTTTAATTATGTCTGCTCTTTATAAATGATGTTTATAAGTGGCACTATTCTTTTTTTTGTTTAATAGCCAAGCAGGAAAATGATAGCCTCCATGGGATTTGCATCAAGACCTGAGATAAATATTTGATCTTTTTTAAGGTGGTTAAGTGGCATCTTATTTATATAAATGTAACACATAAATGAATTGTTTTAAGCCACAAGTATGATAAACACAAATACATTCAAGCAGGCCCCCCTTCTGATATGTCATCAAAGGGTTGTTTCAGACTAGTTATTTTAGGATCTCTGGTTGGGATTACTCGAACCTGAGATCCTAGAGATTCAAACGCACCCTAAGTGAATGTGATAGTTGCGCCACACTGCTAAAGCCAAGAATCTTCCAGTTAGAAAAATAGAAATATTAACAAGAAACAAATTTCATTGAAGTGCATTGTTACTTTATGTTGACTGGTTAAATGTGATTTTACAAGGGTGTGAAGAGTGAATTCACATAGCCATACTTTAAAAGTGAAAACTGTTAATGCACAAGGAAAACTGTCATAGAATAGGATGATTATGGAAACCATGATCAGGATCAGTATGGGAAAACACAACCAACATCAAGAACTGGAAGTAAGACATCTTCAGATTCATATGCAAATCAGAGCAGAATGAGAAAGAAAATTACAAGTTCTCGAGTTTCTTCCATGACTGCTGTTCTTAGATTTTCAATCATGAACATGAATTTGCAGGTTCTCTGTTTTCAGTTTTTGATACTCATTGTAGGTTTTCATATAGGCGCCTAACATATGGCAAATTTATGTTGATTCACCAAGGTTTCCAACCTTTATATTGGTAAACTTAAATTACGACAGTGGGGATCCATTGTAGTCCTTAAGAATCAACAAGAATTTTTGAGGCCCATGTTGAGAGCTCTCACCTCTCTATCCAAACGTACACTTTGGATCAGCTTTTCATATCTTTATTCTCTGTTTCTTGGTCTAGGCATCGCCTGTACTGTTGTCGCCCTGTGCCTAGGCCATTTCAGGGCTAAGAGTTGTAGTTACTTAATGTTTCCATTTGGTTGTTTTTCCTTGTTGCTGATACCAGCAAGATCCAGGCAAATGATGTGAAGTACTAATAATTCATGTGTGTGTGTGTGTGCGCGCGCGTGCACGCTGTATGTGCGTGTGAAAAGATTCATTCACTACAGACAGGGGTGTCAACGGGTCCGGTTTGGTTTGGACCCAGGTGGAACCAGACCTGACCCCGATTTTCGGGTATGGTATCATGTTTGGACCTGAGACTAATCGGACCCACCATAAAAGAAACCATACCTGGACCTGATAAGAACTACATAAACCAGACCTGGGCTATACCCGGTAAAATAATATTTTTTTTTATCATTTTTACATTGAAAATTCTGGGTCTGGTATAAAATTTCACAAACTATACTCAGTTCCATGTATTAATTGGACCTTTGGGTCCCGACAGCGGTCTTAATGGGGTCTTCTTATTTATCATCATACCTTGACCCTATAGGGTTTGGTAGGGGTCGGGTCTGGGTAAACCTGACCGGTTGACACCCCTAACTACAAAACGATGGAATTTAACTTCCAACTCTTATCCCCAAACTGAAACAAGAACGATTATAAAGATTCATCAAGCATGCATGGTGAGATGTTAGGTTAATGAAGAGATAGCATAATTGTTCATGCTTATTGATTGAGTCAGCTTAGTTCCAAATAATGGTGAAGGAAGGTTAGGACGATGATCTGAACCTAGGCAGCTAAAGTCTCTTCACATTTGAGAAATTGCCTCGTATAATACCATCAAGTCTTGGTTGGTTGCATGTGAAAAGCACCATATATAACAGTCCTCCTTGCCCTTACTCTTCTATCTTATCACTCCATCCACAATCACTAATGACCCTTAACCCCTCCATTCCTTTTATGGTTGTGTGTGTGTGTGTGTGAGAGAGAGAGAGAGAGAGAGAGAGAGAGAGAATAATTTGGCCACACCTTGTAGAGAGAATTCTGAGTAGAATTTGTGATCTTGGGATTAAGGAAGTCCTCCATTATGTACTACCCGAGAAGAGAAATGACAAAGAACACGATAGTGTGAGTCTGTCAACTCATGACATGTTTGCTTAAAAAAAGTTCAAGTTGTGATTGTTGGACTCAGGGGTCAGTCTTGTAACCAGGGACGCAAACAGTTCGGATTGTGGATCACAAAATACATTGCGCAGTCAATCCGATCGGATTTGGAACAGCCAAAATTTGCAAAAAAAAACTTCCTGAATCTGATATGTTTTCAACCCTACTACTAACCAACTTTCACAAGTTTCAATGGAAAAGTATTCTCAAGTGAGAATCACAGTCACAGCTTGTACTTTCTTGTGTTTCACTAAGCTTGAGAAAGTAATGTGATAATAATTTGCAATCACCAAACCTGTGAAAACCCAACTTTCACAGGGTGTTGCAAAAGTGCCTCAAGTGTTTAAGATTTCAACATCCAACCTTTTCTTTCTCCAAGCCAAACATTTGAACCACCTGCAACACTATAGTGTATGACACAAGTGTGCGAGTGTGTGTGCATGTGTGTATAAAATGAACTTGCATGAGCCGAGCCAAGCTGATCAACCCATGTTCATGTTTTGCTCATCTTACTATAAGCAGTTTGCAGCTCAGCATGCTGAGCACAATTTATGAGCTCAAATGAGCATTGCAGAGTCGCCCAGCCAAGCCAACCTGAGTCATGAGCTGCTTGGCAAGTTTTTCATCCCCTACTTGTATCAAGTGTTTTGATATTTATCGTTGTATATGGCATGGATGTTGATATGTATCATGTTGACCAAAAACAGGATTTAAAAAAAAATTGAGATCTCAAGCCTATAAGCATGTTATTAAGATCATTATCTTTAGCATTTCAATTGCCCTATTTCGAGAATTTTGAAGATACGAAAAGAGTTTGTTACAATTGAGTTATCAAGATTCAACTAAGCTTGAACCTCAAAAGAATCACTGTTTCGCAAGATAAGGTAACCTCTCCCACACTTGAACTTGGCAAGCCAAATTAAGAACAAAAGAATAGAAAGAGAAAGCTTGAGAATCATAAAATCTGATGATAAAAAAGATGAAAAATGAAAAAATTTATAGACTTTAGGAAGACCAAGACGTTTTTGTGATAAATAAAATTAAAGGTTATAAATCCAACAGTTAGAAAATTGAATGAAAATGACCTTGAACAGTCACCTGCCTATGACCGATGATCAAGGGCTTCCAAAATCGTTCAATAGTTACAAAGCCCCATAAACACTATATAAATATATTTTTTAAAGTCTTTCAAATGGTCAAACCATTCAAAAATGAAAAGTCAAAAGACAACTTGGTTAAAGCAAACCTCAGCACTTCACATGTTGTATCTCAAGCACCTTTACCTACATACGCGCATATGTATAATGGCGCATCTGTTCCTACGCTACGCGTAGCAACATCCACAAGTCACTCTAACACACACAACTTACCAAACTAAAGAATAGAGAACAAACACCCTGTTTTAAAACAAGAGAGAAATTTCTCCCTCTTAGATATGGGATTAAACATTTTCAAAGCACTTTTGATAAAAAACAATAAAATCATCAAAACTTTACAAATATATTATATTTTGAAACTTTTTTCATAGCAATCATCTACCATATGCTTGTGAAATGCTTGAGCATAGCCAGAAGAAGGATGGTAGTACTAAAAAGATTTGATCTCACAATAATAGGATGGAAATCAAGTAGAGAGACACCCACACATACGAGTTCTCTTGATTTACATTTATATAGAAGTTTACAACTTTCCTAGATTACAGAATTTCAGTTTTACAAAGATAAGAACAACATTTGAAAAGCCCGTGCGTTTCTCTACGAGATAGACGTAGACATTTCTGTGTGAGTTGAAGATGATCATGATTACGCCAGACGTTTCTCCAAGCGTTCTTCCAAGTAATTGTGCCAGACGTTATTCCTTAAGTTACGTCAGTCTGATCTCTTTCCTTAACATGCCCCTTCAATCTGAGTGTGGTGTCTTCAATGCTCAGATTGGTTCTAAAGAGACTGAACATAGCAGAATTTAATGATTTCGTGAGTCCATCTGCTAGCTGCCCATTTGATCAAATGAATTCCACAGTAAGTTTTCCCTTATTAACAAGATCCCGAACGAAGTGGAAAGCAACTTCAATATGCTTGGTTTGTGCATGAAAAATGGGATTAGACGCCAAGTAGATTGCTCCTAAGTTGTCACACCATAGTATGGGAGCAGAAGGAGTAGAAAATCCCAACTCATTAAGTAGAGATTGAACCCAAAGAAGTTCGGCAGCACCTCCAACTAATGCCTTATATTCAGCTTCTGTACTTGACAAGGCTACAATTTTTTGCTTTCTAGAGTACCAAGTGACAACATTGCTGCCCATAAAGAGTATTCACCCTCCTGTTGATTTTCGATCATCAATACAGTCGGCCCAATCAGCATCGGCAAATGCTTGAAGCAATAATGGGGAATTAGAAGGTTTAATTATAATCCCATATTCAGTTGTACCCCGAAGATATCTGAGAATTCGTTTAACAACTTTCCAATGATCTATGGCAGGATTATGCATATATTGGCAGACTTTATTCACGACAAAGGCAATATCAGGGCGTGTCATGAAAGCATATTGAAGGGCACCTACGATGCTGCGATAAAGAGAATCATCTTGAAATTTTTCTCCATCCTTGTGTAGCTTGGTAGACGAACTCATGGGGGTGATAGCTGGCTTTGCTTTGTCCATTTTGGCTTGCAATAGAATCTTGTTGAGATAATTGGTTTGACATAGAAGAATTGTACCAGCATGATATAGAACTTCCACACCCAAGAAATAAGATAGTTGCCCCATGTCCTTAATAGAGAAGTGTTGTTTCAGGGCAAATATTATTCGTTGAATTTCTGAATGTGTGGCCCCGGTGGCAATGATGTCATCAACGTACACAAGAATATAAACTTGAGACTTAGTGGAGATGAATAGAGAAGCATCGAACTAAGAGATGTGAAACCCATGGTTAAGAAAAAATTCACTTAACCGCATGTACCAAGCTCCTGGGGCTTGTTTTAAGCCATAAAGAGCCTTGTTCAACTTGCACACATAAGATGAAAATTTTGGATCAACATATCCATCGGGCTGGAGAATATAAACGTCCTCATGTAAAATGCCATCAAGGAAGGCATTATCAAAGTCAAGCTGCCGAATATCCCATTTATACTGTACTGCCAAAGATAAGAGAATACGAATAGAGGTGGGTTTAACAATCGGACTGAAAGTTTCTGAAAAATCAATTCCAGCTTCTTGAAGAAAACCACGAGCCACCAACTGCGCCTTATGTCTGGAAATGGTCTCATCTGAATTATACTTAAGTTTGTAGACCCATTTTGAGGAGATAATATTGAAGTGAGACTGCGGAGGTACTAGCTTCCATGTATCATTCTTTTGGAGCGCCTGAAATTCCCTGTCCATGGCTGCACACCAATTTGGATCATGCGTAGCTTCTTTGTAGGAAGAGGGTTCATGGGGAGAGAGAATGGTGGTAGGTCCATTGGCAACAAAAGTTTTGGGTTTAAGGGTCCCGGTCATGGACCGGGTGATCATGGGATGAGTGTGGGTAGATGATGGTGGATTGGGAAGTGAAACTCTAGGATCAAGGGAAGACAAGAGAGGTGGTTTGGTGGGGAAGGCGACACGGGTGAGCGGGGCTGAGGTGGAGGTAGGCATGTCGGTAGAGAATTCAGGAGGTAAGGATCCATAATCATAAATTCCTATTGGTGGTGAAGAGGGAGAACGTTGATTCAGTGAAGGGTCATGGGAACTAGTATGTGGCAAAGTGGGAAGCAAGATTCCCCATTGTGCTGATTCAATGGATTTGGAAAGACCTTGAGTCGGCGGGCCAAGACAGTTTTCATTAAAAAAAACATGCCGACTAATGATGATTTTCTTTGAGTTTAAATCATAACAAAGGTAGCCTTTGTGTTTAATTCCATACCCAATAAAAAGACATGGTTTGGTTTTTGGTTCAAACTTATGGGAATTGTAGGCAGTTAAAACCGGATAGCACGTGGATCCAAATACTCTAAAATGATCATAACTGGGTTTGTCACAGAACATCATTTCGTATGGAGTGACATTCAAGGCATGTTTCATGGGTAGCCGATTGATAATATAAGTAGTTGTCGGAAATGCATCAACCCAAAATTCATGTGGCATTTTGGTTGAGTCAAGCATTGAGAGCCCCATTTCAACTACATGCCTATGTTTCCTTTTGACTAGATCGTTTTGTTCCGGAGTTCGTGGACAAGAAAAATGGTGACGGATTCCATTGTCAAGTAGAAATCTTTCAAGTCTATCACTAATAAATTCCCCTCTATTGTCCGTTTGAAAATTTTAATTTTGCCATCAAGCACATTCTCAATAATAGACTTGAAATCAACAAAGCATTGATATACTTCAGATTTAAACTTAAGTGGAAAAAGCCAAACAAACCAGAAGAAGTCATCTATTAGCAAGAGGTAATAAGAGAAACCTTCTCGAGACAAGATTGGAGATGGTCCCCAAACATCTCCATGAATTATTTTTAGTGGTTTGACCGTCTTGTGTGTGGCTGCCTTGAAGGGTAATTTATGTGCTTTGCCAATGAGACAACTTTCACAAAAGAAGTCGCCCTTATTCTTCAACGAAATAAATTTCTGTGAGGAAAGAAAATCCATAAGTTTATGATTAGCGTGTCCAAGCTGTCGATGCCATGTGACAAAATCTGTTTCTGTCTTGGTTCTATCCGCAAGACACACCTCCGGAGTGGATATTTGAAGTTCATACAACTCCTTTGGCGTCTTCACGCCCTTGAGCATCTTCTTCCCAGTGCGACGATCCTTAACAAAAAATTCAGTGGGAGTGAACTCAAAAACGCAATCATTGTCAGCAGTAAATTGACTTACGGACATGAGGTTTTTGGTAATACGAGGAGCATATAAGACCCGATTTAGATTAAACATAAAGGGTCCAGAATTAAGAGCTATAGAACCAACTTGAGAAATAGGAACTATACTGCCATTACCAACAATTATACCTTCTCCACCTTGATAATCTTGAGGATGTTGAAGCTGAGAACCATCATTGGTTACATGATTGGTTGCCTCTGTGTCAGGATACCAAAAGTCTTTTTGAGCTTCATCAAGTGTCATGGCAGAATATACTTGTGGAATATCCCAGCAAGTTTTGGCTATGTAGCCTTTTCGCCCACAATATTGACATACAACTGGTTGCTGAAAACGACCACCTTGATTGTCAGATTGTTGAAATCGTCTATTGTGCTGGTTCTGATTTGAACCATCCTTTGAATCATATTGAGGGACATTATAATTATGCCTTCCATGGGGCGGAAAAAACCGTCCTCCTCGCCGTCCTCGGAAATTGTTTCTTCCTCGTCTTCGGTAGGCCACAAATGCAACCTGCGTGTTTTCAGATGTTGCTGGAGCCTTGGATTTCAGCATCTTTACCCTCTTCTCTTGATTCAAGAGAAGGTCATAGAGGTTAGAAAATGACAGATTATCGATGAACGAGCTTGTAGTGATAGCCGTGATGAAGCTTTCATATTCCTCTGTCAATCCATTCAAGGTGATTTGAACAAGATCAGAATAAAAAATTTTATGGTTGGCCGCAGCCAACGTGTTGGCGAGAGACTTGATTCGGTCGAGATATGTGACCATGTCCGCTGTCTCCTTCTTAATAAAATTGAACTCTTTCTTCGGGAGCATGATTCACAAAGAAGACTGAGAGCCGTAGGACCGTTCTAGATCTTCCCATGCTTCTCGGGCCGATTCAACATGGAGGATTTGACCCAACACTTGTTCTGTAACTGTAGCTTGGATCCAGCTTAGCGCTAATTGATCAGCACGTTCCCATTCTTCATAGGCTGGATTTGACTTCTGCCTATTATCTTCCTTCTCAACAAAGCGGGATGGTGGTGAACACAAACCATCAACGAAATTCAGCAAGCCTTGAGACTTCATTACAGATTTGATCTGGCTTTTCTAGAGCAAATAATTCGATTTGTCTAGTTTCACCGAAACTAGGCACGCCGCAGCATTCCATTGAGCTACTGCCATCTCCTTAAAACACACTGGATGAAGGATCGAATGCTTTAGAGCTTGAAAAGCTCTGATACCATGAAAAGATTTGATCTCACAATAATAGGATGGAAATCAAGTAGAGAGACACCCACACATACGGATTCTCTTGATTTACATTTATATAGAAGTTTACAACTTTCCTAGATTACAGAATTTCAGTTTTACAAAGATAAGAACAACATTTGAATAACCCGTGCGTTTCTCTACGAGATGGACACAGACGTTTCTGTGTGAGTTGGAGATGATCATAATTACGTCAGACGTTTCTCCAAGCGTTCCTCCAAGTAACTGTGCCAGACGTTATTCCTTAAGTTACGCCACCCTGATCTCTTTCTTTAACAAGTACTGCACACACAGATCATTGGTGTGGGGGAGAAGTTATCTGCATCACATGGAATAAGTGGAGTGGAAGAGAATTTTATGATTCCCTTTTATCTGCATCATTTCTATGTACAGTGTTTGTTCAGTGTGGGGGTATTCAAGCTTTCAATATACGTCCTGTCGGTATCATGGGCATTAGATGTTGTGGGGGTAAAGACATATATACTCTCAGTCTTATCAACTGAAATACAGAGTAGGAGGCTTATCCAGCAATTGACTTATTCATCCCTTCATGTTAATTGCTTACTGAAGAGATGAAATGACCAAAGGAACCAACAGGGTGGGCCCCTATTAGGAAAGGAGCTACAGCTGATACATAAGGCAACGTACTATAAGCTTGGAGTTGGCACAAGATAAGGAATGGATTATGCCATATGGGACAAAAGACTTTCGAGAGTGAACTGGGCTCCTTGCCGGACTATTATGAATCATGTGTCTTTTATGTCCCTGTGACATTGTATCTTGCACACAAGTCTCTTTTCCTTGAACAGCCAGCCCAAAGATCACAGCAAACAGCCTTGCTGTGATCTCAAAAGAGAAAATGTGCCTGGGTCCACCATTCAAGAGCACTAATGCTGTCTAAGTGAGTTGATTCACCATCTTAACAACCCAATAATTCATCAGTACATTAGAATTCATGGTTTATACGTACTTTTTAAACATAAAGTCTCCATTAGCAGCCTGATGATGTTCATTTTGGATATGCATAGCAATGAGATCCATAATTCTTGGCTAGTTTCTCAAAAGTGCTGAAGAATTGCCACAGTTATACTGCTCTTGACAAATGGTTCACCATTCTTTTGTTCAAACATAATCACCTTCTTCTTTGATCCGAAAAAGAGTGCAGGTTTGGCTCACACACACACACACACACACACACAGTTGCTTGATTTTGATATGGAATAGACCACAACAAGTGGGGTGCCCGGTTCACTGCATCTGACAGTTTTGTCACAGAATTTTGATTGTCTTTTCTATGTTTAACAAACTAGGAACAGAATATTTTGCCTCGCAGATGGGGCGGATCCATTAAGTGGCCTGGTTCTCAGAGAGGGTTCCTCGTCATAAAAAAAAAATATTTCACAGTTTTTAGCATATCATCTAAGGGAAATTACAAACCCAAGGGCTCAAATTCAATGGTATAGTTTTTGTTGTCATGGATACTTTCCAACTTTATTGGTTAGCCAAAAAAACGGCAATTAAGTGCTTCTGTAGGTTAGCCAATTTGGCAATTTTCACAATGTGCAGAAACTAAACAGAACAGTGTGCATGCCCCCGTGCACACACACACAAAAAAAAAGAAAAGAAAAGGCTACCTGAAGTGCAAGTGACTGTGAACCATTGCAATGGTTGTACTAAATCTACAATTAAAAAGAAAAGAACAAAATAGAATAGAACAATGCCTTTATAAAATATTCTGATTGTCCTGCAACAACCAGACATGATAACTCTTTATGAAAAATACAAGCAAGATCAAAGATAGAGCCTCAATCCTACTCAAGTAGGGGTTGGACCTAAACTGGTCTAGCCATTGTCATCACTTAGCTGGGCCTTGGGCTGCCCCAAATCTTAGAGAATCTTATGCTGCAGGAACCATACTGATGGCTAGATACAGATCCCATCTGCACAAAAAAAAAGGATAATCTCAAATACTATCATATTGCACATGCACATAACTTGTTGGAGGTGCTCACTTGTCATATTTACCTGACCAAATTCAAGATCCAGATCCAGCTGGATCCTGCTAAACACAAACCTGGTTCCAACTCACTGTATCTCACATGTTCATTATATAGTAAAAAATTGTAGGAGAATGGTGGATGCATGTACGTTTTTATGGTTTTGTATCTCTGCTTATATAATTTCATAACCCTAGAAGCACATTAGTATCTTCACAGCCAGGATTCTCAAATCCCAATAATTAATCCAACCGACCAGACCAGCCTTCACTTTGTAAATTTGTGAAAATATCTGTCATTGAATTTCTTAACTGCATATTACACAACTAAAGATCTCAGTTTACTAGCTAGTTTCAAAGAATGACCGACCACGGATTTCATTCAGTGGTTTCTATCACTAAAAGATACACCACATCCTCTCCCTTTTAAATATTTGGAAAAGATTCTGGTCTGATTTTCCTACAAAGTTAGGTAAACTAATAAAAAAGAAGCAAGGTTACCTGAATTGCTCTCTCTCTCTATATATATATATAATTCAGTCTGATTTCCAATCAAGTTAGAGAAAATAATAAGAGGCAAGGTTAGCTGACTCTCTCTCTCTCTGCCTGATTTCCAACCATGCTAGAGAAAATAATAAAAAAGAAGCAAGGTTAACTCTCTCTCTCTCTCTCTGCCTGATTTCCAACCTTACTTGGTCAATGTACAGGGGTGATAGGGGTATCTATGATTGATAGGTAGGCTTCAAATCCAAAGAACATCAAGGGAAGAATTCTTCCCCATTCTTACTCATTATTGACATGATGTATCCAGGTGCATGAATACGATAGTACGGGCCATGTTAGTGAATCGCCTTCTGACTTTTTGCTCTCACAAGCCTTGCCATTTTGGCACTAGTAACGTATATATTTAATAACCCTTCATAGGAAAAATCTTCATCCAGATCACGAGCTCCCACGAATGCTCTATCTCCATCACCTCTTTATCATTAAATTCAACAGGACGTAGCCCAAAAAAACGTGACCAAATTCAACTTGGCGTTATTATTATGCATTGCCAAGCTGTCTTCAGCAGTCCATCTGGAGATGAATGGGTATAGAAGCAAAACAGTATTGATATTTGTCTGTATAAATTTGTTTTTATATTATATATTCATGTACTATCTTAAGGACCTATCTTGGAATGGACGGCTGATTAGAGCCTAGCAATTAACGGGTCAGGTTTGCCCGGACCCCGACCCGAACCAAATCCTATAGGGTCTGGGTATGGTGATAAATAAGAAGATCCCATTAAGACCCGGGTCTGGACTTGAAGGTCCGATTAATATATACCATACCTAAAAATTGGGGTCGGGTCCGATCCAAACCTGACCTGTTGACACCCCTACTAGCAATGTATCATCAAAAGTACATACTTTTCAAATTGATTTTGTGTATACCCTTTTTGAGATCTCTCATCTTCTCAGAGGTTGGAGTTTATAATTTTTAAAGTTTATAATGACAGAGAAGAGAACTTTTAGATATAATCAATACAAAAAATTGAGATTGCTAAACTAGTTGTTTGCTTATCCCAAGATCGTTTAATTAATAGAAGAAAATTAGTACACGGATTACCTTAGATTGCATCCTTAATTATGTGACAAGTGGGTTGGAAGGAGAACTTAGTGGGGGCAGAAAGTAAAAACCTTACATAATTACATACCTTGAGTGGGACCCACATTCATGGTTTGTGATCCCCACCAAAACGTGTGGCCCACTGACCAATTGGCATGCTTACAAAATTACAAATAATTCCAACTATGCATATGATGGCTGGCTGTATCCTGCTGGGATGCACATGGACCCTTGATCTAGACTCTAACCCAAAGAAATATGCAAATTAACCGAAACAAAGGACAGTTGGATCCTTTGACAACTAATTTGGTATAGTTAAACATAATTAATGCCCACATAATCAAGCTCATTAATGGAAATAAAGGACCAACTTGGGAGAGCACAGTGATTGGACTACACAGTGCCTCAGGACGACAGATCTGCATCCATAGGTTTTGAACCAGTGATTTCCCATCAATTTGGTGATGCTCATTGTGAAAAGATCAGATGCAATATGATTGCACAAATATTTGTGCATTAAGCACTTGATCACCCTCCATCTTGGGGACATGGGCTGTCAGTAGTTTGGCCCAAGGCCTGATGGAGGGACATTAGGTGCTTAATGGACAAATTTTGTGCCATGTGATTGCACCCGATCCGAACTCATGTTCATGGGCCGCTTTACCAAATGAGCTCTCTATTAATAGATTATATTTCGACAACATAGAAAAGGACATTTAGATTCATACTCCTAAGCTGGTATCCAATCAAAGGCCACACAACGGGCGTTGGAAGAATGAAGGCATTTTCATTAAAAAATCTCATATTTCTTGTTTTTTTTTAAATAAAATCACCCTGCAAAAGAATAGCTGATAAAATACAATGGCATGATAAACAGGGCATTTACATTATAAAGAAAATATCATGATATTTTGAAAAATGATTGCAATATTTTACAATTTACAATGCTGACCAAAAATATAATTGTTTTTTGTGATATTTTCAAAATAAATAAAAAAATGCTCTCAAATGGATCTAATTTAGTCAGATCTTGAGATTGAATCTCACTCGGTCTTCGTTCAAAAAAAAAAGAACAAAGATAGAAGAAACTCGCCAATATGACTATGTATGTTGTATTTCCTATATATTGGCTTGGGTTCAAGAAAAGATATCATATATATATATATATATATATATATATATATATTTCAAATTTTTTTCCTCATTTTATAAAATTAAGACCGAATTGTGCCATACATATTGTTTGCTAATGTTTGTCCACAAAGGCTCTGATAATCTGATATGGGCAATTCATGAATGTCACCAAATTAATAGAACATCAAGAGTTCGAAACTCATAGGTATGCATTTTTTGTTGTGAGGCTAAAGCTGGGTGTACTTCCTGTTGGGCAAGAAAGACATGAGGTTTTACGCCAATGAACTCAATGAATGTGACAGTTTTTTTATTGTCCAAAAGTATATATATAATTATCAAAATATAAAAAACTCCTCAAAAAGGCATTTTTAATCATTTTAGTAACCTGAAAAATGATGTTTAATTTTAAAAATAAGCAATATCTGAAAACTATCACAATTTTTTAGCAAAATATCTGCCTTAGAAAACATCACCCTAAAATGTCTGTGATATTAATTTGTAACCATGACTAAACCCCCAAATCCAACATCTTAAAAACCATCCACCAAAGACAAAATGATCTGTCCATGTAGCCACCTAACTTTGATGTCTCCATCAACTGCCCTGGTTGGGAAAAAGGATCAGGTGCAATCACATTGCACATTTCAAATGTGCTGCACCTGATCTCGCTGATTCGCCTATCCAGAATGAGAATGAATCCGTGCAATCACATGACATAAAATTTGTGCATTAAGCACCTGATTGCCCTCCATCAGGCCTTGGGTCCCACAACTGATAAGCCCTGTCCCCAAGATAGAGGGTGATCAGGTGCTTAATGCACAAATATTTGTGCAATCATATATTGCACCTGATCTTTTCAACATGAGAACCAGGTGATGTGGCACCTCATGGTTGGCCTCAAAAACCTTAAAACCCACCTAAGCCCGAGACCTGGCCCTCTATTTGTCTAACCTCTCCAACGCGAATCCAATAATCATGAGTTTTTATTTTGATTTTATTTTTTACTGGTAGTTAACTTCACAACTAGATATGTAATACCCAAAGGGAAGAAAATAAAAGCTAAATATATATAAGGTTGATTTTCATTACAAACCACTTAATTAGTTTTAAGAGAAAATCACACATTCACACTTGTGAAAAGTTGCTTGGTTCCACCTGAAAGCATGACTTTTAAATCTAAAACTTTGGTGTTTTCATAACCGTTGATTTATTGAACTGTCCTAAAATCTTGCACAGGGGCCGGATCCGGAGATTCAAGTGTTGATCTTCACTACTATATAGAGAAATTTAGCAGAAAGCAGTATTTTTTCACATTTTTTTCTGCTTCTACTGCATTTATCCAACTTTGTAGACGCAATCTACATAGTTTCTTTAATAAAAAAACGGTTTTTTTGTTGGATAATATTTTTATAACATATAAATTGGTTTTCCAAGGGCTTCAAAAATCAAGGAACTCAATTTGTACCAAAATTTTATGATTTAAACAAAAAAACCATATTTTTATATAAGAAAAAGATTATCTAAAGTGCAATTTCTAGCAAGCAAAACATGTTGAATACATATATGAGGTTTGGATTGAGTGGATACAACTTTCACCTATGATTTTCTGACTACAATATACATACAAGTCTAAAGGTCAGATGTGATTTAAGAAAACATACAACAATGGATACAACGATAAGATATGATTTGATTTTGAGTTCAGTTCCACTCATATCCCATCTTCATACCCCTCATAAATCTTATGATGCAAGTTGTTCTGATCAAATCTATCTTATTGATGAATTCAACATGGTTGCTTTACTACTGGATTGTACTTAAAGAAAAAATTATGATTTTTTAAATTACAAAATTGTGTTTTTTCAATAGTTGATTTTTGAATTACCAAAAAAACTGAATAGGAGTAGGATTTGGGCGATTTAAATGTTGATCAAAAAAACTTGCATCAATGAAATCCCTCCCAAGGAGGATATGAAGATAGAGATGACATAGGGGATGAGTGGAACCTGGCCTCCACAAGAGTCATCCTTATCCTTATGATGTAAAATGATAATACTTTTTAACATTCTCGATTGCTGTATGCTCTTACTATTATTTTACACCCACATGTCATCCTGTTGATATATATATATATATATATGTGTGTGTGTGTGTGTGTGTTCATAATTTATACCTTCCACCACCTTCCTCACTCACTAAGTGCATGGATTAATGCCAACTTGCCTGCTCTATAAATCCCTCTCCATCCTCTCCACTCTCCCTCACACGACGAGAGAGAGAGAGATGGCGATAGTATCATCAAATACACACTCTTCTATTGTAACTATGCTCTCGGAATGCACCATCTTCCCAGAGAGCCCCTCCCCACCCATCCTCTCCAAGCTCACCGTTGCAGACCTCCCCATGCTCTCCTGCAACTACATTCAGAAGGGCGTCCTCCTCCCCGACCCGACGGTCCCCTGCGAAGCCTTCCTCCGCCTCCTCAGGGCCGCCCTCGCCCGCACCCTCGTCCACTTCCCCATGCTCGCCGGCCGCCTCCGGACGGACTCCGGTGGCTTCGTCTACGTCGACTGCGACGATTCCGGCGTCCCCTTCCTCCACGCCGCCGCGCCGGGCCTGTGCCTTGGCGACGTCCTGGCGCCCGGCCGCGACGTGCCGGCGTTCGTCCGCGAGTTCTTCGCGCTCGACGGCGCCGTCAACTACGACGGCCACTCCCGCCCGCTGGCCGCCATCCAGGTGACGGTCCTCGCCGACGGCGTTTTCGTCGCGGCCACCGTCAACCACGCCGTCGCCGATGGGACGTCCTTCTGGAACTTCTTCAACAAATGGGCTGAGATTTCCCGGGGATCGGACGAGGTGTCTCGCCCACCCGAGACCCTCCGGTTCTTCGTGAAGGACTCGGCGGCAGTCCTCCGGTTCGAAGGCCCGGGAAAATCACTCGTTTCGAAGGCGCCGCCGCTGAGGGAGCGAATATTCCGTTTCAGCCGGCGTGCGCTGCTGGAGCTGAAGGCGCGCGCGAACGAGAGGTGGCTCTCCGGCGGCCAGCCGACGGAGATGGAGCTGATTGGAAAGGAGAGCAATGACGATTGGAAGGCGAAGCGAACGCCGGCGACGACGGAGGTGTCGTCGTTCCAGTCGCTGTGCGCGCAGATTTGGCTGTCGGTGACGCGCGCGAGGCGGCTTCCAGCGGCTACGAATAGGACGACGACGTTCCGGATGGCGGTGAACTGCCGGCGCCGTCTGAGCCCGTCGCTGCACGCGGACTACTTCGGGAACGCGATCCAAAGCGTCGCGTCGACCGCGGAGGTGGCGGAGATGCTCCGGAGGGAGGTTGGGTGGGCGGCGGCGTTGCTCCACCGAGGGGTGGCGGGGCACGGGGACGCAGCCATAAGAGGGAGGGTGGAGGAGTGGGAGAAGGCGCCGGGAGTCTTCCCGCTGGGGAACGCCGACGGGGCGTCGATCACCATGGGAAGCTCAGCGTGGTTCCCGATGTACGACAACGACTTCGGATGGGGGCGGCCGATTGCGGTGAGGAGCGGGCGGGCGAACAAGTTCGACGGGAAGATGTCGGCGTTTCCAGGCCGGGAGGGCGCCGGAAGCGTCGACGTCGAGGTTTGCCTCGCCCCCGAGACCATGGCTCTGCTCGAGCGCGACCCCGAGTTCATGCACTACGTTAGTCCTTCTTGCTGAGAGAGTTTGGGCCGTCGAAACTTGGAGCAGCCCGATCAGGTCATTTGGCAAATGAGACCTGTCCTCATCTGCCAATCTTGACCGTTGAATACAGTTTCAGGATTGTGCCACGATGGCATGCCCCATCCCGCCAAATTTTCCTCAAGAGAGAAAAGGGAGAACACGGATCCGATCATTTTTAGATGGGTTTCATAATGGCATTCAATCCTAGCCATCCAATCAACGGTTAGATGGTTCTGCTGAATAGCTAGCTGCGATGAAACCCATCTTATTTCAAATGATGGGATCCGGGGTAGATTTTTATTTTCATTTTTTTTTAAATTCTTAATTTGTTTTTAGAGGTTTCATAGTTGTTGAATGGAACCCGGGTTTCACAAAAAAAAAATCTGTTTATTACACGGGAATGTGATGCCGACTGCATAAAACCCTACTCTCTTTCATAATGGAGGGATGCTACGTATGGGTTTCGAACTTGTGATGTCCCTTAGTTGTTTACCTCATGTTATCATGCCCTATTCAAGCCAAATTATTTGGACTGTACCTTGCTTTCCACATTTGTGGTGTTTACTTTTTCTCTTTTTAATGACAAGAAACCTTTGTGGAGAACCTTGAGTGAGATATACGCCCACCCTACTTTACATGACTCACTTGTGGATAGGGGTGTCAACGGACATGGTTTACCCGGACCCCATCGGAACCAAACCCTATAGGGTCTGGCTATGGTGATAAATAATAAGACCTGATTAAGATCCGATCGAGTCTCGACTCGAAAGTCCGATTAATGCATCGACCCGGGTATAGTTTGTAAAATTTTATATCAAACTCGGACCCTACCCGAGTTCCGATCAAGACTTGCAATTTTTCAATGTAAAAATGATAAAAAATAGATTTGATCAGGTATGGTCCTAGTCTGGTTCATGTAGTTCTTATCGGCTCCAGTTTTGATTATTCTTATAGTGGACCTGACCCATTGACGTCCCTACTTGTGAAAGAGCAATAAAGAATTTAATGGGAATGGGTACAAATTTCTAAAAAACTCGTCTTGTTTTTTATATATAAGCAAGTTGGGGTTGGGCAAACCCCTGCTAGTTATACAACCGTACCATTGGGTTTTGAACTTGCAACGTTCCAACACAAGGTGATTATAGTAATAACTGCCTTACTTCTATATATATATATATATATGATATGTGGAACAATTTGGGTACAGATCGGTTCAGTTTTACGTTATGTGGAACCATTTGGATCGGTTTTCAAAATGGGTAGGGTCTAAACAGTTTCAGGTCTATATTCATTATATACCCAAGACCTCACCAGTTTTCTTTACGGGTCTAGATTTTCGATCCAACCCAAACCCATGGTTGTATTAGAAACGGTTGGGTCAGGTATAATTGGTTGGGAATGTCTGTTTAGGTCAGTTATGCCCGAGCTATTTACTCTCTTAATTTAGGGTTGAGAAATAAGATGAGCTGCTCGTGGTTAGATTGTGCTCAGCTGGTAACAAGCTTGTTTAAGATCATAAAATTAATAGAGTCGACAAGTTGAATCGGGACAACAGGTATTTGGTTTGACTCACCTAGCCAGGACCCAGAAACTTTTATGGTGGGTTGACAAATGCTAAACAAAGAAAATTTCTTAGTTAGGCCAGATTTTTTTTTTTTGGTGAGCCCAGAAGTTATTTTTTTTAGAGCCAGATGAAATATTTTTGAAATTAGCGACGGTACAAATTCTGTCTCAAATCCATCGCTAATTATCGATAGATCGGCGACACAAAATTTTTGTCGCAAAAACTGTAGGAACTTAGCGACAGAATTAGCGAGGGAATTTTTTCGTCGCTACTTTTTGATTTAAACCGTCTCGCCTAAGGCGCGAAATTTTCCCTCTCTCCCCCGTTCAAAATTTAAACTAATGTTTGATTTAAACGGATCCCTGACGTCGAGGAGGTCAAGCGACCACTGGCAAGGCTTGTCAGACGATCCCGCTAGCCAATGAAGCGAAGCCTCGTGCTCGCTCGAAGATC
Organism: Nuphar pumila; assembly: GCF_984573655.1. Classification (NCBI taxonomy): domain Eukaryota; kingdom Viridiplantae; phylum Streptophyta; class Magnoliopsida; order Nymphaeales; family Nymphaeaceae; genus Nuphar; species Nuphar pumila. The sequence continues at coordinate 1,067,057 of NC_143257.1, read as the reverse complement.
TCGTTGGCTGATGTCGACCAACGCGACGACCGTCGAGCCATCGCCCAACTCCGACGCAATAGAGGAGGGCAGGGGAATCTCGATGAAGGGCGTGCGGATCGCGGGGCGGCCGCTGTACCTGGACATGCAGGCGACATCGCCAGTGGACCTGCGGGTGTTGGACGTGATGCTGCCCTTCTTCACTGGCCGCTTCGACAACCCCCATTCCCGCACTCACCTCTACGACTTGGAGTCGAATGAGGCGGTTGAGCGCGCCAGGGAGCAGGTCGCTTCCACGCCACCTACCTCCCCGTCGGCCTCCTCGACCTCGATCGCCTTCGCGATGCCATCTGCCCTGACACCGGCCTCGTCTCCGTCATGGCCGTCAACAACGAGATCGGTCCATTCCGACCTCTGCGAGACCCAATCAGAGATCTTGGGGCCGAGGGCGTACGACTTGCTGGGATCCGGTGGTGGGTCGTCTTCCTCCTCCGCCGCCGGCGACGAATCGGTCCAAGTCCGGCCTATTGCTGCCGGAATTCCTCCCGACAGAGAGCAAATTTTTTTTAAATTTAGCGACGGATTAGTGATGGATATTATCCGTCGCTAATTTAAAATAGCAAAGGACTCGCGACGGATATTATCCATTACTAATTTAAAATAGTGACAGACTCGCGACAGATCATTTCTGTCGCTAATCCATCGCAAATTAGCGACAAATAAGTTTTGTCACTACTTAGCATCAAAAAATTCGCGATGGAAGATATCCGTCTCTAATCCGACGCTAATCCATCGCTAAACTGTTTAGCGACTGATTAAGGTCGTCGTAAATCCACAAGTTTCTTGTAGTGTGGCCACTCATTTGGCATAGTGAACCCCATGGTTTATAGTAGAAAGAGGAATCAAACTGGATGAGGAACATATTTTCTTTAATAAATAAATAACAAAAGGGAAGGGGAGGAGTGGAAGAAATCTATTTTTTTCCTCGAGTGAAAGATTTTTTCTTCTTCTTTTGCCCGACAATCTATCCTGTTAAGTGATTAAACCAGATGATTTATCGCACAAAGGAGCACACAGGTTTTTTTTTAAACAAAAGAGAGATTTTTTTTTTACCAAGAGACCTACATCTGAGAAACTGAATGCCTCATCCCTTTCGACAAGGGAAAGTATCAAACTAAAGAAAGGGGGAGGGAGAAAGGATTACCTTATTTTCTTTCTTTCATCAGAAAAGGTCTACCTTTTACAGACGCCAATCCCTGCACGCCGGCCCTTGCACACTAGCCTGCACCTTTTTTTTCTTCATAAGCAACCACCTCCAGAAAAATGCCGGATTATTGTTATTGCTCATCTCCCTGTACTGGGACATTACAGGTTCTAACCCCACATCGGTGGTTGCCTGCTTAACCCCATCAATATCAAACCGTAGATCTGGAAAAGAAAAAGAAAAACAAAGCACAATAAAAAGGGAAAAATCATAGGTAGAAAACAAAAAGGAATATCAACAAGGGGCTACTCATTATATTTTTTTTCATCGCATTTTTTTTCCCGAAGATTAGACCGAATCTAGCACGCCTGTTCCCTTTGGAAACTTCCAATAGCTATCAACACTTCTTTTGCTGATTGAAAACAACAACAAAATAAAACAAACAAAACACAGGTAAGTACAGGCAAAGCATCGACTGCTTCTGCTATTTTTCCAACGAACACAGGTAGAGCACAAATCGGTTTTGCATCTACATTTTTTTGCGAAAACAGGCAAAAGAACATAGCAGAACATAGGATAACACAAGCAAACACAGGCAGAGCATCGACAAAGCGCTGAACACCTTTGTTTTTTTTTTTTGGCGAATAGAAAAAAACAGATTGGCGCTCTTTGCTGACTGAGAAACAAAAAAAGAAGGAAAAACCGACTAAAGTGTTGTCCATAAGCTTTTGACTTTTTCGAGAATAAGGTATTTATACTTGTTTATAGGTAAAAATACCATATTAACCCTGTTCTTTACTGGAAATTCTAGTCATGTCCCCAAACAGGCGAATTTACCTATTGTCCCTGGTCTTTTCAGGTATTTACAGTCATATCTCACAATGTTCATTTACTAACTTACCCCTGCTTTTAATTTGATTACCTGTATTGTCCCTGTGTTAAAAAATTACTGCAGTGCCATTTATCTTTGCTAAATTTTACTTATGTATCCCTAATTTACAGTGATAGTCCTTGTTTTTCTGGTAATTTCAAAAAAGACTTGCACTCAATTTTTTTTGACACATGGTCAGTTTTTTGATATTTTGCAGAAAACCCTGTTTCCTTTAAAATTCAGTTTACTTGTAGATTTTTTTTATTCGCAGTTTTCTATTATAAACCTTTCTGAAATTACAGAAAACACTTATTTTATAGTTTTGAATTATGAAAGTTATATTTCATATACTTTTGGCTAATGCTCTTCAGATTATCTACTTGTTGAATGTGAATCTATTCTTATCATATCTTACCATTTTTAAAAATATACATAATCAAATACAGAAAAATGACAAGGTGCGTGTCACTGAAATAGCCAAAATCGACAAACTTAATGGCATAAACTTTTACATTTGAAAGAGGAGGATTCCTCTTGTTCTAACATTGGAGGGCATCAAGAATGCGCTCACTTTTGAAATGAGAGATCTTGATACTGCAACAATTGACGAGGTCAAAACCTCGTATAAAAAATACAAAATGGACAACATGTTGGCCAGAACCATCATGTTAACTTATATGGATGATGATCTCATTAGAGTATTTGAAGATTACCCTACAACTAAGTTCATGTTTAAAGCTATTTCTAAGAAATATAACATCACTTTTGAAACCTACATTTAACTTTTGTTAGAACAATATAATACATGTACGAAAGAAAATTATAATGTTGTTGACCATGTCAACAAAATGATTGTTATGGCCAATGACCTGGCAATTATTGGGAATATAATTCTTGACCGGAAACAAATATCTACCATTTTGCATAGTCTACCATCTTCCTGAAAGATGGTATAAACATCTCTTAAGTTAAACTCTAAAAACCCAACCTTGCAGGAGCTTTCTGTTTAATTAAAACTTGACCAGCAACACATGCAACAAGACATAAAAAGTGAATTACACTTCGCTAAAGATGGTCCCTCTCGAGGCTATAGCCTTTACATATGCCCATAATTTAAGAAAAAATATTTTAAAGGCAATGACAAATTTGATAAGAAAAGAGGTCAAACATTCTACAAGCCATAGGCAGCGGCTTCACAAGTGAAGTACTTAAAATATGGAAAACCTGGACACTTAAAGAGAGATTACAAGAGTCGGTCAACCAATAACACTGGTAGGAATAACAAAAATAATCAGCAAAAGGAGATGCGAGATATAATATGCGTGATATCAGAATGCTCTTATGTAGACCAAGTTCTTTCGGTTGGTGGGTGAACTCTGAGACAACACGACATATAACAATGACTAAGGAGAGAATGGTAGACATGGTCGAGTACCAACCTTGTGAACATCGGGTGTACATGGGCAACAACACTTACTATGATGTTATAGGTATTGGGACCAATATGATTGAAACTTCTAAAAATAATATATTATTGTACAATGTTCTATTTATACTATCCATGAGGTACAATTTAGTGTCTGTCCCAGCCCTAGTTGCCAAAGGTTTTGAAGTTAGATTTCACCCAGGGAAAGTCAACATGGAAAAACATGGATGTATTCTATTTGATAGTATTTTTGACAAAAATCATAGACTATTTAAAATCAATGATTTTGATATAAATAAAGTTTCATCACTTTCTGCTTATATCAATAATGTCTTCCATGTGGACGTAAATGTCTGGAAAGGAAAGAAATCAAAGTTAGCTATTTATCTACATTTGATATGATTGTTGATCCTTTAACAAAGGGCATACCAGAGAAAATGTTTTCGAAACATGTATCCTGTATAGGATTAAGATATGTCTAACAAAGATATATGTTTGGATAAAAAACTAAAAAAATATAACTCATTCTAAGAATATTGATGCAAGAAAAATACACCAATAGTGAGAGGCTAAATCCTACATCTTGATTTGTTTCGCATGACCAAGTAAGAGATGTTGATCTTATGAGATTTTCGTGGCCATGTTTCATGGATGGTCTCACCTGTTGAAGAGAGAGGTGGGCCCACTCTCTCCCTAACAGGTGAAACCGCCCAGGTCGAGGACCTTATCCAGAATAAAACTCTTCATTCTGGATAAGTTCAAGGTGAAACGACGTAGCAAATTCATGTTGGGTTAGTGACCACCCAAGAGGGAGTAAACCTCTCCGCATACAACTCTCTCTTTTATAAAGTGGAGAGAGGGTTCACTCACCAACATTGCACATTTGAAGTGAGTAACCCCCCCCCCCCCCCCCAAACATCCATTTAGTTTGGGTCCTTTATGAACTCAACCTCTATTGGAGTACGCAAAAAAATGAGTTGAGCTTAACACCTCATATTTAGTTCATTCAAATTGTTTATCAGCTCTATTTGCACTTGATTTGTAAAGGACGGGGGGGGGGGGGGTAGGGATAAGAAAAGCCACAAAGGATCCTAACCATGCATGACCCCATAACAATAAGTTCTCAAGAGGCCTGAATCTCACCTTGATAAGTCTCAATCCAAATTTTAACCCGACAAGGGCTAGAATGAAGTGTCAACATGTTAGAGCTTAGATTGAGTTGGACTTAGTAGGACCTAGTCGGCGATGTCTACCCAGATAATGCATATGGGCGGAAAAATGTTTTTTTAAGGATTTTTTTGCTTTATGCAACTTTCATGAGAAAGTGCTAAGCTGAAAGTGTCATGGTAGCATAAGTGGGCTTCATTTTTCTGACCTCTTACCACTTTTTATGTGTAAATCCTGAAAGCAGGTTATATGCCCCCCCCCCCCCCAAACAGGGCATCTCATGTTCGGGGGTCCCAAAAAGCACCACGTATTTAAGTCTGTGCATCTCGTTTTCCCATGTTTGTCAGCATTAATTAGCATTGGAGTTTGATGCGATTGCAAAGACTTAATTACCCTCTCCTCCATTGGTGCCCAAAAAAATAACGATTGTAGAAAAGGAGTGATTGTAAAGACTTAAGTGCCTCAAAGATGATTATTTAAGACTCAGTCTCTGCACTGCAGGATTATCCGAGAAAAAAATCTCTCCTGGAGGAGGCCATGAACATCAACCCTCTCACTCTCTCTCTCCCTTCTCTTTCTGCTTCTGTGCACATCCAGTAGAAGATCCTACATTGCTCCATCAAGCACCGACTGACCTGCACATTGACTGTTGTGGAGCCTGATTCAGAGTTTTTATCCTTACAGGAGGAGGGTTTGGGGGCTCCTCCCAGCGTGGGTAGCATCATTCAACTAAATGAGTTGTGGATCCTAATTCAGAGTTTTTACCCTTACAAGAGAGGGGTCTGAGGGCTCCTCCCATCGTGGGTAGCATCATTCCACTTGAAGAGTTGTGGAGCATGATTAAAAGTTTTTACCCTTACAGAAGAGAGGTCTGAGGGTTCCTCCCAGCGTGGGTAGCATCATTCAACTTGATGAGTTGTGGAGCTTGATTCAGAGTTTTTGCCCTTACAGGATGAGGGTTTGGAGGCTCCTCCCAGCGTGGATAACATCATTCAACTTGATGAGTTGTGGAGCCTGATTCAGAGTTTTTGCCCTTACAGAAGGGAGGTTTGGGGGCTCCTTCCAGCGTGGGTAACATCGAAATGAACCTTAATCGTTTTGTCAATGGTGATCCAACGAAACGATGGTGAGCCGGCGATCCGATGGTCATCCGGCAAAACAAACCTGAGCCATAAAAAAAATCTGTTTAAACTTTTCATCGTCATCGTCTTCTTCTTCCTTCTCCGTAAAACACTGTAAAACCCTCTCACTCTTTAGAGAAGAAATCAAGGGAGGTAAATAGTTCCTCCTGGAGAAGGCCATGAACATCAACCCTCTCACTCTCTCTCCCTTCTCTTTCTACTTCTGTGCACATCCAGCGATTTGAAATATGATCTCCGGTTAGGGAGATATGGCCCTGACAAGTTGGTCCTAATTCCGGTAGCGATTTACAGCGATTTGCTTACTGAATAACACTACAAATCGTATAGTGATTTGCGAAAGACACTACAAATCGCTATAGTGAGATCCAACAACATTATAAATCGCTGTGGGGCTTGATGGAGACCCAAAAACACTACAAATTGCTATAGTGATTTGCGAAAGACACTACAAATCGCTATAGTGATTTGCGGAAGACACTACAAATCGGTGTTGGAAGACCGAATAACACTATAAATCGCTATGAGGCTTGTTGGAGACCCGAAAACACTACAAATCGCTGTAGGAAGGCCCGACAATACTATAAATCGCTGTTGGGAGGCCGAATAACACTATAAATCGTTGTTGAGCTCGTTAGAGACCCGAAAACACTACAAATCACTGTAGGAAAACTTGACAATACTACAAATCGTTGTTGGAAGACCGAACAATACTATAAATCGACGTGCAACTCGTTGGAGACCCGACAATACTAAAAATCGCTGTAGGGGAGTCATTGAAAAAATTGTGGGAAAGAAACAGAAAAAGAAAAATAGAAAAATCGTGGGAAGGGGTGTTACGAAAACCTCAAGCAAGAAACAACCGAAGGAAACATAAGCCCCACAATTAAACAAAACACGTTATTACTCTTTTTCGATAGTTAAAAGAGGGATCCGCGCCGGGGGGGGGAGCTCCCAGACTCCCCTCCTGTAAGGGCAAAAACTCTAAATCAGGCTCCACAACTCATCAAGTTGAATGATGCTACCCATGCTGGGAGGAACCCCCAAACCCCCTCCTGTAAGGGCAAAAACTATGAATCAGGCTCCACAACTCATCAAGTTGAACAATGCTATAGTCAGTGTGCAGGTCAGTCGATGTTTGATGGAGCAATATAGGATCGTCTGCTGGATGTGCACAGAAGTAGAGAGAGAAGGGAGAGAGAGTGAGAGAGTTGATGTTCATGGCCTTCTCCAGGGGGAACTCTTTGTCTCCCTTGATTTCTTCTCTAGAGAGAGAGAGAGTTTTACAATGTTTTACGGAGAAGGAAGAAGAAGAAGATGACGATGAAAAGTTCAAACAGACATTTTTGATGGCTTAGGTTCATTTCGCTGTGTAGACTTTGAAGAGTCAACATCATCCCCGACTTTCTGGATGAAGGACATGTTTATCCTTTTTTTGAATCGTTTGTTTTTTTTTTGAATGAAGGGCATTTTTGTCATTTTCTCAAACCATCGTTTTATGAGAAGAATAGCAAGAAAGGATACTTAAGTCTTTGCAACCACACCAGACTCCAATGCTAAATAATGTCAACATACACGGGAATACGAGCCCCATGTGCTTGTATACGTGGTGCTCATTCAGACCCCCGAACAGAGACGTGGGATTCAGTAAATCATCGGGGGGAGAACATACACCACCCTCTCGTAAATCCTTGCGGACCTCCCTTTTACCTTCTTATTGTTGGCAGGACTTTTTAGAAATCCGTGCCCCTTCGCATAAAAGGCATTGCCCCCTTTCACGGGAGTTAAAACAAAGGAAGCAGATCAGGTCATGCTGAACATGAGCGTTTTTGCTCGTGCTGACATCGTGGCCGTCCGTTTGCATTTTGGATGAATGCCACGTGGTTTTGTAGACTTTTGAGCTTTTTAAAATGCAAATCTGATGGCCACGATGTCGGCATGAGCAAAAACGCTCATCTTCAGCATGACCTGATCTTTCTCCTAAAACAAATGGACCCTAAGAAACGTTAGGGGCCAATGTCGACGTAAAATAAGAGTGAGCTCCCTATTTTATGCGCCCACATATGCACAATAGGTATGCTTTGAGCTTTACATTGGGACTGTTGGGTCGGGTATCCAACCGAATCCAAAACGGACTACCCAAGCCGAGCATAAAAAATGTCGTTCCAAGGTATTATTTGGGGGTCTACCTGAACCCTACACGGGAAATATGCAGGTCAAGTTTGGGTTGTCATTTTTATATCTGACCTTACCCATTTAACCAGAGTATTTTAATGAATATAAGCTACCAACGGAGCCCCCTCTTGTCTGGTAGGAGCAGACAGTGCACGTCACCTTGTGTTGGGAAGTTGCGGGTTCAAAATCCAATGGTACAGTTGTATAACTGGTTGGGGTCTGCCTAACCCCAGCTTGCCTATAAATAAAAAAGAATATAAACTCTTTAAAATTATGCAGATTTGAGTTTAGGATTTCATTTTCTTGACTTGATAAACCCGAATCCAGTAACTAGCTATTGGGGTGGGTTTGAGTGCATGCTGATGGGTCTGGTACCTGACCTGTTGGCAGCCCTAATTGAGATGTGTGATTCAAAATCCAACTTCAATGGTATGAGTGAAGGATTAGGTGGATCTCCAGTCTTATAAGTCCCAGCTCATCAAAGGAAAGTTGGGTCAGGCAATGAGCCTTGTCATCTCCACCGTCCATTTTAGAGATTAGTGTGGCCCACTGCAATGAGAGTGAATCAGGTACAATCACAACTATAGGTGCAAATGGATCGGATTTGGTTATACCTCTAATGCAAATCTAACACTTTATTTCCAGATACAGATCATTAAAGTAAGATCCAAAAAAGGTATTCAGATCTGGTTCAAATTTACATATTTGGCTAATTTCGGATTAGTGCTCTATGTTAGATCTATGTTCGGATTTGGATCTAAGCCAATCTGTTTGCACATTTTACTTGTTAAAGCCTTGATTAATTGACTAGGGATGTCAATTAATCGGATTTCATTTAGTTGTGTTTGATAAGCCAAAATCATATTCAATTATAATCGGATGCAGATATGGTTTTGATTTTTTGCTATCGGAGAAACATCCAAAATTTGATAAATATCCGAATCTGTTTACATGTAAAAAAGCAGGTTCGGTATTTCACCATCCGAATCCGAATCCTAATCCAAATTTGAATTTATTTAACCAACATCCGATTAGTTGAATATGGTCGAACCATTTACATCCCTAATTTTGGTCTTCTTCTACTGGGTCCAGTATTGCCATTTACATTTTAGAACTGGACTTCTTACATCATCGGATCTTATCCAGATTCCGATTCAGCTTCAGATGGACGGCACACAATTCATGTTAGGATGTTACTCCCAAACAGATCTTATTGAAAAGGAAGGAAGCCTTTTTGATCTGATAGAGATCTGTTTCTTGCCTTGTTGGGTGTTGGGGGGTCGGAAGGTTTGAGCTTCGCTAGGCTTCAACAGCGTTGATGGAGATGAAAAAGGAAGTCTATCATGAGAAGCAACGCCTGCAATTCTGCCTCTTGCATGCTCTCAACAATCTCCTGCAGGTCTCTCTCTCTCTCTCTCTCTAGACGATAGACATGTTAAATCTGAAATCTGAATCCCCCATCAAAGTTTTGGGTATTTATAAGAAGATGGTATTAATCTTTATGGGTATCTTGTTTGAGTTTGGCCGTGATGAGAAGATGTATTCATTCAGCGAGTTCAAAAAAAAAAATCGTTGTTTTTCATCGAACCGTGCTTTAATTTTAGTTGCACGATGAGATGCTTCAACCAAATTTAGTTTAGTTTGAGACCAACCATGATGGTGGTATTGGTCCTCAAGATGAATGGTGAAGATGGTGGTGAACTGCAGAATAATAGATTCTCTCATAAACAGATGCATGCTTGGGTTTGTGTTTGTGCGTGTATTATGCAAATAGGGTTCTAATTGACAAAAATAAGGTAGCAGGGGAGGGAAGAAAAAAAAAAGTTCCCTTGTGTTTAGACTTAGACCAATAATTTTACTATCAGAAAACATTCCGTGCTTCTGAAAGCATCCGTATGTCTTATTATTTATCCCATAGAAGGAAACTCATCGCTTCCCCGAAAGTAAGGGAAGCTTTGGGAGACCCGCTTCCAAAATATGGGAAACTCGATTCCCTTTAGCGGGGAGCCCGCTTCCTCTTCGTTTCCCAAATTGATTCCCTTTAGCTTCCTTAAAGTTTCCCTCTCGCTTCTTGTCAATTCCCCCTAACTTCTTACGTTTTTCAAACTAGAAAATTGTAAATTTTTTTATAACAAGCTTGCATGTTGGTTTTATATTGTTTTATATACATGTTCATGTCATTTCTTATTTGCTTCTGCCCGTGCCTCATATTGCATTTTATGTATTTCCTTTTAAATTTAATGCACTTGCATAATCTTTTCATAACCGTATCTAGCTTCCCGCTTCTTACTACTTTTTAACACTCTCTTCCTCGCATATCCATTTCATTTCCTGGTAACTATGACTTATCCCGTACCTCAAGAAATCACTCATTGGCTCTTATTCATAAGGTTTCTTTCTCCAGGTCTGAAGTGCTTCCCACCTAGGAGGCGATCCAACCATCCACTTATCCAGAAAAAAGGGGATGAGTTGGAATATTGTATCCAAGACCATAATGCAGTATCCCAACTTGTTCCGCATTGTGGAAGAATAGATGCATCCAAGTTCCTTTGTCTGATACCTTAACATAAAGAAAAACATGGTCCTAGCCTTTAATGTTCTTCTCTTGCTTAAAAAATTGAAGCTGCAGAGGCCACCCTGTTAGCTATTCCAAAACTATGCCCTTTTTGAGATTGTCTGAGTTGAAATTGAACTCCAGAGGATCCTAGTCACAGACTGCAGGACCTTTGCTGACCTCTGTTAGGCATATAGACCCCTTGATACATTCTATGAGCATGAGTCTGAGAGTTTGTCAAGTCCCAAACCGCAAAGATGACTGTATATGCACCTTTTTCTACAAATTCATGACCACCATCCTTTATCATTAGATCAGTGCCTGGTGATATTGTAATCCATCCTAACCTCTATTCTGTGCAAAGCTTGTCACATGGAAAATGTGTAAATAAGTTGCGCACATGTCATACAGTTGGTTACTTGTGTAGAAATAGAAAAAATTAAATATTCAAATCGATTAGGCATTGTAACTGCCGTGATTTGTGAAGTTCATGTGGTGACACTGGAGAAGAAGAATGTATGTTGGTCTGTACAAGAATAAAGTTAAAGAGAATAATTGATTTGTGCTCAAAGCATGTCTGGCATGTATGAGAGGGAGAAGAATCTTTGTAGTATTTGTGTTTGCTGCTAAATATTTTGAGGTTTATCCATTCAAATGTGTTATGGTTTAAAGGGGATTTGTCTAGGTTTACATTTGTTGCTTTAAACTTAGATTTGCATGGTTTTTCCAAGAAACAAGTGTTTATTTATTTTTTTAGTGATTTTGTAGATGATTTCAAGTTTTAGAAGTCTGGTTCATTTTCTGAGTTGATGAAGCTTGGATTTTTCATTGTAATTTTTGGTTAGTTTCAATGAGATGAACACTCGTTTCTGGTTATTGTTGTTAATCAGTATGAAGGGAATATATAGTACACACACATCGATCACTTGAACGTTCCTGATAATGGAAAACTGGCATCTTTATACAGGGTGTTACATCAAACCAAACAGTGCCACTGCTTTTCTACAAAGATACATGATGCATTGTGAAATTTGAAGGTAGTATTTGAATCCCTCAGATTTGTGGTTGTAGGGATCAGATTTGGCAATGGTTCTACACCAAACCCGAGCTGCTCAAACACTGAATTTTAGATACCCACTTTTCAGGGATCTGGAATTCATTTTTTAGGCCAAATTCATGTATCCCTGGCATGACCTCCTTTGGGGTTTGACCAGAGTTACATGAATTTGTGATATTTGATTATTAAATATGATATTCATTGCATTGAAATGCACCCGAAGATTGTCCCACATGAACATGAAACTTGTCCTGCTAATTGGGCATGCTCGGGATGGTAGCCATCCAAATACACTTAAAAGTTGAACTAGCTTTGAATGTTGTGCTGCCAGAAACTGGCTCTTTATCTGGAATTTGTGTTTTTATTGATCTTTCATCCTCACCATTATGGTTCCTTGTTCTGCAATTACACAAGTCTTTAAAAGCAGCAAAATGTTCTCTGGTTCTTGAACACTCCTCTGCATTCTCGTATTCTTTTTTGCTTGTTATAACATAAACGTATTGTTATCCTGTTAATATATATAAGTTATCTGACTGTGATCAACATTTAGGCATTGGTTCAGTAGATATCTTTTGTTCCATGATTTCGAAATTATTGTCTAATATGATCTTGTCTGAAAATATGAATTTACATGCCTCACATGTAATAATTGGTTTTCTTCTTGAACATATCATATTTAATGTCCTTTTTGTAGCTTAGGTAAAGGAATCATTCTCAAAAGAAGATTTGGATGCTATTGCCGACAAACTGGCACTTGGTGATTTAAATGAAGATGGTTGGAGTTTTCCTTCTATAATATGGAAACCCCACCGCAACAGCTTGACTGGTAACTATGATGTAAATGTTCTGATTGCAGCCCTTGAGGGAAAAGGGAAGAAGGTTGTATGGCATGATCACCGGAATGGATCATCTACTATCAACCTTGATCAATCTCCAGATATTTTAACTGGTTTGATGCTCAACATTCCAGTGAAAAGGTTTGGTGGGCTTTGGAATGGTCGGCACTGGGTTGCAGTACGGAGAATTGATGGCCTATGGTATAACTTGGACAGTGATCTTCGTGAGCCTGTAGTTTTCAAAGATGATGACGAAACAAAGGAGTTTTTGGATTCCATTCTTATTCTGGGCGGAGAGATTTTAATCATCTTGGAAATCAGAGGGTGAATCAGCAGTTTCTTTTACACTTGTTATGGCATTCTTAAAAAAATCAAGGCATGCTGTTAAAATAAGTCATCTTTGTAGGTGTTCGACTGTGTTGCTTGGGTTATTCCTGTTTATTTCATGTCTTTTGGTTTTAGTGTTTTCAATTCTTGTTCTTCCTGATGTAACTTTCAAGAAAAGTAGCTCGGTTCCCGTCAAGGGAATGAGATTCAGGGAAAGGTTTAAGGTTGGTGGTCTTGGTCTGCTTGGTGAAAAGATGGTTGAGTTGCTCGGCCCCGATCTTCCTTTTACAGTTTTTGTACCATCAGAGCAAGCATTTGAGGAGGTTTTGAAGATGCAGGCTAACAGCACTGGTGATACACAGAAGGCAAATGAAAGGGATGTTGTTCTTTCTCGTATATTAGGTTTCAGTGCTGTTCCTGAGCATTTGTTGTCAGTTGCAATGTCACTTGGGCAAGAGGTTTCTGTGTACTCGATTTCTGGACTTAGGTTGGATGTTACAAAGGCTTCTAATGGAGTTCTAGTGGTTAACAATGTGCCCTCCAAGTTGGTTGATCTCAGAAGAGGAGAGGTCATTGTGCACATCATAGATGGGGTGATCATGGATGCAGAGTTTGAGCAGTCCGTCAGGCCGGATGCTGAAGATGATTAGCTTGTGGGATGCTAGATTTGGTATTTCCACTAGAAGGAACTTTTTTCTTTGGTGGTGCATTTGTTGTATTTTATTTTGAAAGGTATATATATATATATATCATTTGCCAGAAGCCCAATCTCTTGCAGCAAGATAACTGGGGTCTACTTTTTTTTCTTTTTGTTTTTATTTATCACCCGAGAAACTCCATCTGGGCTCAAAGACCTGGTTTCGCTGGCTCAGCCTGCCATACGTACGCTTGTCGGCCTAGAGACGTAGAACTCTGAGACTAAGACCCTTTCACACAGGCCCTATACTGGACGTTGCCTTGTGCAAGGGAGTGATGCTTGCAAGAATCGAACCTGGACTGCCCGTCAGATGGTGTAGGCCCCGCCCTATTATGCCAATCCCCCAGGGGTTAACTGCGACAGGTTCAACAACCGTTGAAACCGACAAACAAGACAAAGAACACATAAGCCAAAAATAGACACAAAATACAGATAAAATCCGAGGCGATCAGTCCGGATCCGAGGGAGGCCTTAGCGGCAAGTGGCGTTGAAGATCCGGAAGGCATATGCGTAACGGTGCGTATACATCCGCCAAAATATAATTTACTAACTTGTTGAAATTAACCGGGGTCTGCCTGAAAATAGCATTGTTGCGCGACATCCAAACGGCCCACAAGAGAGCAACCAAGTTCTCCAAATGATCCGCCAACTTTTACATCTACGAACTGGCTGGGGTCTCCACAAGAGGTCTACAACGAAAGACTCCTGGCGCACGGACACGACCGGTTTATTCTAGGTACCCTTAAAGATATCTTGAAAGACCTGACATTCACAGAATAGGTGCAACGCAGATTCCTCGACCCTCTCGCAGAGAACACATTTACTCACAATACAGAAACCTATAGACTTGAGGAAGCTATCTGTCTGCACCCGATCATGCAAAATAAGCCAAGCAAGGAAGCGCGCTCTCGGAGGAGGACCTTTGCCCCAGATAATTCTCATCTGGAACCGATTCACACCTGCCGGAAGGAGAGAAAGGTAGGTGTCTTTAGTGCGAACGGAGCCATTCGGGGTGATCGCTCTACAAAGGAACTGGCTCTGAGCGACGTCGTCGCCCTCACCACCCCACACAGCAGACCAAGCTTGAATCCACGATCTCCGCAGATGCGAAATGGGCGACCTAATTGCGTGCCGACCCCCAAACAAAGACTCCACTGATCCATATTTAGCCTGAAGGAAATTCGCACAAGGGGACCCCAATTGATGCACAAGCCAACTTTGCTTAACAACCAGGACAATACTTCTTAACCTAGAGTCCGAAATCCCCAAACCCCCTCTATTCTGCGGTAGCCTTATCGTTTCCCAACCCACAAGGTGACGTTTTTTATTGTTACCTTGCCCAGACCACAAAAACCTGGTCAATACTCTAGAGAGCTTTTTATTGATCCCCACGGGCATAAGGAACATAGACATAATGAATTCTGGCATCGCATTTAAAACATGCTTGATGAGAGTAAGTCTGCCGGCAATCGAAAGGTAGGAGGCCTGCCAAGTCGCAATTTTAGTCTGAACCTTTTGGAGAGTGGCGTTCCAAGCAACTGATGGAATCCGTGAGAGCTGGAGCGGCAGACCAAGGTAGGAGAAAAACTTATCCGAAGTGGCACACTGAAAGATCTTCTGCCCAATGGCCTGCATATGCGGGGGAACATTGATCATGGAAATGCAACACTTATCATTGTTTAGCGAGAGACCCGACATCGATAGGAAGAAGAGGATGATTAGCCTGACTCTTAACATCTGTTCGATGGATCCAACGCCGAAAACAATCATATCATCAGCGTAAGTAAGAATATTGCTCTGGAACTCCTGAACTCCTAGTGGCTTAATAAAAACACACCCCACGGCCCTCTTGAGCAAGACTACAATGCCTTCAGAAACGACGTTAAAAAGCAGAGGGGACAAGGGGCATCCTTGCCGAATACCACGCCCAACCTTGAACTGCTTACCACAGGCCCCGTTAATCTGAATTTGGGATTGTGCATTAGTGACCAACTCACGCACCCAGCTAGAGAAGCGTCGACCAAATCCAAAGTTCTCCAACATGTGAAAGAGGAAAGGCCAGTGCACCGAGTCATACGCTTTGTGGAAGTCAAGCTTCAGAGTAAAGAACGGCCTCCCGCTGGACTTCATAGAGTGAACCACCTCTGTGGCCAAAATAAATGAATGTTGCAGCCGTCTATGGGGAATGAAGGCAAATTGAGCATCTGAAAAGATCTGATTAGCGACAGATCGCATCCTGGTAGCCAATACCTTGGCGATGATTCAATAGATACCCCCTAAGACCGAGATAGGACGGTACCGCGCTATGTCCACCGACGTAGCGTCTTTCGGAATAAGAGATACAATGGCCAGGTGATAGATAGATGGTAACCGACTGTTGCGGTGGAACTCAGCGAACATACTCAGAATATCACCCTTAACACACGTCCAAAAGGTGCGATAGAAGTCCACAGGATAACCATCAAAACCAGAGGCTTTCCACCCGGACAAAGTTGTAACTGCCGCAAAGATTTCGTCTTCCGAAAAGGGCACCTGCAAAGACTTGGATAACACATGGTCGATGCAACGAATGAAGTCCGTACCCATCGATCCACCGGCCGAGGGGTTTCTGGCATAAAGCTTGATGAAGAAATCAGTCACCGCTGGTAGAACTTGATCCCCAGAGTGGTAAACACCTTCAATGCATATGGAAGGAATGGCATGCCTGCGATGCCTATGAGAGGCAACAGAGTGAAAAAAGCGAGTATTTCCGTCACCCGCTTTAAGCCAAATAGCACGAGACCGCTGCCTCCACCGAATCTCCTCTTTCATGTGCCACGACCGTAAAAGCAGAGTCAGCTCTGCGGATCTAGCGTTCAGGCAGACAATACCTGAGTTCGACATGGAGGCCGAGTCTGAGAGAGACTGGTGGATCGACGACAGCTCACGCTCCCAATCCTCTATATGCTGAAATTTACTGATATGCCTCGAGATAAGCCATGATTTAATTGCTCGAGACAAGCGGCGACACTTAACCACACAACGAGTAGCCGCCCTAGCTGCGGTGCACGAGCCACACCAAGATAGACGGACTACAGACTCAAAATCTGGCTCTGTGATCCACCATTGCTCAAATCTGAATTTGATGTGGCGGAAGAAACCATGCCCCCATCAGATGACCAACTGACTATGGTCAGAGACAGATGGAGAGAGAAGACAACATGAGAGGTCATTTAGCGAGGTCAGCAGAACAGGAGAGACGAGAACACGGTCAAGCAAGCGGTAGCATGGGCGAGCGCGATGATTGGACCAAGAGAAAGCTTCACCATGATGCGGAACAGAATATAGTTGGTTTGATTGAATGAAATTTTGGAACCCAAGCATAGAAGCCGAGCAGGAGATAGGATTACTCGAGTCGGAGGAGGACAACAGGCAATTGAAATCGCCCATGATGAGGTGCTGGTCCCCAAAAGACAGAAGGATCCTATTCAGGTCCTCCCAAAACTCCTCTCGACGGCTCGGTCGGTGCGGATCGTACACCATGGTGACCACTGTTGGCATCGGCTTAGCTGGAAGGGGAATGGCGACAGATAGAGAAAATGTGCCTTCATCAAGCTGGTAGGCTCCAAGGGACGGCCTCCCAAGGACAAGGATACCGCCTGCAAATAGCAACGATGGCTTGAAGAAAGACACTGCGTCACGCCAGATCTCAGATACTACTGAGCGACAAACCTCTGCCATCTTGGTTTCACAGATAGCGACAAGGTCAGGGTTTTTCTGCCGGATCCAACTAGCAAGGAACATGCGCTTCTGAGGGCAATTCAAGCCCCTGATATTCCAGCATAGAATCTTCATGTCAAGAAATCAGGAAATCCCCGCGGAGAGCGGATCCGCGCAGAACGCCTTGGAGATACCCCAACCTGAGATGCAGAGACCTTCGAAGACCGTCGCCTACCCCTAAGTGAGGCACCCTCTCGCCCCGACCGAGAGCTCTCTCTGATTGCCGACGAGGACCGCGCAGAGACTGGAGGAGGATCGGAGGCACCAACGTCCACCAACGGCAAATCCTCGATGATAGCAGCGAACGACTCCTCCATCATGATATAGATGTTGTGCAACTGCGACTGAGAGAGCGATAAATGAAGACGCCGAGCTGCTACGTCCACTGAACAACCCAAAAAAGAATATAGGTGGTTGCATTGAGAATACTGATCGACCAGTGAAGACGCTTGCTGAACTGGAGGAACATCTTGCCCACCGAAACCTGACTCCCTGAGTGGATGTAGCACGATAGGAGATGAGTGTGGTCCGACAGCTGCGAAGGAAGGAGGTGTAGGGATGAAACTGCATGAACTTTGACGTAACAGATAGGGGCAGCAACGATCACCGATAGCCGACACCACGAACGAGGACCCCTCTACGAGCAAGCAGCGTATACTAGGCGGGGCCAGATCACCATTCAGACGCCGATAAGAAATCCCCACAGATACTACACACGTCGAGACCTGAGTCGATGACCGAAGCAAGCACACCCGACCAGAGCAAACCTCGATAGAAGGAGAGACGCCAAAGCCCCTAGCCCTAGAAGCCACCGAGATGCCAAAGCCCAGAGCCCTGGTTGCCACTAAAAGAAAGGATGCATCGCACCACTCAACCAGTCTCCGAGCCCTCAAAAACCAGTTGGGGGGCGATCGAAGCCTAACAGACCTGATAACACCGCCAGACCCCCCGCAAACGAGCTCACTGCCTCGAAAAAGCTCATCAATAGGGAGTGAAACAAAAGGATGATAGCCGCAAACACCACCCCCCAGACAAGCCCCAGCTGCCCAAGCACCTCGGGGTGCCCCCCAAAGGCACCAATCCATACCGGCTCTCGAGTCCCTCAAAAGATAGGCGGCAAAAGATGACAGCAGCATGGAAATTGAACGGGGCAGATAAAAGCTGCATGCAGGCCCCAAGAAAGGCTGGATAGAAAGCTGCAACATATAAGCCGGCACACGAAACTGAGGACCATCATGGAAAAGACCCACGGGTGATATAGCCTTGAAAGACGAGCGGATAGCGTTCCGCGACCCCTTAGAGATCTCAGCTTTGCACGAGAGCCTAGCAACGACCGAAGACGGCGTCACCAAGGCCAAGGATAGCAACGATCCTTGAGCGACGCTAAACCCACGCACCCTCCCAATGCAAGAACACCTAGCACGAGGGCGAGGGAAAGCGAAGGGACAACCCACCATTCTTCTGGCCTCAAAGATGCCTCGGGTAGCAGAGAAAGGGTTAGCAAAGGATAAAAAACGCCTGCTAGTAGAGCTCATAATACCCTCAAATCCCACTGAATACCTAGGCGACCTCCCATACTTGCAAGAAACACAGAAAGGAGACCCCGAACATCCGGCGGCGTCATACGAGGGCGCATGGACATGCAAAGCATCGCATGATCCAGGGGGAGCGAATTGTGCTAGATGATCACCTTGTCGGACCCGACTCGAACCAAGCATAAATCGCTTACCCGTGAACGGCATCGGACATGACAGCGGCAAACGCGTTGACACCCAAAAAGACCCGATCTTGATGGCCAGAACGGAAGAGGAGGGGTCCTGCAGTTCGGCGACTCTCACCCAAGGCGAGAAGGAGGCCTTGCACCGCGAGCTCTTAACCTTGGACGAAACCCGATCGCAAGGAGGAGGATGGCTGATAGCACTAGAGCGCCTGCATACTGGGTGGCGCCTGGAACGAAAGGGCGAGGCACAATGAAGGCATGTGTGACGCTTACGGAAATTGAGCGCCAAACAAGCGGCACACCACCAATCACCCGGCTTAGCCTGTAGGAGACGCGAACCAGAAATGCTTCTTGAGAAGGACCGCTGCCATGAAGGCGAAACCTCCTGCCAACCGTGGGAGCTGCCTGAACAGGGATAGCAGCGGTAGAAAAATGGAGCTCTAAGACGAGCACCAATGGAGCAAGCCCTTAGTGCTTCAACCCTGACGGCCCGCACGAAGCGACGAACGTCTCGAGGAAACAACGAACCGGAGGCCAGACAAGAATCGAGCACTTCTGAAAGCGAGATAAACAAACGGAACGATAGGCGGAATGGGAGGGCAACAAGGACACCTCGACGACGCAAGGCAAAAGCGAGCCCCCATTCGTTCAAGGCCTCTAGGATTGAAGACAGAGCTAGCTGGTTGGACCGCATAGAGAGTGAGGGGCATAAGCCCCAGAGGAAGGGGGAAGAGGGTGACATTGAGCCAGGCAGAAAATTCACGCGAACCTCATCCTTTGAAATACAACACTGGGATACAAGAGAGAGAGAGAGAGAGAGGCCTACGTTAAGGTAATCCTTTGAAATACTTTGGTATTGCTCCGGAATCAGAATATCAATAAAGAATGAGAGCGCAATGAGAGAGATGGTTGGAACGGAAAAGAAGGACAACACTGGGATACAAGACAAGCCTACTCTGTGAATTGAAGCATACCGCCACTTTTTCGTTCATTGAACAAACATTGGCTTCCCACAAATTTCCGTCAATGAGGGCGATCACAAACCAATACCCACGATCACTGACGAAAGGCGAGGCACCGAAGAACGACGAAATCGGTAACAAGATTTTTTGGCTCTTGATCGGTCGGAAATCGGAATCACATTGTGGAGAAGGCCTGGTTTTCTTTGTAGTTTGTATGAGAGAGAGAGGAAATACGGGGGGGGGGGGGGGGGGGGGGGGGGGGGCTGAACCCCTGTCTAAGTGACCGGATTTAGGCATTCAAGCTAAAGGACAGTGCGAGATTGATACTAGGGGTGTGCATCCTTTGCCATAAGGCTGAAACGATAAGGGTGACTTTCTTGGTGGGTCGAGGGGTACCTTGTGGAGCTTTATACTGCAGATACTAAAAGAGGACCATGGTCAATGTGGCATCTCTAGGCCCGTGCCTGTATCAGGAATGTCCGAACCATCACCGTGGTTTCTCCTCGAATAATAAAAAAGGAGAGAGAGAGATCTAACCAACGTTATGATAATTCAATCACAAATCTAGGGAAGGCTGAAAAAATTGCTTCCTTTAGTACAAGATACTGTTGCAATTGTACCCGTCATAAATTTACAATTTACATGAAAAAAAACAGGAGATTCAATAATAGAAAAAGCAACAATCAATCATCACACATACACAATGACAGCCATCCATTAGTCCATCCACCAAAGACACTTAGCCATCTTTAGCCTCTGGTTCCCTGAATATCAACCGGGCCAACCACTGCACAGGACTCGATGATTGAGCTCGTTTTTCCTTCCAGAACCAAATGGCAGCATTGTACTGTTCGTTGCGTATCTTCTGTGTTGCTGTTCTCCAGTCATACTTCTCCATCTCTTCCCTAGCAGCTCTTCCCATAGTTGTTCTCAGTTCTTCACATGAAAGCAGCCTCTGCACTTTGTGAAGGCAATCATCTACGTCACCATGTGTATAGAGGTAGCTTATCTTTCCATCTTGATCTTCAGGAATTATATCTGGTATTCCTCCGGCACAGGCTGCCACCACAGGAACACCTGATGACATGGCCTCTAGCACCACCTGTCCGAGCGTTTCCGACTCTGATGGCATCACAAACACATCGCCGCTTGCATATGCTTGTGATAGTTCCTCCCCATGTAGCATCCCTGTGAAGACAACAGGCATGCCAGAGAACATATTTTCTAGCTCTGGCCTGCAGACAAAACTAGAACATATGAGTTGCAAATTTCATGCATAATTTGCAGATGCTAGTGGGCAAAGCTTCTGCTTACCGGTATGGTCCATCTCCTATAAATGCAATTCGCACAACCGGAAGTCGATCCATCAGCCTACATGTTTTACTATGATTTCAGAAACAATCTCAACTAGATTAGAAGCAGTTCTAGCTCAAAAATTGTAGCTCCATAAGATCATACCTCTTAAGAAAATCCAAGCTCTTTTCAAATCCAAGCCGTCCCACATGAATTATAAGTGGCCTTTCTGGTTCACCATTTCTGATCAGCATAAAAAATCAAAGACTAAGATTTGTGCAATCTGGAAGCACCAAAAAAACCTAGTAAAAGAAAAGGGTATCTTGCTCACGTAAGCCGGATCCGCATCTTTTCGCTTCGGTAACGTGGATGGAAGCTCTGAGAATCAACCCCTTTGTCCCAAAGTCTTAATTTGTGAGCTGAAAATTTAACAAATAGTGAGGAAGAAGGTCCAACAGAAAACAAATTTGCATAAACTTGTAATAGAAGCTTACGTTCAGTTGCATCGGCAGCTAGGAGATCTCGACCAATGGCAACAGAAGGAACCAGAGTAAGATCAGCGGCCTTGTGAAGAAATTCTTCATAATGTAAAGGTAGATTTAGCAACTAAAACTGTTCAAATATTAGGACCAAAAGGAAGATATGAAGTAACAAGTTGACATACTTATGATTGCCCACATAGGCTTCACAAGACAGCTGGATGTGTATCTTGGTATGTATCTGCATCACAGCCACAGTAGGCAGGATTGAGATGAACAACTACTACGCAAAATATTATTAGCATGTAAATGGAAAACTAAACCAGAGATTCTAATGATATTTCAGCACATTCCGGACTCAAGACGGATTAAGAAGAGTCCTATCAGACGTCAGTGAAAGTGGGACTGCAAGGAGCCTTGAGTACTCAAACTTGATACTAAGACTCTCATTCCCCATGCCTAAGTGAACTATGCTTATGCTTTCACTGAATGATCAACTTTAGTACAGAAGGAAGCTACTCACATTGGAACATGAGTGTGATACGACATCACCAAGGGAACACTTAGCATTTTGGCAATAGCTAGTGCACCAAATACCTGGAAGTTCAAAACAGTTAGTGATGGAGAGTAACCATTCACAATATCAAGTTATTCCAGTTTGTTGCATAGCATACCATAACCCCAGGTGATGATGCATGGATTATGTCAGGCTTAAACTTTGCGACCTCAGAAATAATTCTTGGGCTCAAGGCCAGTGAGAGTGGCACGCTTTGGTACCATGGGCAGGGGAAGCTGCAAGTAAAATACAAGTGGTTAGCAGTCCTGGGTAGATGCATATGGAATAATCTCCACTCAAAATGTGCCTTGACGATAAGCTTAATCTTATCAAGTGTTTCTTTTAAACATATCTTAA
Organism: Nuphar pumila; assembly: GCF_984573655.1. Taxonomy (NCBI): domain Eukaryota; kingdom Viridiplantae; phylum Streptophyta; class Magnoliopsida; order Nymphaeales; family Nymphaeaceae; genus Nuphar; species Nuphar pumila. Next base: position 1,044,499 of record NC_143257.1, on the reverse strand, counting down.
GTACCTCATGTCAGTTTACAATCCAGGATCAAAAGCAGATGCAGTCAAGGTTTTCAAGAACATAGCTATGTCACATGGGTGCGGGTGCGACACTTTAAAAAAACTTGGGTGCGGCAATATATATATATATATATATATATATATATATATATATATATATATATAGTCCAAAAGTTGGACATAAATGACCCTGGGTGCGTTGACCACACCCAGGGTCAGGTTGACTGCACTGGGTGCCGCACCCGCACGCTCACCCGTATTGCGTCGACGCGGGTGCGGCACCCAGTTGGCCGAGTCCCTGTGACATAGGAACATAGTAAATGCAAAAACAGAACTGAGCATTTTGCAAGATGAAAATTATTAAATAAACCATACAGGTTCTGCTGGTGCCAAATTTTTTAGTTTCTTAAATATCATAAAGTTCTCTTTGGAAATGTCTACCTTTTATAAGAATTACTTTTAGCAGGCTGTCAAGCTCAAATGTGGTGATTCTAGCTCTTACAAAAAAGTCAGAAGTGAATGGCTTATCTTTACATTTTATAGGTGTTTAGTTGCATAATGTATTAATGTGCATGCGCTTGCACACAAGCGGAGTGAGAAAGAGGGAGGCATAGATATTTCTAGGAAGTTAGAATGTCAGGTATATGTATACTATAGACATTACCTCCATGAACCAATTAATTTTGCACCATAGAACTCTTTTGGAACGCCTTCATGATTAGTGACAACAATTACCTATACATCAAACAACAAAAGCATTAGTACTTATCCATGTGAAAGATATCACCAATATTAATCTGAATGGATCAGTGTCCTCAAGAGTAACTAGAACCGCCATTTTTTTTTTTACTTGAAACTTATTGGAAGAAAACATGCAAGATTGGAATTGCAAAACACAAACAAAGATGAGTGGGCACCTGAAACTTATTAGAAAAAAACATGTAAGACTAGAATTGCAAAACACAAACAAAGATGAGAGGATCAAGCAATACCTCATCCCCCATTTCGCGTAGATACTTGATGAAATTCTGAAACCGATTCTTATACCCTGAGACATAACTGCAGCACCAAATGAACAGCATCCATCAGCTATGAAAATATCATTCATCCAAGGAGAATTCATCCTTCCATATTTGTCATGTTAGCCCCAGCAAAAAACTTGTATTTCATCAAAGTTAAGTGCTACTTGCGGAAACAAACTATTATTTATTTTCAGGGCAGAGAATTAGTGCAAAGCAAGGTTGCTTCCTTTAAAGCTCAACTTCCTGCCAAATGCAGCAACATAATTACTTTGGTTTAATTGCTGCACACTCAGCGCAAGCTGACTTTTAAGTTTTAACCCCAATGAATACGAGATCTGAAGATCAGCCTAATGTTTCTTTAGGTGATACGCATGTTCAAGTTTAGATCTCACTATATTAGGTTTCTAAAATCCTGAAAACAGGGCTTAAATAAACCACATACCCGAGAATTAACCCATTGAATAAAATTAGCCGTCTCTAGAGACTGGACACAATAACTATCCAAAGAACTTATCTGTTGCCTCTAACAATTAGCTAAAACACTATGGCTTTGTATATCTGAATGCAATTGATCTTTTTCTTATCCTTTTCTTTAATCAGTCAGAGTCAGAGCAATTAAAAACAAACATGTGCGCACAAGGGCTTTGTCGGATGTAAGAAGAGATTAGAAATTAATTCAAAGAAGAAAACAATTTAGGACCACTCTTTTTATGAAGTACTTTTGTTTGGACTTTGATGATGCGGAATAGTCCCATAACGATGAATCACAAAATAGTGGTGGAGTTTATATCCTACATGGTGATTCAATCATTTGTTTCAAGAACAAGGGGATGATGAGATGGTAACCACACACACACGCTCCGTCTGTCCATCGAGCCGGGCCGGGTCGAGGTAATTGGCTCTTTAAGGCCATATCCTTTAATCTAAGTTCAATATTCTTTTTGTTCCGCATTAATTATTTTATTTGAATTAAATAAAAAAGAAAAAAGAAAAATAGATAATGGATCCTTTCATTGACGGGTCACGTCACTTCGTAACAGGTAACCGATCTCTTCTACGTCTTTAGTATCCGTTTAGGAATTATAAAATGTGGTTAGAGGGTTGCGATTACGATGACTCTTAAGAATTATCCTACAAAATTTGTTTTCTCTCTCCTTGATCTCTCTTGCTTCTCTGAAGGCGTTTCCTGAAATGGAGAGTTTTGTAGCAGTTGTTTTCAGAGGTTGTTTTCGGAGGGTGATCTATCATCAGAGTACACCGATCCAGATCGCCGAGGCTATTGTATCTTAGGGGAAGGATGTTGGATCTTTTTTACAGCGTATGTAGGGGCGGGGGCGAATTCTTTCTAAGAAGAGTATTTTTATACGTCTTAGCCTATTACAGAATATTAACATGTTGTCATTGTTGTTCTTATTTTATTCTATGCATCTGTTTGATCTGTTGTCCTCGTCTAAATTTTGGTATAAAACAATACTTGACATGATTGAACCCTGTTACAGTTTAAATCTATTGTTAAACATGCATATCATGTTGTTTTGTAATCTGTATCATGATATTGTTTATAATTCTATCATGCTCTTCTTTCTCGTCTGGTAGGGGGACTTTTGAATGTCATCAAGTTGACGGGATGTCACAAGTTTGAAGCCCACATATGACGTACCTTGCCATAAGGTTCGAAGCTAGGTGTACTGCCGGGTGGCGAATTTGCAGTTGGTGATGGTTTTTTTTCCTTGGACTATCCAAAAAAAACAAACAAACATGTGTTCTTTTTCCTAATTTAAAAAATAATAATAAAACAAGTTTTGTTTTCCAGCTAAAAGGAGGGCAAAATCGGTTTCTGAAGACCTAGAACAAATTAAGCACAGGAAAAAAACACAAAACAGAAACAGCAAAAGAATTCACACAGAAAAGCAAGAACCAACAAGATCATAGCAATTGTGATGTCTAGTGCAACAAAACACTTAAAAACTTTAGCACCCTTTTTTCTTTGGTTTGTCTAAACTGGAAGTCGGGTAACAAGGCGGAATCAAACAAATAAATCTAAAAGAAATTTAAACAGACCAAGAAATTGGTGAAACAGAAAAGGTTTAAAAACCCATCTCCCAACTTCAAATAGAGATCAGAAAAAAGATCAACAGAAAGCAGAAAGAGTAAGCACAGATAGAAAACTAACGCAAAAGGTGAAGGCTCGACGAAGAGGGCTATCCTTCTAGGCCTGGAGCTGGGCACAATAAGATGCTCCTCAACCGGTGGAACGTTCTCTTCCACCTCATACACCATTTCTACCATAACTAGAGCTCCCTCCCTCCTCTAGCAACTGAGACAAAGCTACTGCGCAAGGTGGTCGTTCCAAAACCAAGCAAGGAAGATATTTACCGGCTGTTTCTGTACGGAATACGCTGGAGAGACGCTCGGGAGGCTGCCGGAGCTATATATAAGCAATTAGTTATGGTGGTCTTAATTTATACGTGTATGACTCAGAGAGAGAGAGAGAGAGAGAGAAGACGTACAAGAAATGTGGAGAATCTGATTACTAAGAAGGGTGTAAAGAGGATATTCTCAATGGGAGGAGGGAATAATGGGAAGGATATACCTGTGAGATCGTCTGCGTCTCTCCTTTATTTAATTTTGATACTGTTCCTGCTTAATCAACGGCTAATGGTGATTCTTTTAAACTGGGATAATTTTCAAATTGGCACCTATTTTTTCAACATTATTTCAAAATCTGCACATGTTTTGAAGTTTTTTTTTTTAAAAGATGGGCATGCACCCAAACATTTTTTCAAAAAACTTTAGAGCTCAGCCAGACATACCTATGTTTGACATGCCGGCGGCATAAAACCCCAAGGTTAGGAACCCCAGCCCGGTGGCATATATTGGGTGTTGGCTTGTTTAGAGGGACGACGCCCATAAAAATCGAACCTTGACCACTCATCTAGCCTCCAAGGCCCCACCCCATATGGAGGGGAATCCTTGGTTCAGGTGGTGAATAAGGATGTAAACTGGTGGTTGGGTTTAGGCATTACCAAGTCCGACTTAATCAGATATGGCCTAATTCGGTTCGGTTTCAGATTTGGGTTTTGATAGAGTAAGATAAAACCAAGCCCGGAACCGACTAGACATTTACACTTAATTGGATCTGGTTTTTAATTGGGTTCTAAGTTTTATCTGATTCGGGTTCCGCTTTGACTGCAAAACTCGATACCAAACTCGAATCCAACTATTAATCCGAGAAAACAGATTCGGTTGGATTTCCAATCCAAACTCGTTCTGTTTGCATCCCTAGTGGTGATGCCCTAGAGAGTTTGATGATCTGTTGTGTAGCCCACCTCCAAATAGTTAAAACCTCTTGCCCACCCCTATTTTCATTAGGGAGCCTGTTGCTTGGGGCTTAGGCAAGACAATATCGAACCCGTGACACTCTTCAACTTGAAGGTGTTAAGTTGACCCACCTAAGCAGGTGAGGAGAAACCTTGTGGGTCATCCAAACTTTGTTGTGATTATTAGTTTTAATAGGCTGAGCCAGCGCGGTTAGGTCTCTGATTATGAGGGTGGTTTTTTCATATAATTTTTTAAAAAAAAGTATCTAATTTTATTGCAAACTCGAAATATGAGCTTCAAGAATTTAGTAATCACTTTTTTTTCTTCTCCTATAAAGTTTGATATCTCTTTTTAATAAGTTGAACTAATTTGTTGCGGCATGGGGATGGGGGAGATGACCCAAAGAGCAATACATTTTAAGGATAAATCAGAATCAATAAAATAAGAATTTAGAGAAGATATTAAATCAATAGCCACCTAATTCACGAGCCTTTCATAAATTAACTGCAATTGTATTTTAATTTGTGGAGGTTAAACAAGTAATATCTTTTCACTAATTAAAGATAGGTTACTAGTAATTGTGGTTAATTTTAAGATAAAATTACTAATCTACCTAAACAAATTGTGGGTTTTATGAAATTTTTCAAACATTAAGCGTTTTATTGAATTATGACAAAAAATTTAGTGTTACTTTCTTCACATGCTCTGACCCCAGTTTCCCGTTGGGGGAAGAAAAGGAACAGCATTGGCTGGAAACCTAGTGAGCATTCGTTGGTCCATTGGAAAATGATGCGAATCGCTAAAAGTATAATTCCTTCCTAATTATCATGGGACGCTTCTGTTACTGGACTAGCTTTCTGTCCATTTGGGTCCACGGTTTTAGGGCTGTCAATGGGTCGGGGTAGTACCCGATCCATCAAGGTATACCCAAACCCGCCCAAATAACAATTTGATAGGTTCAAGTTTTGTGGGGTCACGAAAATGAAATCTAAAACCAAGATTTGTATGATTTCAAAAGTTTTTTTTTTCTAAGGGCAAGCTGGGGTTAGGCAGATCCATACCAGATATCTCTTAAGCCCCATGTGGCAGAGGGATTCGAACCTAGGCCTTCAGCTAGGGGTGGCAATCGGGTCGGATTGGCGTGTCAGCATACCTCAACCCGAACCCGACCCGTTTATTAAACGGGTCGGCTGTGGCAAACACGAACCCGACCCGTTTAATAAACGGGTAACCCGACACGACCCGCCAACCCATTTAATAAATGGGTTGGGTCGGGTAAACGGGTTTTCAGGTTCGCGGGTCAGGTTAGCGGGTCGGGTTGGCGGGTTGACGGATCGGGTTGGCAGGTAGGCAGGTTGGCGGGTCGGGTTGACGGGTCAGGTTGGCGGGTTGGCAGACGAGTTGGCGGGTCGACCCACCCGCCTAACCCGTTTATTAAACGGGTCAGGCGGGTTGGCATACCCTAACACGAACCCGACCCGTTTAATAAACGGGTTAGGCGGGTCGACCCGTTTATTAAACGGGTTCATTTTTTCCAAACCCGAAACCGCCTAAGAGGCGGGTCGGGTTGGCGGGTCGTGTCAGGTTTTGCCACCCCTACCTTCAGCCACTTACCATATGGGATACCACCTCAGTGGTATTATTTCAAAAGTTTACTATTACTAAAATTAAATGTAAAACACTAACCGGGCTCTCGTGGTTGGTAGGGCACCTCTCCTTGTGGTGGGACGTTGGAGTTTCAAACCCCAATGGTACGTTGGATAAGGATCTGCCTAACCCCAGCTTGCCTTAAAAAAAATGTATATGTAAAACACTAGGGGCCGGTTGGTACGTTGGATTCAGGTCGAGTATCTGGCCAAAATTATAACCCAAACCCGACCCACATATTGCTAGGGTTGGGGTCGACCTGTATATTATTTGGGTTAGTACTTCTTAATTCTTATGCCAATACTCAGGAATTCAGGTTCAGGTTGGGTCTGGTGCCCGCTAAAAACCCTTCCCATTGGAAGCCCTACAAGGCTTGAAGGCTAAGGTCAGCATTTCCCAGGCTGGATTGGCTCGGTCAGCTGACTCAAACAAGGTTCACTCCATGTTTTGGTTGGTATAGGTATACACTGCTGAGCCAATGAAGTCCTAGTTGATTCGTGCATAGATCAAGTTAGCCTGGTGCATTAGGCTTGGAGTTGACCCTTGAGATCTAGGCTAAAGCCATGGGACCTAAGGCGTAGGTTTGACCGATGCCGAGCCATCTCGAACAAGTCTCAGGTGACTCACGTCGGTTACTCTCTCTCTCTCTCTCTCTCTCTCTCTCTCTCTCCAAAAAGCCCTAGAGCTCACTCCTTGCTCACAAAGTTGTGAATTTATAACCCGAAGAAACCTCACCCGGCACAAAGACCTGGTCGCGCTTACTCAGCCTGACATACCTACGGTCATCATGCCGGCAGCGTAAAACCCTAAAGCTAGGATCCCTACCTGCGGGACCTATATTACGCATTGATTTGCGCAGAGGGGTGACGCCCATGAGAATCGAACCTTGACTGCTCGTCTAACAGCCAAGGCCCCAATCCCCTCCGGGCATGTAACTTAGCTTATATGTTGGTTTTTCCAGACATTTGATCAACCATTGACTCCCCAGTAAAGGACACGTGATACATTGAAAGTAAAGCATTAAAATAAAGGGTAAAACTAATTACAAAGAATTTAAAATAAAAGGTAAAAATGGTTTAAACAGATTTACTTCAATAGAAATATCACGATAGCCTAAAAGTCAATGAGCAATGAGAACACAACGCCTTCTAAAACTACCTAAAACTATTTTAGGTATTAAAAACACATTTTTAAAAACTATACCTAAATAAAGAATTTCTGGAAACATTTATCATATGGCATCTCTCTCTCTCTATATATATATATATATTTATGTATATATAGTGTTATTTTGATAACATTTTCAAAAAGATAATAATCTATATTGCATCAATGTAAGAGTGCTTTTATTGAACCTTTCTTTCTGCAGTAAATATCTTGACAGTGGCATGATTTTGAATTTAATTAAATTAACAAAAAATTTAGAAGAGCTTTTCGGTTTAGGATTGTTAAATCCAAATAAAAGATAAAACATATATCTCATAACAATTAGAATGTAATGTGTGTATTTATTTCTATATAAAAATATACATCATTTTTCAAATAAAGTAAATTTAATATCTTTCTAAGGCATAAGAGTTTCTTTTTTATGAGCATTATTATATTTTTCGTTGAAATTAAAATTCAGAAAATAAAATGTATGTGTTATATTTTTAAATATTTATATGCATTACTTTGGTTATTTTATTTAATGTTTAATATTTAATTATTTGTTCATGAAGCATATGCCTTAATGCATCAAAATATATACCTTATCTCAAGTATAACGTGGCGCCTAGCTTCGCCTCAACGCTTTTTTACAATATTGCCCCAAAGACATGCTTGTAGCTCAAAATTTTTTTTTCGGTTAAGACATAGCTCAGTTAAATGCACCCACTTATCCAAAAAAAAAAGGACAAATTGGATTCACACACCTATCCAAACATTTGAAAGCTACAAGGGTAGTTTTCACTATTCTTTTAGGGTGTGTTTGATGGCAGAAAAAGTTACTCATGGAAGGAGAAACTTTCCATTTTTTGTGTGGGCCCCACATGATGAAGGATAAAATTCTCTTACCACTTTCCACTTGTTGGAGAGTACAACTCCCCAAACAAGTGGATGGGACCCAGTGGCTTTTTTATCTCTGATACGTGGGGCCCACTAGGGGTTTTCCTTGCTTGGGCCTCCAAATAATATATATATATATATATATATATATATATATATATATATATATATATATATATATATAAAGAAATATGAGATATGCAAAATATATACCAAATATCTATATATCTATATATATATATATATATATATATATTCCAGCAGGCCATGATCCCATACCGTGAAACCAAAGTGCCACTTATCATGGAAGATGCATGTGATGTTGATGAGGCGCCATTCTGGATAAGGTGGGAGCCATATTGATAAACTCTTTCATTTGTGGTCACATGGAATCCTCAAGACCTGTTTTCTCAAACAGTGCATTCCCTCCTTTTTTCAGATGGTGATCAGGTGCGTGTCAGCTGTGGGGCCCAGCAGTAGATGAACGGTGATGGGTGCAGCAACACACTAAAAGTGTGCAATCACATTGCACCTCAAAGTCAAGCACCTGATCAACTTCTTGGTGGCACATGTTCCACAACACTGGTCATGCTCGGCTCTATCATGACGAGTGCTCGGACATGACAGGAATAACAATTGAGACAATGAAATGGGATCAGGTGATCGGGGCGATCACCTCGGTCACTTTAACAACCAATCCCTTGGGAGAGTTTTGAGCCTTCTAGCTCAAAAAATCTCTAGCCCACAAAGAACACTCTCCCAAGAGATTAGTTGGTTGTTTATGTGTTCGGGTGATTGCCCTAATCACCTCATCCTGTTACATACAAAGACAAGGTGGTCTAGTTAGTGAACAATATTTGATGACTTTTTTTATATTTATCAAGGGAAAACCCTGGTTTAGGTGGTGAAGCTAGTGAACAATATTGATGACTTTTTTTATATTTATCAAGGGAAAACCCTGGTTTAGGTGGTGAAGCCCAGGAGAGATTGATGCACCAAAATCTCTAACTTAAGAATTAAAAAATAAAATTTGAAATTTTAATAGTCAATCATTTTTCAAAATTCAAATGATAGTTCAGCAAAAATAATAGTTTAAAAAGAACAAGTCAACAAACCCTAAGGAGGTTAGAGGTGAAATTTTCTACGATGACTTGGGTCCCCAAATGTTTTAGATTTGGGCCTGCATTTTCATAATCTATTAAAAACTATTAAGATTCAAAACATGGTTTTATATAAAATCAGTATTATACAAACATCATTATACAAAATATCAAAAATGTGCTCATGAGCGAATAATAGAGAGAGTAAATTCTTGATATCATTGCATCATCTCCTTCAACACCCGTTTAATCGTTGCTTGTATATCATAAAATAGGTCAGACTCATGAAAGTCCGGTAGCTGCAATGATAGCAACCAAAAGAACAAAGCTAATATCTGCATTATCATACTTCAAACGTTGGATCATACATAAATGAATGAACTGCGAATTAGTATATGTAGTGTATTGTTTCCAGTTTGAAGAAGTAGAGTGAACTTCATAACTTTGTTTCGATAATTATCTACATGTGGGTATTCACAGGATAAAATCATAGAAACAACTGAGATTATTCAAAGGTTTATTATTCTATGTGAATTGATAACTCGAATGGCTAGCTCAGTCTGTTCCAAAGAGAACGGTTTCTAAGACTGAAAGAGAATTCTTCAGAGACAGGAATAAATGAAAAATGCATCCCAACTTTTGTAAAAGTTATAGGATCTACCATCTGCGATAATAATTGGTAGCCTTGTCTCATAACTTTGATGACTAGGGACGTCAATCCATTGCTACTTGAGGAGCATAGTTGTTAACAACTTTATCCATCAAAAGTTGTACCTTCTATCCTCTCTTGATAGAATTGAAGAATGAATGAGTGTGTCAGGTTTTCTTTTATCCAACAACCTATTTACCATGCTTTGGTCTTTTAAACCAAATCGAGCATCTTGTCTATGATGATGATTTAGCGTTTGTACGTGATTATCCCATAATATTATGCACTAATGCACATCGAGGTTTGCCATAAACCTTCAACACTACAAGAAACCTGTGGATTAGCGACGACCTAAATTTGTCGTTAATCCAATGCTAATTCATCGCTAAGCAGTTTAGCGACGGATTAGCGATGGATAACTTTCATCGCAATTTTTTCGACGCTAACTAGTGACAGAACTTATCTGTTGCTACTTTCGTCGCTAATTTGCGACGGACATGATCCATCGCGAGTCCTTCGCTATTTTAAATTAGCGATGGATAATATCCGTCGCTAATCCGTCGTTAAATTTTAAAAAAAAAATAAAAAAAATTGCTCTTTGCCGGCGCATTCTCCGGTAGGAAGCAAATTTTTTTTGCATAGAACCGGCGCGTTCCGACATCGGAACGCTCTTCCGCAGCGTGCCAATCACGGCGGGTCGGGTTGGGTTATTACTTAGCTCAAAAACATACGAAAAGAGGGTAAGGAAAAGGATTTTTATAGCGTTTTCGTTAAACCCCCAAAACAAAAGAAAAAGAAGAATGAAATCCCATTTTTTTTTGTTTTTTTGAGGAAAATGGAGACAGGACAGAGAAGGCGAACCTCAACTTGACGCTGACCGAAAATCTTCCAGAAAAAAAAATGAAACCCCCCAATATCAATTGCCCTTTCCATAGAATGATAACCAGAAACGAGAGGGAAGAAAAAAAAGAAAGAGCAGGGTAAAAATCGAAGGAAAAGAGAGAGAGAGAGAGAGAGAGAGAGAGAGAGAGAGAGAGAGAAGAAAAACCTTGATGCAGTCGGGGACCAGTTCCTCGAGGAGCTTGATGCGGGCGCTGATCTTCTTCCTCCTCGCCTGCGCAAGAAAACCAAAAGGAAGTTTAGTGTGGAGAAGAGAGAGGGTCGTGGACCATCGATGGGGGTGCATTATCTTTACCCTCTCAGCGAGGCTGTGACTGTCGGTGACCTGGCCGTGCCTCTTCCCGTACGTTTTTGAATTGAGCATCACCCGGAAGGGCGGTTTAAATCAAACAGAGGGAGGAAAAAATAGAGGGAGGGAAAATTTCGCGCCTCAGGTGGGACGGTTTAAATCAAAAATTAGCGACGGAATTAGCGAGGGATTTTTTTCGTCGCTAATCCGTCACTAAATAGCAACGGATTAGCGACGGAAAAAATCCCTCGCTAATTCCGTCGCTAATTAGTATTTTTTTGTAGTGTTTTGGCGACAAAATTTTTTTGCTGTTAATCCATCGCTAAGTAGTGACGAATTTAGCGAGGGAAATATTTTCGTCGCTACTATTGCAAATATTTCGAATGTTAGCGACAAATAGTTTTTCGTCGCTAATCCGTCGCAAATTTGCGACGGAAAAAATCCGTCGCAAATATCCGTCGCTAATTAGCATTTTTCTTGTAGTGCAATCATTTATCATCGTATGAGCATGTTGTGTATATCTGATAGTACCACTATAATGAGAATTAAACTAGTTTCTCAGAAAGAAAACCATCCAAACAATCAGAAAGTTTACAACTTCTTGAACCTCAGGTCGGGGGCATACTCAAGTCATCCCTAAATGCGACCAGAAGTACTTGACGTAAGTACAACCAAGACTACGTAGTCAAAATCTCATATTTACTGGTTCATAGTATAGTTTCAGTTGCAAATGTCTGAGTCATGACAATCTCACCCTTTTGAACTTTTAGTGTCTCGAATGACACTTCAATCACTCGAAGGGTGATTGATGCATATGGACATGAAAACATTTATTTTATTTTGTGAAACCTTGGGGCATGCAGACTTATTATCTCGCACAAGAGTAGATAAAAATCTTTTATTTGATTTGTAGGAGTGTCTAGGACGTGCCGACTTAAAGTCTTGCATATAAGCATTTTGAAAATAGACTAAAGCATAAGTACACAAAATTCTGTATTCTAAAAAAATGCTTGCGTAATGTAAATAGAGCAAGAGTAAGCAAACTGCACACTCTCTATAAATATATACGTACATATTTTCACATATATGAAAGCATCATTCACTAAAAGGTCATCGTAAATAAAGTAGTGGTACGTGAAACCATATACCTTGAATAAATGCTTGCATAATGTAAATAGAGCAAGAGTATGCAAAACTGCACACTCAGTATAGATATATACATATATATATTTACACGTATATGAAAGCAACATCCACAAAAAAAGCCATCATAAATAAAACAAAGGTACGTGAAGTTGCATGCCTTAAATAAATGCTTGTGTAATGTATATAGAGCAAGAATACATAAAATTATGCACTATGTATAGATATATGTATATATTTACACGTACATAAAAGCATCATCTGAAAAAAAAACCATCATAAATAAAACAGAGGTATATAAAACTGCATACCTTAAATAAATGTTTGTTTTTATATGTATATTTGACGTAAATCACTACAAGAAAAAATCTAATTGGTGACAGAAATAATTCATCGCAAATTTATGACGGATTAGCTAGAGAAAACTAGTCTTTCGTAAAATTGAAATTCGTTATAGAATTAGCGACGGAAAAATTCTGTCTCAAAATCCATCGCTACTTAGCAACGGATTCGCGATAGAAATTTTCTGTCTCAAAATCTGTCTCAAATTAGGCATAGATTAGCGACAAAATAATTCTTTCACTAATCTGTCGCAAATTAGCGATGAATGTCACGACAAAAATGTTTCGTCGCTAAGTAGCGACGGATTTTGAGACAAAATTTTTTCGTCGGAAATCCGTCACTAATTTGTGATATAAAAAGGCCCATTTAGGGCACGATCTCTCTCTTCCCTCCTCCCCCCTCCTTTCTCCTCGCAACCTCCACACCACTCGCTTGCCGCAGTTCCTTGACCTCTGCAACCAACATGGCCTGTGGTTCGAATCCGATTACGACTCTGACGTCATAGTCGACATCCTCAACACTGGGATCTGGCCTGAGAGTCGGTCTTTCTCCGACCTCAACCTCGCTCTGGTGCTGGCGCGATGGAGCGGTGCCTGCGAGGAGGGCCGGGTGTTCATGGTCGCAAATTGCAACCGGAAGATTGTCGGTTCATGATTCTTCTCCAAGGGGTACGAGGCCACCGCCGAGTTCCACTCGCCCCGTGACTTTGACGACCACGGATCTCACACAGCGTCGACGACCGCATGCAGGTATATTTTTTAGGCGGACATGTCCGGCTATGCAACTGGGATCGCGAAAGGCATCACTCCTAAGGCTCGCCTCGCTATCTACAAGGTCTGCTGGAAGTCCGGCTGCTTCGACTTCGATATCCTTGCGGCCTTCAATCGGGTTGTCGCTGATAGCGTCGACATGATCTCTGTCTCGATCGGCAGGGGATTTGTCCTTTACTACCTCGACTGCATTGCCTTTGGCTCCTTCGCGGCCGCGGCCAAGGGCGTCTTTATCGTCTCCTCTGCTGGGAAGGAAGGGCCCACGAGGATGTCCGTCATGAACCTTGCCCCCTGGATCACCACCGTCAGTGTCGGGACGATCGACCGAAACTTCCCCTCGTAGGTCACGCTCTGTAATGGCAAGACGTTCGCCGACATCTCGCTCTACTCTGACAAGCCCCTTTCCGGCAACATGTACTCTCTTCCAACAAACAGGGTGAGTTTTCTGGATCAGCCATGCCTGATGATGAAATGGAGAAATCAAGCGAACAAAACCAGTATCTTGCCATTAGCGATGTCAAGTGTCTGACCACTGTTAAATTTCTACTTATTCAGGTATGCTCCTCCCACCCCCGCAATGTTTCACTTGTTATTTCTATTTGGATATTTGAGCATCATATTCATCAGGTTTATATTGGTATTAATTCGATGTCTGTGTTACCTGTCTTGTAGAGAGGTTTTATTTTTCTCTCTCTTCTTTCATTGTTGATTTTTCAAGTGTTATGAAAGATCTCATTTGTTAGGCTCTTAACAAATATATTGTATACAATGACGAACCATCTTTACTCATTTTGATATCTATGAACCTTATCTACATTTGATTACATCTATGAGGACTTCTACAAAATAATCAATTGACCCCAGAGAGAGAGAGAGAGAGAGAGAGAGAGAGAGAGAGAGAGAGAGAGAGAGAGAGAGAGAGAGAGAGAGAGAGAGAGAGAGAGAGTATTTTCTTGGCTTCAAGGTTTTTTTCTTAGCACAATGGAAACTTGAGATGAAATTTTTAACTTCACATTGTTGATTCTCATTGTTGCATGATGGACATGTTTTTATGGGATCTGATTGCTTGGAGGCTGCTTGTATTGTTCTTAGATTAGTGTGCTAATAGAATTCTTGTTGCAAACACTGATACAAATCCTGACACTCTGGTATAGATCTCCTGAGGTTCTTCTGGATATTGAACTCCAGTAGACATGGTATGTCGGTTGCATCTTTGGTAATTGTTGAAGAACAATTAGAACTTACAAGCGACATTGTTATTCCAAATTTTCATTAACATGAATTCTTACAATTCCATGCTTATTATTATTTCAACAACATAAAGATTGAAATTATGTTGCAGTTGAGCTTGTTACAAATCAAGCACTCTTTCCGGGAGACTCTGAACTTCAACAACTATTGCACATGTTCAGGTTCTACTGGCTCACCCTTAACTTTATAAGTTTTTCCTTCTATATGAACTACTGCATTGCTTCAAATGGTTAGTTAGAAATTATTTCCTTTTCCTTTGGTTGTAGGTTGCTGGAAACTCCAAATGAAGTGTGGCCTGGTGTAAGTGCACTAAAAAACTGGCATGAGTAACCACAATGGAAGTAGTTCTTGATCTTGACCCTGTTGGCCTGGATCTTCTCTGGGTATTATATTCCCATTCCATTTTTTTTCTTTTAGATCAATAAGTTCATGTTAACTCCTTGACTTACATATGTGCTCTAATATCTACAGAACATGTTGCAATATGATTCCTCAAAAAGAATCGCTGCAAAGAAGGCAATGCAGCACACTTTGATTAAGTGAGATCATTTGCTTTTGTCAAGCACAACAAACATACCATGTTGGATGCTATGTAATTAACATGTTTGTCAGTTCTCTTTCCTAGTTTTTTAATTAACATGTGCACAAGTGTCAAATTGTCACTAATATTTGGTTTTGCGACGGAATATAATCCATCGCTAATCCACCACTAAAATAGCAACGAATATGTATCTGTTGTAAAACCAAATTCGTGCTTATTTAGCGACAGACTCGTGATGGATCATGGTCGTCGCTAATCCATCGCAAATTAGCGACAAAAGTAGCGACAGATCAGTTATGTTACTATTTAGCGACCAAAAAATTGCGATGAACGATATTCATCGCTAATCTATCGCTAAACAGTTCAGCGACGAATTTGCGATGGATATCGTCCATCGCTAATCCGCATTTTAGGTACAAAATCTCATCACTTGCACCTATGTGGCGCGTTCAAACAGATTTTATCGAATTGTGTAAATAATGAGGTTATAAACTATTTTTTGGTGAAAGGAGATGACTAATGTGTTGTCGAGTTGAAACCAAACTTAGTTTGAGCCGTCTGGACTGAGCCCGGCTCATTTTGGAATAAAGACTCGAGCTTGGCTTGATTTGGGGGGAACTGAGCAGAGCATGGTAAATGTGAACCTAGTCAAGCTTGGTTTCAAGAAAATCGAATTTAACTTGGTTAATGTGGAACAAACTCCACCATAGAAATAGCTCGGTCTTAACTGAGTCAGAAAGCAAGAAGGGGAGGGGTTGGGGCCTAAGGGCTGAACCGGCTCGGTTCCTAAAAGGACAAAGGGGGTTCTCGGGGGATCCTTGACCGAGCCTAGCTTGATCAAGAACCGGTACTGAGCCAGGCTTGGCCAAGAACTGGTACCGAGACAGGCTCGGTAACAACTGAACCGAGTTAGGCTCGGTTCCCATAGAGATTGACTCGGTATAGGGAGAACATAAAGACCAAGCTAGGCTCGATTGTCAACCAAGTCGGGCTCTCCCCCACCTTACTAACTAAGAACCGAGCTGACCGAGTTGGGCTCAGTCCCGTTAACAACCAGGGATAGAGCTGAGCTCAATTTTGACAAAGCTCAGTTCGGTCATGGCTGAGCTCAAGTCAGCAGCAAAACCTGCTACTGCTGCTTGGGGGGGGGGGGGGCGCATGGCAGAATAGAGCCAACATGGCTCTGGTTCCCCGATTGAAGCAAACGGGAGGATAGAGGGGCTAGCAGCCTAACCACAGTTGTCGTGGGCAGCTAAGGCAAAAATAGAGAGGGGCCATAGTGGGGGAGGGAGCGACATCAGCCACCCCTCCTGATCATTCCACCAAAAGCGGCAGCAACCTCCAGCTGTTGCTGTTTTCTAGAGAAAACAGAGAAGAAGAGGGTGTTGGGCACCCTCCCTCCTGACAAGCCAGTGGTGGCTCTGGTTGCAAGTGGGTTTAGCAAAGGGGCGAGGGCATGGGGGGTGGCTGAGGGCGATAGAGGGCACCCCATGCTCGGGTGACCTCGAGCCAGCCCATTCGGCCAGCCACCATGGTGGTAGCAATAGCAGCAGTTGTTTTTGCTGATATCTGAGAAAAGCAGAGAAAGCAGAAGGTGGTGAGGATTGGGGCTCACCTGTGCAGAGGTGGTAGCGACACAGCTTCGACGATGACTCACTAGGGAGGGTGGTGGCGCACAAAGAAGGAGGGAGAGCAGCGAGTGAGGGGGGAGAGAGAGGGCAAACATGGTGAGAGGGAGAGGGATTTGAGAGTGAGGGGGAGGAGAGGGCAAAGGTGGTGAGAGGGAGAGAGATAATGTAGTGTGAGGGGGGTTAAATAAGGAAAATCGAGAGAGAGAGAGAGAGAGGGTGTTCGATCTGGATTGGATCCAACCCAAGAGTGTGAGAGAGCGTGTGTTTGGACCTGGGTTGGATCCAATCCCATGTCCAAACCCAAAAATAAGAGAGAGGTGGGGGGGGGGGGGTCGTATTTTGGTGTTGGATTTGGGTTGGGTCCATTTGAACCAAACTCTATTTATATATATATATATATATATATATATATGTGTGTGTGTGTGTGTGTGTGTGTATTTTATATATAGTGTTAAGGTTAAGAGTATTGATTCGAGATTGGATTAGATCCGATTATGATCCAAATTTCAATTTTAAAGTGAAAGTGTTGAGTTCTTTGTTAGTTTGGGTCTAAAGGGACCCAAAATCCTAATTCTCTCATGTGAGATCTATCTTGGGTCTTGTTTGAATCTTGGATCCAAACACAATATATATATATATATATATATATAAGGTTTCCATATGT
Organism: Nuphar pumila; assembly: GCF_984573655.1. Classification (NCBI taxonomy): domain Eukaryota; kingdom Viridiplantae; phylum Streptophyta; class Magnoliopsida; order Nymphaeales; family Nymphaeaceae; genus Nuphar; species Nuphar pumila. The sequence goes on along the minus strand of NC_143257.1, from coordinate 1,027,183 downwards.
TTTTGAGTAGTGATCCATTTTTTTAATCAAATTCTCTATTTATGAATCTTTATTTGGGTTCAAATTGTTTTTGGGATTGGATTTTATCTTTAACCGGTCCAATCTCATGTCGTTTTGAGTGTCTCAGATCTCTTTAGAGATTTGGCTCTGAATTATTTTGAACCTGGACTAGGTTTTTTAAATGGATCTGAGTCCTTGTTATAAAGCTCTATAAGTTCGGATCTATATCGGATCCGAACATATTTAATTAAGATATTATGTGAACCCCATAATTGACAAATGTACCGTTGGGATTGGGTTTCATGGGTGTCGATCCTTGTGGATCCCCTATCGAGATTTAGATCCATAAAGAGCTTGTTCAAGCTATATACCTTTTTAACATCCAAAAGTTCATCCATTTATTCTTTTTTAATATCTAAAAGTTCTTGTTATAAAGCTCTACAAGTTCAAATCTATACTCAAACGAGATTCTGCGAATCTCATAATTGACAAATGTACCATTGAGACTGGGTTTTATGGGTGTCGATTCTTGTAGATCTTTTATCGAGATCAAGATCCATAAGGAGTTTGTTCAAGCTGTATATCTTTTTAACATTCAAAAGTTCATCAATTTATTGTCGGTTGATGAATTTATCATAAAAATACTGGAAATACTCCTGTATCATTTCTAAAAAACCTAAAAAAATTATGGACTTTACATGAAAACCCTTCGGCCTCCCTCCTTGCCTACCCTTAGGGGTGTCAAGAGGTTGTTTTGGGTTCAGATCCAGGTGAAACTAGACCCAAACCTAATTTGAGATGATGGTAATGGGTCTATTCGAACCCACTAAAAGAGAAACCATACCCAGATTCTATAAGGATTACATGAACCATACTTTTACATTGAAAATTTGTAGATCTTAATTGGAACTTGGGACGGGTCCGGGTCTGGTATGAAATTTCACAAACCATACTCGGCTTCATATATTAATCTGACCCTTCAGGTCCAACCCAGATTCTAATCAGGCCTTCTTATTTATCACCAAACCCTGACCCTATAGGGTTTGGTACGGGGCAGGTCCGGGTCAAACCCGGCCCATTGACTCCATTACCTACCCCAAACAATATTAATGACTTGTTGACACATCACAATCTACAAGTGTCAAATATGGGTTGGGTCAGGGTTGGCTCCATACTGAATTAACTCTTAATTAGTTGGACGGGTTTTGAATTGGGTTTCAACTCGGGGCATATGGTAGAAATCCGAGAAAGGATATGACCTAACCACCTTTGAGGTGGATTCACAAAAGTCTGGTTCTGTATATTAGTTTTCCTGTGAAGTGGATAAATTGGGTCAGAACAAATTAATGCGGTATTGAACTTGTTTATTTATCTAATCTTGATCTGGATCTAAGATAACAGTTGTTTTGAATATGACCCATTTATAAAGGGGAAATATTGGCTACTAACGAAGGTAAGGTACCAATGAATAGAAATAACTCTTTTCTTATTTTTTTATTTATTTATTTTCTAGATCAAACGTTTCGGATGTGATCTACATGGTTTGTTTAGTAGAAAACTTATTTTGAAACATGTAATTATGGCACATAATTAGGTTTTTAAAGGAGTTAAAAAAAAAATCAAGAGCCCACTATGTGCCAAAATTTCACAACTCAAAAGATCATGTTTTTACATGAGAAATGCAAGATCTTTAGCAAACAATCAATGTGGTTAGATTGAGTTGATACAACTTGCTCATATGATTTCTAGTTTATTAGTTCTTACTTTCATTAGTGCCTAATATTTTCTAGTTTATAAAAAGGAAGTTGGTCTGGTGGGATATCTGATCCAGATCCAACCTATGCGAGAAAGCCTTGTTTCGATGAGGAAAAACAGCGGGTGGGGCCTCACGATTACACAAACTTACCTGGTCCACATCTGAAAGCTATGGACACACCTGTGCACTAGCAGGGTTTGATCCAGGGGTTTTCAACTCAACACCTTCACAGCCACTCTGCCGGCAACCCCCATGGTGGTCAGATCGATCCAACCCACTTGCACACCTATTACCAGTAAATCCCAACAAAACAGGATTTACAGCTATCAAGTAATCTATGACCAATGTTTTAAAACCTGCTGACTCGAAAATCGGTTTATCCTTGAGTGACTCGTGACTCAGCCAGATTATGTTAACTTTATTTTTTATATAAAATATATAAATATATGTATATATTATCTATATTTTATAGTATTTTATTTTTATAATATATTTAATATGTAATTTTATTAATACATGTATAATCATATTTTTATATATAATATGCATAATACTTATATTATATTTCATATAATATATATAATTATATATAAAATATATTATATGCCTATATTTATGCATGACTCGCCCATGACTAGGCTGAGTTTTGTTAATGCCGAGTCACACCTTTTTTTTTGACCTGGTGACTAGGCCATCCGAGCTGAGTCTAGGTTGATCCATCGAGTTTTTAAACTATGACTATGACTATGACAAGCAGTGGTGGGTGGAGATCAATAATTCATTTGCTGTTTTTTTTTTTTCATGGATATGTCAGGTAGGTAGAGAACATGAAGTAAAAAACTATATATTCCCCTTTGAAACCACTTTAAATATTTGGAATTGAAAAGAGAATGATTCTGGGTGAAGATTATCATATAAAGTGGATGCTGGTTTTCTCACCTGCTGCAATTGATAACGATAGCCCACCTAATCATTCGTTCTGAATCAATCAAAGGCTCTGTTTGGAAGCCTTGAATTGGAGGCCCATCGCGGGTTCCCAACACCTTCTACTGTTTGGGAGCATGGCATTGGGGCCACGCGGTGGCTGCCCCTATGACAAAGGGGAGCCTACCCCTAAAAGGGTAAAACACTTTGTAAGTGTTCTGCCTGGAACACATAACCCGGCCTCTTGACCATATTTTGGCAACACATGGAAATGGTGTTTCTACCATTGCAAAGCTCCTGCACAACGCCATACTTGTCAATCAACATGAAGAATCAAAAGAATCAACCTTTGTTGTTTGTGAAAATGTGCACGAGGGATGCCAATAGGGATGGCAGTGGACTGGGGGAAAGCGGAGCCCCACCCCGCCTCGCCCCGTTTGGACCGATGATGAAGGGTATGAAACGGGGATGGAGGCGGGGACGAAGGTTAAAATCCATCCCGGCTCGGAGATGGAGGCAGGGATGGACGTACACTTTTCCCGCCCCGACCCGTCCCCGCTTCATCCCCGTTTGAACCGGGGATGGAGGACATGAAACGGGGATGAAGGCGGGGGTGGAGGTTAAAATCCATTCTTGGAGGGGATGGAGGCAGGGATGGAGGTTCTAATCTTGAGGCAGGGCGGGGGTGGAGACCTTGTCCCCCGCCCCGCCCCACCCCACCCCGCTGCCATCCCTAGATGCCAACGGGGCTCCACGTGGTTGGTAGAAGCTGCCAGTGCACGTCTCCCTGTGGGACGTTGCAGGTTCAAAACTACTATGGTATGTTGAATAATAACTAGTGGGACTTACCTAACCCCAGCTTGTCCTAAAAAAGAAAAGAAAAGAAAAGAGTGAGACAGTATGACACCTTCACGTTTTTTAAGAGGTCACGCTACCACCATCTCTCTCAAGGACGTGCCATTTTAGCCACGTGTCCTTGTCACAAGTGGACATGCTGACACAAACATGAATTTGTATGACCATTATTTTAATATTTTAATAATTTAATAATTTAAAAAAATGCAATTTTAAATATTACAATACAATAATTTATTCTATTCATTACAAAATAAACAAATTTGTGTCCTTATATTTTGTGAGCCGAACCTGCATCTAGGGCTACTAGTAAACGAGCCCAATGAACTAAATAGAGGGTGTCCAAGCTGGGCTCATTTTTTTGGTGTGCTGAGCTGAACTTGAATTAATAGAAAGCCTGAGTTAAACGATCCACATTCAAGGTAGTTGGCTCGCTTATGGAAAATATATTTTCAAAACTAAAAATAATATAATTTGACCTCTAAACCTATGCCGAGCTCAATCTTTCTTATTTACAACATGAATGCATTATTTCAACGCTCTAAGCAATAAGATTTTAATTTCAAAAGTTATTGCTTGCAAGCCCAACACCTCACCTATCTATCTATCTCTCTATATATATATATAAGAAAATAAAAAATTACAAAATAGACACGATGCTAAATGAAACATGTTATATGTATCTATATGCTTGTTTTTATGAGAATCACTTGTTGGAGCATTTGATTCCAATGCATGGATAAGTTTATAAGTTTTCAAAAATCAATAGCTTACCATTTTCATAAAATTTTGATACTCCAAATACCAATTTTGCATCCAAAATGCACGATCGAAGTGCCAATTTATAGTAAATCAATCATGTTAAATATATTTATGGGGTTAGAATTTCAAAAAAAAAAACCATTAGCATGCACACTTTTGTTGTATGAATATAGCCACCAAATGACAGATCTAACTATACAAATGTGTTTAACATTATTTATTTATTATGTTAAAAGGTTTTATCAGGTAGAATACATATATATATAGATATATATATAGAGAGAGAGAGATTATGTTTACCAACCAAATATATATGTTGGGTGGTATGAATCAAGATTTTTGTAGGTTTTTTTGCAAATCTAATCGTGAAAATGCATTTGACATGGTCCATTTGCTAGGAATCGACTGTTAGAACAGGGATCACTCTTTCCCTATTTTCAAATGTAATCCTTCTCTTTTTCATTCCCTTCTGGTCTATCACCCTTCAACCTTTACTCGTGTACATGACGTCTTCTGCTGAATGACATGTTTTCTTCTTCTCAAACCCTCTCCAAAAAAAAAAAAAATTATGAGTTTAGTGATTCGGTCTGTTCATGCTTGAACACCATCATTTTCTGTACTCATTACCATGAACCTAACCGGGTTTTCCCACTACAAAACTTCCCACCAAGAACCCTCATCTTAAACCCCCATCTTAAACCAGATTTCACACTACAAAATTTCCCAAATATTTTAACAAGATATTGTGTGTGGATTGGTAATTAAGTCTTGTTTTCCAACGCAACAAAAAAGAAGTCTCACGTTCTAGCTCCAAAGGGGTTTGGCATAGTAGAATAGAACCTAAGCTACTTGAGAGGCGGTCTAAATTCAAATCTCATGGGCATCACCCCTACATAAGCCAAAGCGCGGCGACTCTCTGGAGGCATGGAGTAAGTCCCAAAGAGTTTTACGCTGCTAGGACAGCGTCGGTAAGTATGGCAAACCGAGCCAGCGCGACTAGGTCGTCTCTGATCTTGAGGGTGGTTTCTCTGTATAAATAAAAAAAAAGTCTAACGTTCTAGCACGATTGGCCTAATTGTAAGGTTCAACTAGCATTTTGGGCATAGATACGAATCTCTAAAAGTTGGTCACATGATATGTGCAAACAGGCACACTTTTAATTTAGGCATCTACCCACCGACCACTTTTGTCCAATTTGGGGTATGTCCCCGGCAGGATTCGAACCGGGGATCCCTTCTCTTAGATGCTGCAAATATTTCAAACCGACAACATGGACATGCTTTTAATTCAGAAATATTCCCTAATGACAGAACAGATAAATGGTTTTTCAAATAAGACAAACTGCCACTAAGAGCAATTAAGTTTCCTAATTAGGTCTGGATTCAAATTAAATGAATCTTATATTATAGACATAAACTTGATTAATTTCTCATCATGGTGGTTACCCATGTGGTCAGTGAGGTGCTGTATGAAGCTCAAGGACCAGGATTGAATCCCGCTAGCTCATGCAACTACCATTGCTTTATCATGGTTGCTGCAGGTAAGGCTGGCTGGTCTTGCCCTCGACCCAGAGTTTTACCTCGCAAGGAGGCCAGCCCATTAAGTGACCCTGTTCTTGGTGAGGGTTTTCTTCTTCATCATATAAAAAATTGTTAGACTCGAGCAAATTCATCTTAGCCACATAATTGAATGTGAATTTTGTGTTAATTAGTTAAATAAAACATGAATTAATTCAATCATGGTTATAGGATGGATCAAACTATATCCAGATCCAGATTACAAAAAAGGCTACCATAGGCTCACTGATGTGAAGGTCTATGTTTGGTAAGATCATATTGGGGTCCGCAAGATTCCAATTTATATCCTGTGACAGGTCTATGTAATCATCAAAGTTGTCAAATTCGATTTTCTTTGGATTTTTTCTGATTCTTCCCTATCAAATTCGTCTCTCAATAGAGCAATTTTTTTATTAATATCTTGCATTGTGTTTTGGTACATTTTATCATACTGTACCATCTTGTTTATTTTACAAATCCCAAAAGGGAATCTACTTAAATTCATAAAACCATGATGTTCTTGACCCAGTTCGATTCCAAGTCTTTCTACAACAATTAGCTTTTTATTATGCTATTAAATGTTAACCAAACCTTAATGTCCCTTTTATCCAGGTTTAGATAAATTGACTTAAATCTTTTATGCAAAACATAACCCTAGGTTCTCCTTGCCTATTAGATAGGGGTGGCAAAAGCTGACACGACCCGCCAACCCTACCCGCCAACCCGCCTCTTAGGCGGGTTCGGGTTTGGAAAAAATGAGCCCGTTTAATAAACGGGTCGACCCGCCTAACCCGTTTATTAAACGGGTCGGGTTCGTGTTAGGGGTATGCCAACCCGCCAACCCGGCTGACCCGTTTAATAAATGGGTTAGGTGGGTGGGTCAACCCGTCTGCCAACCCGACCCGCCAACCTGAGAACCTGTTTACCCGACCCAACCCATTTATTAAATGGGTTGGCGGGTCGTGTTGGGTTACTCGTTTATTAAACGGGCCGGGTTCGTGTTTGCAACAGCCGACCCATTTAATAAACGGTTCGGGTTCAGGTTGAGGTATGCTGACCCGCCAACCCGACACAGATTGCCACCCCTATTATTAGAGAGTACACCCAGCTTCAGCCCGGCGGCAAAGGATGCACACCGGTGAGTTTTGATTAGGGACACTAGCAAATTGTAAATGTCTCCAAGTTGACAAGATGTCACAAGTTCGAAACTCACATGTGTGCGTTCTTTGCTGTCAAACCGAAGCTCAGTGTATTCACTAGTGTGCAAAGGGAACCTAGTTTTTTAGGTCAATAGGTCAAGTTCATAAGGGTTCCACCATATTTGTCACTTAACATAGGATGACCATAGTTTCAAACCCATGAGAGGTGTGTCTTGCCACAAGGTCAAAGTTGGGTGTACTCCCTTATTGTCAGAGTGGCAAGGGAGAATCGCAAAGGACCAACCGGAGTCTTTCTAATGTATAGTTGACAATTAATGAGATTTGGGGGGAGGGAGGATGTGTATTTTCCCTTCTTAGCAAAAAAAAAAAAGAAAAAATAATTCTATTTTTGACAGTTCTCTCTCTTTTTTGAAAGGAAAGTTGGGGTTAGGCAGACTCCTACCAGTTATACAACTATATCATTGGGTTTTGAATCTACAACGTCCCAACGCAAAGTGATGTGCACTAGCTGGTCCTACCAGACAAGCGGAGGCCCCGCCGGACTCTCTCTCATAAAGGAAAAGAGCTTGAGGGCTTGGGAAACTTATTCAGACGTTGCATATAGATGATGGACAGCTTATATACTGGACATCATCAGGTTGCTTGCTAATAAGGACGCACAATCAAACAAACCACAGCCTTTATGTTTATACAATTAGTGTCTAAAGCAAGTCAAAAGCAAATGGCATTTTGGAGGGCTTCCTTGTGATAATTAAATTAATGTTCTAGAAATGCTCTTTTAGGTACAAGATTCTGGACATTACCAAGTTGTCAAAATGATGAGGGATGATTATTTAATTTAGAAATCATGTTTGTTAATAATTATTAGATGGCTTGTGATAAGAAGGTTGTTTTTTGAAACATGGAGAATAAATTAAAAAAAAAAAGAATACAATGTTCACATCTATCAATAAATCAGACAATGCAACTAGGTTAGAGCATTTTTTTTTGAATAATCCAATGAAAAATCCCCCATTACCAACCACGCATTGGCTGGTTGGTAAAAACCCTTGAAGTCTCCCCTAGAGTACACACAGCTTCGACCTTGCAGCAAGAGATGTCATGTGTGGGTTTCAAACTTGTGACGTCCTGTCAACTTCATGACATTCACAAGTCGCTGCTACCGGATGAGGGGGAGCCTTTTGGGTATCTAGGTGAGAGCTACAACTTGGTGGTTTCTTGATATGTACCAACACCATATTGTGATACTAGCAATGTATGATTTATATCATCTAATGGGTTAGACCGAAAAGTATTAAGCACATAATAAAATCATTTTAAGTTGGTATGAAGATATTATCTTCAATTTACTTAACTGCTTAAACTATTATTGCCTTGTAATACAACCTTACAGCTGCATATCAAGTATATATCAGAAAGCATTTACCAACGGGGCTCAGCTTGTCTGGTAAGAGAAGCTAGTTTACGTCACCTTGTGTTGGGATGTTGCAGGTTCAAAACCCAATGTTATAGTTGTATAACTGGTAGGGGTCTGCCTAACCTCAGCCTGCCTTTATATATATATATATATATATATATATATATATATATATATATATATATATATATATATATATATATATATATACACCAGAAAGTATTCATGAGTTCTACCAATAAAAGAATGGGAAATTTTCATGTAAGGGTCTAGACACCTTTTGCCTCTAATTCCAAAAGTGGACCTAACAATTTTGAATTGGTGCCTGTGGCTTTGAGGAAACTGCCAAAGAGAGAACTACCCATATTATTATTTGTTAGTTTAAGTTAAAATTGAAGTCTTATGAGGATAAATGAGTTTTTCCAATTTTAAAGGACAATGTGGAAAACAAAAAAAAACCATGTTTTTTGAGATGATCTATATGATGGTTTTGAAGAAGCTTGTGGTCCATAACGTTGGCACCTAAATTAAATTAAATTTGTTTTTTTGAGATGATCTATATTATTTGTTAGTTCAAGCATTTCACAAAAGGATGGACCCTTTTGAGACTAGGGCAAAACGTTGGCACCTAAATTAAATTTTTCTCTAAAAAATATGCAAAATATTCTTTAAGATGATTTTGGCATGTTATATATGTACCTACTACAGCACCGACAGAAGGTTGGCATTTTTCACTATGAAAAAAAAAGATTATTGAAAATGCAGTGAATATAATCAGAGAATCGGCGTCATAACGATAACTATAAAAAGCTGCATAACTAACATAGGAAAAAAGTTATATATATATATATATATATATATATATATATATATATATAGAGAGAGAGAGAGAGAGAGAGAGAGAGAGAGAGAGGGGGGATGGTTCTACCCTTTTCGTTAGGTCTGGTTAGGACTGTAAAAATCATAGTTTTGAATAGTTTTTTTCTTGACATTATTGCTTATTAATTAAAAAATAAGTTTTTTTAAAATTGATTTGATGTAAAAATGTATCATCAAAGCGTGCAAAAGAAAATGAGCTTCACTGTCTTACTTGTGTTGTACACAACCATTGAGTAGGTGACGCAACAGAAGTTTCAGGGTAATGTCCCCATCTGAATCAATGCCAATTAAATAACCCCCCTACATCAGGTCAGATTATCCAACTCAGTTTTTACTGCAAGGTTTCTGCTATTAACCGGGTCAAATTATTTGCCAACCAAACAACCCCGTCAACCAAGCAAACGCAAGGTTGGGCCCATATACACATACACGCATGGATGTGCTCTCTTTATCTGGCAGCTTTTCGAAATCAACGCTCTATAATTATCAACATGGGGAACTTCATGAGCTTCATCATTTTGTCATATGCAGCAGAAATTCCCTCACCACTTTCAGGGTTCTGTAAGAAGGCACAAGCTTCAAACTCTCTCTCTCTCTCTTTCTCAGAAATTCCCTCACCACTTTCAGGGTTCTGTAAGAAGGCACAAGCCTCAAACTCTCTCTCTCTCTCTCTCTCGTTTTGTCATTTACACACTATATCAAGAAATAAGCACAAGCAAGAGCAAGGGCTGCCCATTTATCTTCGTCTAACAACGAAGAAAGAAGAAGAAAAGGAAGGGTACATAAGGTACCTACCTGAGAAAGTGTGAGCGTGTCATTCTTGAGAAAGCCAGTGACAGGGTGAGGCCTGTGACCCACCTTCTTAGGTAAGTGGGCATGAACTCTCTCCACTGTCCACTTTCTGAGGCTTCACTTTCTCAAGTTTGCAAGAGCATGAGAAGGTGGTTGGGTTGAGCTTCTTTTTTACAGAAACCTAAGCAAATGGTGCTTTTTCAGGTATTTCCAAACATGCTCCAAGAGTATATTTTCCTGTGACAGGACGACAACCGTGGGTATGACAGATTGAGCTAACGCGACCAGGTCTTCGTGCAGTTTCTTTAGGTTAAATTTTTTTTGTTTTTTTCGCAAATGTTGCGAAAAACAAGCAAGCGTGTTAGTTTTAGTCCAGACATTACTGAGAAACCGGCCACCATGAAGCGGCATCACATTGGAACCAGGGAGAATATGAGGAGGAGCACAAGAAGAATGACCAACGATTTCTGCTCTTTCCAACAGTCCAGGAATCCCATTTTTACCCCGCTAAAATTCCTCCGGCGAGTTGGCGCCGGTGCCTCCAGGGCCATTTCTTCCATATTCAGGAAGCCGACCGCGAAATTGCCCATTGCGACGCCGAGGGTCTCAAGCTCTCAAGGAGATTCTCATCATAAGGAAGCTATTGAGGATTGCATAGAGTTCATCAACTCTTCTTTGTCAAGATCGAATTCAGTCACGGATAAGCCTAGTTGACTGTCTATTTGTCTGCCGGTGCTGTGCACCAACACGGCATTTGAGAGAGTGCCAGAGGCCTATGTTCAACAAATTTTAGTATGTGATTAACGACTCCCACATATTCATATGTTGATTTCTTTTTGTATCTACTTCTTAGACATGCATATTGTGTTTCACAGTGATGTGTGTGTGTGAGAGAGAGATTATTATTAGAATAGTTAATAGCCTGTAGAACGACTCTAGGATTAGATTTAGATTTGGTAACTAATAAATAAATATATATATATATATATATATATATATATATAGAGAGAGAGAGAGAGAGAGAGGATCAACATAATCACTATCAACAAAAATGTTGAACCCATGAACCTAACAAAATAGAAAACAAAACTAAAAATATTGAGAAACAAAAGCTAAAAAAAAAAAAAAAACTACAGCCAGTTAGCAACAAAGCCAAAATCAACCAGGATCTGTTGGATTAGAAGAAATCACCCATGAGTGAATGTTGTTCAGACGGAAGGAGAGGTCTCTAAGATGCATACGTAGAATCACATATACATCAATAAGATACATACGTAGAATCGCATATACATCAATAAGATACATACGTAGAATCACATATACATCAATCAGGATTTTATGGACAAGATTATTAAAAATGACTGAAATTTGATGAAAAACAGCATCATTGCGTGCCATTCAAACAAACCATCAAGTAGTAAGCAATCATGTCTTTCAAATCAGTCTCCACCGCTTGCATAGTCTAATTTCAATAGGGCCTAGGAGAGAGAGAGAGGGAGTATATAATAGAAACTATGGACTGGATGAGGTACCTTTCATGTGATGATGTGTTTTTAGTGCAATAAAAGTTCAACTTTTCATTATCGCCTTAAAACTTGGTGTTTAAACAAAATTAAACCTTAGAGTTAAATCGAGTTGTATGATTTTAGTAAATAAGCAATGATAAAGATGTTAAGATTGTACTAACCAAAAAATACCCACATCTATGTTTTTTTTCAAGTGTTTGAGACGTTTAAGAGATAAAAACTGTTTAGGAGACACTAATATATATATATATATATATATATATATATATATATATATATATATATATATATATATATATATGAAAATTGGTTTCTCCTAACTGTCCATGAAGTGTGGACAGTACTGGATTTTATTGTTTGAGGCTATGATAGCTAAATCTGACCTTACAGCATGTTCCATTTTCTAGGGACCAGTTGTATTATTTTTTTTTCAATGAAAAATATGGCTCTATGAGTTCAAATTTATAAAAATTCTGAACCATGGATTTTAAAGCCTTATAAATACCTGTTCACATGACATAATAAGGTTATTCAAAAGCATCTTTCTACTAAACAGAGCATATAAATGGTTAGATTCTGAAAAAAGAACAAAAAGTTAAAAATTAAGACTATTTGTTGCACCCTCCTACCGTTACGAGGAAGCAAACTCTCTCTCTCTCTCTCTCTCTCTCTATATATATATATATATATATATATATATATATATATATATATATATATATATTTACAAGGTAAGATAATTCGGAAAAAAGGAGAATTAGTTGTTTTCCTGTGTGCTAAGAAACCAATGTAATAAAAATGCTTTAATGGTGTTGCTTATCCAAGAGAAAAGTGAAGATATGATTAGAAACGAACATTTTACTTCAGTTGTCTGCTGTTTTTTATCCCCCTCCTTGTCAGTTCGAATCTTTTATTGGTTCCAGTTGCATCATGGGTGGGAAATCAATTTTCAGGTTTATAAACAATTTTTAATTATTTGAGAGAACGTATTTTCAAGACTGGCAACAGAGTTGACACGTCTCACCAGTCGACTGTTTTTTTTGGAAAGTAATTGTATTGTCCTTAAAAAATATATTTCTTGAAATGCTTCATATATATATATATATATATATAATAGGTCCACTGGCCTAATAGGCGGGCCATGGGCTGTGGTTTATCCTGTGGGCCGGTCCGAACAAGGCTTTTGGCCTGGCCCGTTGCCCTCCCCTAACCACCGCACATCTCACTTGGGAAGACTGGGACCCAAACAGATCTCAATTAAGTGAAATGTGCCGTGGGGATTGAACATAACCAATTGATTGTTTACATACGATATGACCTGATCACTCAATTTGGGTTGCTTGTGTTGAGCTAGGTCAGTTCACATCGACTTGGATGATGAGATTGGAGTTTGTCAACCACATTTTCACAAGAATGTAACTAAAAATGGCTCGTTTTGGCTCCCTTCTCTACTCTCCGACACCATTCTCATCTTTCAAAACAGGAATAGGTCATTAAATACCATCTCTCTTCCCACCTTTGGCTCCTTGTAAACAGAGCCTAAGTGGTCTTGGGCCACTTGGATTTGGTCTTGGTTGACTAGCTTTACATTACAAATCAGACTTGTTGCAGCTAGAGCTGACTTGAACTTAGCACCTTTGATAGGGGTGGCAAAATCTGACCTGACCCGCCAACCCGACTCTTAGCCAGGTTAGGGTTTGGCTTAAACGGGTCGACCCGCCTAACCCGTTTATTAAACGGTTCGTGTTCATGTTAGGGGTATGCCAACCCGCCAACCCGTTTGACCCGTTTAATAAACGGGTTAGGCAGGAGGGTCAACTCGTTTACACGAACCCACCAACCTGTTTATATATATATATATATATATATATATATATATATAACCCTAACTCTGACCCGCCAACCTGTTTAATAAACGGGTTAGGCGGGTGGGTCAACCCGTTTATACGAACCCGTCAACCCGCCGACCCATATATATATATATATATATATATATATATATATATATATATATATATATATATAAACTTATCTAACCCTAACTCCGACCCGCCAACCCATTTAATAAAAGGGTCGCCGTGTCATGTCGACCCGACCCGTTTATTAAATGGGTTAACTGTGTCGTGTCGGGTTACCCGTTTAATAAATGGGTCGTGTTTGTGTTTGCCACATCCGACATGTTTAATAAACGGGTCGTGTTCGTGTTGAGGTATTCTGACCCCACCAACCTGCCGAACCGACCTGATTGCCACCCCTAGGTCTAGGTATGAACTGACTAGGTCAGCCTCTTCTTAATCAACCCAATAAGTCCATGGCAAGAGAAGTTATCAGCTCTAAACTTGTTCTACCAACTTCTTTTTTACCACCACCTAGGTGGTATCCCATGTGGTAAGCGCGGTCCTGTGCCAAGCTGAAGGCCCAGGTTTGAATCCCTTTGCTACATGGGGCTTAAGAGCTATTTGGCAGGACTCTGCCTAACCTCAGCTTGCCTATAAAAAAACACTTTATTTTTTTTCATTACGTGTAATAATGTGTTGGTACGTTGCAGGTTCAAAACCTAATGGTATAGTTGTATAACTGGTAGGGGTCAAACTAACTCCAGCTTGCCTTTAATTTTTTTTTTAATTGCGTATAATAATTGCCCTAGCTTGTTTCATTCCCATAATTTTCATCCTCAATTTTCTCTTTCTTTTTTTTGACAGTCGAGATGGGGGCTATCTCTGATGTGACCATAGTTCAGCTTTTGTGATTCAGAAGGGTTTTAAAGGTGATATATATATATATTCTTCATAACTTTTTCTTGAATCATATCTTTGCATGTGTTCCTTCCATGAAATGTGTGTAGACCTTTTGTGACTCATTTTTCAATAAATTTCATGAAATAACACATCCTCTCCAGTAACGTTTTAAAAGCCAATAAACTATAAATAGCCACCAAGCTCAACTTTACAACTTTAGTGCTCATCCTTACATATCATTCTCCTGAGTATGGGTGTCAACGGATCAGGTTCTCCCCGACCTGACCTGGACCACACCCTATAAGGCCTGGATATGGTGACAAATAACAAGACTTGATTAAGACTCGGGTTCAGACCTGAAAGTTTGATTAATACATAGATCCGGGTATAGTTTGTGAAATTTTATGGTTCATGTAGTTCTTATCGGGTCTGGGTATTGTTTCTCTTATAGTATATCCCATTAAACCTGAGTCAATACCCGATACCATACCCAAAAATCTGATCCAAGTCTAGTTTCACCCGGTCCCAACCAAACCCAACCCGTTGAACTCCTGAGGCTATCCATTCGATATCTTTCTCTCATTTTTGTTTGACACCTATTAGTTGTTTTATTTATTTATACATATAATAAAGTTAAAAAGAAAGCAGAATTTTGCCCAACCTGTGGACAGGCATATTGAATAGACTTTTTAAATCTTTTATTCTATTTTTATTTAAAAAAAAAAGATCACCTATAGTTACCAAAATTGGAAGTGGGTAAAAGAAGCAATCTATAAAAGCTGGGTGGCTGAGATTCGAACTGCAAAACTTTTATGAAGTGTTGTAAAAAACGTACAAAAATGGATAAAAGTAAGAAACGACGTAAAAGACTAAAAGTGACTGACAATGGACATGAAAAATGAACATAAGACGTGTTATAGTTTAAAAAAAAAGTGTAATTTGCTGATATGGATCTACATTTTGCCTGATATTTCATATCAGAAACCACATTTTTCTGAAATTCTTGATATGGACCGAACTTTTTTTGACAATAGTCAAATAGAGAGCTTGAGTTAATCTGGGCCAAACAAACAGTGAGAAACGTATAAAAGTTGAGAATTTTTTTTACGTTTTTTACAACACTTCATAAAAGCCTATGGTTGTCCTTTGATGCACATGAAAATTACATGATTACTCTTATTAACCGGCTTTTTGGTTATGCTCAGGTCCCAAATGGACCTGACCCATATCTCAGTTCTGGATAGCATATATCCAAATCTTCATCAAACTCTAGCCCCATATTGGAACCAACTAATCACTGCAGCCCAGTGGCGGAGCCAGGGGTGGGCATGGGTGGGTCGCCCACCCCAGAATTAGAAACCGAGACGAAATATGATACGACTCAGGTCTTCTTCTTCATTCCACACGATTTGGTGGTTGCACTCTTTCCTTGCGAATGCTTGTCGAAGAAGATCACAGCAGGGTGGTGCAGGAGTGGAGATCAAGCCTCCCTGCGATACAGAGTATCCTATGGCACCCAGACGCAGGAGACGGTGGACATGGGATGGAGCCAGCCGAGGGAGTTGCTCTGCCTCATGCTGTGGTGAGGACCGTCCCCTCCGAGAGGGAGCTGAGGAGGCACCTCAGTTGGAAGACCTTCGGCTTGCTGCTGGATCACCACCGAGAAGGAGGTGGCTCAACTACCGAAACAGGCTTTCGATCTCGATCTATGATCTTCACCACCATGGAGGCTTCGAGCCATTGCGCCACCGATAGAGGTCGATCATCACCACCCGAAGTCTGCCCACCCAACAAAAAACTTCTGGCTCCGCCACTGCTGCAGCCATGTTTGGGCTAAAACCCTGGATCCACTCAAGTCATCCAGGATTCTTGCAGATAAGAGTCCTGCAAGATCAGCTAGCAAGAAGGAGAGTTCAACTCTAGATGGTGAACATGTGGTCAACCTTCTGTAGAGTCTGTTGGGACAATACTTCAAAAAGATAAGAGCCTTACAAATCAATGAAGCTCAAGCAAGCTGGATAAGATTCAGAGTCATTTAATTAATCAAGATGTAGTCGTAAATAAGAGAGATTCTGTTAATGTAAATCAAGAGACCTAGGGGGCGTGTGCGACTTCTCCTTAGGGGCGTGTAATTCTGTTACAAAGAGTGGTGCAATGGAATCTCTCTCATCTCAGTTGTTCTGAAGAAAGAGAGGGAAAAACCTGTTCTGTCGTGGACGTAGATTCTTTCTGGATCGAACCACGTTAAAATATTGCTTGTGTGATTGCTGAGTGTTCTCTTTTATGGTATCAAAGCAGATCGTTCTTACGTGGGGGCGTGTGTGCATCTGTCTTCATCGTTGTGATCTTCGGTAAATCTCCTTCCTCTCTCTTTATTGTATCGTTCAGGATGACTGAAAACAACAGCTCTACGTTAGGTTCAAATAATTTTTTCCCTTTTATCCCTCAAGCCTACAACACTTTCAGTTAGTGAAGTTGTACAATTTTTATTGTGGGGGTCTCAATTTATCTCACTATTGAAAAGTTATAATTTAATAAGGTTTATGAATAGGTCAAACCCTCGTCCAAACATGTTTATTATGGAGCCTAATAACGAGGCTAGAAAAAATACAAAATTTGAAGAGTGAGAAAGGATGGATTAACTATTGTTAAGTTATATCATGTCATCGTTGACACAACTCATTGTCAAGTTGTGAGCTTGACCACATCATACATTGTGTGGGATACACTGCAAAAAACATATGCTACACATTCCAAGGCTCGAGTTCAACATCTCAAATCTCAGCTATAGAATCTGCAAAAAGGGGACATATTATATTATAAATTATTTTCATAAGAATAAAAATATAACCCATTAACGGGCTATCAACAGATTTAGTTGTCAATCAAATCCCTTCAAACTGATTGGGGAGGGGAATATAGACCTTTGGCTACTTATTTAAAAACATGTGGCATTGAAGAGCATATTACATGTCCACACATACATGAACAAAATAGTTGTGTGAAAAGGAAACACAGACATACTGTGGAAACTGGCTTCACTCTTCTAGCTAAAGTTGTGACCTCTAAAAAGTCTTCATTTCAAATTTTATTTCATTTTTCATCTGATTATAAATTTCTTAAAAAAATTTGATGTGCTTAATATCTCTGCCTTCGATCTTATAATCATCATAAACTGGATTCTTGAAGTACATAATGTGTTTTTCTTGGTTATAATAGCCAACATAAAGGATGTTTTTGTTTGGATCCTGTAACAGAAAAAATCATTATTAGTAGAAATATCTAGTTTGATGAAAAACTTTTTCACTATCCATTGATAAATATTTTGAAGTTGAAAAAGATAGGACTTACCCGGATTTAATGAAATCTTTTTTAAGATTATAGGGATGTTGTTTGCAAGCTTTGATCGTCCTTCGCTTGATGAGATAGGTTTCTCGATCTTCGTAGCTCGAATCACATCATTGTGGATTTCGATATACAAGTAAGAATAGAAGCATGTATAAGCACCTAATCCAAAGAATAAATGAAATAGGAATAAACAGACTCGGGGGTCTGTTTTATCGTCCAAGCTCTCCTTTATCTGTTAGCACCTTCGTGCAGGTATGAGAGTTCTTCAATGGCATCAGAACAACGTACCAATAGGGCTGAAATAGGCTTGATCTTACAGAGCCAGCACTTGATTATCTAATTTCTAGATGATCAGGGTATACAAGTGAGCCCCTATTTATGAATTTCAAAATGAGACATGGATCATTGGATTTTCTAGGTCCAGATCCAACCCAAATGGATCTGAGAATATCTCTAATGAGGATAAGACTTATCCCAGAAGAGTCCTCTAGAAAGAAAAACTCGTTCTAGAAAAGTCCTCCCACCCAAGAAGATGTGCAGGGCATTGGAATCAGATAGGAGTAAGTCGTTTGGCTTGTTCACTCATTTGGTGCAGTGGATGACATTCTGCTTTGCTGTCTCGTAGCAGACTACACTATACTATGTCATCCCATAACGAACGATGTTACATTCTATCATTCAGTAGTGGACGACATCTCGTTCTGCCATCGAGTAACGGACGACAGTCTGAGGAGTGTCCAATTCTCGCTAGGTACTTGCAAACACTTGTCTTTAAAAGATATTAGCAATTGAGCATCATGAAATTTTAGTGTTTGCATCTCTTTGTCATTAATCGATGTGATTCAATTTATGACATAGAAATAGATTTGCTAAAATTTTGAAACACACAACTGGGTTGTCGAGACCATGCTTGATCTCGCCGAATGCGATCAGTGCCAGTTTTTAAAATTTACTAGGTTTTAGAGACTGTTTGAGGTCCATCGAATAAGGTCAAACTATTTTTTTAGAAGAAAACTGGGTTGTTAAGACCGTGATTGGTCTCGTTGAACGAGGTTGGTGTCATTGCAGGGATAACTAGATTGTCAAAACCATTTGGTGGTTTTGCCGAGTGAGGTTGGTACCAGTGCAGAGATAACTGGATTGCCAAGACCAGTTGGTGGTCTTGTCGAGCGAGGTTAGTGCCAGTGTTAAAAAGGAAGAAGAACTAGGATATGAAGACAACTGGGTTGCTAAGACTGTGCTTAATCTCGTCGAATAAGGTCGATGCCAGTTTTTAAAACCATTTTATTTGTAATGGAGAAAAAAATTGTTGGGTTGCAGATCGGGGCAACACAAGAAAAATGCAACTCCCTTTCATGCCTTTTAGGCCTGTTTTGACTTTTGATGTCTTTATTAAAGATTTTCTTTTCGAGAATTTTTTAGGGCAAATATAAAAAATCCTACACCTCTTATGGACTCATGGATAGAGTGAAGTTGCCCCAGTAAGGTCGGCAAAGGTATCATTCCTAAGATGATCAATTTAGATGTAAGACTTTTTGCCTCAGTGAGGGGAGTTCGGCATACTTCAATCAGATAGCACCAAAGAGAGGGCAAATCTTTTTGTGTACCCCTCAGACTCAGGATCTCTATGGCTAAACTCTTTGATGCATGCAATGAACTTTTATGATATGCAGTGAGGCTCATGCATTAGATTTTTGTTTTTTCATTCTTCTCCAAATTAGAACCTTTCTAACAACTTGATAATTGTACTTGAGATTCCTTCACTTTAGACTTTTCTCATCTCAGATTGGTCTAAGATAGACACTCGGCTTCACTGTTATTTTTCTTGTCTAATTTTGCCTTGATTTTTAAGTGATTAGTTATAGGGATATGAGATTAAGTTTCAAGGCATTCTTGTTAGGTCTGATGGTTCCCACTAAGGCTTGAACTCTGAAGGACTAGAGGTTGAGGAGAATGCATTCAAGTACACCTCTTGTCCCTAGGTAAATTTTCTAGAGTCTTTGTTATTAGCTCGGAAGAGGCTTACTCCTCACTTTTGCTAACCTTTGACATGAGGCCTCGCATTCATGGGTCTCGTGGCTTCCCGGTCCAGGAGGGATGCCCCTAGCTATCCAACCTCTGCCTCCAAATGTCATATGATCGAAGCCTGCCACCTTGTCATAGGTCTAGAGGTAATTATTGCCTCTAAAGGTCATATGACTGAATGAGGTCAGGCCAATGTTTGAGACAACTGGGATGTAGAGACCATTGTGGGTCTTGCGAAACAAGGTTGAGCTACTGTCTAGAGGTAAATCAAGTTTTCAAGACCACTTGAGTCTCATCGAATGAGGTTGAGTCAGTTTAAGATTAGTATGCTTGGTTGCTAAAAGTTTCTTCTTGCCTAAGAGATTTGGATTTTGGATGACTTTACGATGCCCTATCCTTAAGTTTTAGATAGGCTTAGACTCTTTTGACATGCCTCCACATGATTTTGCCAGAAATGCATCATTGAGAATGGTCTCAAAACAAAGGACTTGACAAAAACATCATTAGTCTCGTCAATAGGAATAACATGCTCTTGTAACAAAGAGGATAGCTTGGACTCTAGAAAGAAAAATCTTTTTGAATTTTCTTGGCTTTTCTCATTTTTTTAGATTTGTTAAAATATTTTAATTTTATTTTTTTAAAGCTTTTGCATATTTTTTTCAAAAGACTATTCTACGGAATTCAGGTTTTGAAGGCTTACCTAGTGTTGTGGGATGATGACTCATGCATGATGTCTTTTCTCCTCTATACCATAGTGGTTTTGCCCTGACTTATGAAAACCTTTTTATGAGTATGGTATCTTCCTTTTGTTGAAGGAGAGATAAAGGAGTCTAGACTGTCTTGTACCTTTTTCTATCCCAAGCTAAGTCCTTTTAGGGGAGAGTCAGTCATGTGCTATCTTCTCATTTTACTGAACTCATGGTGATGGCTCTTTTCTTGAAATGGTCCTTCAGGACCCAAGAGAGTTTTTTATTTTTTCTCCTTTTCTGTTTGGGTCCTTTGTGGCCTAGACCATGGGTTCTCATTTTGGGTGCAGCTGGGAGATGTTTTCCTATAACCTTGGGCATTTTAGAAAGGTCTCTGACTGACACTTGACTCAAATCGGATGATGAACCCATGACTGAGCTTGATGATGTGGTTACTTGCTCATTTCACTGAATAGTTGGCATGTGAACTTACCCCTCGGGTTTAGATAATATAGGTTGTAGATAGAGGCCATCCTTTTCTGTGATGGACCTTTTATGTTGGGACGCTGGGGGAGGAATCTTGGTGTGATTGTCATTTAGTGAGCCCAGATAAATCACATTTATCTGATTGTTTTTCTGAGAAGTTTTTTTATCCTCTCATGAAATTCCTCTTTCATGTATTCTTCGCCCTCCTTGATAATAGATCTAGGGTATTAGAGTCATCAAGTATGAATAATTACTACATATGAGGGCTCGTGGAGCCCAAACCATTATGTTGTTAGATGGTCCTTGCTCCATACCTTTCCTCGAAAACTAGTTCTCTCTTGCTTCACAAGCCCGAACCATTTTTTCTATGATGCGGCCATTGTTGCTCGGCTCTGGTTGTTCTTCATTCACCAACAACTTTCCACTGTCTGTATGGCCTTAGATGATGTGCTTGAGGATAAAGCAATCTTCAGTGTCGTGACCCATCGCACTATGATATCTGCATTATTGGGCTAGGTCTTTGTCCTTCATTTATGGTGGATCTAACACCTCAGGTAACTTGACTAGGTCATCCTATAATAGTAAATCCAGGACCTGTGATTGAGGCTACTCAAACTTGCTGAAAGTTCGGTCTCCGGTCTACTTGGGATTGCCTCCCATATTAGTTCTTGTTCTACTTCTTTGCGGAGAACCTTTGGTTATCTGCATTCTGCCCCTAGCTACCATTTTTCTTGGAATTTTTCTCCATGGTTCGCACTATGTTGACTTGACCTTTAGACGAGTTTGACTTTCTGTATATGTTGTTGTCTTTGTTATACTTCAGGAACCCATCATAGACTCTTCTTTTGATGCCTACCTCAAAGATGGTTGTTTTATTGATGAGTTTGACATAGGTTTCAACCTGAGCCATACTGATGAGGCTCTATAGAGGTTGAGAGAAGTTATCCATAAATATGACCAAGGCATGAGAATTAGAGATCGATTCTTTCATCCTACTGGACATGGGCCACCATTAGTTTATGAACTCATAGGCACCTTCCTCTTTCTTCTAATTCAGGTTGTACAACTGGTTGATAATGGGAAGAGCATTAACATTAAATCTGAACCGTTTCATGAAGATATTTATGATCTGCTTGAATTCTCATGTTCTGGAGGTTTAAGGTGGCAAACCATTCTAATGTCTCTCCCTTCAGACTTCTGGAGAATCAATTAATTAACTTCCTATCATTGTTTCAATATTTTGCCATACTTCCTTCTCATAAATAATTAAGGACAAGTGTTTTTTAGTCACTCTCTCTGCTGAACTTCAAAAATTTTGGAGGGGTCTCATCATCTTCATTATCGTATTCCTCCGACAAGAAGTCACCCATGGAGTATTCTCTCTTATACATATTTATGTATCTCATTCTTTAGGTTAGGCTCTAGACCATGTCTTTCAATGATTTAATCTTTCTATCTAACTTGGATGACATGATTTAGACTAGATAAGTCAGCCTGGATCTGACTCTCTTCTCCACATCAGACACTTAGGACTCTCCCCACTGACTCTACTCTCTGCCTTCTTGTAGCTCTGGAGTGTGTTTTGTCATTCTTCTAGTCTCTTTGTCGACCCATGCCTTTTCATGTTCTGATATATGGGTTCTTCTTTCAGCTCGTGCCTGTTTTTATTCTAATTGCTTCTGGATCTCTCTTATCTCTTCCTCCATCCTCTTTGTATTTTATTTGGTATGTGCTAACACATCTTCTTCCTTAGAACGAACTTTAAAATACAAGGTCTTAGGGATTCATCTCCCGGTGGACTCACGTGTTTAATGGTATGAACCAAATATGTTTAATGGTAACTAAAATAAGTGATTCTAGAATCTAAGAGGGTAACTAAAATATGTTTACCAACCAAATATGTTTAATGGTATGAACCAAAATTTTCATAGGTTTATTTTTTTTTTCAATTTTTTTCGTAAGGATGTGATCTATATGCTTGGTTTTATAGAAATCGACTCACAGATCATTCAATTAAGATGTATAAGAAGAATCTTTTAAGGGTTGAAAATCATACGTGAGTGGAAGGAGAAGGGAAAGAAGAAAAGAAAGAAAGAAGAAAAAAGAAAGAAAAGGAAGAAGAAGAAGAAAAAGAAAAAGAAAAGAGAGGAAGAAGAAGAAGGAAAGGGAAAGGGAAAGAAGGGGAAAAGGAGGGGTCGACCCCCTTGTGGGTCTCACCTCCTCTCAAAAAAAAAAGTAAACAAATTAAAATAAAATAAAATAAAATAAGAGAAAAAAAAGAAAAGATATTTTTTTATTTGAAAATGAAGGAGCCATCTCAGAATAGGCTCATTTTCCAAATTCGAAATTCGTTTTGAGGATCATAGGAGTAGAATAGTCTTTTCAAAAAATTATCCGATTACAATAATCCAACAATCGATTCCTAGCAAATGGACCACGCCGAATGCATAGATTTGCAAAAAAAACTATGAAAATCTCGATTCATGCAAACATATTTCAGTTTTCCGTATCTATGATATCACTATTTTTTTTTAAATACAAATTCCCGTATCTATGATATGCCAATATGTAATATGGCAGAGATAATTGTGTTTAACACTTTAACTGCCTAACCATAGTCTCAACTCTCCTTACACTGTCTCCTATAAGCCGTAGCCTTTTGAAAATGACGAGAGAAAGAAATCATTGGCTGTTTAGTCAGTCAACCAAATGAAAAGCAGATTCCATGGCATCATTTTTTTTTATTTGACAGATTGCAGGCACATCTCACAGCAGGCCGAATATTCTTAACTAATACTTAAGCAAATTTCTCTCTCTCTCTGACATCATTATCACCACCACCTTCATCATTTCTCCAGATTCCACAAACCTCCCATTCTTATGCACAAGTCAGTTATACATGGAAGACATCGCTGTTGAAAAAAAAAAGTTTTACATAGAAGACATGAGAACGCATTTCAATTAGGGATGATGTCTACGAGTGGGGTTTGTACCGGGTACCCAACCGGACCTAACCAATATTCAGGTTGATCCTACAATTGCAAGTAGGAGTGGCAATCGGGTGGGGTTGGCGGGTCGGGTCGGCAGGTCAGTATACCTCAACACGAACCCGACCCATTTATTAAATGGGTAACCCGACACGACACGGTTAACCCGTTTAATAAATGGGTCGGGTCGGGTAAATGGGTTGGCGGGTCGGGCTCAGGTAAACTGGTTGACCCACCCGCCTAACCCGTTTATTAAAGGGGTTGGCGGATTGGCATACCCCTAACACGGACCCGACCCGTTTAATAAACAGGTTAGGCAGGTCAACCCGTTTACGACACAAACCCGTTTAAGCCAAACCCGAACCCGGCTAAGAAGCGGGTTGGCAGGTCATTTCAGATTTTGCCACCCCTAATTGCAAGTCAGATTTGGTTACACTTTTTGCCGGATACCAACCTGACTTTTGCCGAGTACCACCGACCAGTGTTTTATATGTATTTTAAGTAAAAGTAAACTTAAAAAATTATGCATATCCGAGTTTGGGATTCGGATTCAGGTACACTCTAATGGGTCAGATACCCAACCCATTGACAGGCCTAATTTCAATTAAAGCTGTCCAAATGCATAGTGAAGAACAAGGTACCACAAGTCCTGTAGTGGCATTGTACGAATGAGCCATTCAACTGCCCAAGGGCCAGGTTTGAATTCATGGATCTGTAATGTCCACTTACACAGTCAAGAACATATCACACACACTCTCCAATAAGGCGTTTTGCAGTTGGACATCCAAAACATTAAGGGCGTGTTTTAACATCAGAGGAGAAGTTTTTTTTTTTGTTTAAAGGCAAACTGGGGTTAGGCAGACCCATGTGGCAGAGGAATTAGAATCTGGGCCTTCAGCTTGGCACAGGACCTCGCTTTTCCCAGGGAAAGATTGCGACTTTTTCCACCTATTTTTGGGGAGGGTAGAAGGTCCCCCAACAAAACTTTCCCCCAGATATCAAACGTGCCCTAAACACCAGCCTGCAGGCTCACTGATGGGCAAAGGAGGCAGCTGAGGGGTTCTAACCGCTTGGAAGGGTGGGGAACACAGGTCAGATTCAAGTCTGATCCTGCCAAATCCAAATCCGCAATGCAAATAATAGATCTGAATCTGAATCCGAAATACGTGTAGTAGAACAAAGAAAGCTATTTACATGTAAAAAAATGCATTCGGGTCAGATTTTGTTTCGGATCAACTCTAGATCCAACTTAAAAAGATGAACGGAATCCAAAAATAATCCAGAACATATCCAAATTTGATCATAATCTACATTAGGATTTTACTTAAAAGGAAATTACTTAAAGGATCCATATTCAAAAGAACAAGTCAGACTCGAATCTGATATCTGACCATATCCAATCCGTTTGCAGACCCATTTGGAACTGGTCCACAATCAATCTCTCCCCGGCCCCCACCTGAACTAGGGGCCTTGATAAAAATCTGAAAAAAAAAAACACCGCAAGCCATATATGCTTGTCACATGACCACTCCCTTAAGCTCCAGAGAAGCAAAAGATTCAAGGTTTGAAAGTCAGTTTGGTGCTTTGGTCACTTCTCTTAAAATCAAGTAGTCAACACAGGTGAGAGAGAGAGAGAGAGAATGAGAGAGAGAGGCTAGGACCGTGCAGCAAAATTTGTTAAACGCACAAAATTCTCACAAGAACCAACACCAATTGCAGCAGTAAAGCATAGCCTGAAGCCCAAAAAATGCAGTTAACAAGCAGCTCTGCTGCGGGATAATACCAAACAGTTATGCCCAGCAGGAGGCACCTTAGCTTCCTGCTGCTGCAGGGATTGGCTTAGGCTTTGCATCTTCAGCCTTCTCATGTTCTTTATTGAGCATCTGCTAGAAAACAATCCCGTTCAAAAGGCAACCCAACACCAAACACCATTTTCAACCTCTAATGATGAGAAGATGGAAGTACCTTGTTGTTTATCAAGTTGTGGAGAGCGATGACACTCCGAATGAGTGAAGAGAGGTAGATAACAAGCATCATGTCGTTCATTTTCACCGAGAATGCCTTGATCAACTCGTTGACGTTTAGATTTGGGAGTAGATTGAACACATCCTGCAACGACTCGAATGTTAGCAACAGAAGTTTGCCAACAGAATTGCTACAACTTAACAGATACTTGAATACACGGGGAGCTGCTCAATGCGTGCTGCCAGAGACCATCTGGTAAACTGATCAGGCTAAGGCCGAAGGAATTTAGTATCATGTTGAGCAACCCTGATCTCAAGTCCAGCCAGAAGGATTTTCAACTCATGATTTATCATTTGGGGAAAATTCAAAAATATTCTCATACTGATGAAACTGTGATCTAGAGCATGTGGATCCAAATCTAAACTTGTAACACCAAATACCTAAAAGCAAAAGGCACTAGTTATTCACAAGGCACAACCTATTCAAATAAATCATGCAAGGTCTGTTGCATGATTGAGGAATGAACGCACCTGCAAATGGTACAGAATCTCATGATTTAGGGGAAGACTTCCATCAACTACTAGGTCTAGGTAACCACGTATCTCCCGAAGCCGAGCATCGAGCCCCTTAAGTGCTGCCAGTTTGCTGGTAACCTGTGCAAGAATGCAAGCTTTAAGGATATAAATCATAAACCAAGCCAACTGAAGAACAGATGCATGAAAATGAGTTGAGCACACCTCTGTGGCAAGGGTGCTAATGGTTGTGTCCTTCACATCCCTCAGGAGGTGCTCCACACCTGCGATCAATACCCAATAGCATCCAATGAGCTGCATACAGTTATTCTGCTGACCTTTATATATATAAAGAAAAAGATAAATGTCATACCTAATGTTGTAAAAAAACTGCCCATTTTAATTCAGTTAACCGTAGGCTCAACAGAATATAGTATAAAAACAGTTTTATTTTATAAACAGCAAAAGTCAGAAAAAGATTTGCTCATTATACTGATTTTACCATTTCTCGAGTTTAAATGGTAAAAGGCAAAAGCAAAGTGTGACAGGTTTAGCCGCTTGATCTTGTAGAATCCTAGATGATGGACTACCTTAGATTTAAAAAGAAGGGAACATAAAAAAAGAACAAGCAACAGAAAATCAAAACTTCTTAAAGTTTAGATTGACACCCCAAAACTTGTAGAGTAAAATGTAGACAATACTTTCATCGAAAGATGAATTCTTATCATTAAAAAATTC
Organism: Nuphar pumila; assembly: GCF_984573655.1. NCBI lineage: Eukaryota > Viridiplantae > Streptophyta > Magnoliopsida > Nymphaeales > Nymphaeaceae > Nuphar > Nuphar pumila. The sequence goes on along the minus strand of NC_143257.1, from coordinate 1,000,071 downwards.
TTTCAACTATAAGTCCTTGAAAAGTAAAAAATGAAACCAATTATAGTGTAAAAACAGTTTGATTTTATAAGCAGTGAAAATATGAAAGAAATCAGTCCATTACTGATTTTACCATTTTTTTAGTTTAAATGGAAAAAAAAAGGCGAAGGATTTTAGTTGATTGATCTTGTCGAGTCCTAGATCACAGGCTGCTCTAAAAAAAATAAAACAACAAAAGATGAAGCTTCCCAAAGTTTAGAATGACACTCCAAAATTTGTGGACTAAAATGCAGACAATACTTTCATTACAAGATGAATTCTCATCACTGAAAAATCTTTTTGATTGCACAGATTACTCAAGAGGGATGTTGACGTCTTCTCATGGTTCATGGCCATGAAAGTAAAATCTATTTTTTATCATTTATTGTTTACTTATTTCTTATTACTGTTGAGAAACCTAGTTTACCAATCCAGGTTATTGTGTTTTAACTTTTATATTTCCCGTGACTATTTATCTTATCATTCAAGTATGATTTGTTACTCATAAACTTGAAGTTTGTAACCTTGTATGATACTTCTATTGTTTATATTAAAGTAGGATTTACAATTTACAGCTTGGAAACTTGAAAATTTGAAATAAGTAGCTGCATGTATTTTTAATTCATAATTTTTTTACTATTTTCAAAACTTTTTAGAATGTTTAATTCAGCAAAGAAAAAGCACTGATCAGATTTTCCTTTTTTATTTTAGATCCAAATCGATTTGGAACTCTTATGATTTCTAATCAGGGCTAAGATTTACAACATTTGACCATATCTTCCTGGATCAAGAGAACCCCTCAGAACCATTAAATATTCTGCAGTCTGCATAGTAAGACAGTACTTTTGCAAAATTGACGATAAATATGAAAACAAAACGATAATGTAATTCCAAGCATTGATAATGCATTGCCGGTCAAAAGCATTGATAATACATCAAAAGGTGCATGGAACTGGTATAAATGTCACATGATCTTATCACCAGGAGGTACACCCTACAGTAGGAAAACAGGATACAATCAAATGAAACCTGATCAACACAAGCACATCTGCAGAAATTTTGATATACAAAAAAACTATAAGTCATAACTCCACAATTGAAAAAAACAAAAATTTAGTGGACCATATACAAATAACGCAACATGTAAGGAGGACTTTGCAGTGCTCCCAAGAAGCACTTTTGAAAAGTTGTGACTTTTGACCAAGATTGTTGCATTATTTTTTGAACGACAAAAAAGAGAATTGTTCCTGTGATGTCCCATAGTTCCATCATGACTTGAATCTACATTAAGTACTTCAACTTGACCAATCAAACTTTCAGAAGCAACTTTATCTTCTTTTGAAGGGTTTTTTCAAGCCAACCACAGACTTAAGGGTTCAGGATTGTGACAAGCATGGAAAAATACAACCAAACACATACCTCCAAGGAAGCAAAGTTTTTTTTTTCCTTTTTTTGGAACGGAAAAACAAGGGTTGTTAAATTACTACAGCACAAGAGACAAGACAAATGTGTCCATAGCCATCTTCTTCACAGCAAAATGTCGTGTATTCAAAACAAGCATCCAAAAGCCAAAGTCAATTAATTGTAAGTTTTTTTCAATGATAAAAATCTTCATGTGCTAAAAAAATCAAGAAATATATAAATGCTTAAGAAACCTTAACTTTAGTAAAATTATGCACAATCACATACCAAAATGTAAAAAAGGAAACATAAAATGCAAACATGAAAATACCAGAATAATATTGTGACATAAACACAACAGCAAAATTTTGATAAGATCATGATATTTTACCTTTTACAACTTTTTCTTTAACATATTGTGATAATATAACATTATTTTCAAATTAATACCCACATCTGCGACTATGTCCTACACTGAACCTGAAGCCAAGTAAAATCTAAAATTTTGCAGAATAACGCAATAAAATCTACAGAAGAGAAGACATCTCACCTATTTCCTCAACCTCATGAGCAGCAATTTCTGATTGCACATGCACAAACACCTTCTGGCTTTTCTGGGTGGCATTCTGTCAACAAAATCCAAATGTATTTAAAAGCCCACAAAAATATATGAGAACAAGCAGCAAAAAGAAGAGAGAACTTTCTAACCTCTTTGACCTCTTCAACTGCGTAATAAGCCTTGGTAGGTATGCCTAATTCTTTTGGTTGGACATCAATGATGACCAAAACAGGATTCGGAACATAACTGCAGGGAAAAAACTATCAATTAAGATTAGACCATAAGTTACAAGAAGCCAACACTTTTTCTTGGCTGATACAAGAAATTACATCAAGTGAGAGTATCTAATCTAATTCAAATGCACTAAGTCAAATAAGATCAAAATTTAAAGAAGATAAACAAAGAGTTAAATGCAAAAATCGCTTCTACCTTCATGCAGAATAGTGAAAACAACCTTCTTTTTCAGGAAGTAGCGGAATATTGAAGAAATAGAACCAGAAAAGGAGGATTGACAATGCTAGACAGAAGTCAAAATAGAATCCTGCCTTATAAAACACAGGAGGTCAAGATCGTTTTGCCAGACGCAATTAACAATAACTCCTGTACAGAAATGGATGGTCAAGAAGTGCAATTTCTCCCCCCTTAAGCGCACAAGTACCCAAGCCAACTGAACTAGAAATAGACAAATTTCATATATGCAATAATTTTTTATTACCAAGTGCAACAAGTGATACGGATCCAGTGGCACCCGAATCCAAATTGACGTTGGACAGAGTGGCACAAGAAGTGATCCAACCTAACTTGGCATTAGACGGATCAGGGCAAGGAGAGTTTGGATCAGCATTGAAGGGAACCGGACCCAAAGGAGACACCAAGGGCCAGCCAGCCGAGTGGGCCCCACCTAGGGAGGTCAACCTCCCCTCTTGAATCATCTAGATCGACATGCCAAGGCTTTTATGAAGAGGCTTTGGTGATACCTAAGGCTCTAGCATGTTCCATCTAGGAGACTCTTATTGTTCGGAGGGATATAAATTTTTCTCTCGGGGTCTATCAGAAACCGACAGAAACCCAGTCCCCAGAAAACTCAAAAATTGCAATATAATTATTTCTCCTAAAATACAAGTCCTAAAATCCCAAAAATTTTACCCAAGATAGCCTAATATGTCCAGAAGTCCTTCCTAAATTTTCAGCAATTTATCTACTGTGAATTGGGAGAACTGAATTTTCTACTACCTGCCAAAAGCCAATTGAACCTGACCTTGTCTCTAACCTACCCAACCTAACCTGAAACCAAGCTTGAACCTAGACCAACCCAGTGGACCCAAGAACGTAACAAAACTGGTATAAAAGTGAAACCTGGTTTAACCCAATGCTCTCCAAGAAAGATACTGAGAATCCACCAGATATGAACCCCGAGTTCATCCAGAAACTAGTCGAAGACACCAACTCGAATATAGGGGTTTTGAAACAAGAATGACTAGCTGTGAAACTAGTCTCCAATCCATCCTCACCCAACTGCAACAAATCCAAGCAACCATGCAAGAGCGAAACCAGTTTCAGTTCGTGGATGGTGGGGGCAGATCTCATAAAGAGGAGCATGGAGAACGAGAGGAGGACTCCATCCTTGGAAGACAGCTCGGAGGCTGGCAAGGCGAATCAAGGTCTCGCAATTCTCTTGTACAAGTCTAAACAATATTTTGTAACTCAGTCAATATCAATGGAAAGTATATTAGATTGTCTGGTGGCTCACCTTGACGGTGAAGCCATAAGATAGTACCATTGGCGCGAACAATGCCACGTAACCCCGACATGGTATGAGTTTGAAAAAGAGCTCCTTAAAAGGTTTTGACCTTCTCCGTATGTGAATCACAACGTAGAGATGAAGAACCTCAAGCAAAAAGGTTTGATCCAAGAGTATCAATCGGATTTCAAGGATCTACACACCATGTATGGTGATTGGTATGAATCTACATTGATCAAAGCATTTGTTGGAGGATTAAAAGAGGACTTAAGGGTCGAACTAATGGCCCTACACCCTCAAATCCTTGAAGAGTGTTTCATCAAGGCCAGAGTAGTGGAAGAAAGAATGAAGAAGTCGCCCCATGTGAAGAGGCCAAATCGACCCCCCGAACGGGTATGGAAACCCAAAACTGGTTAAGGAAATTGGACCCAAATCCAAATCGGGTCCAAGTTTCAAAACCAAGTTTATTTCAAAGGCCCAAATGGAAAATCAAAGAAGTAAATGCCTACGTTACAATTGTGATGAGAAGTGGGTCTCGGGTCGCAAGTGCAAAACCCTGAAAATGTTTATGTTGTGTGAAAGTGACGAAGAAGAATCAGGAGATTCAGATAAAGAAACCAAGCAAGGTCATGGAATATTTTACCACGCCTTGGCTGGGGTATTCGTCCCAAACTCTATGCGAGTTAGAGGAGAGTTTGGATGTGTTGATCGACACAGGATCAACCATAGCTTTGTAAGCGAAGATCTTGTGCAAAGCTTGGGCTGCCCGACAAAAGATCAACCAAGGTTTGATGTGAAGGTGGGTGATGGCAGCCACCTCAAATGCTCGTACGTATGCCCGAAAGTGGAGTTAGATCTCCATGGATCCAAGTTCGTGGTAGACCTCTATGTGTTGTCCATGAAGGGTGTAGTCATGGTCCTCCGAATGAGTTGGCTTAGCACCTTTGGAAAGGTCCAATAAGACTTTAGCAAAATGGAATTGAGTTGTGATGTCTCCGAAAAAAGAATATGTCTCAAGGTTCACATGCCCAAGAGAGACATCAATGAAGGATCGGAAGAGACTCTAAAAGTCTTATAGAGCAAACCTGAAAGCTTTCTCTTGCATATCCCAAGAGAAAGGACTTGAAAGGAGTATTACTAAAGGCTCTTGACTTGCTAAATGTGGAGTGAAGCATGCAAAGTGCAACGTGAGAGTGAGAAAATCCAAAAGTTGAAGGAAGCCCTTGAAAAGGACCCAAGTAGCCACCCACAACATCAACTCAAAGGTGGAGTGGTTTTCTATAAAGGGTGGTTCTTGCTCCCAAATGATATGGAGATCATCTTGGATATCCTACACTACTATCACTCAACTCCAATGGATGGACATGAAGGGGTTTATAAAACCCAACAACGCATCAAGGGCGAGTTCCATTGGCCCAAAATGAAGGAGCAAGTGAGTCTTGTATGCCAAGCGAACAAATATGAACCTACCAAGCTGGTTGGGTATCTCTAACCTTTGCCCATTCCAGATAGAGCATGGTCAGAAATCTCTATGGACTTTCAAACGAAAAAGAAGTTATCCATGTAGTCGTTGATAGGCTCACTAAATTCTCTCATTTCAATGCCTCACCCCAGAAGTACTCGACACAAACCATTGTAAAGATTTTCTACCAAAATGTCGGCAAACTCTATGGAATGCCAAAATCAATAGTGAGTGACTATGACTCCCTTTTCACCAGCCATTTTTGCAAGGAGTATTTCAACCTCTTAGAGACCAAAATAAAATTTAGTACAGCCTACCACCCTCAGACCGATGGCCAAACCGAGGTTGTAAACCGAACTATAGAAACCTACCTTCGGTGTTTTACTCGAGAAAAACCAAAAACTTGGACCGACTACCTTCCATGGGTTGAATGGTCCTACAACACCTCACAACATTCCTCCATTAGGATGACCCCTTATGAAGCCTTATATAGCCAAACCTCACCCAAAACCATGGCTTATGAAGGAGGGACTGCCAAGTCCATCAAAGTTGATCGGCAATTGAAGCAAAGAGATGAGATCTTGCGAGAGTTGAAAGAGAATTATGACAGAAGAAATAGATTTATGACAAGGATAGGAAGGACAAGTAGATTGGGTATGGCTTAAGCAAAGATCCAAAGGACAAGCATCAATTAAGGGGAGCAACCACAAGCTTTCCCTGCGCTACCATGGGTCGTACCAAGTGATGGAGTGTATTGGTTCGACTACATACAAACTCTGACTACCTCCCACCACCCAAGTCCACTTTGTTCCATGTGTCAAAGTTTAAGGCACATCATGGGAACCCCCTGAAGGAATGACAGCAGCACCTGAAGGCACTAACACCGAGAGGCCAATACGGGTCCTCAAAACCCAAAAATTGTGAATCAACGATCAAAGGGTTAAGAAGAACCTTGTTGAATGGAGTAATGAAGGGAACCAAGCTTGGGAGTTCGACTACACTCTCTGAAACAGATATTTGGACTTCTTGCCTAGCGAACTAGGCAAATTCCAGGGGGGAGGGGGTGACACGGATCCAGTGGCACCCGGATTCAAATTGGCGTTGGATGGAGCGGCACAAGAAGAGATCCAACTTAACTTGGCATTGGACAGATCAGGGTAAAGAGAGTTTGGATCAGCATTGAAGGAAACCAGATTCAAAGGAAACACCAAGGGCCAAGTGGGCCCCACCTAGGGAGGTCGACCTCCCCTCTTGAATCACCTAGATGGACATGCTAAGGCTTTTATGAAGAGGCTTTGGTGATACCTAAGGCTCTAGTAGGTTCTATCCTAAGTCACAGGGATTCGGCTAGCAGGGTGCCACACCTGCGTCGAGTTGCCGCAACTCGACGCGGGTGCGGTCAACCCGACCTTGGTTGTGTTGACCACACCTAAGGTCATTTCGATCTATTTTTTGGATTTTTTTTTTTAAAAAATTGCCCTATGAAATGGGCTGCGGAATTTAAAAAAAAATCTTGGGGGGGGGGGGGGGCGTTGCCCCCCTATAACCCCCTGCCAAATCACTCTATCATTGTGGCCTTTGTGCTCACTCTATCACATCCGGGACCCACGTCGGAGGGAGCCCCCGGACCCCCCTTCCTGCAAGGGCAAAAATTATGAATCAGGCTCCACAACTCATCATGGACATGATCTTCTCTTTGAGAAAGAAATCTCTGACCGCCTCATAAATGTCTTTAGATACAATAGACCAGAATGAAGTAAAAAAGCTATTTGGGTACCCATCTAAGCTTGGGGCGCTATCTCCATCAAGAATAAAGACCACCTTAACCACCTCCTCTTCCAACCCCACGGATCTGGACAACCTTTAAAAGGGTTACGATTGATGTAGCCCCTGACAAATAACTTGAAGAAATAATTTGAGGCCTCTCAAAAAATACTCTCTTCCCACCGCATAGGATTTTTCATATTTTCTGATTAGTATTCAGAGGAAAATATAATTTTCTCTCAGGGTCTGTTAGAAACCGACAGAAACCCAATCCATAGAAAACCCAAAAATTGCAATAATTATTTCTCCTAAAATACAAGTCCTAAAATCCCGAAATTTTTACCCAAGGTAGCCTAACATGTCCAGAAGCTCATCCTAAATTTTCAGCAATTTATCTGCGGTGAATTGGGAGAACTGAATTTTTTACTGCCTGCCAAAAGCCAACTAAACCTGACCTTATCTCTAACCTACCCAACCTAACCTGAGACCAAGCTTGAACGTAACAACAAGCAACAAACGAGGCATATGTTGGTGCTATCCATTATACATGTGAAGGTCTTCGTGTCATGCAAAATAGGACAAAAGGTGGAAGAATACATAACGGTGGAAAATAGGGTTAATGAATCTTAATTGCCTCAAACAAGAATGCATCCACTAGCTTCAGGATGTCCCTTTCTTCTATGGAAACTGACAGGAGAAGTATATGTTCAGATGAGTCATCCAAATGCTTTGTAGACAGGCCAGTGTTAAAATATATATAGATATGACATATATATATATATATAGAGAGAGAGAGAGAGAGACATATATACATATATTTTATATATATGTCTATTTGTTTATATATATATATATATATATATTGTAATACCTGTTAAAATATGTTGATCCTTAAATGTACATATATATATATAAAGATACGTATACATATATATATATATATATGTATACATATCTCTATTTATATATATATATATATATATAAATATATATATTTTATCTTCCTAAAATACCCTCAAGGGTATTCTTGTAAATTAGCATTTTACGCATATTCCAATTGGAATATGCATTGTAATTTTTGTTTTATTTTTATTTTTTGTTTTTTATATTTTTGGATTTCGTACCACATTGGGGGGGAGCCCCCAAGGTGGTCCCTTTTCTTGCTTATAAATAGGGGATTTCCCCTTTGTATTTCGTATTCTTGAGGGAGCTTATGCTCCATTGTAATGGGGTTTTCACCCCTTCTCCATTATTCTTCAATGATATGTAACTTATGACTTTAAGTCATATTTTTCCATTTTTATGGGTTTTATGTATTGGCACATTATGTGCGTGTGTTGTTTCCCTTTAATGGGTATATTTGCACTTTACGTGCACAAGTATGGGTTCATTATTGAACCCAAGGTATTCCAAGTCACTTTCTAACATGGTATCAGAGCGAGGTCACGATGGGGTTGTCTCTTGGTGCAACGGAAAGCGTGTCGCTCAAGAAATGGTGAAGTATTCATTGCTCTTCCTAAAGTATTATGCTTTTGAAGTTATTCGGTATGTATCCCTTTTCTCAAAAAGTATTATGCATTTGAAAGTATGTTTCTTGCATATAGTTTGTTCGTTTTGATGGTCATGATAGTTGAATTATTTCTTTTCACATTTCGTGTGCTCATATATTTTGAAAATATCTCCTTCTAAATTTGGTGAAATCGTTTGTTGTCCAAATATAAAATTCGTGTCTATTTATCGATCTACTCATAGCATATAATAGTAATTTATGTTTTTAAAAAATTACCTTCAATTATGTGAGATTTATAGTTCTTAAATAAGTATTTCATGATTGACCTATAAGTTAACTTTTAAAATTATATATGATCTCTTGCTAAAATAATGATCTTTGCTTAAAATTTCTTAATTCTCATATGAACCCTAATTTGATTTGAGTTCCTCTCTTGATTATGGATTTTAGTGCATTTTTTGAAAAATTTGATATAATCATTATATGAGAATCTCTCACATCTAAAATCTTTGTTGAATCCTAAAGTAGTTCTTGTTAATGATAACTTATAAGAACTCCTAAAAAGTTTTTCAATGTTTCTTTTTTGAAAAATTATTTATGATAAACCATTAGGAAAGATTGTTTTTAAAAGGGAATTTCCCACATAGAATGCATAGTTCATCTATTGCATCCTTTTTTGGTATAAATGATTTCATTTTTCATCCTTATAAACTTGTTGGTTTGTATTTTTCATAAGGTTTCGAAATCTCTTAATAATATCTTTAAAAAAGCCTACATTGGCCATAATGTAGTTTTAGTTGTCCTCAATTGCACTTGTCAAGCATGTAATTACATAATTAAAACTTGAGAATTTCAAGCATTGCTCTTTTTATAAAGTGCATACTTGCTCACTTTTGTGTATTTTTATATTTTGTGCACATTTACTTCTCAAAATATTTGTGCTTGTATGCATTCCCTCTTTTTTATGATATACATGCCTTAGTGCATGTTTGTTTACACCTTGGTGTGTATTTGTTCAAGTATTGTATGAATGCTTTCGTGCACATCTTTTATAAAGCCTTGTGTGCTTACATGAGTATTGTCTCTTCATAGACATTTTTGCATTATGGAGCCTTTATGCACATTTCTTATTGTGAAAAACATAATGAATTTAGATATTGAGTCCTTTTTAAATCATTGTAAGTGCTTATAGCACTTTGTACGTTTCCGCATATCTCATCTCAATCAAAGAATATTTAAAACTTGTTGTATGGGATTTAATCCCAAATCTATAAATTTTCAAGTACTTTTTCCTTGAGTATTGTGTTAAAGCCTTCTTTGTGAACCATTACGGTTCTTATGATTTCTTTGATTAAAAGCTTGATTGTCTTGATGAATTCTTTATGTTGTGGTCTTTTTGATACAAGACTTCTTTTAAAGATTAGGCATAATTCGTGTTTATGCAAAATTGTTTTTAATGGATTATATTGGACCTTTGATTCAATTTGTTAATCGTTTCTCTTTGTAAAAACTTTTTGGAAAATGATTCCTTATGTGTTTATTGCCCTTTTGTGGCATTTATATTTGTCCATCACATGTTATTTAATGCATCATTTATTTGGCCTTATTTTTGTCATATTAGAGATATTTGTCGAGGTGAGTTATGGGCACCTCGTGTTGTATCATTTTAGATTGTCCACCTTCCATATTATAGATGGTTGTTGAGGTGAGTTATGGGCACCTTGGGACTCTAAAATGAGTTGTTATTTGATCTCTAATTATGAGTGTGGCACTCATTTTTTCTCTTGTGGCCATTGATATTATGGATGCTTCTATGTAAATGTGATGGACATATGGTGTTTGAAACCTTAAATGCTTTAAGGTATATTTAAAATCAAGGTGTTTTGGGATTTTAGCCCAACCTTTTATTTATGAATCTTATGAGTGCATTTGCACATTTGTGATTCCGAATGTTGTGCTTATTGTGCACATGTGTTCTTGTGTTTTTTCTCAAGTGTTCTTGGTGTGTGTATGTTCACACATTTGTTCTAAAAAATATTATTTTATCATCTTGTTGAAGATACTTTTACATGCATTTATTCCAAAATGTTATTGTTATGAGTATTCATGTTTTAAAAGGAATATTGTTTCATTCGAGGTTTATTTTCATTACAAGTTTATTGTCTCAAAAGTCTTTTCCTTTTATGCCCATTATCTAAGTGTCATCATATGTAAACAAGAATTTTATTACACCTTCGTGTGTTTTTAGCCTTTTGTTGGCTTTTGCTCTCTTGGTCTAGTAGCTGAACACACTTGTCTTGAGTGTTTTTATATGTAGACAAGGCACGTTGATTCACACCATGGTGTGCGATTTTTAGCCTATGTTGGCGTTTGTGTCCTTGTTCTAGTCGCTTAAGATATATGCCCATGGTTGGCTTATTTCACTCATTTCAAGTGCTATCATATGTAGACAAGAGATGTATTATGTTTTAGCCCATGATTGGCTTATTACTCTTGTTCTAGTAGCTGAACATACTTGGTTTTAAGTGTATTTTTTACGTAGACAAGAGATACTTTTTAGTCCATGTTGGCATGTATTCTCTTGTTCTTGTCGTAGATGCACTTATTTCAAGTATTATTATACGTAGACAAGAGGTTCTTTTACATACCTTTATGTGTATCTTTGGCCTTTAATGGCTTTATATTCTTGATCTAGTAGCTTATACACTTGATTTATGGGTTTTGGAGGACTAATGAGGAAGATGTTTGTAATGGATAAACTATTGTTGAAATTTGCAAAATTTCATTCATGACTTGTGTTTTTCAAGCAAATCATATTTTTGATATGCATATCAAGTTGATTTCTTAGCATTTAATCTATATATTAAGTGCTTATGGTTTTTGCCACCCTTATATGCAAAATGAGTATTATGTATGTCTTTCATAAATGATTTTAAAACCTTGTGAACTCTTGGGTTTATTTTGCCTAAAGTATGCTTGGAGACTTTGTTTCTCTTGTTTGGCACTTCATTACATGTTTGAAGCATGTTCATTAATGAGTTCTTTGAGTATTAATTCATTTCATGATAAGTATATGCATACGCTCTTTATGGCCTTTTTGGGCCCTCATTCAATAATGTTTATGTATATCATGCCTCTTCGTAGGCTTATTGTGGTGTCCCTTAGTGGACCATTTTGTTATTCCCCATTATGGGGTTATATTTGTCCAACGTTGAACCTTTTGAATGCATTATGCATTCTTGCAATTTATTTCTGCATAATTTGCTTCCGCTCATTTTGTTTTAAACATGATATATGATTTTGAAACTTTGGTGTCATTTTTGCATAATGTGCATCTCTTCTAACCTGTGCTAGTTAGAAATGTTCCATTTGAATAAAAGTACAAAGATTTGTTTTACTTGTTTCTTTGTTGTTATTTCACAGGATCTTGGAGATAGGACAAAGAGAAGTACCCTGGATAGTTCGGGAAATTTGAAGACAATAGGAGGAAGGCCTTTTCAAGTTCCATTGCATCCTTGCCGGAGCCTCTTGGAGTCTTGCCCTTTGTTCAATCTTTTCATTTCCCCGCAAAGATTGAGGGGGGGTGTTAAAATATGTTGATCCTTAAATGTACATATATATATTTATATATATATATATATAAAGATACGTATACATATATATGTATACATATATATATATATATAAATATATATATTTTATCTTCCTAAAATACCCTCAAGGGTATTCTTGTAAATTAGCATTTTACGCATATTCCAATTGGAATATGCATTGTAATTTTTGTTTTATTTTTATTTTTTGTTTTTTATATTTTTGGATTTCGTACCACATTGGGGGCCTCCCAAAAGTGACGTTGGGAGCCCCCAACGGTCACAAATGTGACCGTTGGAGGCTCTCCAACGTCCCCTTTGGGAGCCCCCAAGGTGGTCCCTTTTCTTGCTTATAAATAGGGGATTTCCCCTTTGTATTTCGTATTCTTGAGGGAGCTTATGCTCCATTGTAATGGGGTTTTCACCCCTTCTCCATTATTCTTCAATGATATGTAACTTATGACTTTAAGTCATATTTTTCCCTTTTTATGGGTTTTATATATTGGCACATTATGTGCGTGTGTTGTTTCCCTTTAATGGGTATATTTGCACTTTACGTGCACAAGTATGGGTTCATTATTGAACCCAAGGTATTCCAAGTCACTTTCTAACAATACCCACTAGGGGTATATTGATCTTTTCACTTACAAATACGCATATCCATTAGGGATATGTTTTCCACTTTCTTTTTATTTTTATATTTTCCTTTTTATTATTTCTTTCTTTTTCCTTATGTAAAGAGGGGTCCACCATAGAGTCGTTGAGAGCCCCTCCAACGGTCATAAATATGACCGTTGGAGGGGCTCCCAACGACTCTATGGGAGCCCCCTTTTGGTTCATTTTTGTGTATAAATAAGGGGCTTTGCCCCACCTCATTGTGGGCTTGTTTAAGCTTTTCTCAATAACATTTTATCTATTTTTCTAGAGCTCCCTCTCTCTCATATTGTGTGTTTGTCAATTGCCACTTTGTGGCCTATTGTATTTTTGCCCATTAGTGGCCTTTTGCTTGCAAGCCTGTGCATCTCTTCGTCACTTAGTGACATTGCCTCTTTTCATTAGTGTTTCATTATATGGTATCAGATCTTGATTGTAAAAGCATTATTGAGGTACTCTTTCTTGCATTTGAGCAATTTTTTAAAGTGTCATACCTTTGTCCTTCTTCAACTCCCCTACATGATGGCCGACAAAGATACAAAGATCGATCTTTCATTCAAATTGAATGAAACCAACTACAGAACGTGAGAGGCCATCATGGAAAACAACCTCAAAGGTAAGAGACTTTGGGGATATGTACGTGGAACCATTCCGGAACCACAGTTGAAGCTCACCAAAAAGGAGGAAAATGAAGAAAAAACCTTGAACAAAGAAGAGCCTTACTATTCAAGAATACCATTCTAAAATTGAAGATTGGGAAAGTGAGTGGCATGGTTCATGAATAACGTGGAACTCAAAATTTGCACCAATCTTGCCAAATTCAAAAAGGCAAACGAAGCATGGTTCTTCATAAAAGGTATAAAAACTCAAAAAGGCCTTGCTAGGCATTTCTTTTTGCAAAAAAAAATAAGAAGAACCAAGCAAGGGGATATGAGCATTAGAGACTAATATAGTACTCTATTTTCGTTATGGGATGAACTTGCTCTTCTCGAACCATAATAGAAAGGAAACGCTATTGCCATGAGGCAAGAGCAAAGGGAAAGAGAGAGGCTTTTTCAATTTATCCACGGGCTTCGTCCCGAATTTGAACAACTAAGAAGGTCCCTTCTTCATAGGGCCTCTACCCCTCTTAGTGAAATCCTCACTGATTTATGCCAAGAAGAAACTCGCTTTGCCCTTAAAAAAGACATTGATGAGGTAAATGCAATATCTAAACTGGGAAATAACATGAGAACATGTAAACCTCCTCATTTTTTGAAAAAATAAGAATGGTGGAAGAAAAATTATTTGTCACCATTGTAATGAATTGGGTCATCTTCGACCAGAATGTCCTAAACTTAAAAGAAAGGTGGCTTTCATTGGAGATTGTCCAAGCAACTCAAATGAAGATTCAAAGATAAATGGAGACATAAAAGACTCTATTGCTCATCTAACGGAAACTCTTCAACAATTCATGATGATCAATTCTTCCACACTTTTCACTTCAGGTGTCGCAATCTCATCGACTCCCGGTATGTCTTCTTGGATCCTTGATTTGGATGCCTCTTTTCACATGACTCCGAATGCATCTTTTATCCAAACCAAGTCTTAATTTTTTTAAAACATTTGTTTTCACAATCGATGAAACATCATTAGATGTTGAGGAAATGAGAAGTCTTGAAAAAAATTTTGGTCAAAACAAAGAATTTCATGTTCCAAAACTTAATTTAAATCTTTTTTTCGTTTATCAAATTACGGATTTTGGATGTAGTGTCTCCTTTTCACCAACCAATTGCTATGTGCAGGATCTCCAGTCCGAGAAGCGGATGAGAAGCAGATTGGGTAAAGCTATACAAGAAGAGACCTATATTACATAAATTTTTTGTCTTTGTCATCTAAATCTTTTTGTAATCTTATTCAATCTAAAGATCTTGAGACTTGGCACAAAAGGCTCGGTCACCTTAGTATTTCCAAGTTATATCTTTTTCTTTTTTGAAAAAATTTTGTAATGAAAAGACATTTACTTGCAATGATTGTATCCTTGGAAAAATGCATTATCTTCCTTATCCACATAGCAATTTTATTTTCAAAAGACCATTTGAACTAGTGCATTCGGATGCATGGAGACCGGCACCCGTTATGTCTAAAGAAGGATATTCATATTATGTTGTCTTTATTGATGATTTTACTAGATACACATGGGTTTACTTTATCAAAAATAAATCTAATGTCTTTTCTATCTTTAAAGAATTTCATGTTCATATTCAAAATCAATTTCAAAACAATATAGTTATTTTTAGATCTGATTTCGAAGGAGAATACATGCCAAAAGAATTTTAAAACTATCTTAAACTAAATGGCATTATTCATCAAAGGTCTTGTCCAAAAACTCCCCAACAAAATAGTCTTGCCGAAAGAAAACATAGGCATCTCATTGAAACAACAAGGACACTCTTGTCTCTTAAAATGTTCCAAAGAACTTTTAGGCTGAAGTCGCTCTTACCGCAACTTATCTCATAAATCAAATGCCTTCATCATCCTTAAAAAATGTTTCTCCCTTTGAAAAATTGTTCAAACTATCTCTGGATTTTAAAAGACTGAAGATTTTTTGTTGTAAATACTTTGTTCTTTTTTAAGGACAAAATAACCTTTCACCAAAAGCTCTTGAATGAGCTTTTATTGGTTATAGTGAAAATCAAAAGGGTTATAGATGTTATGATATTCAAAATAACAAACTTTATGTTTCAAGAAATGTAACCTTTCTTGAAGAGCAAAATGGTCTTTAAATTCAAAAATCTAAAAAAGGAATTGATTATTCTTTCCTTTTTGACTTATTACCTAGAAATAAGTCTAAACGTGATTCTATTTGTGATAACAATTCTTATCAAAATGATGCTTTGATGCATCAAAATGATGATTCTCGTAATGAGAATCCTAATAATATACATGTGTATACTCGGCGTAAGGGTAATGAACATCAAAATGCTTTCGATATATACTCTCAAGACATCTCTTTTGAAGATCAAGTTGAAGAATCCCTACCTAGGCGATCTTCTAGAAATAGTAGACCTCCTCAAAAATTTGTATCATATGATTATTTTCTCCAAATTATAGGACTTATCTAATGATAATTCATTCCTATCATAAGCCTTCCAATTTTAAAGAAGCTAAGCAACATCCACATTGAGTTGATGCTACGAGACTTGAACTAGAAGCACTCAACAAAGCTAACACTTGGACCGTTGTGAGTATACCTTTAGAAAAAAGGGTTATTGGATGTAGATAAGTTTATAAAGTCAAAACCAAGAGTGATGGAACATTAGAAAGATACAAAGCTAGGTTAGTTGCTAAAAGATACACACAAGAATATGAAATAAATTATGAAAAAACCTTTGCCCCAGTTGCTAGGATGACCAGTGTAAGAACCTTAATAGCTTTAGCATCTATTAAATACTGGCCTATCTATCAATTAGATGCGGCGGGCCGGCCCAGCCTTGTTCTGCGCCTGAAGGGTTTCACATTTGGTTTAGGGAGTACAAGGTGACAAAGCTTAATTGATCTTATAGGTCCTTTCACCAACAAATTATGTCTTGCATAAAGCAGGTGCATGCATGAATGTGGGACACAAACAACCTATGCTACCACATGCATGCAAGCAACTCTAGGGACCCTCTTTATGCATCCTACCTACAAACTTTCAGGAGTTACATAGAAAGAACTTATTTGGTATCTAAAGAAAGAAAAAAAATTGTTCATACATAGATCTACCTAAATATTAAAAAGAATGCACTACAAATTTTTGTACTGCTAACCCCAGCTTGCCTATCAAAAAAAAAAAGTGTCCCGTTGACTTGACCAATCAAGGAGATTGAATCAACCAGCTGATACCATTTACTGTGAAGATTGCCCTTGACTTTGCAGATTGTCGATAAGTAGGGTATCTACTATCTAAGCAAATGTGACGAGGACTATTTGCAACATCCATATTCAATGAAATTTTTTTGCTCAACTAGAATAGCCTTCCAAGTCAACTATCTAACATGGGTACATCCAAATATCCAGTGTACCCATGTTGATGCCGGTAATTCAGGCCAGGGTGCTGGTGTTGGGTGCTTTGGGTACTTCTACAGCTATCAATACGTGAAACGGCAAAAAATCGTTAAAAATACATGATTGAAAAGGTTTTTTGTTCAAATAGGCATAAAAAATGAGTTAGGAGAGGCATAAAAATGAAGATTAGTCCTTTAGCCTATGATCAATAATCCTTGGTTCACAACCACTCTCTTTGAAGATCCTCAGGTTCCTCTCCAACCAAGTATACCACTAGGTTTAGTAGTCCAAACTGTGCCTGGGCACCTAAGTGACCAAGCTGGCCTAGAACCTACCAGCACACCCATAGTTTCACAAGTCTCAGCTCTCAACAATATGTTAACTAGACCAAAATGAGGAGTTCAAAACAAATTCAAATTCCAAACCTCAGGATACTAACTGCCCAAACTTAAAGGGCAAAAAAGAAAAAGCAAACAATTTGGTATAAAGGCATGTAGTGAGATGACCAAGATTCAGAGAAGAGACCTGGGAAATTCTGGTAATAAATTTTCACCATGGTGGTTTCCAAGCAAAGAAAAACATCACATTAGAAAAAAAAGATGCATGATCTTACTCGTGAAACAAAACATGCACATCTAAGTCATTCTCCCGCAGCTTTGGTCCTGTACTATACCAGCCCACAACGTGCTCCTTGGCTGAGGCACACAAAAAATGAGATTTTAATGCAAGAACAAACATCAGTCATATGCCAGTTTTGCCCCCTCAAATTCCCTTGATTGAAAAATGTGGTGTCAAAGAGATGCCAACAGGTTGAAGAAACACCTTTTTTAAATACATACATACCATTTATCCTTTTGAACATCCCAAACATCGACTCGTGGTAGTTGTGGTCAAGAAACCAGATGCTGGGATCCTTGTCATCTTCTTCAAAAGGCACTGCGAATGTCAAGCAAATTCCCCATCACCGGCAGAAAATTAATGCGCATCACATGATCTGATTAGCTCAAATAGGTGATTCCCTCAATAAGCTAAGAACCCAGAGCCACCATGTCAAACAGATTTTTGCAAAAGAGAGAATGAATAATCTACAAGAAAAGAACCCATGTGCTCGTAGTTCCAAGTATACTAAAACCCTTAAAATAAAAATGAGGCGTATAAGCACTCGCGTCTTCAACTGCTCACTCATCTCGAACATATAAGATCAATCGACGTCTACAAGTATTCGAGAAACCCGAAATTATTGAATAAACGAAAAAAAAAACTGAACTTCAAATTTTAATCCTTCTCCCTCTAAAAGAACTGGAAAATCCTGTTCACCATGGAAGGTTCTCCTAATCAAATCGCAATGTACCAATATGTCAAACTACACAATGGGTTTGTCTATTTCCACGTTCTCCCAATTCACACATAATAATGACTTAACTGTGATGCATTTTCCCTTATACAGTCACTATCGCTTCTCTTGACGAAAACCTCAGTGTTCCCCACAAACGATAAAGAGGGCTCCGCTCATCTGTAGGGGCGACTTGTGAATGTCACCAAGACGATGGGACGTCACAAGTTTGAAACCCACGGGTGGCGTCTCTTGCCGCAAGGTCGAAGCTGGGTGTACTCACCAGTGGGCAGGGGGGGCTCAAGGGTTTTACCAACCGGAGGCCAGCCAATGTGCGGTCGGTGATGCGGGGTTTTCCCCATGGACGATAATTCCGCCGCTTCAATCCAGTAACAACACAAAAATAATCGTCTAAAACGACTCGATCAACCAAATCTCCAACCGCAAGAAGTTTGAACGACGTAAAAAATAACAAATTTCAGAAATCTAGAGCAAAACGAGAAGAAGAAGGAAAGGGATGGATCGGGGAGGCCAACCGGCGTAGCTATTGGTGACGTCGACGACGCCTCTGAAGGAGCTTCCGAGGAGGACGCCGATGACCCTCTTCCGCGTGTCCCTGGCGACCCTGTGGTAGTGATCAACGATGCTGAGGAGGACGAGGGGGTGGACGACCACCTTCTCGATGGGCCGAGACGATATCTGCTGCGCCTTTATCACGTCCATCACGGTTCTCAGGAAATGTCCGGACGGAGGAGGAGGCCGAGGGTTCGGCCGAGATCTAGGGTTTCCGGTCAGTGCTTCAGTTCAGAGGAGGAGGAGGACGCCGGGGTTCCGTCCGACCCTTTTTTAAAGCACACCGCCTCTAGGGAATGACGCATCACACGGATAAGGTAGTTAGAATCTGCAGTTGGGGAGATTTGACACGATAGACACGACACTTGACACGTTAACAAGTTACAACGGGGCATCGGTATGTATGTCACAAGGGAACTGTGATACGGATTCGAGACACAAATATTAAAATGCTTAATCTTTTCTAATTGAGCAAAATTTTTCATTTAGCTTCACATTTTTCATGAATAAAACAAAAATAACCTGAGAAATTTTATTGTTGAGATACTCCCAATATTTGTGACTAAGCTTTTTGTAGCATAAGAAAATAATAATATCCACCTTCTCACGATGGCAATCGGTAAAAGTGCAACTGTTGGGATCCAGAACACAAAAAATTGCAAAACCTCCATCGAGGACCCGATCCATTTGCATCCCTAACAATTGGTAAGGATACATTCATTACATCATCATTTTCAAGGAAAGGGTCCCATCATCATCTGACATATGATGGGATCCATCCTACTTGAAATCCTAGCTGTCCAACCAACAGTTAAGGTTAATCTACATTCTCATCTGGATGTGGACTGTCCTAGCATGATGGCCTGGATCACCATAGATCCTCTAACACCATATCTCACAGGATAAGCTCCTTTGTGTACCTCTTAGCTAGTTCATGGAATAATATGCTAAAACCCGAGCTAAGAATGAAAACGGTTTGGATCTCAAACAACTAAATACATGGAGATCCAGATCTGCAACAGTCAAAATTTGCAAAACCACCATCCTGGATCCAACCCATTTGCATCCCTAACCTGAGCAACACCCAGTGCCAAGTAGAATCTAAGTGTGGATCCGTGATGACCCCAAATACGAACCCATCATAGCTAGACATGAGTCCAATATGAACAGACCTAGACTCACAAGTTGATAGAGCCTAGAAAGTTTATGAAATTTATAGGCTGTTGATTTTTGAAACCTATCAATGCATTGGAATCAAATATTCTATCCTAAAAAAAATAAGCTTATAAATCACATCTGTATGGTCAGAATTAAAAAAAAATACTAAAAATTCATGAAAATTCACTATCATGTTTTATTTAGTAGGTTTTTATTTTTCTCTCTCTATATAGAAAGAGAGTGAGTGAGTGGTAGGTGCTTAATCCATACGTGCTTGATGAAAACGCACAGTTGTTGAGTGTCCATTTCATGCACTAACATTTTTCTCCACAAAAACGCTGAAAAACCACTCAAAAACACGTTTTAGGGTTAAGCGCCGTTGAAAATAAATCTAAAAAAATGTGTGCATCCATTTTGGGGGGGTTTCAGTGGCGTTTTTAAGTACCGCTAAAGACCCAAAACACATTTTTTGTGTGTTTTTTATCTTTTTTTTGCGTTTTTTGAGCGCTGACCATCCATCACGCATATTCAATGGACGATCAGCACGACATGCATTTTCATCAAACACGGATGGATTAAGCACCTACCTCTCACTCTCTCTCTCTCTCTCTCTCTCTCTCTCTCTCTCTCTCTCTCTATATATATATATATATATATATATATATATATATAGTTGCCATGTTGTTAACAGAAAAATATCAGCAATAATCACATTTGTGCATTCCCTGAAGGCTCAACCATCCATGTTAGATACCATACAAGGCTCAGGAGTTGTGAAATCCCATCATGTTTGAGCTATAACCACAATTGTTGGCGGCAAAAGAGCCACATTTCTCGTTTTGCAAACACAGAATCAAATGATGACTGAATGATGTTATATGCAGCTTATATCCCATTCAACAATCGTTTTCCATATATAAATGACAATTTTATTGTTGCAATTTTCATAAAAGCTATTGTTGAAAAAACAATACATAATGGTATTGTAAGGTCGTATGGCTATAAGTGACTCTTGGAAGCCACAATACAAGAGAGATATCTCTTTAGGGACGAGGGATTTCTTCCAAGATTGTGTCCCAAAACTTGAACCATTTTCAAGTCTATAAATGCAGTATGAACATACTAACACACATACACATAAGGTAACAGTGGTTACTAAAGCATTAGACAAAAAGAAAGGGTTGAGAGTTCAGACTCCCTGACGATTTCGAGCGTAACTGCGAAGCTTTCATCCCACTGCAAATTCGGCCCCGTGCAATGTCGCTTCTCAGCATTGGTATTAGATTGTGGGTTGTGCGGGTTTGACAGATCCTTGTCGATGAAAGTTTGCACGCTGATATTTTTGCATTGCCATCACCGGGAAAAAGAAAAATAAATAATTCAAACAGGAAAAATAAGAGATTAAGGTTAGGTTAGTCGGATTTTTCTGCTTTGCATTATCAAACAGTGATCAGAAATCACTCTTTGGGAAAACCCAATTTATCAGGGTAAAGTTTTTCAGATAAATTTTTTTTTGGTGAACAACGATCATTAAGATCCATCACCAGAAATCGGTGGAGCCGTGTCCTGTGACACAAGCCCACAGTATCTGATCTGTGATATAAAAAAACAAAAAAAATTAGAGGGCTTTTAGTCCTCTGTTGCTCACAAAACAAATCAGAAATCAAAACCAATAGGGAAAGTCTCTTCGTTTGCTGCCAAACAGAGGACTTTTTCACTTTTTTTTTTCTTTTTCGGCTAGACCGGAGAGGCATTTCCCAATAACACTCTCGTCAGAGATCACTTCCATCAATGAAAGGGCAAGGGATGGGTCGCTAGAAAAAAAAAAAAGAATCAACAGATTACCTCATAAAGGGGTTTTCGACAGACCGGTCGGATAATGCTCATTTTGCCAGAAAAATCGAACGTCGAACCGACTGGCCGACGCTGAAACCGAGTGCGCCCAAATCCGTTTAGTAGCTTCCTCCACTCTGTTGGGTTGTTGCCGAAAAACCCAAAATATCGTAGGTGGCTAAAGAACGTCGGGTCGACGCTGGTACGGGTTGCTCCGATGAGTCGTCCTCGTGACTCATCCATTCCGATGAGTCATTGCCAAAAAACTACGAGCGGTGGTAGCAGCTATAGCTCAAACAGAATAGGAACTGGCGGCTCAGCGAAAATAGCACCCGACTGCAACCCGTTGCTAGAAAAAGCATCGGGTTGCTGCCCGTTGCCGAAAAAACAAAAAAAAAGCCAAAAAAGAGGGAGAAGGGGGAAAGGTAGAGCCTTACCTGCGCATCACCGGACGGACCGGAGGAACCCCTCTCAGAGATTCCAGCGTCGCTCCAGCGGGCAGCGACGGGCTCCCTCTTTTTTCC
Organism: Nuphar pumila; assembly: GCF_984573655.1. Lineage (NCBI taxonomy): Eukaryota > Viridiplantae > Streptophyta > Magnoliopsida > Nymphaeales > Nymphaeaceae > Nuphar > Nuphar pumila. The sequence goes on along the minus strand of NC_143257.1, from coordinate 977,922 downwards.
TCAATTTTTTTTTTTAACAAAAGGGAACCCTAATCGGGTTCGCCTTGGTTTAACATATAAACTTTAATAAAAAAAACAAAAAAATCATATTAAACTTGAAATTTATTATAATTTTTGAAAACTATAACTGACTTTTCTGAAATTACAAAAAAATGGTTTCATTCTTTTTTGTTAAACTCAGAAATTTTTACAATTATTAAAAGACACTAATCTTTTCTGAAATTACAAAAAGAGGGTTGAATCTTTTTGTTTAACTCAAAAAATTCTATTTTGAGGTTTTTGTTTTCGTTTTTGCTTAAAAAGGTGTCTGCCTTTTTGGAAATTGCAGAAAAGAGGTTTATCTTTTTTGATAAAATCAAAAAATTAAAGAAATAGGTTTTTTGTGATTTTGTTTACACATAACCTCTCTTAAATACTTTCTGAAATTACAGAAAAGTGGTTCTGGGTTTCAGAAAATTACCTGATACTTATCTTTGTCAAAAAATGCTTAAATTTAGCATTTTTTTTTAGTTTCTTGCATACTTAAAGATCATATTGCATGATAAACTAGTTATATTTATAAATATTAGTTAGAATATACTTTATTAATTCTAATATTTTTTTATAATTAGAAAAATGGCAAATCGAATAGTCATGGTTGAGTTGTCCAAAATTAAAAAACTCAATGGGATGAATTTTAGAATATGGAGAAGAAAAAAGGATTATCTATTGACACATGACAATACCCTATACGTATTGAATAATACAAAAACTTCATTAACTAATAAATCGATTGAAGAAGAGAAGAAAGCTCATAACAAGTTTATTAAAGATGATCAACTTGCTCGAGAACCTCTTCTAACATTTATACAAGATGACCTCTTCCAAGTATTTAAAGATTTTGACACTGCGAAGAGAATGATGGAAGAAGTCAATAAAAAATATGATATGACTTTAAAAACCCGCATTCAACTTTTTCTAGAGCAGTATAACTCTTGCAAGATAAAAGAGTCAGACAACGTGGTCGATCATGTGAATTGAATGATGGTAATGGCTAAGGACTTAGCCATGACAGGAAATGATATTCCTGAGCGCATGCAGATCTCCACCATATTAAATAGTCTCCCTCCAACATGAAAGATGATTTCGATTGCCATAAGGTTAAACCAAAAAAGCCTTGCTCTAACAGAACTCCCTCTGTAATTAGCTCTTGAGCAAGACCACATATCAAAAGACAAAAAGGGAGAAGTTATGAATACTCAAGAATCCTTCCTAGCAATTTCTCACAAGTTCAAGCCTAAAGGCACATTCTTCAAGAAGTTTAGGAAGAATAAATTTAACAAAAAGCGTTCAGTGCAAACCAAGAACTCTAAGACTGCAATCATGAGAGCATATTTTTCTTGTAAAAAAGTTGAGCATTTCAAGAATAATTGCCTAAATAGAACCAAGAAAGAGAGTCCAAGAAAGTAAGTAAATGAAAAACGAGAATTAGTATGCACTGTATCTGAATAATTGATCGCAGATAGTGATTTTTCAGGGTGGTGGATAGATTCAATGGCGACGTGATATGTGTCTAAGACAAAGGAAGGACTTGTGAAAATAAAGGAGTTGAAGCCTGAAGATCATAAGGTGTATATAGGAAATAACACCTATAATGATTTGGTCGGGATAGGGACCTATAGGTTTCAGGTAGAAGGGACCAGTCTCCTACTAACAAATATACCTTTCATGAGAAGGAATCTTTTAGCAATGGGAGATTTTGCTAAAAAGGGCTTCAAAATCTGCTTTCTGGGTGACAATGTCACTATTGAGAAAGATAAAAAAAGTGAAGCTCAAGGGTCGCTATGATGCTGACCATGGTCTTTTTCGTCTTAATATAACTCCTTCTATAAGTAATACAATTAATATTTCTAGTTATATTGATTGCGCATTTAATGCTGATACATATTTATAGCATTTAAGGTTAGGGCATGTAAATGTCAATAAAATGAAAAGAACAATTCTAATGAGATTATTACCTTCCCTTAAAAATATAGAATTTAAAAAATGTAAATCATTCATATCAGAAAAAATGACAAGAAAACCTTTTCCTATGGGAAGTAGGTCATGTGATTTGCTATTTCTGGTACACACAAATATTTGTAGACCTTTAACCGAAGAAACACATAAAAAAATTATATTTTATCATATTTATAGATGATTACTCTAGGTATGGATACATATACCTAATTTCTAAGAAATCAGAAGCTCTAGAAAAGTTTAAGGCATACAAACATGAAGTTGAAGGATTACTTGAAAGAAAAATACAGGTTATCAGATCTAATAGAGGAGGTGAATATAACTCTGATGAGTTTAAGATCTTCTGCATTGATAATAATATAACTTCTCATACAACGATGCCTTATACGCCACAACAAAATAGTGTAGTAGAACGAAGGAATAGAACCTTAATGGATATGACAAAATACATGTTGGCACATGCAAATCTTCCCAAGAAATTCTGGGAAGAAGCAATTTGCACTGCCATGTATATCTGGAATAAGGTTCCTTCTAAGGCTATAGAGCTTCTTCCTCATGAATTACGCACTGGTAGGAATCCAAATCTGAGTCATTTACATAAGTGAAGGTCACCTGCTCATGTGTTGATTCCTAGTCAAATGAGAGACAAGTTAGATAGTAAAACTATCAAATGCATCTTCATGAGATACCCAAAGGGATCAAAGGGATATTGACTATATAATCATAACAAAGGATTTATAGAGAATAGAAAGGTAGAATTCTTGAAAACTCAAGAAAGCATTTTTTATCCTAAAGATGATGATGTCTTTCTGGATATCATAAATGATCCTAAGATACCCTTTCAAGAGTTAGATCATAACGATTCAGTTGTAAATAATGAACAAACTTCACAACCATTAACTAGACTGAAAAAAACAAGAACTTCTCCATCCTATTTGAATTATTATTATACATTCTTGAGTGAGGAATTATGATATTCCATGAATTTGGATGAAACTCTTGATAACTTGAGTTTTGAAGATGAAATTATTTCTAATGAGTCTGAATTCTGGAAGTAAATAATGAAAGATGAGTTAGACTCCATAGAAAAGAATGAAGTTTGAGAACTAGCTACTTTGCCTAATGAATATAAGGTAATTGGTAACAAGTGGGTTCTCAAGAAAAAACTCAAGGCAGATGGATCTATTGATAGATTGAAGGCAAGACTAGTAGCAAAAAGCTATATTCAACGAGAAGGGATTGATTATGAAGAAACTTACTCTCATGTAGCCAAACTAGCATCTATTCACATTATTTTGGCATTAGTAGCTTATTTTGATCTTGACCTATATCAAATGGATGTGAAAATGACATTCTTAAATGATGAATTAAATAAATTTATTTTCATGCAGCAACCAAAAAGTTTTAAAATTAAAGGTCAAGAAGATAAAGTATACAAGTTAAATAAATCCTTATATGGACTTAAGCAGTCTCCAAGACAGTGGTATTTAACTTTTTATAATGCTATAACCAAATTGGGTTATGAGGCAAATGGTCTGAATCACTGTGTATATGCCAAGAAAAGTGAGAGTAAGATTATTGTGTTATCCTTCTATGTTGATGATATATTAATTACAAGAAATGACATAAACATGATAAACATAATAAACATGACTAAATCATGGTTAAGTTCTTAATTTGAAATGAAGGATATGGGCGAAGTTTTATATATCCTTGGAATTAAAATTCATAGAGATAGAAAATCGAGACTTCTATATCTGAGTCTATACCACATTCTAAAGAAATTTAGAATAGAAAGTACCAAGGCAAAAGGTACTCCTGTAGTAAAAGGCCAAAAGCTAAGTAAGAATGATTGTCCAAAGGATGGACAAAAAAGTTGAATATTTCCTATGCTCAGGCAATTGAAAGCTTGATGTATGCAATGCTTTGTACTAGACCAGACTTACGCTTTACTTTAAGTTTAGTAAGTAGATATCAAAGTAATTTTGGGTTGTCTCACTGAGAAACAGTTAAGAGAAATTTTTTATATCTAAAGGAAAATAAGGAACTAAGGAACTTAATCTATGTTATCAGTCAAATAGTTTAAAACTTGTAGGATACTCAGATGCTGACTTTGCGGGTGATAGAGATGAAGCAAAATTCACCTCTGGTTATGTATTTGTGTTAGGAGGTGGGGCAATTGCATGATCATGCAAGAAACAAGGGTGTGTGGCACAACATACCCAGGAAGCTGAGTATATTGCCTATAATATGGCAGTCACATCTGGTGTGTGGATAAATAGTTTCTTAAATGAGTTGAAATTGGACATTCCAAAAAGATTCAATTCAACTATATTGTTACAATAAAGTTGTTATAAGACTAATATAAAAAGGAGTTGATACATCTAAAAGTAAGCATATTGAAGTTAAATATTAATAAATTCGTGATACGCTTATGAAAAATGAAATAGCAGTGGACTATGTTCCTTCAAGTGGCATGGTAGCAAACTCGTTAACCAAGGCAGTCACTGAGGATGTTTTCACTCGACAAGTAAGTCAGATGAGACTCAGATATGTCTAAGTGGTAAATGAGAGTAAATATTACTCAGAAAGTATGTATGCAAGGTTCTGGTTGAGAACAAGCATATAAACACAATGAGAGTAAATATTACTCAGAAAGTGTGTATGCAAGGTTCCTATTGAAAACAAGCATATAAGCACAGGGTGAGTAAAGATTACACGAAAAGTGTGTATGCAAGGTTTCGATTGAGAACAAATATATAAACATAGGGTGAGTAAAGATTACTCAGAAAGTATGTATGCAAGGTTCCTGTTGAGAACAAGCATATAAACACATGAAGTCCCTTATGGCCAAGTGAGAGATGTAAGGTCATATGACCATAAGTGACTCTTGAAAGTCATTCCAACAATCACAATACAAGAGACATGTCTCTTGGGGGATGAAGGGATTTCTCCCAGGTTTGTGCCCCCAAACTTGAACCCTTTTCAAGTCTATAAATGCAGTATAAAAACATACGAACACATACACAGAAGGTAGCAGTGGTTACTAAAGCATTAGACAAAAGAAAGGGTTGAACTGCGAATTCGGCCCCGTGCAAGGTCTCTTCTCAACGGGTATTCATTTTTACAAACATGATTTACATGTTTGCATGGTTCAATCCTCCCTATCTTCCCCTGCCCCCTCAATGTTTAAGAACCCAATATATAGATATATAGAGAGAGAGTATCATAGATGTGTAACCATTTATCTCTCTAATCATTATAAACCTACTTTAAAAACATACTTGCATGTGTTTTTCACTTAACATAATACTCAAAGATGTGATCTCTATGATTTATTTAGTAGAAAACATATATTAGTTTAAACAATTTTCATGGTTAGATGTGTTTTTAGCTCAAAAGAAAAATCAATGGTTCATATCATGCCAAAAACTTGTTTTAACTAAAATTCAAGAATTCTTGTTAAATTAATTTCATCCAAAGCATGACCTTTAATGAATAAGTAACGATAAACGCATCTACAGGCTTGAATTAAGCAAAAAAATGCAAGTAAATATGTTTTTTAAGGGGTGTTTAAAAGATAAATGTCCTGAAATCTACATATTTCTCTCTCTCTCTCTCTCTCTCTCTCTCTCTCTATATATATATATATATATATATATATATATATATATATATATATATATATATATATATATATATATGGTTATAGTTTGCTAGAATCGAGTGTATATATAAATGAGTTACCATTTTTTTTTAAACTGACCCCATGAATGTGTGATACCAGGGCCGGCTGGCCTCTTTCAGATTTGATTTTACAAGGGCTTGGCACATGCTGAGGGCCTCCAATGAAAAAAATATGGAAAAATGCGGGCCTCCAATGAAATATGCCTAGGCCCTTAACTTTTTTTGGGCCTCCCATCTTTTTTTTAGTAGGAACTGGCTTTTGAACCACCAGAATCCGACTTATGTATAGGTTTTTTCAGTAATGCAAAATTCAGTAACCGTAAAGAACTAATTTTCTCAAGAAAATATGTTTTTTCATTAAAAAATATAATCCAAGGGTCAGATTCTCATTAAAGTGACCGTGATGAACATATCTACCTCTTTAGATTGAGTTAAAACCAATGTTGTCAATATGGGAATTGGACCTGTATAGTTTGGCCAAGAATCGGCAGATACCAATTCTCAAGTGAATCATTTTGAATCAGCCAAAAAATAATTTAAAAAATATTACAAGTCAATCAGAAAGTGACACTTAAAACATTAAAATAATATTAAAAACTAATTTAAGCTATTTTTTATATTTATTAAAAATAGTTGTTTGAGGAAATTGATACGCCAATTCAGGCCTATACACACCGATGCTGACAACATTGGTTAAAACAACTTGAATGATGAGATTCCAACTAGATTGTAGGTACAATCAACTTTATATATATATATATATATATATATATCAAGAATATGAGAATTGAAATATGAGCATTTCCAACACTTTTTTTGCAAAATCCATCCATGTGCTTGGCATGGTGAATTTGATAGGAATCAACCATTGGATTGTGTATTTTTTATGAAAAATGTGATTTTTGAATGCTTGAATATTTATGAAGATTATGAGCCATTGATTTTAAAGACTTAAAAAACTCATTTATGCACCAAAATTGAATAATTCAAGAGCGTGTTCTTATGAAACCAAGCATGTAGATCACATTCATAGGGTTAGACTCAAGAGAAAAGAATAAAAAAATTATGATTCAGACATTAGTTCCCATATTTTCAGTTCGTATAATCTAGTGATAATATATATATAACCTAAGCAGAAAATGCCATTTTTATATTTTTTCATATATTTTGGTAGATCTAACCTTATAGATGTGATCTACATAGGAGAATGAGATCCAAAACTCTTATATATATATATATATATATATATATATATTGCTACAGTTGTTTGTACATAAACCTAAGCAGAAAATGTCATTTTTTCATATATTTTGGTAGATCTAACCTTACAGATGTGATCTACATAGGAGAATGAGATCCAAAACTCTTCTATCTCATTTAAATTTTCCCAATAACCTTGATATCCCCTCAGAAAATCCAAAATTCATGTATTGGCATTCACTAAGATCTAACACAGTATAGGCAATCAACAACCCAAATCAAATAAGCTAACGTGAAGTAACAGAATTCTATTGAGGAAACAATAAGCAAATCCATAAGCAGAGAAGCATAATCATCATCATCAGACTCATACGCTAGAATGCGCAAGCATGCGTCACATAACAGAGCAATTCACAACAGAAACACAACGAAGAAGGAGATGCAAGAGCAGCCATTGTTGCGAGGGCTCCTCCTCAATTCTTGGCAAAAAGGCCGCCGAACCCGCCCGGCTTCTTCTTGCTCGCTGGCACTGACACTGTGCTCTTCTTCCCGGTGGTACCGTTCTCCTCCACCTTCTTCAGGATGGGATCCGTCTCGTAGAACTGGTCCTCCTTCTGCAAACTACCAAGTATCCAGTCCAGCAGGCCTTTCTCCTCAACACTGCCGCTACTCTTTGATGTCGCATTCGTCGCAAAGACTCGACCGGCGGCAGCCGGGCCGAAACCGAAGCCGAAAGAAGCCATCTTCTTACTTTGGAGTAAAAGAAACAGTAGCAACAGCAGAAGAAGAAGAAGAAGGAGAAGATGCAGAAGCAGAGGTGAGCAATGCGGTACGTACCTCAAGCCCAGAAAATCTCTTTGTATGTATCTCACGTTTCTCAAGGATGATCACGACCGTAGGATCAATATCGTTGATTGAGATCTTTACTTCATCTGACGGTATAAAAACCTCGTGGGGTTGTTCTTGTGCTTGCCATTTTTGCACCACGAGTTAGCCACGAGTTTCTTATCTTTTGCAGGGTTTTTTCTCTTTTTCCATAATTTTGATAGTCAAGATAGGGGCTGCCTAAAAAAAGAACTTAAGGATTTATAGAGATGAAGAAAATCCTATGTTAGTGACAGAAATATTCTTGGTTTTCTTCCCTTCTAAATATGAGCATTTTAGTTGGTTTAAAATGTATCCTTTTTTTCTGCATAAACATATTACAGTGCAAATTGATATTTTTCTCTGTGAATTTTAGCAATTTTGTGCACAACAATATTTAGAGAAATGGAAAATATAAAAATGAGAAGCATTGTTCAGTTTTTTATGGGTTTGAAAAATGTGTGGTCTGGGATGAGAATCACCTCATCCTTTGGCTGTGGTCCTCATTCAAACAAGTGGACGCATCTCATTTATAGTTTTTTCTGATGGATGGCCTTTTGATGGAGTAACTGGATCGGGTCATGCATTAACCTGATCCGAAATTAATGTGGATCCGTGTCCGCATACAGCAGTCAGCCTTGTCTTTTTTTTTTTCTAAGGCGAAGGAAAACCCTCACCCGAAATCGGGTCACTTAGTGGAACTGCTACCCCTAGAAGTAAGATTCAGGGTTGAGGACACGACCACCCAGCCCTACGTGGTCCAACCGTGATTAAGCAACAGATTTTAGAAAAAAGTTTGTTAGAAAATCAGGTTTTCAAAAAAACTAGGTCTCCAGGAAACGAAGTTTTTAATCGTGTCATCGAAACACCCACTTGGAGATGTTGAAAGTTTCAATAAATAACCAAACAGGTGAAAACTTTTCTTCTGGATATTTTGTCCAGAATTTCAAGTGCAACCAAACACTACACTTTTCTAGAATTTAAGAAACCTGAAATTATAATTATATGAAAAATAGAAAACTAGATATTTGGGTCTCTGCATTTACAACAAAACAGGGAAATGAACTTTACAAACCACCCTCAGCCTAGGGTGCATGGAATGATATCCTACAAGCCCTAGTAGGACCTGAACCGAACCCGAATCCCGGAGTATGGGCATGGCCAACCTGTCAACTGGTCCAGTTTGTATCGGGTAGTAGAGGTGGGCCGGGCATAGGCCAGTAAATTTGGCCCTAGCTCGGCCCAGCCTAGCCTGAGGCGGGACGACCCAGCCCAACCCACATATATATATATATATATATATATATATATATATATATATATATATATATTCAGCCTGGCCTGTTTAGGCCCATGGGCCTAATGGGTGGGCCATGGGACAGGGTTTTCTCAATGGACCAGCCCAGACCATCAATTGACGGGCTGAGTTTTGAACGGGCCAGCCTGGTCAATGGCCCGATCGGCCCACTCTATTAGCTGGCCAGGCCGGGCTCATTGCCCACCCCTATTGGGTACCCGACCTGACCCGAACCCAAATTCCTGGATATGGGCATAGAAAGTGCCAACCCAAATAATATTATAGACCCAAACCCGACCCAAGTAATATATAGGCTGGGTTTGGGTCATGATTTTTGCCAGGCACCCGAACAGACCAAACTTTTTTGTCAGATACCTGACCCGAGTATTATATATATAGAACCAAAATAAAAATTTAAAATTATGTAGATCATGATTTGGGATTCTATTTTTGTGAACCGTCAAAACGCAAACCTGAACCCGATCATTAGCTATATGTGCAAGTGCAGGTTAACCCTGACCCAGACCTGATCCGACCCATTGACACCCTACCGACCTGAATAATATTCGAGTCAACCCGAACTCGCCCCGAGCAATATAAATGCTGTGTTTGGGTTATGATTTTTGCAGGGTACCCAACCCGAGGGATTTATATGTATAAAGTAAAAGTAAACTTATGGAGATTTCTCTTTCGTGACCCAATAAAACCTGAACCAGAACTCTACACTTTGTTATCTGGGCGGGTTCAGGTATCTGACCCCTTGACAAACCTACTATGACCAGATACAGGCAGTAGCAGGCCTCACATGGCAGCCCGAATCCAATCCTATAGTTAGAAGGACGAAGAAATGGGAAAATATATTAGTTAAAAGAGGTTGGGGTAGGCCTAAGAAGACTTGGACGAAGATGATAGGAAAGGATAGGAAAGCTTTGAACCTCTCCGAGGAAATGGCATTGGATAGAAATGATTGGAGGAGAAGGATTCATGTGGAAGACCCAGAATGATTTTCTTTTTTGGTTCATATCGCCAACCCCAATTGTTTTGGGATGAAGGCATAGTTGTTGTTGCTGCTGAAAATAACACCCAGGAACGAAAAAAAAGGAGAAACAGTAGACGATGAATAAACAAAAAAATAAAAATTCACAAAAGTAAATCCAAGGCTCAGATTTCGCAAGCATTTTAAATTATCGATGAAATACGTAAAAAGAACCAACAATGACAAAAATAAAATTTAACTCAAAATTGGATTCCAACTCAAGATCAAGTAATCAGGGAAGTTTGCCCCTGATCCATAAAGGAAAACACAAATACACCAAAAAAAGAAGAAAATGTAGACAAGGGTGTTGTTTCCGCAAGTTTTAATATACTTAGCTGCTGATCTACAAACTGACGTGCCCTTTGTCAAGCTTCCAGGCACTGAACATATTCAAACAGAGCCGCCACTAACGGCAGTTTCATAAAAGGCCTATGTATGGTCAATACATAAATTGCTGAATAATTGGCTGCAACCCTAATTAGATTATAGTAGCAAAGGGGGATCAATATTACCTGCTTGAACTATCAAACAGTATCTTCAATCTATTACAAGATCTGAGTGGGATTGTTCAATTTCTCCGCTAAGCTAAGTTGTGTCCTTGTGAGGCTTGACAAATAAACCAAAAGCAAACAATCCTGGCGGGCAAGAAAAAAGCACAAACATAAGACACATTGTTAATAACAAGGACAACAGATGAGAAACACAAAGCCATGCAAAACATAATCCACTACTTCACTTTATCATGCAAGATTCAAAATAAAAGTAAGATTACAAGACTATGACAAAAAAGTAACATAAAAGTTTTTAAGTTGGACTACTCGACATCATAAAAAAAAAAATTAATAATTCAAGAGTTCATTAATCTGTCATCTTTCTCTTCCTCTTCAAGTCAGCAATAAATCGCAAACTTTCTGCATCATCACATGCTTCTTGTCCTCCACGACCATGTCTTCTGCTCCTTCCTTCATTTCCTATAATGAATACATTAAAAAATTAAAATGTTCAAAAATCATAATTTAAAATATAAAAAACACAATATCAACATACCTTGCCTAGGTGTCCGGCTAAAGAAACGATCAATCCGACCATGAGAAACTGATGGTCGCTCTTGTATATCTGCAGTTCTACTAGCTCTGTTGGATTGATTTGTATCATCTTCAACTTCATTTGTATGTATGATTATTGGAGGTAATGAAACTCTTGGTTGTGCATCTTTATGTTTGGATTTGGAAATAATGCTTGATTGTTGTGCACTATCATCTAAATCTCTCTAATGCATGTCCTTTAATTTCAACGTATTTTCTTCTACAATAGGAAGTTCTGGATTGATATCTCATTTTCGACTAGGTCCTTCTTTGTAGCGATTGTTGCACCTTTTTATAACAAGAATATAAAATATGAATGGTAATAAATAATCAATGATAGAAAAAGAGAAAAAAATACCAAAACAAAAATACAACATGATTTAATTATACTTGTCAATCAATCAAAAATTAGAATGAATATACACCAAGGTATCAACATGATCTTCATTGAGTCTATTTCTTTTAACATTGTGAATGTAACTATAGGTGCTTCACACTCTTTCTGCACAAGATGTGCTAATAGGTTGAGATAAAACCTTAATGGCTAATGCTCTCAACTCAGGTGCATCACCACCATAAAAATACCACTAATTAAGCACTGACATTATAGGATTCAATGCATCTATTCTTGCTGCATTTTGGCTAAATCTTTCACTTTTTGCTGCAAAAGCCACAAGTTATGACGTATAAAGTGTAGAGAGCTCTTCATTTCCAGCAGATATCACTTCAAGCGCAAACATTGCACCATCTAAGATATCATTATCCTTTTCTGCAAAAAAAAAATGTTTAGTAACTATAACAAGAAAATGCAAATGAAATAAAAATTAATTAAATCATTAAACTTCAAATTTTATTAAATAAATAGAATAAAATGTTTACCAGGAGAAACTCATTTGACTCCTGCTGCTGCTGAGATCTTGAGATACTCTGACTCATAATATTTTGGAGTAAGCATGTGGGCTAGACTGTGGAGAGGCACATTCATTCTATCTCATCTATTTGTGACAATCTTATGAATCTTTTCATATAAATCCGGTTGTCCTTTTAGATTGTCTTTGATTTCTCTCAATATGTTGTTCATGCCTTCATACACTTCACCAATTATAGGGCCTTCCTGATCACAAAATTTAATCATCTTATAGAAGGGTTTTGTAATCAATAATGCTAAACGGACAGAACCCCAATATTTTTCATCAAGAACAGTTGTTTCTGTTGTAACAACCCTTTTTTTCATAGTTCCATTCGTGCATGATTGCTTTCATTCACTCCACCTATCTTAAACTACTGTGAGCCTCAAACTCTCCCTCACATCAAGCAAGCGCTTCAAAGTAGTATAATGTGAAGCAAACCTTGTTTTTGTAATATTTATTAACTCTAATTTTTCATTGCTTCTAAAGATTGCTAGTGCTTTTGAATGATTTGTAATATACTTCACAATTTCTTTACTTTGCAAATATGTTTCTCCTAACCAATGAAACTCATGTGCCAAATCCTTGAAGATCAAATTAAGTGTATGTACAACATAAGGTGACCAAAAAATATATGTATACGTTTGTTTTAATTCTTCACCTGCTAACTTGCAATTTGTTGCATTATCTGTAATCACTTGCACTACATTAGAAGGCCCTACAAGTTTAAATCTTGTCTTCAAAAACTCAACAATGTTTGCAACTGACTGTTGCACATTAGAAAAATCGCTTGCATATAAGAACATCGAGCCAAAACAGTTTGATGCAAGTATATTTATCAAGTGTTTGTTCTAGATATTTGTCCAACCGTCTAAGACAATGAAAACTCCAAACTCCTCAAACTTTTCTCGAAATTCATTTAACTCTTTATGAACACACTCTTTCTCACTGTCAAGCAACGTTGTTTGCGCTTTTTCATATGCTGAGGGTTTATATCCAGGCACTTTACTAACTGCAAATATCATCTCTTCCCAATATGGTGATCAAAGCACATTGAAAGGTATGCCATTTACACACAAAAATCTAATAATTTTGTGATGTACATCATCTCTTTTTAACTTTTTAAAGGTATCACGAATATCAACTGTTTTTCGGCTTCCACTAGATGATGTAGTCATACTGATAGGCTTCTTCGGATTATCAATTCTTGATTTTCTCAACTCAAATGCACTTGATGAAACCTCCACTCGTCGAACTTGCCTCTTAATTTTTTTTTGCCAAATCTACATTTTTTGCAACTACAAGATAAAAAGCAATCCCAACACTTTGTCTCCTTGGAGATCCCATAAAATGTGCAAAAACTTGAGTATATGACCCATGATAAATATTTTTGCAGTGCCTGCACATAAAAACCTGGGTTCCACCTTGCTTTCCTTACCCACTCTTCTTTTGTTTCAATACATGGCGCCATAGCACTGTTGTTTTATGCATGCTAGGTGGTTCATCATCTTGGTCATCTTCAGAATAGTAGTCATCTAAGTCATATTCTTCTTCATCTTCCTCATCAAAACAATTTTCATTTATGTCCTCAAACTTATATGGATAAGCAGAAAACCTATTGCCCTTCCCAACACCACTAGATGATTCATGCTCCAAATTGTACAAAGAATCATAATCATCATCATAATTATCGTGATCATAGCTTGGGATGGTCATTAATGAAGCAAAGAACATGCAAATATACCTGCATCATAAAAGTATAAGAATCAGCCTAAAACACTTTAAAAAGGCTATTATTAACAACAAAGGATGGAGAGTGAAGAACATAAATCATTACTCATAATTTACCAATTACTAAAGCAAATAAATAAACATTATTTAAGGAGGTGAAAGATCTATGATTCTATAATATACTATGATAAAGTAGACAAAATTTTAAAAAAAAAGGTTCTTTCAAAAGTTTGCATTTATGAAAAAATGTTAAAGAAAGATAACATAACAACGAAGAAAAACAAAATTCATATTGGCCGACTGTTTCTAGTAATAATGATATTTATTTAAAATTTTAAACAACTAGCTGCAACATACTAGTTGCCCCACTCTTTTGATAGAGTAAATGAGTCGAGCCTGGGTGTGCCCACGCTTGGTATATCAAAGAATTCATACTTAATAGGGATGATAAGCTCAATCATGCTTGGTATATACTTTGTATAATATGTTTTTATATTATAACTTATATATTTTTATAATATAAATTCAAGATTTTTCCTATAATATATTTTTTATATATTAATTTATACTTATAAGTATCTCTTTTGTTTCTTTTATCATGCTTGGTATACTTGATCAACATGTAAGTTCAGAATTCACATAAAGCAAAGTCACTTCAAGAGATCAAGGAGAGAATGGAAGTATGCAAGATCAAATACCATAATGAAACCATAAGACAACTTGTGGAGGCAAAACATGTTTTTCATTGACTTTGAAATTGAAAACAATAAATCAATAATCCATATATATCCAACAGTAAAAGAATAATAACAGTGATCTAGTCAATCTGATAAGGATTCAAGCACTCGTCAAAATGACTTAAAAGTTAAAACCTACAAGAATGATAAAAAAATATTGCATTAACCCTTATTCCTAATACATAATTGCACCAATACTCTACATGAATATGTCAATTTGAGGAAAATTAAGAAGCAAAAGGTTGAATAAAGATGACTATTCCACATATGACATGAAATATGCAAATCCTGACTCAAGATATTACCATGAACAAACTTTACCATGCTAACACCATGTAATTTAGCCATACTATTCATTTACCGATGCACAACTTTTCACTCTTCAAGAATTAATACAGACAATTTCAATGTGCTTGTTCTTTCCATGCTATATTAGAATGATGGAGATGTAACATAGCACAATTTTCATAATACAACAAAAACTCATGTGTTGATAGCGTGATACCCATCAGTACCTACTGCTACAACATGTCACAGGGATACTCCAACTTAATCCCATATCATGTCCCCTTGTAATAGAAAATTTCATAAAAATGGTACCCTGGCAGCATAAAAACTCTAAGGACTTACCACCGAGGTGGTATCCTGTGTGGTAAACGGGTCCTGTGCCAAGCTGAAAGCTGGAATTCCTCTGCCTCGTGGGGCTTAAGAGATGGTTAGGGTCTTCGACTCTGCCTAACCCCAACTTGCCTTAAAAAAAACAAAAGAAAAAAAAACTCTGAAGAGTCTGAATGAGAGTCGCCATGCTTGGCTTGTGAAGGGGGTTGCAGTCGTGAGATGAGCGTGAGAGAAGAGATGGAGAGATTGAGAGGAGAGCGTAGCTGAACATAAGGGAGGAGGGGGAAAAATCAGAGTCGTTTAATAGAATATAATGGAACCGCTTTTGTGTAATTTCAGAAAAGTCAGTTATAGTTTTCTAAAATTATAATAAATTTCAAGTTTAATATGAAATTTTGTTTTGTTTTGTTTTGTTTTTATTATTAAACCTTATATGTTAAACGAAGGGGAACTCGATTAGGGTTCCCTTTTGTTAAAAAAAAACAATTAAGGAAAAAGAGGGAGCCCTCGCTACCCGCCGGAGCGGCGCTGGAATCTCCGACAAGGGTTCCTCCGGCAACTTCTTTCCACCCGTCCGACAACGCGCATGTAAGGCTCTACCTTTCCCCCTTCTCCTTCCTCTTTTTTCATTTTTTTTGTTTTTTTCTCTATCGTTGCAGACATACCAAGGCGTTGGTTAGGAGGTAGCTCACGACACCCACCTTCGGTGTCTTCTTTCGGTCTATTTGGCAATGCACATGGATGTCGAGCTCTCACCAGTGCCCCTGAGGCTCAAGGTCGGCCCATGCCAGTCCCTTTTCTAAAACGCCTATGGCGAGTAGAAGTCCTCGCTCCTCCCTCAAAGAATCGTCTGCCTCTACCAGAGTGGCGGACTCCTCCTCAGTGCTTGCGCGATTCCCGGAGGGATGGAGAGAACCCGACCTTTGCTGGTTGCTACAGGCAGCCGGTCTGACGACTGCACGCGGCACCCAGCTACCTGCCGACTGTAGGACGTTGCACGGGACCCGACAGTCGTCACACGACGCCTTCGCCGATGAGGGACTAACCGCTGGAGACATGTCTCTTGTATTGTGACTTATGGCCATACAACCTTACAATCTCAACCCCTACCGGAGTTTGCTGCCACATGTTTTCCTGATATGGATCAAGAGTGAGATGCCTGATTAAAGTGAATGGTCGAAGTTTTTTGGATCCATACTGGATCCAAGCTTCAATAAACTGGTTAAATTAATAATAGATTGGAACTAGCGGTTTTCATGTTAGTAGTATAATAGGTTTAAAAGATTCTCATCTATGCATAAAGGAGGAGAGGAGGAGTTAACTAGTTCTTAATTTCTTATAACCCTAATTTGGTTATTGTTTAATTGTTTTTGTAATTTATTTTCTTGTTTTCTCTCACAGACAAACAGATGGCAGTTTACCTTAGGGATGCAAATGGTTTGGATTGGATCATAGTTAGGGCTTAGATTCATTGTAGACCCATATGAGATTAGGGGGTTTTCAGTTTCCTATAAATATTCATTGTAGAATATTTATTTTTAGAGATGGATGAATGAATTGTTGATTACTTTCGTTTAAATTCCTTTATTTTTCATTAGATTAGATCATAGATTAAGGACAACTCGTAATTTGTAGATCGTAGCATAGATTCTTGTGAATTAGGCATCTGATTTGCATCATATATTTACCTGGGTATTCTTATTTAGATTCTTTTACAACTCTGACCTTTGACAGCCCTGACCCTGAGTTAGATGATGGTCTTGTTGCATTTTGGGCATGCAATAACCTGCTTGACAGCCATTAATCTGGACATTTATCAAGATGTGTTGGGTGTCAATCTCAAGAAATGTGAAGTAGAATGCAGCCGGCCAAAACTAGCCTGATATTGGCAAAACAAATGGCACCCTTTGAGATGGTGCTAAGCCCACATGGCAATGGTCAGATTCTGGCATGACCATTGCCGGTAACCTTTAGGTTATGTTTGAAAACTGGCAGCTGGGATGGGAGTAGAGATAGCAGTGGTCCACCCCTGCCCCATCTCAAAATCCTACCCTCCATCCAGAGCCGTACCTGTGTTTTATGGGGGCTGAGGCCGAGGGAAAAAATGGGCCCCCTATTAATGGTAGGAGTTCGGGGGCAGGGCCTCCTATTTTAAAAAAAAATCAAAATAACAATAAAATGAGCCCCTAAAATTTTTATGGGCAGCTCCGGCCTTAAAAATGGGCCCTAAATTTTTTTTTGGGCCTAGGGGCCCTGGAGCCCAAGCCTCATTGGCCTCTTTACAGGTCCTGCTCTGCCTCCATCCCTGCGCGGGTTTTGATTTTAACCTCTATCCCGGCCTCCTGTCCTTCATCCCTGATCCAAACGGGGTGAGGTGGGGGCAGGTTTCTGTTTCCCTCGGGTCCACTGCCATTCTTAAATGGGAGTTTATGCATTTGATAGATACATGATCAAACTACTTTGGTGGTGGGCGTTTACAAAGTGGTTGTTGGGATGGGAGTTCATGTGGTAGAGAAAGTGAGACTGTCCCCTTTACATTTGCATTTAAGAGTAGATTTGATAGCTGTCACTTTTCCAAATGCATAAACTCCCTCGAGTTTCCAAATAGAGCCGATATATATATATATATATATATATAAACAAAACTCATATATCGTTTACAAAGTAATTGAAGTTAATCCATTTCAAAGATCCAGCTCTCTTCCATTTTTCCACATTTTTAAGATCAAGGTCCATAACAAAAGAGCCTTCCAGTTTGAAAAGACATCCAGCTGTACCGATGGGTAAAAGTTACTCTAAGGATAACAAGTTGAATTTTTTTAAGAGTCCACACTGATGGGGAACTGGTTGTGACTTTGTGAGTTTTCTACTGGGTCTGGTTTTGGATCCTAAATTTCATCAATCTCCTAAAATCTTCTTCGTCAATCACCAAAGCTTGAACATCTTGGAAGCCCCTGTGAAGAAAAATTAACATGGCTTACCTGGCACCTTAAACCTTCTAAATCCCTCAAGATATAGACAGAGATTTTGCCTGATGACTATGATCCACACACACCCACCCCTTTCTCATTGACAATGATCTGTTTTCTGATTTACAAACCTTTGAAGCCATGCTAAAACTTACACCATGGATGACACAGTTGGACTACAAGATTCAGAAACTACAAAGCCACACACGAGAGAAAAAAGGGAACTAAAGAAGAGAAAATGGTTGCTTACAAATTATATATGATCACAAAGCAAGGAAGAACAGCTCTTGGACTAAACACATACAGCTCCTCCAAATCTGAGTAATCCCCACCATGCCCTGCCACAGAGTCATAGCTCTCTTTCAAATCAAGCTGTTGGTCATGTGCAATTCGACCAGCAATCACCCTGCAGATGAGGATCGCCCTCTTAACATTCATATATGAGAACTCTTGCTCAAGATCCTCAGGCATGGATGCATGTGCCTTGTCACTGCTTGAATATGTGCAAATTCCATCTAGTTTTGAAGATAATCCAGATCTTATAATCCCACAAACACTGCAAAATTGTTGGTTGCAGAGGCTGGAATTCTGTCTATAACCAAGAGGGCAAGAAAAAGTAGAGCAGTGAAACCTCAGGAGCTCATTGCCATCAACTATGCATCTCTGCTGCCTTCTGCCCCCAGTTCTCGAAGCCCTTGCCTTCACTGCCTCTCTGTATTCTTCAAACCTGTTGAGAATTTTAGGACTGTTGTGTATCTTGAGGATCCTTAAGAGTTGTGGGCATCTCTCTCTCTTCGTCCAACTGGTTTGAAATATGATCTGAACTATGTTTCTTCCTGAATCTCTTTCAGTGAGCTCTGAAACTGCATGTTTGATGGCTTGGTGGTGATCTAGGAGATGGGTCTTGGAGAAAACCTCACCACAGATGGTGCATGTATAGATACTTAGTCTCGGTGAAGAGAAAGGCTCTGTTTTTGGGGAGTCTTCTGTGGTTTGCAATTCATACAAACATCCAGCTGGGTTTCTTCTCCTTGGTGTGGAAGTAGTGACATTGGTTGCTTGTGTGAGAACGTCTATTTCAGGGTATTGGTCCTCTCTCTTGGTTGGTGCGCTTTTTTTCATCCTGAAGGAGAGCGCCCTCTTGAGATACGACCATGGGTTGATGAAAGTGGCCTTCTTTCTCTTTGCAACTCCTGTTTCTGTTTTCTGATGAAAGCATGATGTTTTGCTTATGATGAAGAAGAAACCATACTGCAAGAGGAAGAGAAGCAGGTAGCGAAGGGATCTAAATGAAGGCCTTGATGCAGCCATTGGCTAGAATCAGTTCATTATGTCAATGGTAGCCACGGCACCTCTCTCTCTCTCTTCCTCTCTAAGAGATTGGTTTAAGCAAACATAAGGGACATTACCTAAAGGCAGCCGGCCATCATTAGAATAAAGTAGAAGAGGCAAAGGCGTCGGTAGAGAGAGAGAGACGGGGGTGGGGGTGGGGGGTGGGGCAGGGTACTGGTTTTTTGCTCTCCAAAAGAATTTCTTCCAAGCCGACACAGAATTATTGAACAGAATAAAAAGCTGCAAAAGATAATGAAGGATACCTACCAAGGCCCAGTTAAAACTCCCAAACAGTCATGGGAAATCTTCATTTTCAAAGTATCTATAAAGCAGAAAAGTACATCTGATATGAATGCTAAACTGAGCAATAACTGGGCTTGCCAGTCAGTGTACTGGTTAGGTCAACGGTATGCTAGCTCCCAAGTGAGTCAAGTCCCTGCTGGATCAAGTTAGGATGTAGATTGTTGCAGACAAACCTGACTCTCTATGTTCTTTGTCGTATACCACTGTGATAAACGGCAGCGAGCCTGGGGAGAAGGTGCTGACCTCTTAGTCTTAGTTTTGACTCCTACCGGTGTATGCGTGCCTTTAACTAGTGGACCCCATAAGGATTTGGGTGTCGGTAACCACACCTGGGGTTTACCTTGCAGAAGGGCATGCCTATTAAGGAATCTGGTTCTCGAATAGTGGTCCTTGTCATAAAAAAAAACAAAAAAAAGACAGATGAACTCACCAACATGCTTGAACTCCTTTCAATTCAACCTAATTCACTTATATTGTGATTTTTTTGCATCAGTTGCTTTGAATCATGACCCGTTCACTTGAGACTAAAAGCTACCTAATAGGGCATTAAAATGTAACTGGCAAAATGACTTTTTTCTTTTTTTCTAAGGGAAACCCTGGTTTAGGTGGTGGAGATCCAGAGAGATTGATGCCCGGCCATGGCCTACCCCTCTTTGATCACCAGGAAGCTTGCTCCTTCAGCTTTAAGCAAGGTACAGGCACACCAAATATCAAACTATTGGTGTCCTTCAACTTGAATGCTTGAAGCTGACCCACCTAACCAGGTATGTGGAGGAGCCAGGATCAGGTGCCATCACATGGCACACTTTGAAGTGTGCCGCTGCACCTGATGCCCTCCATCTTTGGCTGACAGTCTGTCAGTTGTGGGGGCCAAAAGCAGATGAAGGGCAGCCAGATGCAGAGGCACACTCAATGTGATGGCACCTGATGGTGGCTATGAGTGGATTACTTATAAACTTGGGACTTGTGATTTGTAAAACACAGATACACACCCACATACACAGTCCCCACATTGATATCCATGCATTTATTTTCCATTAAGAGGTTCTTAAAAGGTGTTTCCCACTCACAAATTTTTTCTAGTGAAAGTAAAATCTTATTAAATAGACATAGTGATTATATCGATCAGCAGGCAAGCTATCACTCCCAATATCACAAAAATAGACCCCGCCATTTAAATGGATTACCTCTTTAGTGGTACCTCTCGTTCATTCTGATTTGTACATCTCTTTAGTTTGCCACCCACAACTATTAAAAAACCATTGTGGTATTTATGTTGCTCAAATGACAAAATACACTATTCAATTGCTAAAAGATTCTTTTAACTATAATATTGTGCAGTACAAAATTAGAATTCATTGAAATCCATTTAAAATAAAGCACTAACTTTTTATTTTATGGATCTCGGGGTAGAAAAATTTGGTGAGCTTGTTGGATGTTGGGGGTAGAAAAGCACTACCATGTTATTTTATGTTATTTTATGGATGTTGGTGTTTGGTAAAAGCATTGGACATTAGCAGCTCTGCTTCGTTAATAAGCTGTATGCAACTGAGGGACGTGCATCTGCTGCGTTCCCAAGATTTTCTTCTTGTTTTTTTTCTTTCCAAGATTTTCTTGTTTTTTTTTTCTTTCATTCATCTTACAACCAAATGCAAGGGGCACTTGGGAGTCCGGATCAGGTGTCATCACATGGCACAAAATTCGTGCCTCACACACCTGATTGCCCTCTATCGGGTCTTGGCCCCACAACTGACAAGCCCTATCCCCAAGATGGAGGGTGATAAGGTGCTGATGGCACAGATTTTTATGCCATCATATGGCACCTGGTCTTTTCACAGCACTTGGGGTTTTTAGGCCAATGAATTTGGAAAAAAGAGCAGGGGTAATGTGACTGCAGACTTTTTAGTGTGCTGCTGCAGCTGATCACCCTTCATCTTAGAGATAGGGCCTGTTGGTTGTGTGGCCCAAGAAATGATGGAGAGCGACCAGGTGCTGGCACAGTAAAAGTGTGCAATCACATTGCACCTGATCCGCCCTCATGAATTTCACTCACCCAGTCATCTGATCTGAAAGGGGTCACTTTATAAGGTCACCAAGCTGAAGGGATGTCATGGGCTCGAAACCCATGGGTGCATATCTCTTGCCGAGGGAAACTGAGGTCTTTACACCAATAAACTCGCAATCTAGTTCATTTTCCCCAGTTAACATAATAACTAAATAAATATGCACACCAACAAAATGGGTGTTTGCGAAAGAAGACTCTGCTCAAGGGTTTCAGCAATGGAAAAGCTTTCCGCGAAAAGGAGGGGATCAAGTTGAAAATGACCTTGTTTGGGAAGGGAAAGAGAGGGCAGTGTTTGCGTAGTTGCGATGGGCCCTGCAGAAACGTTTCATGCTTCATGTTTTTTTTTTTCCGCAGAAACTGCTGTTTCTGCAAACGTGCCCAGTGCTGTGTAAGTGGTCCAATTAATTGATAAATCTGGTTGTGCAGCAAAGCTAAAGAAAAAGTGAGTTTCCTTATGCTTCCTTGCAGCTGTTACTACTTTTCACCATCCAAGCTGGAAAAGTTGAGCAGCATCTCACCCACATGCGGTCGCCATCAAGAAATTGGTGGGGCATCGCTTTCCTATCCATCGTAGGTTAGTTCACAAAAGAAAAGAACAGGATCAATTTGATCACAAATAATCACAGCCACGTGAGCAGGAATATAGTGGGATGGCTTAGAGTAGGGGTGGCAAAATCTGACACGACCCGCCAACTCAACCGGCCAACCCGCTTCTTAGCCGGGTTCGGGTTTGGCTTAAACGGGTTCATGTCATAAACGGGTCGACCCACCTAACCCATTTATTAAACGGGTCGACCTGCCTAACCCGTTTATTAAACGGGTCAGGTTCGTGTTAGGGGTATGCCAACCCGCCAACCCGGATGACCTGTTTAATAAACGGGTTAGGCGGGTGGGTCAACCTGTTTACCCAAACCCGACCCGTCAATCCGTTTATTAAACCCCGACCCGCCTCCTGCCAACCCGCCAACCCGTTTATCCGACCTGACCCGTTTATTAAACAGGTTAACCGTGTGGTGTCAGGTTACTCGTTTAATAAATGGGTCAGCTTCGTGTTTGCCACAACCGACCCATTTAATAAACAGGTCAAGTTCGTGTTGAGGTATGCTGACCCGCCGAGACCCGCCAACCCGACCCGATTGCCACCCCTAGCTTAGAGCAAAGAATTAATTGTTGTCATGACTGACCCATAGAGAAAGGCTAAGTTGTTATAAGTGAGGGTGGATCAGGTGCAATCACATTGCACATAAAAATTTTAACGTTTCACTGTGCTGCCAGACAGGTGTCCTATTCAGTCTGTGGGTTCCACACAACCGAATGGCATTTCTTGTGGGTCTGTACAACACACGTCGCAAGGAGAAGGGTGTCAACTTCATTATGTGCAATTGAGTCGCACGTGATCTGTCTTTCATGGTAAGATCCTGGCTTCTACTTGAGTCAATTACTGAACCAACCTGTGACCCTGCCCGATACTCGGTAGGAGCTGAATTGGCGCTATGAGATCTTAGGCGATTAAAGAAAGAGTTTTTAGCTGAATTAGCTAGCAGTTTTTGTTATTTTATTTGATTAATATATATATATATATATATATATATATATTAAATTAGTTGTGTTTAACATTAGATAGAACTTTTGAAAGAACGATATTTTTTTAAGTGTATAGTTATTTATTTTAGCAATATAGGTCTTTTGAATTTAAAGGGAATTGAAAAGTCCAGTACCCTTTTCAAAAAAATACTTTATTAAGCTATCAAAGTTAGCTTTTTTACTTCAAAAGGTAACCTTGCATTTTAAAAATGCCATTATTTTAAGGGTATTTAATTATTTTAATAAAGTTGAATTCATCTAATGTTAACGTTAGATTAACCTATATATATATATATATATATATATATATATATATATATATATATATATATATATATATATATATATATATATATATAATATGTTAACTGAAATATGTAAACCGGAATGTGTACTAAGAATTTTTTATACTTGTTTTAAGAATACAACCCTACAAAGTGGTTCATTTGCTGGGAATAGACTGTTGATGTTTTATGAAAATTATAATTTTTAGATGCTTGAATATTTACAAAAATTCAAGTTGTTGATTTTCAATCCTTAAAAAATCCTTCTAATCGGATGATGCAAGAGTCTCTTTCTATAAAACCAATCATAAGATCACATCCGTGTTATGAAATTTAAGAAAAAAACTATGAAAATCTTGGTTCATATTTTAGTTCACATATTCTAGTAATTATATATATATATATACATAAAACTGAAAATATGTGATTCTACATGCTTGGTTTTATAAGGACAGACTCTTGGATCATCATATTAAGATGCATAACTAGAATCATTTAAGGCTTGAAAATCAATGACTTGAAATTCTGCAAATATTCAATCATCTAAAAAACTTGTTTTATCATTGGAAATACACAATCGGACAGTCAATTTCTCGTAAATGGACTATGCTGAAGATATTTACAGGATCAGATTTGCAAAAAAAAAATATCAAAAATTAATACCTAGTTCAAACTTCAATTCACATGTTTTCAGTTTTTATATAATATAGAGAAATAAAAACCTCCTCAATGGAAAACCCTCTCAAACCTTTTCAATGGAAGTTTTATTGGATTTTTGGTGTTCTTTTTAATCCTAACTATACAAATGTGATCTATATGGTTGTTTTTATAGGAATCAGTTATTGGAGCATTTGATTATGATGCATAGATAATTAAGTTTTAATAAGTTTCAAAATCAACAGTGTACAATTTTTATAAATTTTTAAGGATGCAAATTAATATCATTTTTTCTATCCAAAATTCATGATCTAGTAGGATCAGAATTTTGCAAAAAATACCAATAAATTTTCATTGGAGAGGTTAGGGAGGGTTCCCATTGGAGAGGTTTTCATTTTCCTATATATATATATATATATATATATATATATATAGAGAGAGAGAGAGAGAGAGAGAGAGAGAGAGAGTATTGGTGGAAAGCCTGGTTCAGGTGGTGGGGATCAGAAGAGATCGATGCCCTGCTGTGGCATAACCGTAAGCAGTTAAAACCCTTGGCTGCCTTCCTCACACATTAGAGAGCCAGCTGCTTCGATCTTAAAGCAATGGACATGCACCTCAGAGAATGTTGGCAAAAGGATGTATAGCACTTGAGAGTCAAGCAGGCAACTGAGGATTCATAGCAGTTGGTCACTGTCCAGAACATAAGTCACTGAGTGTGACAAACTCTGAAAAGGCTGAAAGTAAATCCTCTTTTGGAGACAATAGGGATGTCGTAGGACTCGGCTTTGGAACAGTTTACAGCCATGTTGTATACAACGGATCATTGGTTAGATTCAATCTCCACCACACATCTTACTTGGGATCCATGAATCAGACTTAGGATGTGAGGGTGGAAACCAAACACATCCATTAAGCTAGATGTGTGGTGGTGATGGAATATAACTAGCAATGTTTTTATATACATTATGATCCTAACCGCATTTTTCTTTTCTTTTTTAACAGCTCCATCTATAAAATAGCCTCGACTTGATTGAACAAACAATAACAAAAAGAGATGAAGCCAGAAGAAGAAACAAATCGATAGATATTATAAGTATCAATTATTGGTACACTACAAGAACACGTACGGTAGAATACACATTCTCTTTCACGTGTACAAATTAATTAATTTTGAACAAGAATACCCTGCATATCATTGTAATACATGAAAGCATAACCAGAAAAAAAAAACAGAAATAAATCAGTATTCCTTACAAATGCCCAAGTTTTTCAAATGTTGCACCCAATTTTTAAAAAAAAACAAATTATTTTTTTCTTTTATAATCAAGTTGGGATTAGGCAGAATTTTGCAGTATGTGGCTATATTGACTTTCTTTCTTTTTGGATAAAAACCTCATCATGACTGCACATTTGCTGGCTTCTTATTGGTAAAACCCTTGAGGTGCCCCTCTGCCCATGGGAGAGTACACCCAGCTTTGACCTTGCGGTATAAGACATTACCCATGGGTTTCGAACTTGTGATGTCCCATCAACTTGGTGACATTCACAAGTTGGCCCTACCAGATGAACGGAGCTTTTGTGGACTAGCTATAACTATTTTTTTAGATAATCGAGATAAAACACCTCACTCACTCGTTTGCATGAATTACCCATATTCCTCTTGCCTACCAAGGAGTATACCCATCTTCGGTCTCTTGGCAAAGAATGCAACATCCCTTCAACACAACTTGACGTTCATGAGTCACCCCTACTAGTTAAACAGAGCCATCGTGAGTAACACTATCTGTGATTATCTAAAAAACAAACCCAACTTTTTATCTACAATGAAAAGAATTTTGAAGCAGAATGTTCAGCGTTTTATCAGTAATTCACAATACCGTTTTACCATGTACTAAAGACATGGACTGTGCAATTTTTTCCATGAAGGATGGAAAAACCACCCTCAGGATTGGAGACCTAGTTGCGCTGGCTCAGCCTCACCTTTCTGACAGTGTAAATTAGTGGCGCACCCCTTGGCCCGAAGGAGGAAAGCAGATCAGGTCATGCTGAACATGAGCGCTTTTGCTCATGCCGACATCGTGGCCGTCTGTTTGTATTTTGGATGAATGCCACGTGGTTTTGTTGACTTTTGATCTTTTTAAAATGCAAATCGGATGGCCACGATGTCGGCATGAGCAAAAACTCTCATTTTCATTATGACCTGATCTGCTTCCCCGAAGGAGTCGTCTGGCTTTGTCCGAGCAAGGTCTTATCCCTTGCCCTCATTAATGGGGGCGGGATTGGCATTCATGAAAATGCAACCCTGAGCCAAGACCAGTCCACTGCACCAAACCCCTTGGAGGCTTGGACAGTCTCACCTTTTTTTAAAAAAAAAATATCTAGCTGGGGTTAGGCAGACCTCTACTGGTTATACTATGATACCATTGGGATTCAAACTTGCAATGTCCCAACACAAGGTGACGTTGCATAGGCGGGCAATTAAACAAAACCCATATCCCAACTCATCGGTTGAAACAAGCAGTCACTTAAGAAAATTCAAGCTGTGATTGTTGGTCGCAGGGTCAAATCCTGAGACCAACTTTGACAAGTTTCAAGGAAAGAGCACCAAGTGAGAATTACAATCACTACTTGTACTTTAACATGTTTCATTAAACTTTTTTTTTTGGATAATCCAAATTAAAAACTCCTCCTCATCACCGACTGCACATTGGCTAGCATCCAATGAAATCATGTTTCACTAAACTTAAGCACTGTTATTGCAATTCGCAGTCGCAGACGCTAGAGAAAATCTAACTTTCGCATGGTGTTGCAAAAGGAATGGATCCCATCATTTGAAATAGGATGGGTTTCATCGTACAATCCTAACCATGCAACGCTTGTGAAAATCTAACTTTCACAGGATATTGCAAAAGGAACGGATCCCATACATTTGATCCTAGCCATCCACTAGGATTGAATGTATGATGAAACCCATCCTATTTCAACTGACGGGATCCGTATAGATGTAAAAGTGCTCTCTCTCTCGCTCTCTTTCGTGCGCCCAGGCTGCGAAGCATTGTTCTTGTCGCCAAGCAATGTTGGTTGGCCCACCAACCAGATAACCCTTGTGCTAGTTTGCTTCTTGTTAAATATGGGGCTCTAGCTCTTATCTCGGTTCGTCTAGGAACCCGGGGTTTGGCGCTCTTGCACTTGCGTAAATCATGGTTGAAGGCTTTAGCCTGCTTTAGAGACCATTTTGAGGACTCCGAAAATTTTGGGGGCGTTGGCGCCAAGCAGAAAGTTTCTCACAAAAAAAGTCTATAGATCGTTGCTCTCGCCGGGGGCTGATTGGTTGCCCGAGGATGTGCTTTGGGTGAAGGGTCCTTCTCCCCGTTCTCAAGTCCTGGCTTGGTTAATTCTGCACGATAGAATCCAGACCCACAGTAATTTAAAGAAATGGGGCATTCAACTCCCGAGTTGGTGCGTGCCCAATATTTGTGGAACTCTTTAGCAGGACCTGGAGGCATTCGAAAGTGTTTGTTAAGGAGGAGTCCTTTGCTCTAGATCTGATCTTGGGGCTGGTTTGTATTAGGCGCAGCAAGAGGTGGAGGTTCATCTGGCGGACATGGTTGCTTACTTCTTGGTGGTTTGTTTGGGTGGCGCGAAATGATGCTCATTTTTGTCAAATTTCAGTTAACATTAATAACCTGATGCATAAAATCTTGGTAGATGTTTATGTGATCTTGCGTATGCATCTTACTGATCTTCCGCTCCCTCCTGCTAATGCTACCTCTCTTTTGTCGCAATTTGGGCAAGCGGCTCCGGCGTGAGCCCGTTTATCTGTCTGATGCTCTTTTTTGTTGTGCTTTCTTTATTTGTTTTGGCTTTTGCTCTTGTTCAGTGCATGGGTTCAACATTTTGTCGATCTTCATGAGTGTGATAATGTTGAATTACTTTCGTCTCTCTCTCTCAATGTAAAGCAGTCGATCACCAAGAGATGAAACAATGTTAAATGAGTAGGACGAGCTAAGAGCTAATTGGACAAAGCCAAGTAGCCAACCAAGAGAGGCGTGTTCCTTTCTTAAGTCATTCACACTATTTGAGATTTTTCAGTACAGCCTTCAACTGTTTCACATTGTTTGATTGCTTGTTCTTATGGTAGGAAACGCTGCCATCAAGCAACAGCCCCAATGACCAACATAAATGGTTCATGAATACAACAATCAAATGAGCAAATAAAATGGTTCTTGAAAATGCAGCAGCACGTGACACAGCACCATCTCCAACAACCGGACTGCAGAAGATGAGAACTGGCCGTTGGATTTTTATTGCAGGGGGGCCTTGGAGTGTAGTGAGCACAACTGAGGCACTTGATGTGACTTATTATACTTGCATGCGTTGCACCAATCCAAGGCCATTTTGCTTTCACACCTCGATAAAGCAAAGGAATCAGAGAGAGAGAGAGCCCTGTCCCCTGTCGTAGGAAAAGGTCATGGTTGACACCAAGCAGAGATGCATAGTTGAAAGAAAAGTGCAAAGGAATCAAGGGGGCTCGAGGTAGATATAAGCATGTTATCAGATTTCTTTAATGCTAAGAACATGGATAAGAGGTTTTATAAAGCCTTTACACAATTCAAAAAATATGGTAAATGCAATCATAACTTTAGTTAAACCTCAAAGGCTTAGGCTAAATCTAGTACCTTCTAATTAAGTAGGATCTCCATTTCTCAAGCACCAACATGATGTCGATCATTTCCTCCTAGCTTATCGATAAGGCCTTGGCACGATTGACGGGGCTTTTATTTATAAAAGCCAATAGACAACTTTTTTTCACCAAGACTACGTCAATTTCGATGTCGTACTCATTGGTCTCTACATCGAACTCCTTTGAGAATTTTGGTAAGCCTAGCATGGTAGCCTCGCACATGGCTCACTTGAGTTTCTCAAAAGTGAGTTCAAACCCTTCTAACCATGCAATTGTATTCTCTTTGAACCTTATTGTTAAGGGGGCAACAATTATGTCATAGTCTTTTACAAAACACTTTTTTCATATCATATGAGAGTCCAAGGAATCCTCTCAAGGTTTTGATGGATGCTAGTTTAGGTCAAGAGAGCATGGCCTCAATCTTTTCAAAATTTGTACTTATGCATTGATTGTTTACAATATGGCTTAGGAAGAATAGTCTAAGGTGTCAAAAGTTGCATTTGGATATCTTGGCGACCCTTAGAGTGATGGTCTTGAAATCCTTGGAGAGGTTGGTTCAACAAACACATTCTTGAAGTCAACAATAATCTTCTTTCTTTTGGGTAGGGTTGGCAGTGGATTGGGGAGAAATGAGGCCCACCTTACCCCCATTTGGATCGGGAATGGAAGACATGGAACGAGGAATAGACCAATGATGAAGGTTAAAATTAAAACCCGTCTGGGGATCGTGGTGGGGATGGACTTACTCCTACGGTCCTACCTCCGTCCCACCTCGCTCTGCCTCATCCCGTCCCCAATCTCAATTAAGGAAATTACTAGTATACTCATATATATAAATATATACTACTGGAGAATCACCTGAGTCCCCATTATATATATATATATATATATATATATATATATATATATATATATATATATATTTTTTTTTTTCTGACCCTAACATAAAACCCTTTCCCGCTCAATCCTTGAAGTGGCTTAGTGTGCAAGCTAGATTCAATTGTTTAGACATGGCAGGAAACAAGTTCTAAAGAAACCATTTTCCCACCAAGTTGATTGAGATCAAATGTGGGCCAGCCAGGTGACTTGTAATTAGGATGCGTTGCCCGAGCCCCTCGGAATGGTAGGTTACAAAACTTAACAAAGTTCAACATGGCCAGAAAAGAAAATACGATAAAGAAAATCAAAGTGAACAAAAATTCACATAAGGGTGCTACCAACGAGGGAAAGTAGGGGTGAGCTATACAATCAGCATGACAGGGGCATGGGGAAAGGGAAAGGCGAGATTAACGGGATTCTTTTCTGGTTTTCCGATCAAAAACACAATTTGAATCTGACCATTGATGATTGATATAGACGATATATAGAGAGAGTCACTAGAGAACTGAAATATGAGAACTCGAAATATGGGCATTTCCAACCATGTGAATGTGCTTGGCATGGCAAATTTGTTAGGAATCAACCATTGGATTGTGTATTTTTTATGAAAAAATGTGATTTTTCAATGCTTGAATATTTATGAAGATTATGAGCCATTGATTTTAAAGCCTTAAAAAAAATCTCATTTATGCATCAAGATAGGATGATTCAAGAGTGGGTTCTTATAAAACCAAGCATGTAGATTACATCTCCATGAAAATATTTTCAGTTCTCATACTCCAGTAACTCTCTCTCTCTCTCTCTCTCTCTCTCTCTCTCTCTCTCTCTCTCTCTCTCGATTCCGTTCAAACTCAGTTATGAGTGTTCTCTATCGGATGTTTGCCAATGTTTTGGCGAATAAGTTGAAATTGGTGGCTAACCAGATTTTTTCAGACTCACAATTCGCCTTTATCCGTAATAAGAGGGTACAATACTCGTTCATCATGGCGTCCGAGGTTGTTCATTCTTTGCAGCATAGCGGTCAACCTTACTTTGTCCTTAAGTTAGACTTTCATAAAGCTTTTGACTCTGTGCATTGGCCATTCTTATTTCAAATGTTAGCAAACTTTGGTATTAGTCGTCGTTTTTCTAGTTGGGTGAGAGAGCTGGTCTCAAATGCCCAGGCCATGTTAAATATCAATGGTATTAGAGGAGACCGGTACAAGCTGGGACGGGGTTTGCGGCAAGGGTGCCCCCTATCGCCTTTGTTGTTCAATGCAATTGTTGAGGGTCTTGTGGTCTTGCTTAAGCGGGCTGCTGTATCGGGTTTCATTGAACCTTTGCAGGTTTTCGACTTCCAGAGTCATATTCTTACTTATGTTGATGATATGATCATTTTTTGTCGTGCAAATGTTCAACAGATGCTTAGGTTCAAGCTTATCATTCCGTTTTTTCTCTCCCTATTCGGGCTTTCTCTAAGTGAGACCAAATGCTCTATTACCATGTTCCATGTTAATGTCAATATGCTTGCAGCTGGAAAGAGAATTTTTAATTGCACTATTTCTGACTTGCCTATTATGTACCTGGGCTTGCCGTTACAAGTGAAGCACCTCAATTCAGCAGCTTGGGCTCCGACGCTTAAAAAAGTGAAGCGCAAATTGCTTTCGTGGTAGTCGTCTTATCTCTCCATCGCTGGCCGTCTAACCTTAGTCAGACATGTTCTTTCAACTATTCCAGAATTTTTCATGTTTATGTTTGTGATGCCTGTGGGAGTAGAGAAGCAGCTGACACACTTGCTGGCAGGTTTTCTATGGTCTGGGTGTCAACTCAAGGGTAAGTGTCATTTGATTGGTTGGCGTTCAATGGTCTTACCTTGGCCTATGGTTGGTTTAGGCATTCCTGCGCCCAGACTGCGAAGCATTGTTCTTGTCGCCAAGCAATGTTGGTTGGCCCACCAACCGAATAACCCTTGTGCTAGTTTGCTTCTTGCTAAATATGGGGCTCTTACCCCGGTTCGTCTGGGAACCCGAGGTTTGGCTGTATCGCACTTGCGTAAATCATGGTTGAGGGCTTTAGCCTACTTTAGAGACCATTTTGAGGACTCCAAAAATTTTTGTCAGTGGTTGCAGTGGGTTTTGACGCCAAGCGGAGAGTTTCTCACAAAAAAAGTCTATAGATCGTTGCTCTCATCGGGGGCTGATTGGTTGCCCGAGGATGTGCTTTGGGCGAAGGGTTCTTCTCCCCGTTCTCGAGTCCTGACTTGGTTAATTTTGCACGATAGGATCCAAACCCATAGTAATTTAAAGAAGTGGGGCATTCAACTCCCGAGTTGGTGTGTGCTTTGTCAGGCTGCTGAAGAATCTACGTTTCACTTGTTCTGGTCTTGCCTAATATTTATGAAAATCTTTAGCAGGACCTGGAGGCATCCAGAAGTATTGGTTAAGGAGGAGTCTTTTGCGCTAGATCTGATTTTGGAGCCAGTTTGTATTAGGCGCAGCAAGAGGTGGAGGCTCATCTGGCGGACGTGGTTGCTTACTTTTCGGTGGTTTGTTTGGATGGCACGAAACGACGCTCATTTTCGTCATATTCCAGTTAACACTCATAACCTGGTGCATAAAATCTTGATAGATGTTTATGCGATCTTGCGTTTGCATCTTAGTGATTTTTCGCTCCCTCATGCTGACGCTACATTTCCTTTGCCGCAATCTTGGCAAGCGGCTTCAGCGTGAGCCCGTTTTATCTGTCTGATGTTCTTTTCTCTTGTGCTTTCTTTATTTGTTTTTAGCTTTTGCTCTTGTTGAGTTCATGGGTTCAACAGTTTGTTGATCTTCATGAGTGGTAATGTTGAATTACTCTCTCTCTCTCTCTCTCTCTCTCTCTCTCTCTCTATATATATATATATATATATATATATATATATATATATATATATATATATATATATATATATATATATATATAAAGCTACCTTCATGGGTTCAAAACTCCGTAGTTGAAAGTCATAGGAGAGGTCATTTTGATCATTTCTCAACCATGGACATGTTCAGCATTGCCAAAACAGTAGGAATTCCCTTTAATCGTATTTGTCTGATGTAAAAGTGCATTTTTTTGAGGGGGGTAAAGATTCAGTATATTATAGGCAGTTATTTTTTCAACAAACATGATCTAAAAGCTTGTTTCTACTAAATTAAACATATAGATTACAACTAAAGGATCAGATGTGAAAAAAAATAAAAAATACTAGAAGTTTGGAACTCACAAGGGTAGCAAACATTTTCCATGTACTTTGATCAAAGGCACGAAAATCCAAACTTAATATAAAGATAATCATATGTTAATTACATTTTTTTATTAATAGGGGTGACCAATTTAAGAGTAGATCATACATCCCCCCCCCCCCCCCCCCCCCCCCTTGATGGTGAGGAACCCATTAGGATCAAGCCTGATTGCCCCCATCATGTACTAGTAAACCCTAGGAAAGTGGACCGGCCTTGTAGTTTTGCTCCACACCTGTTGCGGGTTTAATTTTAAGAAGAACTGAACTTATGATATCCGAGGCCTCGAGACATTCCAATGCACGTCCTAAGTTCCTAACCAATTGGGCAATCCCTTTAGGGCTAGGTAAATCAAACTCAATTGACCCGGCTTTAGCCTTATGTGAAACCCACTTCAATTATTCTGTTGAGGGTGTTGAATTTTGGACCTGCTACGATCCATGACTCGATTCAAAAATAATTTTGTGACTGTATAGTAGGATTTTCAATGGGGGTTTCTGGTGGTAGCAGATGGATTAGGCTGTTAGGATCGAAATCGAAGCTCATCACAAAGCCCTCTGGGTGTGTGAGGAGCCCTTGCCGTATAGACCTGCCCAGTTTTGTAATTTTTTCTTTTGTACCCGCTAGAGTTTTTAAACCTCTCATCATCATCATCATCATCATTATATATATATATATATATCGCCATTTGAGAGTTGAGCATGAGATTTCTTGCTCTTCTTTTGCCTGTGAACATTATTGACCTGAGTGTCTAACTAGGTAAATCTTGTGTCTTTTTTTCTCTCTCTTTATCTTGGGGTTTGCTTAGTTGTGGTTTTGCATAACAAATTCATAGGGGACCATAGGCATAGTGACAAATATCATGAGATTTATGAAAAAATCTTGCAATAATATTGCGAGAAATTGCTTGAAAGTTTAAAACAGCAATTTCTCTTGAGATTTTCAAAATATCGCAAGATTTACGAAAAAAACATAAATACCGTGATTTAAATAAGATATTTACGTTTTAAATGGCTATTTATCACAAAAAATCATGTATTTTTATTTTTAAATTATTTTTATTAATATTTTCTTATAAAAAATAATTTTTAAAATTTTAATTAATTTTTTTATTGTTGAGATTTTTCCAAAAAATGCCAGATTTATGAATTTTTTTCAATTTCTCACGAGTTTTTGAAAAACGAGAAATTGCGGATAAAAACGTTTGTCACTATGACCATAGGCAATCAATAAATATAGTTGGTATCTGAAAAAGTATGCAACTCACACATATCTGGAAATGGCAATATTAATTACTGCATATGTTAACCAAGAGCAGGTTCTGTTGCTAATGCTAGATACAGAAATTATGTAGCTGAGTATTCAATTGCAAATCAAGAGGACATCAAACCCAGTCTTTTGCTTGGACCACATTGCATTTTAGTGAATGGTGCCCCTTTTCAGGGGTGAAACCAGTTGCACATGAAGCGTCGGTTTCAATCAAAGCAGGTTACGTGCAATCACATTGCACAAAAAGATGTGCTTCCCTGTTTCACTGCAAAACACACCAGATATAGTCCATGGGCTGCGGCCCACCAACATCTGTCCTGCAGTAAGGCTTGGTATCACATTGGTTTTGTGCAATGTGACTGCACCTGATCCTGAGCCTTTTCAGTGACACATCATATCGCTATCTTTCACCCTGTAAAGGCTAAAGCACAGCAGATCAAGTCATATTGTATTTGTATATAACTGATTTCTCGGTTAAATTCAATCTCCACAGCACATCTCACTTGATGGATATGTGCGTGAGCCCCAATCTCAAGGTTCCCCAAGTGAGATGTGTGGTGGAGATTAAATATAACCGATGATTGGTTATATAAAACATGACCTGATCTGCTCTCACCACACACCCCTTTTGTATCAAAAGATTG
Organism: Nuphar pumila; assembly: GCF_984573655.1. Taxonomy (NCBI): domain Eukaryota; kingdom Viridiplantae; phylum Streptophyta; class Magnoliopsida; order Nymphaeales; family Nymphaeaceae; genus Nuphar; species Nuphar pumila. The sequence goes on along the minus strand of NC_143257.1, from coordinate 942,837 downwards.
AAAATACCCTTGTGAAGCTCATGTATTCATGAATTTACATATGTTAGGAACTTGTTGGTATTATCATAACGAACATTCATCATTCTAACTACATAGGGTAGGCTTTACTAGTCTTATTTCTCCATCCCTATCTATCTAAAGCTAAAGCTTCATCACTTTACAATATTTTTATGTCACCTCTAGCTGCTTCTTTCCAAGTATTCAGTGACCTTCCTCCTTTTCTATTTCCTTCTACTTGTACCATGTCAACCTGTGAGAGGTCTACGTGTACCATATCCAAGCCATCTTAAACGACATTCATTTATATATTCAGAAATTATCCCACAATATAAATGAATCATCTATTAATATATGATCATGCCAACTTCCAACATTTTCATACAAGAACTCTGGTGCTTATAATTCCACGAGAAAGCCATTAACTTCCGTCATATATACTTGCAGAATATATAGAAGTTCCATACATTTAACATATGAATGTACCAACCCGATTTGAATGGACAAACAATGAAAATTAAATTCAATAAGACCAACAAATTTTCTTCAAATTTCTTGTTTTATTCCTTACTGCTCTAGGCCTTCTCTTTCCTGGACTTAACACTGCCATCTGTCGCTGCCAACATCCCATACTTGTCTTTCCTAGTGAAGTTGGTGCACTCGAACCCAAGTGTTCCAGCAAGAACCCTCTGTATATAGTTAGCAACTTCAATGGCAGACTTCCCATCTTTACAGGTAAGCTCAGATGGAAGCTGATTCAAGAAGGTGATCTCGTATGTCGGCCTCGGATTCATGAAGAAGAAGTAAGGATCAAATATCTTCCAGCCGCGCACAGTAGTCCCATGGAACATGCTCTGTTTTGTGTTAATGGCAACTGGGACTATCCTGTCTGTCAGTTCAGCAAACATAGCACTAAATCTCAGAAGGAATGGCTCTCTGCAAGTGGTTCCCTCCGGGCAGATAACAAGGTCTCCCTCTTCAAGCAGCTTCTTTATGTTTTCGGCATCCTTTACACGATCCCGCGACAATGCAACAGCCTTAATTGGTGAGATGAGCTCTGAGAATTTGCTAATGCTGTAAGTGACACAGCTAATCTTTCTTCCCAGTGCAACTGCTATAACTACTGGATCAAGAACTGTTCTGTGATCACATACAAGAAGAACCCCAGGCTCGCCCTTCTTCGGAGGCGGCGGTGGATTCCCTTTAACTATGAGCTGAATGCCAAGAATCCTGTACATATGGCGCACAATCCTTTCGGGCAATGGTAGGTTGAAGTAGACCCTCATGAGAGAAAGTATGAATCCAATTGGCATCCAAAGGAAGGTTAGGAGAGCCACCAAAGGGGTTGGTCTCTGGACCAGGCGACCGTCGTGTAGAACAATTGGGCTGAGTAGCTTGTTCCTTGGTACTGGAACACATTTTGTGGGAGGTACCATGTAGGCTTCCTACAGAGAGTAAGAAAAATAGAAATTGGTGAAGATATTGTGAAGTGCATAACAACGGTTGAATCAGGGAGCTGACTAAAGTTGCATAAAATGATACAACAGGTCATGGTTCAAGTTACAAACTTGACTGGAAATAAGATAGGAATCTATATCACAAACAACAATTTGTAATGAAGTCCATTCATCATTGTTTCATTTAGGGGCTAACTTTTTGCCCCTAATTTCAAAATGGGTCTCAAGCAGAGATACCGGAAGCTTTATATATAGGTGGAAAGCACACTTTCCTGAAACTCGCTTCAGAAGCACAAAACTCCTCGCTTTCGAAACTTGATAGGAATCTTGATTCTCCCACGCTTCTCCTATGATTCCTACATGTTTCTTCCGTGATTCCCTGCATGATTCTTATATGCTTCTCACTTCTTTTTATGTTTTTCATGTGCTTTTTTTCATGCTTTCCGCGTATTTCTCATGTACTTTCTTTAAATTGGCAACCATCATTTTTAGATTTTGAGAAAAATTTAATTCTTACATTATGAAATTACAAAATTGATGAATAATAATTTTTATTTTAGTTTTTATTTATTTATCCTTTAATTTGTATTTTGCTTCCCATTTGATCTCATATCATTTTCTCTTTTATTCTTATTTTGCTTTTAAATTGATTCATCACTTCTCACTTCTTATAAATTTTAAAATAGCTCGCTTCGGCTTCTCATTTTGTTTCTCACTTTCTCTCTTTAGTGATCTCAAGTTTCTGAATTTCTTGATATGGGCTTCTGATTTCCTTGAAACTAGGGGTGGCAATCGGTTCGGGTTGGCGGGTCAGCATACCTCAACCAGACCCATTTAATAAACGGGTCGGCTGTGGCAAACATGAACCCGACCCGTTTATTAAACGGGTAACCCAACACGACCCACCAACCCGTTTAATAAACAGGTTGGGTCGGGTAAACGGGTTGGTGGGTCGGGGTTGGGTAAACGGGTTGACCCGCCCGCCTAACCCGTTTATTAAACGGGTCAGCCGGGTTGGCGGGTTGGCATACCCCTAACATGAACCCGACCCGTTTAATAAACAGGTTAGGCTGGTTGACCTGTTTATTAAACGGGTTAGTTTAAGCCAAACCCGAACCCGCCTAAGAGGCGGGTTGGCGGGTAGTGTTAGGTTTTGCCACCCCTACTTGAAACTGCCAAACAAATGCTTAGCTTTATCAAGTCAAATTACAACAATAACCTTCACATCAAATGCTTAAAACATTTATCCTTTTCTTTTTCATAAGGATGGATCAGTATTTTTCAGTTCCAATGTGGCCCATTTTTTTGCATTAGGGGCAAAAGGTTGGCCTCTAAATGAAATTTTCTCCTTTTAGAACTTTTTAGTGACAACCAAACTACCATTTGGCATTTGTTATACTAAAAGGACACGTTACAAGGAAAAACTGGACCAAATATGATCTTAGTTTCTTTTCACTTTACATGAGATTTTGTGAATGGCAAGTCATTAAAAAGAAGCTGATAATTGACTATAACAGATGTTCGTTCTACCTACAAGTTCTATAGTTGTATGATTTCTGTTTGGTTAACTCAAAAGAAGAATCAATATAAAGAATGTTTTTAGTGCCACCACTGTGTTAATATCAGAGGAGTGATGACATGTCTCAGTAGTTGAGGGTTGATAGACTTCACCCTGCAACCATCTGTTTAACTACCTACCTAGTAGCTGAAGTCAATCAGATAGATTTTTTCTTTTTCTTTTTCTTTTTCTTTTTCACGTCTTGGAAAAATAAGAGTTCTGATGATTAACATAGCACAACTAATTTTGCTAACATTTTGCTATTAATTTCATTTTGGAGCCAACATTCTGCTTTTAATTTTAAAAATGGCTTTCACTTTTCTGAAATTCCTGATATGTGCCATAATTTTCCCAGAAATTGTCAAACAGAGAATTCAGGTCAACATCTATCATCTAGAAATATCTATATCGTCTTTTGAAATTGAAAAATTAGTCATTCGTTCTCATGAAAAAAAAACAGGTAAATATTTCAAACTGTTGATTATATATACACTAAGGAAGTCGGTCCTTGTTTAGCAGTTTCGTGGAAAACAGAAGCTTATATCAGGAAATTTAAAAAATGTGAGACATTTTTTGGAATCAGGGGCAAAAGGTTGAGCCCCAAATGGAATTTTCTCTAAAAAATGATTTTTTTTCCTTTTTGGGGTTTTTGGAAGGGAATGGCAGAAAAGGTTACAGAAAACAAGAAAAAGGGTGACTATAAATCATGTGAAAATAGCAACGGCAGTTGTACAATAATAAAAACTGAAAAGTCACGAGACAAATGCCTATTGCATGAACTTTTTCATAACTTTGGCACGGTAAGAAACAGGGCTTTTCAGTTTTTTTCTTGGTGATGGGAAAGCTTTTGACATGTTTCACATGTAGAACACAAGTGGGGGTGAGAAAGTGATAGTGATTAATGGCAATAGCAATAGTGAAGCCCAAGGGGTGGGGGGTAGTGGGGCAAGGCCTTGGCTGTTAGACGAGCAGTCAGGTTCGATTCTCATGGGTTGTCGCCCCTTGCGCAAGCCAACACCTAGCATAGGCCCAAGAGGCAGGGGTCTTAGCCTCGAATATGACAGGCAGCCAGCGTGACCAGGTCTTCGTGCCAGCCTGCCAGGGGCGGTTTCTTTGGGCTATAAATAAAAAAAATAAGAGTAATAGTGAAAAAGACCTCTAGAGTTCACAACTGCTAGGATGATTAGCTGCACAAAAATATGAACCCAATATCACTAGAACTGTTTTTTCTTTTCAGTATAACACAAAGGGAAAAAGTGGGTTATGGAGACAGCTGAGACCATATTTTTTGTAATGAAAGATGATTTCAATATATATATATATATATAGAGAGAGAGAGAGAGTTGTTTTGTGATTTGTGGTGGGTGATATCTCATCACTACCACTTCTCTGATGTATGTTTTTACAGGCTTCTGTATTCTGACTGGTTCCATAATGAAATATTTTTTCTGTCAAATATAATATATGAGAGAGAGAGAGAGAGTTTTGTGAATAAGACCCATGAAAGCCACAACAGAGAGGATAATTAGATGCAGAAAAATGCCAACATGGCTAGAGTTACTTTTGCTTTAGCCAGGTACTGTAGAACAAGAGATGAAACAAATTGAAAAAAATGGTGAAAGAGACATCAAAATCTAGATATGTTAAGGTGCATTTTGCTTAAGTGGATCGAGAAGCATGGTTGAAACCGTGCTTCTACTAGCTGACCTGAATATCTAGAATTTCTTGGAATTTCCAAAATCCAACTACCAAAGCTACTAAGAATGCTGGAAATCCAGTAGAATCATGATTTTCCAGCAGCAACCAAGCAGCAAATTGCACCCTTTCTAAGTTTTCAGCTTCCCAAGTAGCAGCAGGAACTTTTAAAATCTAAGAAAATCTGGATCTTCCATAACATAGCCCAACATTAGTTACAACTTTTTTTTCGTGATCTAAAAGAGAAAAAAGATCAAAAACACCAACCTTGCAAACCGACATGAAATCACGATCCGACTCGCGATCTCCGATACCCAAATCCGGCAAATTCTCGCCGAACTCCCGCTCGACGGCATTGCGCTTGAGCTTGCCGACGAGCACGCCGGGGCGCTTGACGAACCCGGTGGCGCGGCCCGACCTGGTCTCCTCCAGCTCGGTGCCGAGCACCTTGTCCGCGCCCAGATAGTTCTTGACAAAGGGCTCAACCATGATCCTGGGGTTGGCTGTGACTATGTAACGCCTGCCAAACGAGCTGAAGGCCCTCCAAGTCTCAGGGTGCACGTCCTCTGCATAAAACTTAGGCAGCACTGCTCTAGAGACCATCTCTATGTCACGTACCTTGAGCCCAGCAAAGGCAATGAACGTGAGGATCTCAATGCAGAGGGACTCAGACACAAAGACGTAGGTGAAGTAGGCTAAGGGAACACTGAAGAGGAGAAGGATGCCTCTTAGAAGGCTCCCACCCTCTAGTGCAACCAACATGTAGTAAGGGAAGGCACTGCGAGATATCAAGAGGGTTCCATCTAGGTCCGCTGCAACGGTCTGGTCAGACCGGTTTTTGGAGCTGCACCTACAAATGGGTTCGAAATGGTGAGGTTTGGTGGTGGACATGGTGGGTGATTTTTTTTGTTTTTTGTGGGGAGGAGAGGTTAAGTGATGGAGAGGGGGAAGGATGAGGGGGTGGGATTTAAGTGAGAGGGAATGAAGGTGGCCTAAGAGGGACATTAATGGCTTTGTTGGGTGGGAGAGCCACAAGTTTTTTTGGGCTTAGTTGGTGTTGGGAGTTTTAGGTTTTTGCTTTAAATGATGACAGAGAGGTCAGAGTAGGCGAAACCAACGCCCAACTTCATTCAATACCTGCCATCTTTAGGCGGCGAGGTATGGCTTGTGCCTTGTGGCTTGGCTTGGCTTGGCTTGGCTTGGCTTGGAGTTGTCACAAGGACATGGCTACCACTGGACGCGTAATTTAAGAATCTAGTTTGTAAAATTTAAAATATAGAGAGAGAAATGGGTCGGTGCTAAACTCATTTGGTGCTAAATAGGTTCTTTGAGCTTTTTAAATTTTATTTTTAAATTCTGACTGTAAAGATGTGATCTATGTACTTGATTTTATAGGGATCAGCTCTTGAAGCGTTTGATTCCAACACATGGGTGAGTTTTTTATATTATGTACTTGTAATTTTACCTTAAACTCTATGTTATATTCAACAACACTAATAGACTCCTACTTAAAAGATGCAATCAGGCTCTTGTATTGTATCTCAATGAATAGAGAAATAGGCTCAATGTGATCATGAACTTAGGCAATTCTTGCCTAACCACATAAAATTTTTGTTTTTGTGTGATTGCTTTATCGGTAGGTTGAAATGTCGTTTTCTAACATTGAAAACTAAAAATTGCTAATTTAAAATACAAAAAATACAATTTTACTAAATTATTAAAATATTAATTAAAATATTATTTGTGGGTTGTGTCAAGTATCAAGGTGCCTTTGACGTTTTTTGTTTGGGCTGCCAAAATGGTGTGTCCTGGTTACATGAGCCATGAGTTGCTTGGCTTGGCTTTGATGATGGGTCATAAGAAATTGTGCATGCCTTTGGGGCTTGGATATTAGTTAATTATCAACTACCCAACCCAAGTGAATTTGGAGATGCCATAATGAGGGGTATGTGTTCATTGAATGTGGTGTGTTATACATATAGTGCAATGAGATCCCTTTTCTTGATGTAGCTTTTGGTTTCTACTTGGCAAAAACCAGATTAAGCCTAGCTGTCCAAGTTGGTGACTTTCTTGTCCAGGCCCATAACCAATGTTAGTCAGTATGGGTATCGGCCCTATATAGTTTGGCTGACGATTAAGGTGAATAGGCTATAATTAAAAAAATATATTATGTGTCAATCCGAACATGACACGTGTTAAACTTATTAAAATAATTTTAACTGTTTTTTTTTATTTATTAAAAAATAGCTGATTTTCTGCCGATATGACCCATATGGACCGATAGTGACAACATTGGTCCTCACAAGTAACAAGTTCAGGATTACAACCTAAATGCTCATTGTGGAATCTTCCACCTTGAATCGTTGGGCCACTGATTCAGCTGTATAGGCAGATACCGATACTCAACTGAATCGTTCTAAAAAATAATAATAAATTATTACATGTCAATCATAACATAACACATGTTAAAACCATTAAAATAATTTAAAAATATATTTTTGGTATTACAACAAACAAACAACAACAACTACGCCTTCATCCCAAAACAGTTAGGGTCAGCGATATGAACCAAAAAAAGAAATTCATTTTGGGTCTTCCACATGAATCTTTTTCCTCCAATCATTTTTATCCAATGCCATGTCCTCGGTGAGGTTCAAAGCATTCATATCCTTTCCTATCATCTCCATCCAAGTCTTCCTAGGCCTACCCCGACCTCTTTTAACTAATATATTTTCTCATTTCTCCAACCTTCTAACTGGAGCATCATTAAGCCTTCGCCGAATATGTCCAAACCACCGTAAACGATTCTCTCGCATCTTATTTTCAATGGGTGCAACACCTACCTTCTTACATATCTCCTCGTTCTGAATCTTATCTTTTATTGTATTTCCACACATTCATCTAAGCATCCGCATCTCAGCTACATTCATTTTTTGGTATTCTTTATATTAAAAATATATTATTCAGGCCTGCAGCAGCGTATCGAATTTCTGCATTGCGTATCACAGGCCGATACACACCGATACAGATAACATTGGCTGGCCCTAATTGAGAAGGCTAAGGATCTCAACTTCTGGCTACATTTGAATCCATCAGATTGAATCTTGACTAGAGATCTCATCTTATCCCCCCACCAGCTAACTTTAAATCCGTGGATTTGGGGATCTAAACACCTTCAGATTTGAGATCCTTCGTTTGAATGGAAGTAGGGATCAAGGCATGGGACCTATGCATTTGATCCATGTTCCCAATGATCTATGGCAATCAAATGCACCTTCAGTGTTTTTTGGATCCTCCGGATCTAGGCCATTTTAGGGATCTTAGATCTAATGATTTGGGTTCTCTCAGTTTTTCAGAAACTCATCCTACCACTCTTAGGTTGGTCCTCGAAGTCGTGTTGTTGCCCCTGCAATGCTTCAGAATATCATTTCACTCGAGATAGAACCATATAGCATAAACCAATCAAAGAAGATCTTCTCATCCACAAGACCATGAAATTCTGGGAACTCCCCTTTGAATCCGTAGGTGTTGGCCTGCTAGCGTTGGATCTCAGTCGAAGTGGGCCCTGGGACCTGTTTTAAGTTGTTATGATGAGTTTGGATTTGGCTTAGGTTGAAATTTTGATTTTGGTTTTGTGTGGATCTTGTATTGGGTTAGGGTCTAGATATGTAGGATGAGGGATTTGGGTAAGGTTTAATTGGTTTGAACAATGAATTTGGTTAAAATCTGGTTGAATCATAACCAGATTAGGTACTTGGTGAGTCATCGAACCCAGATTAGGGAAGGACTGAGCTCAGATCTAGTTTTGGGGATAATAGGTTTGGTATGAACCCGATCCATGTTCAAAAAGTGGTTGGGTCTGGTTTTGACTTGATTCAAAATCAAACTAGAGATCCGTTTGGGCCCGATTAGGCCAAGTATGGGTCGGTTCTACATGATTGAGACAAAAATATTAGGTTTAGGCCTGATTTAGATAAAAAAATAAGACCGGACCTATCTTCATAGGGTTCAAAACAGGTCAGAATCGGGCCCAGACCCATTTGAACCAGGTCTGAGACCCAAGAACTGTCCTGCAGAGGCTGTGGGGGATCGAACCAGTTCAACCACCCAATTTTGCGGGTGAAAGTACCCCACCTGCGTTAGGGCACAGATGGGGCTCCCCCTCCGCCGGACCTATTAGGATATGGGGTGACGCCGTGGTCGGTGATCGAGCCTCTCGCCGGCCATAACTGGCTGGCGGATAGTAACCCAGTGGAAAATGGTCTTCCACTGGTAGCCTCCCACCCAAGTCATCGGGTGGGAGCCTCCTACCACACTGAGGGGCCTCCCCAACACTGGTGGAGGAAAGTAAGGAAAGGGTGGGGTTGATGGATAAGGGCAAGGGGACGACGGTGATAGGTTGTTGAAGGGGAACGAGAAAAGTGGAGATAAGGAAGGAGATGGTGAGCATGGGAGGCATGTGGTCAGTGGTGAGGGTTGCCGCCGGTCAAGGCTGATTGGCGAGTGCACCTATTGTGTATCTGAGAGTACTTGTGTTAAGCCTTTGTTCATGTTTTCACTAGATGAAGAGTCGACGATAAATCACGGTAGTCTGACGAACGAATGCTTGGTGGTGGTGATAGATATTTGCATTGAAGATTCAGGTGACCATGCAACATTGCCCGACAACTAAATCTGTAATTGTTTTGAGTAGTTTTAAGTCATGATCAATCAATGTTTTTTCCTGAGTTAGAAATCTCGCGTTGAATCTTGAATCTAAAATGGATTGTTTCTTCAAATCATCTAATCGAACTGTTGGTTTAGGTACCGGGTCCGCCCATGATGTCCGGACCCGACCAACGTTTGAGAAGGGGGCGGTTTACAACCCGCCCACTTTCCCCATGTTGAGGGCTCTCTCTGATATGCGTAAGATAAGAGAGAGAGTGTGTGGACAGTGAGATCAAAAACTACACGGAGTGTGCAAATCTTGAAAAAAAAGAAGAAGAAGCGGTGAGGCGTCTTCACAGTGATTGAACATCGTGGGGCACTTGGACTCATGGATTCATCGTTCTCTCCAAGTGGGGGCATGCATCCGTTAAGCAAAAGCAATCATCAAAGATCCATTTTCTGCTTCCGCAAGGTATGTTTTGTATCTAATATTGGTATCAGAGCGCAAGTTTTTTTATGCTATTTTTGCTTGCGGATATATCCCCTAGTGCCCATGGCCGGGACCTGTGTGCGTTCATAGTGGATGCTTGTGTCGGGGCGCACGATCTAGGCATGGGATCGACAGGCCAGCCTTGTTGTTGCCATACCGCAAGCCTGGTCGACAGATTGCTACAGCTGCTGGCCTCACGGCTAGGCCGTAGGCCTGGCCTCCGGCCAGACAGTCTGCTATAGTCGCAGGCACTGCGACTAGGTCACAGACCTGGGCTGCAGCCAAATGGCTTGTTGCAGCGCAGGCCTTGCTCTCGGCCCTGCAGCACAGACTGCAAGTCTGCCCCCTCAGCCAGGCATCTACGCCCGGCCAAGGGCCGAGCACTGTGGTAGGAACAAAAAAAATTGGGTCGGACCCTGGCTTTAGAATAGGGTCCATGTGGGCTGAGGTCCATGACCTGCAATATTATTATTATTATTATTATTATTATTATTATTATTATTATTATTATTATTATTATTATTATTCATGAATGTGAATGAAAATGATATAATCATAATGATTATACGAAGAATTTTAAGTACTTTGGAAGTACTTACTCCATAGTGAGCTTTCGATTTTACGCCTTACGAAAAATTATATGTTATCTAATCGTGTGATTATGACTGCATATAGATGTGCTAATGATTAGAATATAACATACATGAATAACATTATTGCACATATTTTTTTATTTTTTTCAAAGGACATGGCTGCACCAAGTAAATCTATAATGGACTTAGCACGGATTGAGAAACTGAACGGCGATAACTATGATATATGGTATAGAAAGATTCATTTTACACTAGAGGAGGCTGAGGCCTTGGAGGCTCTCAACCATATTGTGGAACGACCTGAAATTGGTAATGGGGCACAATCTCGTAGGGACATAAAGACCTATGAGAAATGAAAGTGCATTGATATTGTTGTGCGTGTCACCATGCGATGTTTTATGTAGGATGGCATCATGTATCAATTTGAGCATTATAAGACTGTTCAACAGATGTGGATGGCCCTTAAAGATAAGTTTGGGGGAACATCAGCCACAAAGCTAAGAAGGCTGACCATCAGGTTTGATTCCTACAGGAAGTATCCTCAGCACACTATGAATCAGCATCTCAGGGAGATGGCAAATATAATAAGAGAGTTCAATAGTGCAGGACATACCCTTATATATGAACAACAGGTACAGGCTGTAATTCGCTCTCTGCAACACAGTTGGGAGTATATGAAAATTAATATGACTCATAACGAGAGTATTAAGACTTTTGATGACATTGCTCATCATGTAGAATTAGAAAATGACCGCCTTGAAGCGGCTCAACAATCTAGCATGAGGGCATATATGGCAGAAAGTTCGAAGAAGCAAAAATCTTTTAAGAAGAAATTTTATGGACCAAGAAAGTTCAAAAAGTGTGACAAGAAGGGACAAGACAAAGAGAAAGAAATGAAGCCTTATTGGCGCTTTGTGAAGCGTGGCAGCAAGAAAAATAAAGTGAATGCAAAATGTTTTAAGTGTGGCAATTTGGGTCACTATGCTCGTGAATGTCATGAGCAGAAGAAGGTACGTTCTCTTAAAACTCTTGTGTTATGTGCAAATGTTTGTAGTTGTACACTAATTATTAAAACTAATCCTATGTAGACTATAGACCCAGGAGACACCGACCATGTGACCAAAGACCGTGCAAACTTCGTTGAATACAAGAAGATGACATTTGGTTCGAAGTGGGGAACAACACTAAAGCAGAAATCGAAGGGAGCGGGACTTGCAAATTGGATTTGCGAGAAGGGCAGTCTTTATTATTATATGATGTTCTGCATTTTTCAGAGATTCGACAAAATTTGATTTTGGTTTCTGCTTTGTCTATATTAAACTACAAACTTGTGTTTGAAGATGTCAATGTTGACATCTTTTGTGGACATACTTTTGTTGCTTCTGGTTTCTTGATGAATGGTTTCTGTGTTGGACACTGAACTTAAAAATCTGAATGTGGGTAACGAATATTTTTCTCTTGTTTCTACTACTAGTGATATGAATGTGTATGTATCTATATGACATGCTCGACTTGGACATATAGGGCAAAAGAGAATGGAGAGACTCATATGAGAGGGTCTTTTGAGATCCTATGTGAAGATTGAAATGCCTATATGTGAGCATTGTCTTGTTGGAAAAGCAACTCGATTGCCTTTTGGAAAGGCAATCAGAGCAACATATCCTCTTCAATTAATTCATTCTGATATATGTGGACTAATGAATGTGGCAGCGAGGCATGGGGCCTCTTATTGCATAACTTTTATTGATGATTTTACATGATTTAGCCATGTGTATTTAATTTCACATAAATCTGAAGCATTGGATTGCTTTAGATCCTTTATGAACATGGCAGATAATCAATTTGATCGTAGAATCAAGGCCTTAAAAATAGATCGTGGACGTGAATATCTATCCGAACAATTCAAGGAATTGTGTAATGATAAAGGGATAGATAGACAATTGACTACTTCTCAAACTCTGCAATAAAATGGTGTTGCAGAAAGGAAGAATAGGACCCTCTTAGAGATGGTCAGGTCCGTGATGGCGTAGGCAAATTTACTCATTTCCTTTTGGGGTGATTGTTTGTTGACTGCAACTCATGTATTAAATCGTGTACCAACTAAATCTATTTCTTCAACTCTCTACGAATTATAAACAGGTAGAAAGCTTGATTTGACTTATCTCAGACCCTAGGGGTCTGCTGCATATGTCCATGATCTTTTCCATCAATATGGAAAATTGGGTCCTAGGGGAAAGAAGTGTATCTTTATAAGATACTGTGAACATCCAAAAGAATATGTATCCTTAGGAGGGAATACAAATGGGAGTATTTCTGAGATAGATTCGAGAGATGCCACATTTATTGAGAGTGATTTTCCTAAAAGAGGAGAGATAGAGCGTATTTTTCAATTCTATAAATTGGATGATATTGATCAGTCTAAATATATTGATCATCATGTTTTAGAGACACAAAAGGATGTGTTTATACCACTATTGGGTAGTGGGAGTAACACTCAAATGGATATCGACTTTGAAGAAGGTCTGGCAACTCGAAAGAGTTTAAGGAAAATAATTCCTCGCCGAAGATTTCAAATCAAAGGGAAAGCCTTTGTGGTCATGCCCCAAGATGATAAGATACCTAAGAGTGTTAGAGATGCTCTATCTTGTTCAAAACAGGGATGAATGGTGTAAAGCAATGAAAGAGGAAATAAAGTCCATGGCATCAAATGAGGTCTGGGATCTTGTTAAACTTCCAAAAGGAAGAAAACTTATTGGAAGCAAATGGGTTCTCAATATTAAGAGGAATGTCAATAGATCTATCGAGCGATACAAAGCTTGTTTGGTTGCTAAAGGATACACACAAATGACAGGAATAAACTATGAAGAGACATTCTCTCCTGTGGTCAAATTGACCTCTACTCGTCTTTTGTTAACCATAGCGTCACATATGGATTTAAAATTACATCAAATGGGCGTTAAGACAACATTCCTAAATGAAAAACTAGATAAAGAAATATATATGCAACAACCCGAGGGGTTTGTTACTGCTGGATTTGAGCGCAAAGTATGCAAGCACAAACGGTTCATTTATTGATTGAAGCAGTCATTCAGACAGTGGTATTTATGGTTTCATGAGACCATCATTTGCAATGACTTTGCCATGATTGATGAGGACCACTGTATTTATCTTAAGCGTCAAGATAAAAAAAATTTGCAATTCTAACTCTATATGTGGATGATGTTTTATTGGCTAGTAATCATTTAGAGTTTCTGAAACCATTAAAGAATGATTGTCTATTCATTTTGAAATGAAAGACATGGGTGAAGCATGCTTTATGCTGGGCATAGAGATTAAAAGAGATCGTTCAAAAAGACTTTTTTCTCTTTCACAAGAGTCATATATAAAGGTCTTAGAACGATTTCATATACAAGATTATAAACCCATAGATACTCCTGTTGCAAAAGGGGATGATTTAAGTCTTAAAATGTGTTCAAAGGAGTCAAAAGAAATAGAAGCTATGTCCAAAGTCCCTTACTCCAGTGCAGTAGGCAACCTAATGTACCTAATGATGTGCATCTGAACCGACATATGTTATGCAGTAGGGTTGGTGAGTAGATATCAAACTAATCCAGGACAAGCGCATTGGAAGGCTGTCAAGAGGATTATGTGATATCTTAAAGGCACATCACATTCAATTCTTAGTTACCATGGTGGTAATGTGCGTGTAGTACGCTATACGAATGCAGATTGGGGCAGTTTCCCTGATGAGCGTAAGTCTACGTCTGGCTATATGTTCTTGATGAACAATGGTGTTATATCGTGGTGTAGCAAGAAGCAGACATGTGTAACCTTGTTCACAATGGAAGCTGAATTTGTTGCAGGCCCGTTGGCAGTATAAGAATGTGTTTGGTTAAAAAGATTCATCAAACATTTGAGAGTCACTTCTAATGCAAAACTGTCAGTGACTTTATTCTGTGATAATCAAGCGGCAATTGTGTTTGCCAAAGATCCCAAGTTTCACAGTAGAACTAAACATATAGACACGAGATGCAAGTATATGTGCGACAATGTATCTAAAGGCAAAGTTGTTTTGGCATATGTTAATACCCAAGATATGGTGGCAGATCCCTTTACTAAGCCAATTAATAGGGATTCTTATGTTAAGCATGTAAAATCTACAGGTATTTATAAGATTTGAAATGTTAATGTTATTCATATTTCTTTCTATGATTATTGTATGGCATCTTGTACATCTATATGAGTATGCTACCATGTTTGAGATAAATCTTCTCACACGAATTTATCGCCTCAGACGCTGCTTGTTGGCGGGCTGAGATGAGATGTAACAAAATTCAGGGTTGCTGAATTAATAAGCATGTCGAATTTTGAAGATATCATATGATAATAACTCAAAAGAGTGGAAGTACAATGAGTTATGATATTCGTCATATATACGTATATGAGATACAATGCCCTAACTGGGTTAGGATGAGGTCTCATTTATATTTAACTATATGGAGAGACCTACCTTGCTATTTAAATGTCAAGGGTAACCTGGTTGACCAGATCTGAGGAGTTGGATAGACATTGCATGAAAATGTACATCCTGAAGGACTCAAGTTAGTTTCTCGGGGAAGAACTGAACTAGTATAGATTTGTACAACAGAGAATCAATGGTGTATGCATACACTCACTGGAGTGAGATAGTCTTGCCGTAATACGTGAGTCATACCACATATGTCGCACCATACTATAAGTCGACCACAAAAGAAAATGAAGAATGATCCATGCTTGTTCATTGTGTGAGTCCTTTATATATATATATATATATATATATACTGGTGTCCTTATTGACTTTTGACCTTATTTTAAGGAGAAAGATGAGTGTTGCTACTTTAGCATGTTGCTTAAGGTTATGTCTGATTCGGTCTAAAAGAACATGTCTGGGAAAGCAACTTATCTTGATTCAAAGAATAAGAGTTGGAAAGGAAGATCATTTGACATTTTTAAATTATGCACATGTTAAAAAACTAGCTTATTTTACCACATCCTGGGGATGTTTGAGTTTATGATGAAACATGTGACATAATGGAAGGCCTTGTCTAGCATAGCTTAGCACTATAAAATGTGCAGAGGGATTCAGTATGCTAGAATCTGAAAAATGTATTTGATCTAGGACACAGTGAGCTTCTTACCTGGCTTGTGCAAGTATACTTTGTGTTATCATATTATTTGCAGGTTTAAGGTATTATGTTACACTAACCGGTACATAATATACCTCCACTCCCTAAGCTCACGGGTCGCACGGTCCATTTGCCAGTATGAATACCCGATGTTATTCACCATCTGAACATGTTTGGTGTTCTTTCTTCTTAGATCTCTTCCCATCATGTGCGAGTGGGAGAATGTTGGTTTGGGTACCGGGTCCGCCCATGATGGGCAAGATCCGAACCCGACCCACGTTTGAGAAAGGGGCGGTTTACAAACCACCCACTTTCCCCATCTTAAGGGCTCTCTCTGATATGCGTAAGGTAAGAGAGAGAGAAATACAGAAAGAAGAAATAACAAGAGGGGGAATTGTAGCAGTGTGTGCACAATGAAATCAAAAAGTACACAGAGTGTGCAAATCTTGAAAAAGAAAAAGAATAAGACGGTGAGGCGTCTTCACAGTGATTGAACATCGTGGGGCACCTGAACTCGTGGATTTGTCGTTCTCTCCAAGTAAGGGCACACATCCGTTGAGCAAAAGCAAGCATCAAAGATCCATTTTTCGCTTCCACAAGGTATGTTTCGTATCTAATACGAACAAAACGAGGTGAACCCTGACTTCTCCCTAACAGAATCTTCCCTCAAACTTTGCAATACCAATGATCGAAGAGAACAACTGAAGCTCTTATACTAAATTGATGCAATGGCAAGATGATCGCTTCTTAACCCCATAAGAATTGGCAGCTTAACGCAACTACAAAATTAGGAAACTACAAAAAACAAAAAACTAAAGAATATCACTAAAAGTCACTTATAATTCGTTCGTGGCCTTGTCTATCTTTCACAATGTATATTTATATTGAAAAGAGGAAAACCCTAGAAACCCTAATCAGAATATGGATCTAAGACATATCCAATCTGAAATCATAACCCAAACATGACTCAATAATCAATATAAAATCCAAAACAAGATCCAAATTAAATAAATACAAGAATATAAATAAATATATCAGGTTGGACTAGTTTTTTGCACCGAGTCTTCTGCTCTGCTCCTGACCCTCACCCGCAGGGCCTATGCTGGACATCGGCTTGCGTAGGGCTGATTCAAGTGAATGGGTAAAATCATTAAAATAATATTAAGAAATTAATTTGAAGTATATTTTGTATTTATTAAAAAATAGCCTATTCAAGTTAGTATTGTGTCTATTTTTTGTCATATGTGGCCAATGCCAGATCTAACTAATCGGAAGCTGGCTAAACGGATTTGATTATGATTTTGATTCAGGTTGTGAAAAGCTCATAGAAAATCTGATTTTTTTATATAATCAGATTCTGGTTATATAAATTTTGTGCTTTAGAAGAAACATATCTTTCATCGAGTCATTTCGGAGGAATCACCGAGCCAGACTAGGCTAAATCAGAAACTGAGTTACAGCCTTTCAGATTTGCCAACCATACAAACAACACATCGGCTGGGAGGATTCGATTGACAGACTGCAGTTAAGGTGATCGGGTGCAATATGATTGGATAAAAATGATACATTAATCACCTGATCGTCGTCCATCAAGTCTTGGGCCCCACACCTGACTGACCAGTCCTGAAGATGGATGGCGATCAGGTACTTAATGCACAAATATTTATGCAATCAAATTGCACATCATCTTTTCATTTGCATGACTACTTCGGATATGTGAGAGAGGGAGATGGACTTATAAAGCATAATATTAAATATTAAATATTAAATATTATTTTTATATATTTTATGTCATAAAATATAGATGGTTAAAGTACTTTGATTGCAAGCCCAACCCCCCCCCCCCCAGGTGGTATTGTGCCAAGGTGAAGGCCCAAATTGAATCCTTGAATACCTCTGCCACATGTCCCAGCTTGTCTTCCCAAAAAATAAAAAAATAAAAAAAAATCAAATCGTACTCATTACCATGCACCAATTATTTATTTTATAAATGAGTCTCAGGTTTAGATAGGGGTGTCAACTGGGCCTAGTTTACTTGGAAGCAGATCAGGTCATGCTGAAAATGAGCATTTTCGCTCATGCTCACATCGTGGCCATCCGATTTGCATTTTAAAAAGCTCAAAAGTCAACAAAACCACGTGGCATTCATTCAAAATGCAAACAGACGACCACAATGTCTGCATAAGCAAAAACGGTCATTTTCAGCATGACCTGATCTGCTTCCAATTTACTTAGACGCCACCCAAACCAAACCTTATAGTATCCGGGTACGGTGATAAATAAGAAGACCTCATTAAGACCCGGGTCTGGACCTCAAAGGTTCGATTAATACATGGACTCGGGTAGGGGTGTCAATGGGTAGGGTTTGGTTCAGACCCAAGTGGTACCAGACTTGGACCCAGTTTTTGGGTATCATATTGGGTCTGGACCTGAGTCTAATCAAGTCTATTATAAGTAAAATTGTAATTGGATCCGATAAAAACTACATGAACCATATCCGATAGATCCATATTTTTATTCATTTTACTTTTAAAATTTGCAAGTCTTAATTGGAACTCAGGTCGGGTCCATGTTTGGTATAAACTTTCACTACAAGAAACCTATGGATTAGCGACGACCTAAATCCACCGCTAATCTGTCACTAAACAACTTAGTGACGGATTAGCGACGAATATCTTCCATCGTAAATTTTTTGACGCTAACTCGCGATGGAATATATCTGCCGCCCATTCTGTCGCTAAGTAGCGACGGACTGTATCTGTCACCAGTTCCGTCACTAAGTTATGACGGAATAACAAATGCCAACATCAGTCGCAAGGTTGTCGTTACTATACGATGACTTTGGTTTGGCGACGGATTTATAGTCGTTGCTAATTCGTCGCTACATTCAATGCTAGTATTAATTAGCGATGGATATATCCGTCGCAAACAAGAAAAAAAATTAAAAAAAAATATTTGAGAATTAAATATCGAGAAAAAATTTCTTGTGATACAATTTATATTTCCTGTACAATTTATATTTCTTGTGAATAAAAAAAAAGTACACATCACAATATATATAAAAGGAAACTAAAACAATTCATCGATCCACTTTAAAATTCGCAAGTTTTAATTATTTACAATTCAACATTTACATTTTTGAAACAAAAAGAAGGTAGAACAAATTCAACAGATGAATTTAATCTTCGCCAAGATTTTGTGCGTCCTCTTGTTCATTGTCTTGATCTGTCCCTTCAGCTCCACTACGCTAATTATCGTCAGCAACCTACACAAGAAAAGAAAGGTCGGTATTGCTAAACAAAATATATTGAAATAAATTATACTCTATATGTGATTCTATCATCCTCATATGTGTTCTAATGCAGTAAAAAAACTGTATATGTGATTCTATCATGCTCATATATGTTCTAAAACAGTAAAAAAATTGTATATGTGATTCTATCATGCTCATATGTGTTCTTAAGGCATTAAAAAAAACTTACATGTGATTCAATCATGCTCATATATGCTCTAAGGCAATCAAAAAACTATATATGTGATTCTATCATGCTCATATGTGTTCTAAGGCAGGCAAAAAACTGTATATGTGATTATATCATGCTCATATGTGCTCAAAGGTAGTCAAAAAAATTGTATATGTGATTCTATCATGCTCATATATGTTCTAAGGCAGTCAAAAAACTGTATATGTGATTTTATCATGCTCATATGTGCTCTAAGGCAGTCCAAAAAATGTATATGTGATTCTATCATACTCATATGTGTTCTCAGGCAGGCAAAAAAATGTATATGTGATTTTACCATGCCCATATGTGTTCTAAGGCATGCAAAAAACTGTATATGTGATTATATCATGCTCATATGTATTCTAAAGGCAGTAAAAAAACTGTTTTTGTGATTCTATCATGCTCATATGTGTTCAAAGGCAGTAAAAAAATGGTATATGTGATTCTATCATGATCATATGTGTTCTAAAGCAGTAAAAAAACTGTATATGTTACCATTTTCTTCAGGTGGTTCCCAAAAGTCCTAGATCCACCTATGTGTAGATGGGCTTCGGGCATTTTTGCTCGATTTTGTGCAACCTTCGCTGAGCGGTTTTGAAATGCATCCCCCGCCCACTTGTCGCGCATTCCCTCCCAATAATCTCTATTGACAGTAATAGGGTCATAGCTCTTCCACTGTAGTGGATCATCTATTCTGCCAGATGTTTTTTTTGCTGCAGTTTTCATATTGTGCAACATGTCTGCAAATCGATTGACAGTCACCTTCTGCCACACCTTCCTTGCATCATTTTCCTCCATCGTAGTCGCGAAGCGATTCGAAGCCTATATATATTTTCAGAAAGTTAGTAGACATGACTATGGCAAAAAAATTAAATATGAAACAAATTAACTATGACAAACAATTGTATATCGTGAATGAGGACCACAATTTGTCCATCACCTCTTTTGGATACTCTTTCCATTGAGCGATCGGTCCTGGTAGATGTTGAAGTAGTGAATTTCTAATATCATGTACTACTTCTTGTGGCTCAAACCTCGTGCTGCACATGAATTGATACACAGTAAATATCAATATACAATATTTATAAGATATGCAATAAGTGAAAATAAAATACTTACGGTCGATTATCGATATACACTATTCGAATGAGTCTTATTGTGCCACACTGAGAAGACTATGCATCCTGTGTTGACTCCTGACTTGTATGATCAACTGGTGTAGGTGGGTCATGTACAGGCGAAACATCATCTGTAAAAAAATACGTTAGAAATTCCTAGAATGTGCATTTCAACTAATCAAGCATCCAATTAGTTAAATGATATACCTATCAAAGAAGCCCGTGAAGATGAAGGCTGGGCCTAGCTACTACTGGATGAACGACCACTGTAAGCTCCATGAATCATATTCTAACAAATAAAAAATATCATGCAATATATTCAAATTGTTTCAAATCATTCACATCAATGCAATACATTTCAATACATTCAAATAATTCAAATCGAGTATTGCAATACTGAAATGCAATTTTAAAAAGATATAGAAATCAATAGAAAGTAAATACAATGAAGAGAAAACAGTAAATGCAACAAACAACAAATTAAAATTTCAGAAAACAAGACATGTGATGAATAAAAAAAACAGGAAAAGAAGAAGTGAGATCACAAGAATAAAAAAAACAGGGAATACAATGCTAAAAAAAAAAAAAATTAAGAATAAGAAAAACAGGAACTCTGGAAGTGATTCAAAACAAAAAATTATGATCAAAACAAATAGAAAATTAAATTGACAAATGAAAAGCAAGAGATCTGGAGATGAACAACATAAAAAAAACATGAATGAAACAACAAGAGATGACTTAGAAAAAAAATAGAACATGCGATGAAAAATAGAAGTTCAGAAAATAGCAATGCAAGTGAAAATTATGCTCTTACAGAACTTAAAAGAATAAATGCTTAAAGAATTTGAAACAGGAAATACGGGATGAACAAGCAGGAATTCGAAAGATGAAAGAAAAGAAAAGAAAAAACAGAGAACAAAGAAAAATAGAAATCAGAGAATGAACTTTACAAAATGCACAGCCATGAAAATCACAGGCACACGTTGCCTTGAGGATGAAAACAAAATTCAGGTGTCGTGAGTGGCTCTGGTGTGTGGTGAAAAGAGGGTTTCGGCAGCTTCATAGTGAATCGTGATTGGCAATCATGATTCTGCAATTTATACAAATAGTTCCTCAGAAATTATCAGCGGTGACCAGGAACAGAACTACAATTCACAGGAGAAATGACAATGAATCAGAGACCTCTGATAGCTGCCGAAAATTTCAGAGAAAAAAAAACATTCACCGGGTAATATTTTGGTCGATCCAAAAGATCAATACTTCTTTTAGAAGCATTTGTTCATCGATTCAGATAATTGATATACACAAGTATCTGACAGTTCACCTTTACAGTAGATCCAGATCAAACCACGCACATTGCTCAAAAACTATTTCAAAAAAAATTCGTCGGCAATTTACAAATCACTATCATTCAGAAAAAAATCTGACAGAGCTTCTGTCGATCTCTAGAACTCCTTCGATCAGCAATCCGATGGTGTCACATTGAAGTTCAAAACATTTTAAACCAATAGTCCCTTGAATATACTCGATCCAGACAGTTGATCGATTTAGTTTTTATTTTCTTAAAACAACAAGGCGGGGGGGTCGCCCCCCTGCCAAAAAACACAAAACGTGGTAGGGAGTCGCCCCGCTCTGCCGGAAAATACAAACGAGGCAGGCGGTGACCCCCTGCCAAAAAAAATAAAAGGGAGAGGCGCCCCTTTTATCGAAAAAAAATAAAGAGGGATTTACCTGGGAGACGTCGGGCGATGGGTGGGGCGCGGCGGACCGGGGAGCGACGGGCCGCGGGCCGGAGAGTACGTCGGGCGGGTGGGAGAGAGGAAACAAGAAATAGCAAAAAGGGCTCTGATTAGGGATTTACGAGAAAATTAGCGACGAATTTGGCGACGACCTAATTTCGTCGCAAAGCCATCGTAAATTTAGATGACCAGTTAGCGACAAAATATTTCTGTCGCTAACGTCGTCGCTAATTAGCGACGAAAAAACATTTG
Organism: Nuphar pumila; assembly: GCF_984573655.1. NCBI lineage: Eukaryota > Viridiplantae > Streptophyta > Magnoliopsida > Nymphaeales > Nymphaeaceae > Nuphar > Nuphar pumila. The sequence goes on along the minus strand of NC_143257.1, from coordinate 920,620 downwards.
TCGCCAAATCCGTTGCTAACTGTCGCGTGTGTTGCGACAAAGACCTGTTGGCGCTAACTAACGACAGAAGTTTTCCGTCGCTAGTTTCGTAAATATTACAAATCTTAGCGATGGATTATTTTCTCTCGTTAATCTGCCGTAACTTTGCAACAAAAAAAATCTGTCACAAATATCTGCCATTAATTGACAATTTTCTTGTAGTGTTTCACAAACTATACTGGGTTCATATATTAATCGGACCTTCGGGTCTTATTATTTATCACCATACCCGGACCCTATAGGGTTTGGTTCGGGTCGGATTTGGGTAAACCAGGCTCATTGACAATCCTAGACTCGGGTATAGTTTGCAAAAATTTATACCAAACCCAGACCCGAGTTTCGATTAAGACCTACAAATTTTCAATGTAAAAATGATAAAAAAAAATATAATTTTACCTGGCATGGTCCAGGTTTGGTTCATGTAGTTCTTGTCGGGTCTGGATATGGTTTTTCTTACAATGGACCTAATTAAACCCGAGACTGAAACCCGATACCATACCCAAAAATCTGGTTCAAGTCTAGTTCCACTTGGGTCTGAACCAAACGCGACCCGTTGATGCTCCTAGGTTTAGAGACCAAATCCCAACATTATTACTCTAAATATATACTTTTTAAATGAATTATCTTGCGTTCTGATCAGGATCTTCATGAACTCAATCTCGGCTCAGAAGAAGAGTGAGAGTTTGGCACCCTCTGTTGGGTTCCTTCGGCTTGTTTACCTTCATCCTGTATCATTGATTTTTAGCATCGTGTATAAGTACATAAATACATAAAACATTAATAATTTTATGGCATATACATAAAGTAGTAAGTAGGTGCATGATCATTTTCGAACTTGCACTGACCGTTCATGGAGCGCGCGATGGACACTCAATGTCATTATTTGAACATAAACACTTTTGGAGGCAAGTTTTGTCACCAAAGTCCCAAAACTTTTAGTTATGACTTTTTGTCGCGGCTAATGGTATTATTTGATGCAAACTTGCTCTGGGTGTACATGGCGGGTGATGGACACACTCAGCGCGAGTTTTCAAAAATGATTATATATATATATATAGTAATGGGTCCGTGATAAACCCATTTGGGGTTAAATGGGTTGTTTTATTTTGTGATCTATGTACTTTATTTTATAAGAATCAGCAATTGAAGAGTTTGATTCCATAACATGGGTGGGTTTTTATAAAGTTTCAAAAATCAATAGTTCAAAATCTTAGTAAATTTTTTTTTCATCGAAAAACCCAGGATCCAGGTGTGGATTCTTAGTAAATCAATCAGGACCAACACATTTATGGGAGAGGAACTGCATAGAAAGCATCAGAGAAACCCAAAAAACCCATTATGGGTTTAGCTCGGACCCATTATATATATATATATATATATATATATATATATATATATATATATGAGAATGAAAACTTACTAACAAAAGTTTTATCAGATTTTCTGTTTTTTCGAAATTCAGACCTCATAGATGTGTCTAGAATGATTGATTTTCTAGAAATTGACACTTAATCATGCATTTTGAATGAAAAAAATGGTATTTGAAGCTCAAAAAAGTTACTAAATTTTTTAAACATTAACGTGAAAAGTTATATAGGCATCCAAATCAAATGCTCCAAGATATGATTCTCCATGGATCCCATAGATCACCCATGTAAGGTCAGAATTTCGAAAAAACACAGAAAATTTTATAAAATGTTTCTTAGTGATAAGGTTTGGGTAGGTTATCGAGTGGGTAGGTTTTAATTCCACTATATATATATATATATGCCGCCCTTCACTTTTCGCCGTACACTTTATCCACTTGGAGCAGGCAAAAGAATACGCCATCAAGGCTGTCATCCTCTTGCCTTATATTAAAAGCAAAAGCTAAAAGCTAAACAGTACCAAACCATGGAAATTAAAAATGAATAATAATAATAATATAGTAAAAAGGAGGATGAGGAAATATTCATTTGATTCGCAATTATGGAAGTAGTAGGTGATAGGTGGCCCACTATGGTCTTAAATGGAATTGCACAAGTAGCCATTTACGAATGTACACATGCATTGATAGAAGAGAGCACAGGCAAACCAGAGTGGAAAGGAGTTCTTCATGATTTACAATTTTACACTGACAGGCATCGAAAAGTAACAACAACAAAAAAAAAAAAGACACATTTGGGTGAAAAGCAGGAACAGGCAGATGGGCTTGAGATGAGATCATCATGGATCTGGATTTGAAAGGAATGGCCCTGATCACAATCTGGTGGTAGATGGCAGCAAGTGCAGCTCCAATGAAGGGACCAACCCAGAAAATCCACTGCAAACATGCACAAATTATTACACACTATCAGGTTTGTTATCAGATGAAACAAAAAACAGATCTTTTTCTCTTGGGCTATTTAGTTTCCTGTGAATCCTTTTTGAGGAAGAGAGAGAGAGAGAGAGAGTTACATGGTCATGCCAGGCATGGGGTTTGTTGAAGATGATGGCAGCTCCAAGGCTTCTAGCTGGGTTGATGCCAGTTCCTGTAATAGGGATGGTGGCCAAGTGGACAAGGAAGACTGCAAACCCAATAGGAAGAGGAGCCAAGATCTGTTCACCAGACAATAAGTTCACAAAATCCTTAGAAACAAACGCTACCAACCCAACTTACAGAAACAAAAAAGAAAAAAACCAACCACAATCACCAAAAACAAAAATAATCATAGTTTTAGGGCAATCACCACGCAGACTAGGAGATTTTTCTAATCGTGACCTTAAAAACTTGAGAGAGAGACAGAAGTACTTACGGGAACGTGGGAGTCCCTAGCGTTTCTCTTGGCATCGGTGGCAGAGAAAACGGTGTAGACAAGCACAAAGGTGCCGACGATCTCAGCACCGAGTCCGCCGCCCTTGGTGTAGCCAGGTTTCACAACGTTGGCACCACCACCGTTGGTCTCGTACAGTGTCTTCCCGTAGCCTTTGACAACACCAGCACCGCAGATGGCGCCCAGGCACTGCATCACCATGTAGAAGATGGCCCTGGTGAGGGACAGCTTCCTCGCCAGGAACAGCCCGAAGGTCACAGCGGGATTTATGTGCCCACCTGCATCCCCACCAAAGCAGAAAAACCATCAAACTCCACCCAAACAGCCAAACACTAGAGAGAGAGAGAGTAAGTCTAAGCTCAAGATGATGGTATTTTCAGAGATAAAGAGAGAGGAGAGAAAAGGGTTATAGTCAGTTTTCTCTTTATTATTCAACAGGCTGAAAATGAGAAAAATAAGATAAGACACATATATACAGAGAGAGAGTGGGGGAGAGGAGGTGTACATACCAGAGATACCGGCGGTGCAGTAGACGAGGGCGAAGATCATACCACCGAAAGCCCAAGCGATGCCCTGAATGCCAACGGTGCCGCATAGCCCGTGGGACCTGTTGACGCCCATGACGGTGAGGATGGTGATGTAGAGGAAGAGGAAGGTGGCCATGAATTCTGCGATGCCCGCCCTCCAAAAGGACCATGACTTGAGCTCGCCGGGTTCGAAGAGGGGAGCCGCTGGTGGCTCCTTGTAGTCCTTGTCCTGAGCTGCCGTCCCTATCGGCTGCCTCTCTGAGAACTTGTTGGCCCCTACCCTCACATCTTCTTCCTTCCCCTCCATTTCTCTTCTTTTCTCTCTCTCTCTCACTTCTGTTTTTTACAGTTTCTCTGTGCGAATTGCCGGAGCACATACGGCATGACTTTATAGGACCAAGGCGTGACCTCTCGGGAAGTGCGCGGGCTCACCTCTTCCATTATTTAATTTTAGGGTATGGTCGTGACCGTTTTCCTGTGTTGTTTTCTACTTTTTTCTTCCCCTGTTTCGAATCTCGACGCTGTAATTTTACTTGGTGGACCTTGTTTTTATTTTTCGTTGGCATTCACCTGGTAAGAGAGCTCAACGAATCGAACCATGGGCGTTCAAGCTGGGCTCCTTCTTGTAGCCAGCGAAGCTGACGTCTCTCTCTCTCTCTGTATACATTTTTTTTTTACAGAGAAAGCCGAGGTTAGGCAGACTCCTACCAGTTATACAACAATGCCATTGGGATTCGAACTTGCAACGTCTCAACTAGGATTACCAGACCGGACCCAAATCAAACCCTATAGGGTCTGGATATGGTGATAAATAAGAAGACCAGATTAAGACCTAGATTCAGGCCCGATTGATTAATACATGGACCCGAGTATAGTTTGTGAAATTTTATACCAGACCCCGGCCCGACCCTAGTTTCGATTAAGAACAGTAATTTTTTAAATGTAAAAATGATAAAAATTATTGTTTTACCAGGTATGATCTGGGCCAGTCTGGTTCATGTAGTTCTTATCGGTTCGGGTATGGTTTTTCTTATGGTGGGTTCGATTAGACTTGGATCCAGATTTGATATCATACATGAAAATCAGGGCCAAGCATGGATCCACCTGAGTCCAAACTAAATGCGATCTATTCACACCCCTAGTCCCAACACAAGGCCACTTGCACTGACTGCTACAGCCAGACAAGGGGAGGCACCCTTGGTCTGTATGTGTACATTTTTTATGCATAGAAACTAGCCTCCTTCTTGAACTATTTATATATTACATTTGATAGTTCATATTTTTTATACATTTTACTCTTTGTATATCGATTTTATACAATTTTTATATATTACACTTAAAATATATATTATATATAAAAATATGTATATTTTATCTATCGAGCCCAACTGAACTGAACACCCTATGGAAATCACCTTCGGGATCAGAGACCCAGTCGACGCACCCCGTGCCCCCAAGAAGTCACCAGCTGGGCCTAACCCTTCCCTTATTAAATGTGTGGGACTAACACTTATGAGAATAAAACAGGAACAACTCTCCTAGTGGCCAAGAACCTCACCACTAGGGATGTAAACAAAATGGGTTTGGGTCAGGTATCTGATCCAACCAAAACCGTTTACTCGGGTTTGGTAGGAAACTTAGGAGCCTAATAATGATAGGATGCAGATTTGGTTTTGAGTTTTGCATTCAAACCCGAACCTGAAAACACAACCTGATTAAATGTAAATGTTGGGTTTTAAGCTAGTCGATTACAGGTTTGGTTTTATCTAATTCCATCGGAACTCGAATCCAAAACAGAACCCACCATTAAGTCGGACTTAGGAATGCCTAAGCTCCACTGTGCCGAACCCTAAAATGTGGATATTGAACAGGGCCTACAAGGCGATTTTTTTTTCAATAAAATAAAAAAGTAATGCGTCCCACCATTTAAGTTGACTTTACTTGAAACCTACGTGACAAGCCGCCCATTTGGAGGCTCATCCAATGCACATGAATTCTTTGCTCATTGACTAGGCTTGTCAACGGGTCCGGTTTACCCAGACTCGACTCATACCAAACTCTATAAGGTCTAGGTATGATGACAAATAAGATGACCCGATTAAGACCTGAGTCTCGACCTGAAGGTATGATTAATACATCGACATTTGTATAGTTTGTGAAATTTTATACCAGACCTGGTCACGACCCGAGTTCTAATTAAGACCTATAATTTTTCAATGTAAAAATGATAAAAATATTATTTTATTGGTCTGGTTCATGTAGTTCTTATCGGGTTTGGGTATGGTTTTTCCTATATCAGACCCGATTAGACCTGAGTCTAAACCCGTTACCATACCCAAAAATCTAATCCAAGTCTGATTTCACTTGAGTTCAAACCAAACCCTACCCGTGGACACCCCTAGCACAATCCAATTCCATGTACAATTAGAGAACATTTTGAAAAATCTCTGCGATATTTTGAAAATATTGAGGAAAAGCACATTTTGAGTAGCCGTTCTAAATGTCAAAATATGTTGGATTTTCAAAGTGTCGCGACATTGTTTTTAAAGTTTAAACATCATGATTTTTAAAATGATATATATATATATTTTAAAGGCAAGCAGACCCACCAGTTATTATACCACTGGGTTTGAACCTGCAACTCTCACCACAAGAAAACGTTCAATGACAGCACATGATATTTATGTTTATATATACTTTTGTGAAAAAATAAGCGATTTTATTTTTCATATTCATATGTAATTGTTTCTTTTACTAGTGTAATTATTTGTTTAATTTAATTATTTTGCTGATATATACTTTGTTGTTAAAAACGTCAGAAAAAGGAAGCTGAGTTTTTTTTTTTTGGATGCGATTGGATTGTAGTGATGATGAGCGCATTGTTAATAAAATATATATATATATATATATATATTTAGTATTATCAAATTATGTGCCAGGCAAAATTAGTACTGAGAGCATCTATCTGTTGGGGGACAACTCATGCATTTAATTGATAAATTTGTGGCGATAAAGAACGGGTCTGTGGGACCCACCGGAACTCATCCTAGCCGTTGGAAGAAACCGACTGCCGCCGTCCATACCACATTCTCGGTGCACTCATTGAAGGAGTGAGTGAAAAGATATGAAATTATAAAAATTGGATATCCTCACAACAACGTGTCAGCAGATCCAACAAATGCTCTCCTGCAACGTTCCACGTTATGTCACATTTTTCGCGTTAATTTGTACGACAGCACATGGATGGGAAAAGGTCAGGCGCAATACGATTGCACAAATATTTGTGCATTAAAGTGTGGGACCCTCCATCTTGGGGACTGGGTACGTAAAGTGTGGGACCCAAGACTTGATGGAGGGCGATCGTGTGCTTAATGCACAAATTTTTGTGCAATTATATTGCACTCGATCCAGACTACACGCAGACAAACGACTTGATAATGACTTTACTGCAATTCACTGACACGGACTCTCCCTCTCTTTCTTTGGTTTAGTTGGACCCAGGTGGTACCTTGAACTCTAATCGAGTCAACTATAAGAAAATTCATATCCAGACTCGATGAGAACTACATGAACCCAGCACAGGCCATATCCAGTAAAACCATATATATTTTTAACATTTTTACCTTAAAATTTGCGGATCTTAATCAAAACTCGGGTCGGGTCTGAGTCTGGTATAAAATTTTACAAACCATACCCGGGTCCATGTATTAATCGGACTTTCAGGTCTAAAGCAGGGTCTTAATCGAGTCTTTTTTATTTACCATCCTACTCGAACCCTATAGGGTTTGGTTCAGGTTGAGTCCGGGTAAACCTGAGCCATTGACATATATATATATATATATATATATATATATATATATATATATATATATATATATATATACATCAACGCACTGGGTTTGACCCAGATCTTACCCGTTTCAGGGTGTCTTTTTTTTTTGAAAGGCAAGCTGCCCCATGTGGCTGAGGGATTCAAACCCGAGCCTTCAGCTTGGCACATGACCATGCTTAACACATGGGATACCACCTTCGTGGTCTTGGCACATGACCCTGCACTGATACCAACCTCGCTCGACACAACTATCAAATGGTCTTGTCTATCCAGTTATCTACAAATAGACCTGACCTTGCTCAACAAAGCCACAGACGATCTCAAAAACTCGGTTCACATCCTGCACTGATACCAACCTTGCTCAACACAACTATCAAATGGTCTTGGCAATCCAGTCGTCTACAAATCAACCCGACCTTGCTCAACAAAACCACAGACGATCTCAAAAACCCAGTTCACCTCCTGACACTGGCATCAACCTCGCTCAAATGGTCTTGACAATATAGTTATCCTCGAACTAATCTGAACTCGCTCGGTGAGACCCATAATACAGTCCAACTCCTTCCTTCAAATGATGGCACCAATCTCATTCGGAGAGACTACACGGTCTCGACAACTAAGTTTTTCTTTAAACACTAGCCTAACCTCATTCGATAGGATTAAATTTAGTCTCGACGACCTAGTGTTGCAAGCCTTGAGTGTTTGTTTATTTGTCATAAACTGAATCACATCGATTATTGGCAAACAGGGACATCTGTAGATACCAAAATTGCATGATACACAAATGTTAATATCTTTCACAACAAGTGTTTGCAGGTGTTAAGCAGGAATCAAACACCCATTTATCTAGAGGATGGCCCTCTGAACTGTCGTTCATTACTGGACGGCATAATGAATTGTTGTTCACTACCAAATGGTAGAACATAGAGTTGTCTACTATAGGACGACAAAATCCTTTCACCGTCTGTTGTACCAATGTGTGGATAAGTCATGGGTTATGCTCATCTCATCCTAATTTCTTTAACATCTTCCATGGCGAGAAGACTCTTCTTGAACGAGTTTTCTTACGAGAACTGTCTTGGATAGGTCTTATCCTCATCAAGGATAGACCTAGATCTAGACCCCAAAAAGCCTATAATCCATATCCATTCTAAACTCTATAAATAGGGGTTCACCCCTATACCCTGATTATCTGAAAATTATTAGAAAATATGAAAATTAAATACCCACATGTTAGTTCTGCAAGAATACATTTACTCAAGTCTTGCCAGCACTCTCTCCTGATACCCTTGAAGAACACTCATACCTACGTGGAGGTGCTAACGGATAAAAAGGAGCTTGAACCATAAAACAAACCCTCAAGTTTGAAAAAGGTATTTTCCAAATCCTTGATCAGTTTATTTCAATTTTATTTATTCTTTAGATTAGGTGCTTATACAAGTTTTATTTTTATAATGGAATCTGTAGTGGTGAGATTCGAGCTACGAAGATTGAGAAACTTGCCCCGTCTTTAACTTTTTGTCAGGCGAAGGATGGTCAAAGCATTTAAACGGTTCCCAAAATTTCAAAAAAGATTTCGTAAATCTGGATAAGTCACATCTTCCCAACGTTCAAATTTTTATCAACAATATGTCAAAGCGTTTATCTCACTCACTGATGCTAGATATTAAAAACATGGATGATGCAGACCAGTTGTTCCACTTCATGCATGAATTGCAGGGGTGGGCAGCTACAAAGCTCAATCAACAAGACCCTCAAACTCTTATTAAGATAGTTGATGTTGTTGAGAAGATCATTGAGATTGATAAACACAATACGATATCCCAAGAAAGACAATTCAAGAATAATCGTAATAATAATAGAAGGGATAATCGAAGGAATGATCGAGGAAACAATGCTGGTAATGGGAACCAACAGGGTGATAACCAGCAAAATTGTGGCCAGCAAGAGGAACAAAGAAATAACAACTATCGAGGGCAAACTACCGAGGGCAAAATTACAATCATCGGGATTGTTAGATCTGCCACGATGATCATTGGAGAAATCGTTGTCCAAACAGGAATCGTGGTACAAGAAACAGAGATAACTGTGATCCTACAGTTGCGAACGTCGTCCAAGCTGAAGCCGACTGTGTCATCACAGAGCAGCTGACTGTAAAGCAATGCAAATAAACATGGTGCAGGTGATACCTGTTGTCGGACCACCCGTGAGCAAAGAGTTGATGTACTTAGAAGTTCTTCTGAATAGGCGACTCACCAAGGCATTGGTTGACAGAGGCGCCATGCACAACTTCATTTCTCTTGAAGAGTCAAAGCGATTGGGGCTACAATAGAAAAAGAAAGAGAGTCAAATGAAGGTGATCAACTATGAAGCCATGCCTATATATGGCATTTAACACGATGCACCAGTGAGAATACTAAGTTTGTCTGGAAGGACCACATTTTCTATAGCACTAATGGATAATTTCAGGGTCATCCTAAGGATGGATGTAAGACCCGCAATTTTTCAGAAAATATCTGAATAAAATTCATGAGGCATTTACCGGTAAAAATAGCATTTCTTCTCAGAATGCAAAACGAATCAATTCCTGCGAGCCAGCTATACTTAGGATATTCGTCGAATCGCGAATATATGCTCAAACACTCGGGAAGCCATAACTTCCTAACTAAACGAAATCAATAGATTCGTACGAGCCAACTTTCTTAGTTACGTCAATACGAAGAAAATGGCGTACTCAGAATTTTTCGAAAAAAATCGCCGGAAACCCGAAATTCTTGCGGGACCCACGGAAATATTGGTGGGACCCACAGAAATATTCCTCAGAAAATATCTGGTGGGACCCACAAAAATATCCCATGGAATATCCAAGTGGGCCCCACACCAAGGAACCTCTTGGAATTAAAAAGAAGCCAAGGGGGTAGTTTGGGCATGGAAAAACCCAAGAGGAGGTGGGTTTGGACTATAAATAGCCCTCCCCACTCTCTCTCTTCTCATAAAAATCGACCCCCCCTCTCTCTCTTGCCTTCTCTCTCTCTCCTAAACCTCCCCTACCTAGCCTAGCCCACCTGAGCCCACCTGACCTGGTCTGAGCCTGCCTGACTTAGCCTGAGCCTGCCTGACCTGGTCCTAACCCACCTGACCTGGGTCTGAACCCACTTGACCTGGTCCAAACCCAGTTGACTTGACTTGAACCTAGTTGGGTTTAAAGTCAAAGTCAAAGTCCTTTTTAGTCCTAATTCCGGTTTGGGTTTCTGAACCCAGACTTAGCCTACTTGAGCTGAGTTCGAACCTGCTGAACCCAGTTGACTTGGATTGAACCCTGTTAGGTTCAAACCACTTAGGTTGAGTAGCTTGACCTGCTCTACCTCTTTCTCAACTAAGTCAGCTTCATCTGACTTAGTCTGACCTCTCGAAGGAAGGCTCGAAGCCCAAGAAGCAACCCGGAGCCGTTTCTTCCACGATTTGAAGTAAGTTCGCTTCGTTGATCCATCTCTCTCAAGTAGTTGATTGTTTGTATATAGAATATACTTTCTGAAGTAGTATCTTGCTTTAGTTCTTGGTTGAGCCCTCTAGGACGCTTCGGTGTTCACGCGCTCGCCTCGTAACTATCGTCGGATATATCTATGTTCAAACACGCAGTATATGCGTTCTTCAAAATGGTATCTCGCTTTAGTTCTTGGTTGAGCCCTTTAGGACACTTCGGTGTTCACCCGCTCGCCTCGTAACTATCGTTGGATGCGGATCTAGGTGTATATCTGCTGATTCTGCCGACGCGCCTTATATCGCACAGGCTATGTAATTTACCTTTGCCGTCGCGTCGTATGATGCCAAGGCTCCCTGTTTTCTGCACTTCCGATTATGCATTTACTTACGCCGTCGCGTCGAACGATGCCAAGGCTCCTGCTTTCTGCAATGTCTTTACTTACGCCGTCGCGTCGAACGATGCCAAGGCTTCTGTTTTGTTATATATGTAGAATATTTCGTTCAGTTACACACCCTGAACAATAGTATATGCATTTCTTTACGCCGCCGCTGTATAAAGCACAGGCTTCTGCTTATACTACATATATAGCGCATAAATGAGCGTTCAAATGGAGATCAAACTCCAAATCGCCCATGCGATTCCTTGACCGCTCCTCGTTCAAGATTCTGCTTGACGAATGAAGCCCCTATTGGAAAGGCTTCGGTTTTTTGGCAAAATGCTCTTTACGTAATGACTAAGCCAATTTCGTATGGCCTGGCTATGGCCAAGGGTTCCTGCAACCTTGATGGATGCAAAGTACGCACAACGGTGCGCATCCATTTTCCGAATTAAGCGTGGCGATTTCCTACCAAAGAGGGGAGATGCCGCTGAAATGGATAAAAGAAACGCACGCTTTCTCCGTAAAAGAGAGGAAGTGCTGCTGAAATTTCTGAAGAAGCTATGAATAGCTCAGAAAGAACGTAGCAGGATACTCTGACATATAGCAGAGTGCTACCCAGTTCATGGTTTGCCCTCTACAACGTAGGAGGGTTCGTCGCACCACTGCCGGTAGAGCAAGGGAGGTGCTGACGAAATGGTTGGCAGAAGAGCTGCTGGAACCAATGGAACGGCATAATGATGTCCGTTGATGGAACGATGCCAGATCGGCTCGTATCCTTGTGCCTGCAAGGGCACCTTGCTCGTAAGGGCCGCTGAGCCGGAGTAGAGGTTGCGCCTTGGCTAGGTTTGGACTCGTTGCGTAAAAATACGCCGAGTAGCCGATCTATTTAGATCGAGTCATATGCATGCTCATTGAGAACGGTTACACAACCAGACTCGTAAGGGCCGAAGAGCCAGAGTGTGTTGTTTCCACCCAAAGAGGTGTGATGCTCGTGGTGGCCGAAGTGCCAAAGAGCGGTGTTCTGCATGCATATGAATAAGACTTAAGGTCGCACATACCCCGCGGTTGAAAATCGTGTTAGGGGTACCCCCTCAGTAATGACTGTGTTGGGGAAGACTGAATGGGGTCGGGTACATACTCCCGTAGTGCTGAAAGCACGGGCTGCCTAAATGGCATGCAGATTCTGTCCAAGTAATTATAAGACTGGCAGACCCCTTCAGGAATTATGCTCACTGTGGAATGACAGTGATGGTACAGCCTTGAGTGACATGTATTTTACTTTGGACCTGATAGAGTCCACGATGGCCTCAGTCACTCATGGGTTTTGGGGTCGTGGTTATCCTTAAGATCTAAGGATTGAACCCAACTACTGCAAGTAGAGGATGCATCCGAATATGGGCCTAGTAGGATTCTCCCAGTTGAAACACACTGCCCTACTATGGATAGGGTCAACAGGCCTCTGGGGTATCTAAAATACATAGAATAATCAACCCCCAGAACGTCGCGTTGATGCCCGGACAATAGCTCTACCTGCGTACCAAAGGCGGGAGCGGTTAATTATCAAACAATGCATTAGTTCTAGGTACAGCGATGCTTTGAATGTATGAGTGGATGACGTGTTGAGTCAGTCCTGCATAACCTTTGTGAAGGTGTCATGTTCGGTATACTACTGGACCGACTGGGCAAAGACCCGTGTTGTATCCGCACGACTAAGCGAAGCTCGAGGAGTTGTCCTTAGATGCGTGGGATACGGATGTGCCAAGTATGAAGACTTGAGCTAGACATCACTTTGAGACCCGAAAGAGGTCATGGCTAAGTCGTGGAGACTTATGCGACTATTCAAATCACAGCCCGGAAAAGGCTTGCTCTAAGTCATGAAGACTCGAGCGGATGTTCAAACTCATAGCCCTGAGGAGGCTCTTGCGATATACGCTAAGTCTTGGAGGCTTGAGCGTCGTTATTGCGCATTGCGACCCTGAGTGGTCATTATTGTATTTGAGTTGAATGGATGTATGACTGCATACTTACCAGACCATCAGTGGTTCTGACCCCGTTTTATGGGGATTTCAGGTGTTGGACCTGCGTGGCGATATGCGGAGCAAGGCGGCATCAAGTTCCAGGGTTTCTCTAGACAGAGTTGTATTGCTTCCTTTTATTGAACCTATACTGCTTTTCTAAGCAGTAGTGTTGTAATAAACATATGTTTTCGATAAAATGGAACACTTTGGTGGTCAATGAGTTGCTTGGCCACATACCTGCAACGTGCTTGGAGTTTTCTAAAACTGACGACTCATTATCGTCTGATTCCGCTGCTAAAAGCTTTTCTAAGTTCCGCTGCAAAGAAAAAAAAAAGAAATTCATGAAAATTTTAACTTAGCGTTGTTTTGGAAATCCGGGGCGTTACAGAATTGGTATCAGAGCATGTGTCTGAGAAACCTGGTTCAAGATCCGTCATGGTCCCGATATCGCACTGTAAGTATATGTTTTTTTTTTTTTTCTTTTGTTATGATTTGGGTGCATCTTTGTATAGATGGCAACTCATGACTCGCGTGGATATTGCTATCGCTGCAAGGTCATGCACGATGAGTGGATATGCCCGTATGAAGTCCAAGACTGCCAATATTGTGGCGAAGATGGGCATTCCGCCAACGAATGCCAAAGGAAATATACCGCCGATATGGGTCGACGGGCTTCAAAGGGTCTCAGGGATGAGACTTCGCGTGTCAGTGGACCGCATCACTCTAGTGTTGGGAGCAACCATACCCCAACATCTTTTGATGAATTACGAAGGCTGAGGGATTTTGATTTGAACTTCCCTGCGGAGGTCTATCACTCGCCAAGCTACCATCCGGCACCACATATGCCGAGCTTAAATGGCAGGAACAAAAGAGGGGATTCTTTCTGTTCGCCAATCATTATTCCAGACTCCCAGAGTCTTGATCTTGCTGACTGGGAAAGTGGACTGGAGTCTCTCATATATCCCCAGTATTCGCTTGCTAGTGCGGAAGTGCCGCCCAAGCCAAAGCTAGTAGTGCCTGCACCAAGGCCATGTGGCAATAGATGGACCTTTTGGAGTTCGTCTTCATCAAAGAAATCCAAGTCTTAAAGAGACTGGTGATGTTTTGGAGTCAATAGACTCATGTATATAGTTTCTCAACGCCTAAAGTCTGCCAGTGCGGCATGACGTTTTGTTTAAGGCGATGCTTGTGTAAATGTGATGTATATTAAGTAAATAAAGCTTTTACTTCCTCATATACATCGAGAAACTAAAAACAAGTGCTTGTGTGTGCATAGATAAATGGCTCCTACGACGAGGAGAACCATACCAAGCGAGGAGTCTCATACGCAAGGATTCCTGTTGGAGACACTCAACAACCTGGTTACCGCTATCCGTGAAACGAGGCCAGAACCAGTCGCACTACGAAACGAGCACCTGGGAGGAGTGACTTATGAGAAGTTCCTCAAGCTTGACCCGCCAGTTTTCATTGGCAGAGCCGATCCTGAGCTCGCGGAGAGTTGGATCGAAGAGACAGAACGTGCCTTCTTAGTACTGGGAGTACCAGAGGAAAAGAAGACCAACTTTGGCACGTATCGATTAAAAGACAATGCACGGAAGTGGTGGGATACCACTAAACTTATCCAGTTCTCACAAGTCGAAGTCATTCCTTGGACTGACTTTCGGAGGACTTTTATGGATAACTACTTCCCGTTGTATTCCAGAAACAAGAAAAAGATGGAGTTTCTGGAGTTGGAACAAGGCGGTATGAGTCTAATGGACTATACCACCAAATTTCAGAATCTAGAGCGCTACTGCTCTCGATTGTTCGAAACAGACCAAGAAAGGGCCGACAAATATGTGAATGGTCTGCGCGAAGGGCTGCGATCTCGAGTGATAACAAGCATGCCTTCGACCTTTCAGGCTGCGGTAGCAGCAGCTTCAAAAATCCAAGAGGACTGGGCACGATCTAAAGTGATCGTAGCAAAGAAGCCCATAGTGAATGGTGGGAATCGTAAAAGGACGTTCCCAAGTGGCCAGGGTTCACGACAACCCTTTCAAAAGAAGAAGTTTCAAGGAGGGAACAACACTCAACAAGTCATGAGGCCAAGACAGAACCCAACTCCGAATGGTCAGCAGTCCAACTTCAGCTGCCCAAGGTGTCGTATGAACCACCCTGGAAAGCCATGTCCTCGTGACATTGGTGGGTGCTTATATTGTGGCAAGATGGGCCACTTTATAAAGGATTGCGCCAAGAAGGCTGCAGATGAACAGAGGGGTAATGCCGGATCTGCCGGACCCTCTCGACCAGCGCCACAACGTTCTCAGTTTCAACGACCTCCACCTAGAGTAGAACAAAGGCCTGCTGCAGGTCGTGTATATGCTGTAACGACTGAACAAGTCGAAAATGGTGACCTGATTGAAGGCACCGTACCTGTTAATGGACATGCAGCTTACGTCTTGTTTGATTGTGGTGCTACTCATACGTTTATCTCTGACGATTTCACCGAACAACTCCACGCTTCGGTGCAACCGATTGATAAAATGATCGAAGTATATAACCCGTTGGGTTCACGCACCAAATGTATCCGGTGTGTGAAAAATTTGGATATTGAGATAGCAGGGCAACACTTGCCTACTGACGCCATCCTGATCGATATGATACAGTACGATGTCATTCTGGGAATGAATTGGTTGGCTCAGAATAATGCCAAGATTCTGTGCCGCGAGGGCAGAGTGATTCTATCTCGACCCGGATTGCCTAAGATGGAGTACCGATTATCCAAACCAGTTCCACAGAAAAGGCTCATATCAGCACTTAAGGTACAAAAATACCTTAGGAAGGGTTGTGTGGCCTTCCTGTTGAGTCTCTCGGTGGAAAAATCCAATGACCAAACCCTTGAGAGTTTGGAAGTGGTGCGGGAGTTTCCCGATGTGTTTCCTGAGGAATTGCCAGGACTTCCGCCACTTCGTGAGGTTGAATTTGGAATTCAATCCTTACCTGGAACAGCGCCGATATCCAAAGCCCCGTATCGAATGGCACCAGCTGAACTCTGTGAGTTGAAGTGTCAGTTGGAAGAACTGATGGAACAAGGGTTCATCCGTCCTAGTGTGTCACCGTGGGGAGCCCCGGTACTGTTTGTAAAGAAGAAGGATGGATCCCTTCGGTTATGCATCGATTATCGGATGCTTAACCAGGCAACTGTTAAAAATAAGTACCCGTTGCCTCGGATTGAGGACTTATTCGATCAACTCAGAACAGCGAGGGTGTTCTCCAAGATCGACCTCAGGTCTGGGTACCATCAGCTCAGAGTAAAGGAAGAGGATATACCCAAGACTGCCTTCAGAACGAGATACGGCCATTATGAGTTCGTAGTAATGCCCTTCGGACTCACTAATGCGCCTGCTGCCTTTATGGATCTAATGAACCGGATATTCAGACCATATTTGGATAGCTTTGTCATCGTCTTTATTGATGACATTCTCGTATATTCTGAGAACAAGGAACAACACGTGGAGCACTTGAAAATCGTCTTGAAAACCCTTCAAGATAACCAACTCTATGCTAAGTTTTCAAAATGTGAATTCTGGCTAGATAAAGTGATGTTCCTTGGTCATGTGATCTCGAAAGATGGAATCGCAGTAGATCCTGCGAAGGTGGAAGCTGTGATGGACTGGAAGCAGCCAGAAAATATCACTGAGGTTCGTAGCTTCCTTGGACTTGCCGGATATTATCGGAAGTTCATACAAGACTTCTCCCGAATCGCCGTACCGATGACGAAGTTACTTAAAAAGGGAGTCAAGTTTGAATGGACTGACCAGTGTAAGGAGTGCTTTGAGGTTCTCAAACAGAGGCTTACCACTGCCCCTGTTCTTACCTTACCTTCTGGTCAGGGAGGCTTCGTGGCATATACCGATGCCTCAGGAACAGGTCTGGGTTGTGTGTTGATGCAGCATGGCAAAGTAATCGCCTATGCATCACGACAGTTGAGGGTCCATGAGAAAAACTATCCAACCCACGACTTGGAGCTTGCCGCGGTAGTGTTCGCGCTTAAAATCTGGCGACACTACCTGTATGGAGAGAAATTTGAGGTCATGTCGGACCATAAAAGCCTAAAATACCTCTTTTCTCAAAAAGAACTCAATATGCGGCAACGGCGATGGCTGAAATTCCTCAAAGACTATGAATTCACGCTTTCCTATCACCCTGGAAAGGCGAATGTTGTAGCAGATGCCCTTAGTCGCAAGACTGTTGGCACTCTGGCCAGCCTAACCGGACAATGGAAGTTGATGGAGGATTTCGTCAAGTGGAAGCCATTTTTGGCTGATTCAGGTAGAATCCAAATGTCATGTTTGACGATCCACATTGAGTTCCTCGATCGCATCGTAGCCGAACAGTTCAAGGATCCCCAGTACTTGGAATTAAAAGCTCGTGCTGAAAAAGATGATACTTTCTTCCATTTGAAAGAAGATGGAGGAATATGGATGGAAGAAAGGATTTGGGTTCCAAATAACCCTGAGCTAAGACAGGAAGTACTCCAGGAGGCCCATAGTAGCAAATATACTATCCACCCTGGGGGTACGAAGATGTTCCGAGATTTGCAGAGAAAGTACTGGTGGAAGGGTATGAAGCGTGATGTGGCTATGTTTGTCTCGAAGTGTTTGATCTGCCAGCAAGTTAAGATCGAACATCAGCGCCCTGGTGGAAAGATGCAACGGATCGAGATTCCAGAATGGAAATGGGAAGGCATTACGATGGATTTCATCGTTGGATTGCCTCGATCCAAGAGACAGCATGACTCAATCTGGGTGATTGTGGACAGACTCACCAAGTCTGCTCACTTTCTGCCAATCAACACTCGATACTCAACAGAACGATTGGCGGAGATCTACATTCGGGAAATCGTTAGACTCCATGGAGTGCCGATTTCGATCATATCTGATCGTGACCCGAAGTTCACCTCTCACTTTTGGGAGCAGCTTCAGAGAGCCCTGGGGACGAAACTCAAGTTCAGTACAGCATTCCATCCCCAAACAGATGGGCAATCAGAACGAACCATACAGACTCTTGAAGATATGCTCAGAGCCTGTATGCTGGAATGGAAAGGTGATTTGGATTCCCACCTAGCGTTGGCTGAATTTGCTTATAATAATAGCCACCATGCTAGCATTGGGATGGCGCCGTATGAAGCCTTGTATGGACGACCCTGTAGATCACTGATCCATTGGGGTGAAGTGGGTGAGCGAACCTTGGACTCGCCCATTGTGTTGCAGCATTATACTGAGCAAGTCCACATGATCAGAAAGAAGCTACTGACTGCTCAGAGTCGACAGAAGAGCTACGCCGATCAGCGGCGTAGGGAACTCACTTTTGCGGTTGGAGATAAGGTTTTTATCAAGGTCTCTCCAACCAAGAGTGTGTTTCGTTTTGGAAAGAAGGGGAAGCTCAGCCCCAGATTCGTTGGTCCCTTCGAAGTTTTGAGCCGGATCGGAGAGACTGCCTACCGAATAGCATTGCCACCACAATACGCGCAAATACATGATGTATTTCACGTATCAATGCTTAGAAAGTACGTTCGAGATCCTTCTCACGTTATTCAACATGAAGACATTGACATCCGAGAAGATATGACGGTAGAAGAAAGGCCAGTGGAGATCATGGACCGACGGGAGCAAGTGCTAAGAACGAAGGTCATTCCACTTGTTAAAGTGAGGTGGCAGCATCATGGAATCGATGATTGCACTTGGGAGCCCGAATCGGATATGCGGGATAAATATCCTGAACTCTTCACCTTGTACTCTTAGCTGAATTTCGCGGACGAAATTCCTTTAAGGAGGTAATGATGTAAGACCCGCAATTTTTCAGAAAATATCTGAATAAAATTCATGAGGCATTTACCGGTAAAAATAGCATTTCTTCTCAGAATGCAAAACGAATCAATTCCTGCGAGCCAGCTATACTTAGGATATTCGTCGAATCGCGAATATATGCTCAAACACTCGGGAAGCCATAACTTCCTAACTAAACGAAATCAATAGATTCGTACGAGCCAACTTTCTTAGTTACGTCAATACGAAGAAAATGGCGTACTCAGAATTTTTCGAAAAAAATCGCCGGAAACCCGAAATTCTTGCGGGACCCACGGAAATATTGGTGGGACCCACAGAAATATTCCTCAGAAAATATCTGGTGGGACCCACAAAAATATCCCATGGAATATCCAAGTGGGCCCCACACCAAGGAACCTCTTGGAATTAAAAAGAAGCCAAGGGGGTAGTTTGGGCATGGAAAAACCCAAGAGGAGGTGGGTTTGGGCTATAAATAGCCCTCCCCACTCTCTCTCTTCTCATAAAAATCGACCCCCCCTCTCTCTCTTGCCTTCTCTCTCTCTCCTAAACCTCCCCTACCTAGCCTAGCCCACCTGAGCCCACCTGACCTGGTCTGAGCCTGCCTGACTTAGCCTGAGCCTGCCTGACCTGGTCCTAACCCACCTGACCTGGGTCTGAACCCACTTGACCTGGTCCAAACCCAGTTGACTTGACTTGAACCTAGTTGGGTTTAAAGTCAAAGTCAAAGTCCTTTTTAGTCCTAATTCCGGTTTGGGTTTCTGAACCCAGACTTAGCCTACTTGAGCTGAGTTCGAACCTGCTGAACCCAGTTGACTTGGATTGAACCCTGTTAGGTTCAAACCACTTAGGTTGAGTAGCTTGACCTGCTCTACCTCTTTCTCAACTAAGTCAGCTTCATCTGACTTAGTCTGACCTCTCGAAGGAAGGCTCGAAGCCCAAGAAGCAACCCGGAGCCGTTTCTTCCACGATTTGAAGTAAGTTCGCTTCGTTGATCCATCTCTCTCAAGTAGTTGATTGTTTGTATATAGAATATACTTTCTGAAGTAGTATCTTGCTTTAGTTCTTGGTTGAGCCCTCTAGGACGCTTCGGTGTTCACGCGCTCGCCTCGTAACTATCGTCGGATATATCTATGTTCAAACACGCAGTATATGCGTTCTTCAAAATGGTATCTCGCTTTAGTTCTTGGTTGAGCCCTTTAGGACACTTCGGTGTTCACCCGCTCGCCTCGTAACTATCGTTGGATGCGGATCTAGGTGTATATCTGCTGATTCTGCCGACGCGCCTTATATCGCACAGGCTATGTAATTTACCTTTGCCGTCGCGTCGTATGATGCCAAGGCTCCCTGTTTTCTGCACTTCCGATTATGCATTTACTTACGCCGTCGCGTCGAACGATGCCAAGGCTCCTGCTTTCTGCAATGTCTTTACTTACGCCGTCGCGTCGAACGATGCCAAGGCTTCTGTTTTGTTATATATGTAGAATATTTCGTTCAGTTACACACCCTGAACAATAGTATATGCATTTCTTTACGCCGCCGCTGTATAAAGCACAGGCTTCTGCTTATACTACATATATAGCGCATAAATGAGCGTTCAAATGGAGATCAAACTCCAAATCGCCCATGCGATTCCTTGACCGCTCCTCGTTCAAGATTCTGCTTGACGAATGAAGCCCCTATTGGAAAGGCTTCGGTTTTTTGGCAAAATGCTCTTTACGTAATGACTAAGCCAATTTCGTATGGCCTGGCTATGGCCAAGGGTTCCTGCAACCTTGATGGATGCAAAGTACGCACAACGGTGCGCATCCATTTTCCGAATTAAGCGTGGCGATTTCCTACCAAAGAGGGGAGATGCCGCTGAAATGGATAAAAGAAACGCACGCTTTCTCCGTAAAAGAGAGGAAGTGCTGCTGAAATTTCTGAAGAAGCTATGAATAGCTCAGAAAGAACGTAGCAGGATACTCTGACATATAGCAGAGTGCTACCCAGTTCATGGTTTGCCCTCTACAACGTAGGAGGGTTCGTCGCACCACTGCCGGTAGAGCAAGGGAGGTGCTGACGAAATGGTTGGCAGAAGAGCTGCTGGAACCAATGGAACGGCATAATGATGTCCGTTGATGGAACGATGCCAGATCGGCTCGTATCCTTGTGCCTGCAAGGGCACCTTGCTCGTAAGGGCCGCTGAGCCGGAGTAGAGGTTGCGCCTTGGCTAGGTTTGGACTCGTTGCGTAAAAATACGCCGAGTAGCCGATCTATTTAGATCGAGTCATATGCATGCTCATTGAGAACGGTTACACAACCAGACTCGTAAGGGCCGAAGAGCCAGAGTGTGTTGTTTCCACCCAAAGAGGTGTGATGCTCGTGGTGGCCGAAGTGCCAAAGAGCGGTGTTCTGCATGCATATGAATAAGACTTAAGGTCGCACATACCCCGCGGTTGAAAATCGTGTTAGGGGTACCCCCTCAGTAATGACTGTGTTGGGGAAGACTGAATGGGGTCGGGTACATACTCCCGTAGTGCTGAAAGCACGGGCTGCCTAAATGGCATGCAGATTCTGTCCAAGTAATTATAAGACTGGCAGACCCCTTCAGGAATTATGCTCACTGTGGAATGACAGTGATGGTACAGCCTTGAGTGACATGTATTTTACTTTGGACCTGATAGAGTCCACGATGGCCTCAGTCACTCATGGGTTTTGGGGTCGTGGTTATCCTTAAGATCTAAGGATTGAACCCAACTACTGCAAGTAGAGGATGCATCCGAATATGGGCCTAGTAGGATTCTCCCAGTTGAAACACACTGCCCTACTATGGATAGGGTCAACAGGCCTCTGGGGTATCTAAAATACATAGAATAATCAACCCCCAGAACGTCGCGTTGATGCCCGGACAATAGCTCTACCTGCGTACCAAAGGCGGGAGCGGTTAATTATCAAACAATGCATTAGTTCTAGGTACAGCGATGCTTTGAATGTATGAGTGGATGACGTGTTGAGTCAGTCCTGCATAACCTTTGTGAAGGTGTCATGTTCGGTATACTACTGGACCGACTGGGCAAAGACCCGTGTTGTATCCGCACGACTAAGCGAAGCTCGAGGAGTTGTCCTTAGATGCGTGGGATACGGATGTGCCAAGTATGAAGACTTGAGCTAGACATCACTTTGAGACCCGAAAGAGGTCATGGCTAAGTCGTGGAGACTTATGCGACTATTCAAATCACAGCCCGGAAAAGGCTTGCTCTAAGTCATGAAGACTCGAGCGGATGTTCAAACTCATAGCCCTGAGGAGGCTCTTGCGATATACGCTAAGTCTTGGAGGCTTGAGCGTCGTTATTGCGCATTGCGACCCTGAGTGGTCATTATTGTATTTGAGTTGAATGGATGTATGACTGCATACTTACCAGACCATCAGTGGTTCTGACCCCGTTTTATGGGGATTTCAGGTGTTGGACCTGCGTGGCGATATGCGGAGCAAGGCGGCATCAAGTTCCAGGGTTTCTCTAGACAGAGTTGTATTGCTTCCTTTTATTGAACCTATACTGCTTTTCTAAGCAGTAGTGTTGTAATAAACATATGTTTTCGATAAAATGGAACACTTTGGTGGTCAATGAGTTGCTTGGCCACATACCTGCAACGTGCTTGGAGTTTTCTAAAACTGACGACTCATTATCGTCTGATTCCGCTGCTAAAAGCTTTTCTAAGTTCCGCTGCAAAGAAAAAAAAAAGAAATTCATGAAAATTTTAACTTAGCGTTGTTTTGGAAATCCGGGGCGTTACAATGGAGTTCCTTCGAAAGCAACAAGGTTATGTTAATGTCATGCCTTAATGTTGTTAGTTATAAGGATGAGAAGAATCCTTATACGATTGTCGCACTGCTTAGTGCCCGCGCTCCAACTGAAAAAGGCTCTTAAGAAAGGGGATGCGACCTTTCTCGTGATGATCTGCGAGATTGCTGAATAGAAAAGTGTTTCTAACGTCCCAATGGCCTTATCACCAGTATTAAAGGAGTTTAGTAATGTTATGCTCGTTAAGCTGCTGAGGAAGCTACCTCACAAAAAGAGGTAAATCATGAGATTGAGCCGGTGCCGAGAGCCGAGCTAGCGGAGTTGCAAAAATAGTTAGATGGCTATTCCAGGCACCCTTTGGAGCACCTGTGCTATTCTAGGTGAAGCATGATGTGTCAAAGCGCTTGTGTGTGGATTACCGAGTATAGAATAAATTGACTGTGAATAATAAGAATCTGCTTCCTTTGATTGCAGACTTGTTTGGTCAATTGTGTAAAACTCATATTTTCTCAAAGTTTGATTTGCTATCAGGCTATTGGCAAGTTAGAGTTGCCAAAGGGGATGAAGCTAAGACAACCTGCATGACACGATACAGATGCTCCAGTTTCTTGTTATGCTATTTGGATTAATGAACGCGCTCATAACCTTCTCTACACTAATTAATACCATATTTTACCCCTAACTTGACAAGTTCAAGGTGGTTTACCTAAACAACATAGCGATGTAGAACAATTTTATGGAGAAACATGTTCAACACCTTCAGATTGTGTTTCAAACTCTAAAGGATAATGAGTTGTATGTGAAGCGAGAGAAGTGCCTATTCGGCTAAAAGTGCATTTTTTTTTGCCATATTGTAGAAGGAGGCATGCTAAGGATGGATCACCAAAAGGTCAAGACAATTCAAGGATGGGAGCCACCTGCCAAGGTTTTAGAGTTGCATTCTTTCATAGGGCTTGCCAATTATCGGTGATTCGTTTAGGGATATTTTTTTGTCATTGTCCCACTCATTGATTTGCTAAAGAATAATAGCCTATGGGTGTGATCTGATTCTTGTCAAAAATATTTTGAGAAGCTAAAGCATGTGTTAACTGAGAATCTTGTGTTGAAGTTGGTTTACTAGCATAAGTTGTTCAAAGTGCAAACCGATGCGTCTGACTTCACAATTAGAGGGTTGTTGCTGCAAGAAGGACATCCCATTGCTTTTGAGAGCCACAAGTTGAAGGATGTTGAGTGATGCTATATTATGCACAAGTAAAAATTGTTAGCTATCATACATTGCCTCTGCGTGTGGAGACGTTATTTTATGGAGTTGCAGTTTGTTGTGCGCATTTACAATGTAGCGATCAGTTACTTCCAAACTCAGAAGAATCTGAGTCTAAATCAAGCTTGCTTATAAGAATTCCTTGCAGAATTTGATATGGTCATTGAGTATAATCCTAGTAGGACCAATGTCGTTATTGATACCCTAAGTCAGAAGGCAAAACTCGCAACATTATATGAAGAAAAAGGTAGCTCCAACCAACCAACGAGTGTTCTTCTCAAGCAGGTTCGAGATGCATTGAAGAATGATCTGATGGCCTAACAAATTTTCATGTTGAAAAAAAAGGAAAGACCTTAATATTTTGGT
Organism: Nuphar pumila; assembly: GCF_984573655.1. Taxonomy (NCBI): domain Eukaryota; kingdom Viridiplantae; phylum Streptophyta; class Magnoliopsida; order Nymphaeales; family Nymphaeaceae; genus Nuphar; species Nuphar pumila. The sequence goes on along the minus strand of NC_143257.1, from coordinate 896,312 downwards.
TTGAAGATTATATGCTCCTTACCACTGGGGATCATTTATATATCCCGCGGTGGGGAATTCTACAAAGGTGCTTGATGTAAGAGTGCCATGACATACGTTGGGATGGTCGCCCAGGGCAGTAGAGGATGTTGGCATTGTTGGAGCATGCATATAATTGGCCGCAGATGTGGGATGACATAGATGCCTATATGCGGACCTACTTGATTTGCCAGGATGACAAAACTGTAAAATAGAGATCGAAAAAATGGTTGGAGCCATTGTTTTTGCAGAGCCGTCTGTGGGAGTGTATCACCATGGGCTTTTTTGTTAGTCTGACAAAGGCACAGGGTTGCAACTCAATTATTGTAGTTGTTAATATGATATCAAAATATGCTATCTTTGTACCTGCCCTACATGCTCAATTGTTGATACTATAAAGTTGATCATGCAGAATATGGTAAAATACTGTAGAATCCCAAAGAGCATTGCCAGTAATCAAGATGCTCACTTCACTAAGAAGTTCTAGCATGAGGTATTCTGATTGTTGGGGACAAATTTGTATTTCTGCATCATCTTTCATCCCTAGACTGATGGGAAATGGAGCAAATCAATGACATCCTAGAGGAGTATCTTCGGTATTTTTTGAGTGCTAACTAGATGGCTTGGGTGAACATGGTTGATGTCTTCCAATTTTGCTATAACCTACAGAAGAGTGAGTTATCCGACCATAGTCCATTTGAATTTATAACGAGACAGCAGTCACAAACTCCTCACTCTCTTGCTGCATGTGAATATGGGAAAGCGTCATACACATACTAGTTTGTCAGAAACTAGCAAGATCAGGCAGACTTGGTGAAGGTATATATGAACAAGGCAGCGAAGCGTATGAAGAAATAGGCGGATGAGAAGCGTCGACCTGCAGAGTTCAACGTTGGAGATAAGGTATTGGTGAAGCTCTACCCTGAGTGCATTGCTATCTTTCAGGGTCACCACCGAGACTTCATTCACAAATATGACTGCCCCTTTATCATCACAAAGCATGTTGGAAACTTGGATGCAGGTTGGATTTGCCAGTAGACTTGTAGGTGCATCTAGTCTTCGATGTGTCTAACCCGAAGTCATTACATGAAGATGAAGAAGATCCAGTACGGAGCACATCTCAGTATGCTCCGATCTCGCAGCGCATGTCTTTAACAACCAGCATCTCAGGTAGAGAACTAAAAGTCATCCTCAATCACTCCAACAATTATCTTGACGGGGTGAAGAACTACCTAATGCATTGGACATGTCTACTAGAGAGTAAAGCTACTTGGGATAAAGCAGTCAGTATGTGAAAGCACCATCAACTTATGAAAGAGTATCACTCACGATTGTCGTCGAGGATGATGCCAACTTAGGCAGGGCAAAGTGTTCCAAACCGCCAAGATTTTTGCTTTTGTTACTTGATGTAGTTACCTCTCTTGCTTTCTATAGTTCATGTAATGGCTTTTAGCTTAAGAACCTCTGAGTATAGGGTGATTTCGGGGTTCCTCTGTACTCGTTAACTTGCTAATATAAGTCTATGCTTTTTTGCCTTCTTCTATGCTCTCTTGCCTCTCCACTCTCTTTATATGATTGTTTGTGTGTGTGCTTGTGCTATTGTGCATGTGTGTTTGACGAATGACATTTAGTTTGATTTTTGTCGTGTGCTTGAATGGTCGTTCTTGTGTTGAGGTACATTGGGGCTCGTCACTGGGGCCTTTGCTTTTAGCCCGTGATACTACTAGGTTGTTGAATATAACAAAGAGTTTAGGGTAAAAGTACATAACTACCTTTCAAAAAATTTGCCTTGAGGCTAATGCCCCCGAACCCCACCTTACGGGCAGGGGGCGCAACCCCCCTGCAACCTTCCACCAACTTACCGTGAAGTTGGATATGCAGAAATTAAGAATTTATATACAAGTAGAAAACATGCTCCACACTCCTCCAACACAAGTATGAGGATGAAAAATGTTGAACAGGTTGACCTGAACCCGAACCAACTAACATGTCGGTTGGGTTGGGGTATGATTTTTGCCATTATATATGTGAACCAATTATGCTAACCCAAGTATTTTCTTATATCTTTATGTAAAAAGGCATATTTTTAAATAACCTCTAAATTATGTGGGTCGGGTTTAAAAAGCCATTTTTTTTTGTCCCCAGAGTACCTGATTCTAAGCGCTTGTTATTTAGGCCAGTTTGGGTACACTTTGATGGGTTGGATAACCAAAATCAGGTTGGGCTTGTTTGTAACACTGGATCAAGTGATGCTACAAAACCAACTCTGGGGCTCACGGGTTGGTGAATTAGCATCCCAAAATCCAGGCTGGCCTGGCCCATCAGGTCCATTATGGCTTAAGACCCCAACTCGAAGTCTGTCCCGAACCAGGCTGGCCATGTTCATTTGCACCTTTAAGTTTTGAAGATAATGCTCATCCAAAACCTACCCCTCTCTAAAATAGTATATCTTGTACAACTAATGCAATCATATTATATTAGCATATACCCTTTTGATGTCTGAAAAGGAAAAGATTACCCACTTGGTTGGTGATATCTGGTAATGATAACTCTATAAGTTATTAGGGGGCGTTTGATCCCGTGGGCAGCACTGTTCGCGGGACTCCTGCCCGCGTGCCCCCGCAAGCATGCGATGCATGGATGGGCGGGACAGGGGACGCTTTTTCTTGTCCCATGCTGTAATGCCCTACCCCCTGGAACAAAGTGGATGCTTTTTAAAAAAAAAAACTGCACATCTTGTGCTGTCCATAGACAGGACAGGATACACCATCCTTGTCCTCCCCTGTCCGTAAACAGATTGGATTGAGCGAACAAACATAACACATGTTCTCTGTAACAATTGTACTACATCCAACGTTTGTTTCAATCATACACAGAAGTTATGTTCCTTATGTTCGTTGTTTGATTTACGTTGTGCAGACAACTTGTACATACATGGATTATGGGTCAGATAATTTTGTTTTGGATCATACAACCCCATTCTTAAATTGGATCTAAAAAGTAAAAATTATTTAAAATTTAACTAATTTAAGAAAAATATGAATTGATATTTTTTTATATATAAATGCTCTAATCATTGTCATATTGGATCAAATTATAAAAAAAAAAACGATTTTGGCAACAAATATGGGTCTAAAACTGGATCCAAGTACAAAAAAATTGTTTAAGTTTTGGGTAATTTGAGAAAAAAATAAGAATTCAGAATTTTTTATATACAAATTCTAAAACCATAAACAAACCTTAAATAAATTATAAAACCCTAAAATGCAAGAAAATAAATCATACATAAAGCAAAAAATCCTAAACTACAAGAAAAATAAATAATAAATAAACCATAATAAAATAATATAAAAACCTTAATAAAAGAAATTCAAAGAAAAACAACCTAATCAAATACAAAAAAATCCTTAATCAAATTAATTATAAAAAGCCATAAATAAACCAAAAAACCCTAAATTACAAGAAAAATAAAGCATAAATTCAAACCCTAATCAAAGAAATTAAAGAAAACTGCTTTAATCAAATATAAGAAAAGTCATAATCAAATTAAATATAAGAATACCTAATTTAACAATTTTGATTAAGCCCTAATCAAAGAAAAAAATTGGTTTGGAACCCCAATCAGAGAGAGAGAGAAAGAAGAAGAAAGAGAGAAGGAAAGAAGAGAGAGTGAGAGGGACGAAGAAGAGAGAGAGATCTGGGTGTCGTGGCCAGCCATCGGTGTACTCTCCGGCCACCATCCGTCAGTGTCCTCTTTTGGCTGATACACATGGGTGAGATAGAGAGACAGAGAGAGAGGGGGGATGAGAGGGTCAGGGTTCGACTCCCCTCCACGATTTTTTTTTACATTGTTCCCCCTTCTTGTTCTCAGCGTAACAAGGAGGGTGGAACAATTGGGTCAACGAATTACAAATGCTATGGACAGCCTTACACACGTCCGCCGCGTCCGTTGTTTGATCTATTCCCCATTCCCAACTGCCGCGCTGTGGCGTGGGATGGGGGATTAAACAACACTTTAAGAACGGCAGTCGTAGGACAGTATGAATATCCTACATGGATCAAGCATATTCTTTTTCCAAACCTACTAAAGCGTTTATGGATGTATTGTCTTAACTCTTAAGGACATCTCTTTTCTAAGTGTGTGTCTGTCCATGATACGCATTTAAATGCCAATAGTACTTTTACATTGTCAATTGGAGAAATATGTGTGAATAATAGCAAAAAACTCCATCCTGTTGAATATACACTTCATACCTTGGTAAAAAACCAATCTTTTTTTACCAACCACATTGTTTAACAAAATCAAATTCTTCACCCAATATGTTTCTCAAAGAATCCACTTCATGCTGATTATTCTCACAACTAATGAAAAAATATCTGAATTTTCTGATCAAATAATCTTCTAAAGAGTTAATGAACAACATATTAATTGTGGCTACTTAATTGGACAGTTAATAATTAGTAACACTTGAATGTCTTGACATTTTATTTTTAAAACATTACATTGATCACTGCAATCTTTCTTTTTCTTCTTTTCGTGTTAGTCCAAGAAGAAACTTCCCATCACTGTCTGCATATTGGCTGGCCTCTGGTAAGTAAAGTCCTTGATGTCTCCTTACCCACCAAAGACTACACCCAGCTTGGATCTTGTGGAAAGGGATGCCTCTCTTAAGTTTCGAACTATGGTCGTCCCATGGCCGCCCCTAGACAAGAAGGTTGAACCTTTGTGGGCAGTTGGTCACTATAATTGTGACTATATCATGAGAGGAGAAATATGATAATTAGATTAGGGTTACAAATTTTTTTTTAAGGAGACATCAAGGACTTTACTTACCAATTATACCACTATACCATTGGGATTTGGACTTGCAATGTTCCAACACAAGGTGACCTGCACTAGCTGCTCCTACCGGGTCCTGGGTTCTAATCCCACAGGGCTGTATCTTCCTGCTTGACTATGAGAAAGAAAAGCATAACTATCACAATCAAGTATGTATATTGAGGCACTTGCACAAGGAGCATGGATGTTCTAGTAATCATCTAGTCTGTACATGCTGCACACAATTTTAGTGAAGCTATACACATGTTAAAAGCAATTGTAGACATCGTTCTGGGAAGGATATTGTAGATCCGATTCAAGGGTCCCATGGACCAGGCATGATCCGGATCCAGACCCATCATGGTTTTAAGAGATCAGCTACTAAGAAAAAACTTATCGTTGAAGGATTAAATTAGGACCAGGTCACCCTAGTGGGCACCATTGGTGCCGATCTGTCTGGGTTTGGACCAAGGGTGGATCCAACCCTTGGTGTCTCATCTCTCTTTGAAAAGAAGTAAGTCATAAAGAAATATTTTACAAAATCTTTTTAAATAAAGCATTTATTTCCTAAGGTAGGATTTTGGTCCTACGGGATCATAATGGGATGTTGGTTGATCCTGGGCAAAGTATAAAATTCTAAGTCCTCTTTCAAATTTTTTAACATGTGGGCACATTGATTAGACTGTACTGTTATTGTTGATGAGGTTTGGAGAATGAATTTTATGGGCATACCTATGTTTAAAGTTGTCAAAAAACTTGAGGAGATCAAAAGAAGTTTGAAAATTTGGAATGCAAATTGTGTTGGCAACATAGCAGAGAAAAAGAATCAACTTGAGCGTGATATGTTGAGCATTAAGCTACATTCTGAATCAGGTGATATCAAGGCTTTCGATAATTTGCTCTCTTCATCCTGAATTTCAAGTAGTTGTTTGTCTTGAGGAAAGCTTTGTGGAGGCTCAAGTCTCATTCAATGTGGTCGTCGGATGGTGATAAGACTTCTGCATTTTTTCATGCCCAAGCTCAGAGGAATATCCAAGTGTATCAAATTCGGATGCTAGAAAGAAATTATGGAGAATGGCTGTTCAGTATGGGTGCCATAAAGGAGGAGTCAAGGACGTTTTTAGGCAACTTTTCTCTAAAGTTCAAGTTCAGACATCCCCAGATCAATTGGAGGGAATGGATAACCCGTGTGGGTCTCTAGAAGAAAATTATATGCTTGGTTCTCCCATCCTACATAGGTGTATCAAGGGTTTACCCGGCCCCGACCCGAACCAAACCCTATAGGGTCCGGGTAGGGATGGCAGTGGGGCAGGGCGGGGCGGGGCGGGGGACAAGATCTCCACCCCCGCCCCGCCTCAAGATTTTATCCTCCACCTCCATCCCCGGCCGGGGATGGATTTTATCATCCATCCCCGCCTTCATCCCCGTTTCATGTCCTCCATCCCCGGTTCAAACGGGGATGAGGCGGGGCGGAGATATTGCGGGGAAAAGTGGTCGGGGCGGGGATGAGGCGGGGATCGTGGCAGGGACGGGGCGGGGAAAAGTGCACGTCCATCCCCGCCTCCACCCCCGGACGGGGATGGATTTTAACCTTCGTCCCCGCCTCCATCCCCGTTTCATACCCTTCATCCCCGGTCCAAACGGGGCGGGGGCCCACTTTCCCCCGGTCCACTGCCATCCCTAGGTCCGGGTAAGGTGATAAATAAGAAGACCCGAGTCCGGAGCCAAAGGTCCAATTAATACGTGGACTCGGGTATAGTTTGTGAAATTTTATACCTGCCCCGAGTTCTGATTATGGTCTGCGTCCAATTAATTTTTTGATGTAAAAATGATAAAAAAAAATATAGTTTTACCGGGTATGGTCTAGGTCTGGTTCATGTAGTTGTTCCAAACCCAAAAATCGGATCCAAGTCTGGTTCCACCTGGTAAGAACCAAACCCGACCCTTTGACACCCCTAGTCCTAGACGAGGAAATTAAAGGTGCTATTTTGGAAATGAAGAAATATGGAGCTCCTGGCCCAGATGGATTTGTGGTACATTTTTTCCAATACTAATTGTATGTTATTGTGTAAGATGTATGTCTGCCATTAATTAATTAATTTATTTTTTTTAGTCCAGCCAACTCAAAAAAATAAATGCCACCCATATTACTTTGATTCCCAAGATCATTGGGGCCTATAAGTTAAAAGATTTTCGGCCTATTAGTTTATTTAAAACACTATATACAAAATTATTTGCAAAATATTGTTGAACAGGTTGAGAAGTGTGCTTCAAAGAATTATCTCAAATAACCATAGAGCTTTCTTGGGAGGCAGATTTATACAAGAGAGCATTATGATTGCACATGAAATAGTGCATTACTTTGAGTGTAAGAAAAAGCACGTCCTCTTCTAAGCAAATCTCTCTAAAGCCTATGATAGAATTCACTGGGGTTCTCTTGAGAGTTCTTTGGCTTTGCTGACTGGTTGGTTGAAAGGATGATGGTTTGCGTTAAATCTACCAGTTTTGCAGTAGTGGTTAATGGGATGCGTAATCAAGTTTTCTTGGCCAACTGAGGCATCCGACAATTAAGGCTCCCCGATTTCAATGTATTTATTCTTGATTGTGATGGAAAGACTGGCAAGAAGATTATTCCTGGCAGAGATAAGGAAAGAGGTGATCCCGGGGCCACTGTCAAATCCTTCACATGGGGGCATACCTTCTAAGTTGATGATTCATTATTCTTTATCAAAGATGTCAAAGACTGTGTTTCAATTTTTTATCGGATCATGGGCGAGCTCGAGAAGGTCTCAAGGCTTCTTATAAGCAAGGATTCCATTCGAACTTCCTCTGGGCCGAATTATCTATATCTGTTTTCTCTGTGACCAATTGCCTTTTAAGTACTTGGGGGTCCTCATTTTCGTTGGGAGACTTGCAAACTCTGTGTGCGAACCTCTTGTGAAGAAGTTTTCCAAAACTCTAGAAGGATGGAAGGCTAAAGCCTTATCTATGGCGGTAGGATTGTTCTTATCAACTCCCTTCTCTAGTCGTATCTTATCTTTTGGATGACGCATTTTTTCATTCCTAAGTGTATTCTTGATATTGTAATAATTTTATTTTGTGTGGATGAGTGATCAGGAAGGCGCTTTCAAAGATATTGTTGATAGGTTGAAAAGTATTAAGAAGAATTTATTGTGGGGGTGGCCGCAGCTATGAGAGAACGTCACCTCATCAAGTAGTAAATGTTCTGCAAAACAAGAAGTGAAGGGGGTCTTGGGATTAAAAGATTTGAGGATACCAATAAAGCTTTGGTTGCTAAGCTTGGATGGATGATGATGAGTAGCAGAGAAAGCCCTTGGGTTAACTTTATTCTTATTAAATATAATAACATGGGGTCTTTTTGAAACCTTGGAAGGGCATTAAGATGTGATGGGGTTGGAGGAGTATTCTTAGCCCAGTGGAAGTTTTCAAATCTAAGGTTCAATGGAAGATTGGGCTGGGGACTAAGGTGAATATTGTGCCTCTCAATGACCTTTTCAGGAAGATATCCCATCCCATACCATGCTTGATCTAAAAAACATCAAAGTTGCTGATCTATTGGATAACTCTTACCAATCCAATTGCATATTATCCAAGGATGCTTATCAACTGGCTGTACTTCAAATACCAAATGAAATCCTAGCTCTGATTCACAACTGTTGCCGAGATTCCCATTCGGAGGATCAACTTTGGTGGTATAATGAATCGAAGGCACGTTATAAAATTGGACAAAGAGTAGATGAATCACTCCCCACGAGCATCGTTCTATGAGAATAGTTATAGAGGACAGACTTTTGGCTCAAATGAGGCTAAAAAAAATGTGAATTCAGCTAGCAAATATGTGTCCGTTATGTTGCAAAGAGGAAGAGAGCTCTATGCATCTTTTTCTTAGTTGTCCTGTGACTGTGTTTGTTTGGAGGAAGGTGGCAAGGATAAGCAGTTGAATGATGCTTGGATATTGGCATTTCAATTAGTTATTCGGAAGAGTTGGGAGTAAAGAAACAAATGTTTATTTGACAACTGGAAATGCTCTTCCCAAATAGTTTTGTATGAGATCCTGATCAATCAGATTAGGGAACGTGTTGTGTTGATTTCTCAAGGTAGCTCCCACGAGATATACTTTTTTTTTTTATTTATAACAGGAAGAAACTGTGTTTGTTTGGAGGAAGGTGAGCTCCCAGGTAGCACGCAATGAGGTTCGGATTCGGGTTCGAATTACATCGGGTAGAGGAGACCTTCAAGGCAGCTCAAACTCGTCCCATGTAATTGAAAATAAAAAGTATTAAAATGTATTATTTCAATTAAAAATTTATATACATAGCTCACAGGGGCTATCCTTTTCTGACTAAGGGCTACCATAGTTGTCATTTGACATGGGATGACCATGGTACATACGGGTGGGCAACTGGCCCAGCAGCTTGATGGGCTAAGCCTACCCGGGTCAGGCCCGGTTTGGGTCATGATTTTAGAAACCACATCCGTTATATACGTGAGATGGGCTAGGGACAGCCCGCGGGCTATCGGGGTCATTTTGGTCCATTTTTGGATTTTAAAAAAAAAAATTGGCTGTGGGTACCCCAGACCCCCTTTTATATATATATATTATTTTGCCGCACCCCCACACCCAAGGTTTTTGAAAGTGCCGCACCCCACACCCGCACCCATGTGACATAGATGGACCTCTTATCTCTTTCGCCAAATGAATTGAAAATTATTCTAGAGTCGTCCAGGAAGGATGTGGTATCATCATTCAACCCGTATGATTGAAGGTCAGGAGCCATTGAATTTAGATGAATGTCACCTAGTACAGAAGATGCTGGATTATGATAGATTTTAATGCATATGGGTTGATAAAACTTGTAATGTTGTAGCCCACAGTTTGGCTACAATAGATGCTCTTTCTGCAAATAGGATTTGGAAAGATGAACCACCTTAATGGGCGCCCAACCCAAATAATGTGGATGCTAATCAACCTTTTGTAATCTGGTCAGGGTCTTCCTAACCTCAGCTTGCCAATAAAAATAATAATAATAATAAAATGCTTGTGCTCTATCACAAGATTTACAATCAGTTGAGTAAATATATTGGGGATGTAGTGATCTGATTGCAGAAATGAGATCCAAACTGCAGCAGGCAAAATAAGTCACACCTGTAGTTCAGATCCTAACTCCTAGCCTACTCTGCAAATGTTAGGTGCAAGTTGCTTCTGAACAGCACTAGTAATTGGAATAACCTGAATAGTAGTTGGCTTGATGACAGGACTGTCCTTCCTCTTGATGAAATCCTTTTGCAACAAGCCAAGCTTTGTAGCGAACAATAGTACCATCCGAGTATTTTTTATGCAATAGAGCCACTTGTATTCGACTACATTAAGGTGAGATTATGGGATAATAAGATGCCAAGTGTGATTTCTCATATTAAAAACATCATATTCAACTTGCATAGCCTCATGCCAGTGAAAAAGTTGAGACACTTGTTTAAAGGTAATAGGTTCAGGTTCAATAAGAGAGGCTTGAAGACCAATAAGGGCAAGTGGATAGAGAAAGGTCATGAATGTTTTTGGTTTTAAGGATCCAGTCATGGACTGAGTGACCATGGGTTGGGAATGATCCAATGGACGATGAATGCCCGAACTAGACGCAGGTGCGAGAGGAGCAATATGTAATGTAAAGATAGGGAGACAAGATGGAGAGAAATCGAGGGATGCTGAGGGATCAGATATAGGAGTGGGGGCAGGAGAACTAGGTTGGGACGGTAAATCACACATAGTGTTCACAACAAGGACAGGAGAAGGAGTAGAAGATTCAAGAGAAAGACTGGCAGAGGAAGATGACAGACTAGGTTGGACCTGTGAAGGTGAGATGGTGGGGGCAGCTGACAGAGAAAGGCCCCATTGGGATAAGTTTGGGTATGGCAAGAAAGACAAAGTCGATACGACTCGAGAATTGTAAAGGGGGGGACTCATCAAAATATACATGTCGAGTGATATATGTTCAACCGGTTTGAGAATGAAATCAAATATAACTTTTTAGACAAGATGCATAACCAAGAAAAAGACAAGGTAAAGTTTTAGGTTGAAACTTTGATTTGTTGTAGGGTATGAGTAGAGGGTAGCAAAGGCTACCAAATATGTGCAGGTGAGAGTAATCAGGCTTGCGGTAGAAAAGAAGTTCGTTCATATGGTGTGCAACGTCTCAAGAGCAGGGTTGGTAGTCGGTTAATGATGTAAGTAGTCATTCAGAATGCATCAGTCCAGTATTCAAGAGGTAGACTTGTACCACTTAGCATGCTAAAGCCGGTTTCAACAACGTATCGGTGCTTGCGTTCAACAAGACTGTTATGCTCAGGTATATGCGGACACGAGAGATGATGAAATATGTCATGATGTTGAAGATAACTTTTGAATTCAGAACTTGTAAATTCACCACCATTGTCAGACTGAAAAGATTTAATAGCAAAGTCAACTTGGTTTTCAATAATGAGCTTAAAAATTTTGAAGCAATCAAAAACTTGAAATTTATTTTTCATGATAAATAACCAACAAAATCTTGAATAATCATCAACTAATAGCAAATATTATCGAAAACCTTCTCGAGAATTCATAGATGCAAGGCCCCAGACATCTGCATGCAAGAGTTCTAGAGCCCGTGAACTATAGGATTGTGAGTGACCAAAAGGTTGTTTATGAGCCTTTTCAATGATGCAATCAACACAGGTTTTTATTTACCTATCTTTATTTAGAGAAATACTATTGTTGGATCTAAGGAATGACACGATAGTCTTGTTGGCATGTCTGAACCACCGGTGTCATATGTCAAAATATTTACGTTTTCTCGCATATGTTGCCAACAATGATGAGTCACTGCTTGCCGTGATGGGATATAGTCCCACATTGGTCTTCAAACCCTGAAGCTGAATCTTGTCTGTCTGAGGATCTTTAACAAAAAAATGAGATGAGGTAAATTCAAAAAGTCATTTTCCTGAGTAAATTCACCAACAGATAATAAGTTCTTTGTAATGACAGGAACATGAAGAACATTCTTTAGTGAGAATTGAGATCATTTAGATGAGAGAACTATGTCTCCTGTATGAGAAATAGAGAGTCTTATAATTTTCTATCATGATGGAATCACTCCCAAGATATCAAAATTTATTAGTAAGGTGTTGCTCATTCATTGTCAGATGATTAGTAACTTCAGTGTTCGGATAGCAATAGTCGCCCCAACATCGCTAAAAAAGCCTTTGGAATGTTCCAACAGTCCTTTGCGATGTGACCACACTTGTCACAATATTGGCAGGTTGATTGAGGTTGTTGTTCAAGGCGAAACTGCGTTTGTTCCCCCTACCTTGATTCCAGCGTCCTCCGTGGGAGCCACGTCCTCGTCCCCTACCTCGAGTGGTAGAGAACCCAGTTTGGCTGAATTCTTGGACTTCAAATGGTTTTGAGTGCAACAAGCACACTCTCTTTTTTTTATTTATGAGTAAATCATATAAATCAGCAAAATCAAGAATAGTAAAGCCTGTTGTGATAGACATTACAAAACTTTCATACTCGATGGGCAGCTCATTGAACGTTATCTGAATAAAATTCGAGTCATCGACCGGATGACTTAAGGCCGCCAATAAATCAAATAAAAATTTGATTTTATCGAGATATGCCAACATGTCCAACGATTCCTTAATGAAGGTTAATTCTTTCTTCAATATCATGATTCGCAAGGGTGATTGCACCTTGCAAACTGTAGGCTTTTTCCAACATTGTTCAGGCTTCACGGGCAAACTTAGTTCTTATTATTTGCCCAAGAACCGCTTCAAAGACCATAGCTTTGATCAAACTCAGAGCAAGTTGATCAATTTTTAGCCAAATTTGATAGTCATCCTTGTCGGTGACAGATTCAATGAGTTGAGAAAATGACTCATCAACGAAACCTAATAAATCTTGGCTTACCATAACAAACTCCAGATGCGATCATCGGAAAAAATAGTTTTCTGGATTCAATTTGATCGAGACTAGACTAGCTACTGTATTCCACTTAGTTGTTGATGCCGTGGGTACGATTGAGGCAAACGAGTTGAATGCGGTGGGTGGACGCCATTGAACTGCTCATCGGAGTGGATGGCATTGATACCATGAAAGTTTGATAAACAATGACTGAAACCAATAAACTAAACACTCGATGAGAAAAAACAGAAAGTACACAGTCTCACGCACACTGCTGAGATGTTCGTTATTTCATATTAATAACTATACTCAATTGTACATTGTTTACACGATAAGTATCATATCTCATCTATACATATGAGATAACTAACTTTATTTAACTAATTTTATCTGCACAGCAACACAAGATATGCGATGGTCTTTTAGCTATTACATTTGCCTATTGAGGAGTCCACAATCAACACACAAGATATGTGATGATCGGTTAGTTGTTACATTTTATGGAGTATTCGGGAATTCACGGTGAACACACAAGATATGCATTGATCATCTGTAACAATTGTCGAGTATTAAGAGTCCACAGAATCCAGAGAGAACTATTTCTTTATCCTCTGTTTGACTATTATCCTTAACAAGAATGGGGTCATCCTCCTGATCCTAGGCAGACAACAAGCATTAGCCAGAAACAAAAGGAAGCTGATCACGAAACCCAAGAAATCATGGTCAGTTACCCAACCCCTCTGTCAGCACTGCAAAAGAAAGCTAACAAAGAAGAACGCATTCTAGTTGCAGGAAAGCGTAGACCCTTCCCTTCCCCCGGACAAGGGAGATGAAAGAAACCCAGTAAGTGGAATCACTCGCTTTGCGTTCATCCCCTAGAAAACAACAGAGCGAGATCACTTCACAGTTGAATTGGATCCTCTTCATCTTGCAGATTATCAGTAACCAACATGGGATCTTTCAGGATTCGTCGAGCGGGAAGCAAGTGTCTTCACCGCCGGTGTTCCACAAGAAATGAGCGTAGTTCCCCGGATAGAAAGTGTTACCAGGATCGGCAGCAATGGCTTCCAAGAACGTCTCTTCGGCAGCGGTGATATCCTTGCGAGCCAACCACAAGAAGTTCGCGTATCGACTGAGAGCTTCTGCATCAGCAGGCTCTGTTCGTGCAGCCCTCTGAAAGTACTCTTCTGCTCTGCTCGTTGTTGAAAACACAAAAAAAAAAAAAACTAACAATCTTAATGCTTCTACAAGTTGAAGGAACCAAGAAAAGAGGAGATTAAATTGGTCCTGAAGGATCAAGGATTTGCTGAGATTTAGCTTTAAAACAGGAATAAATTTTGAACAAAAAATTGGCGGTAAGCATACCTATCGTGGTCATGGACGATGAGGTAGAGAAACTGGGCGTAGTTGGAGAGGAGCAGGGAATTATGGGGATCCCGCTCGATGGCGTTCTGATAAACAAGCTGAGTTCGCAAGTAGGCCGTCGGATCGTCGGGCTCGATCTCGGCGATCACTGGCGCGACGAGGGCCCGGACCGTCTCCCTATCCAGAGCTTCCCCTCTGGACGCTGCTTGCATCCTCGACGCCTCCTCCACGATCGAGCCCCACACCGCCCATTCATCCTCCACGTATGCCACTCCACGGCCGGAGACCGTCGGATTTCCAGAGAGCAGCGATGTGTTGAAGAGGAGCTTTCTCTCGAACTGGCTCTCACCTCCATCGGTATCGCCTGCCACCGACGGCGATCTTCCCGTGCCACCACCGGATCCCCCACCAACAGAGAGCGTCTTTCCGAAGGCCCTGTATTCGAATTTCGGGGTTTTGTGCTCGGCGGGAGCGGAGACAGATACGGCGGCCGAAGGGGGCGGACCGGCGGCGAGGGCGGTGTTGTGGCCCATGGAGTAGACGGTGAAGTTGGCGAGGAGGATCATGACGTAGACCATGAGGGTGGGGGTGCAGGAGAATACCTGCTGGAACAGCCACACGAAGGAGGCCTGGATCTCATTCTGGACGTTCGTCAGGATCCCCCGGAGGTCTTCGTAGAAGAGGAGCTGCCGCATCTGAAGGGTGTAGCTCTGCAGCTCCCTGATCATGAACACCATGGAAGAGAACGCCTTCTTCACCGCGCAGTAGGCCGACTCGCTCAACCCTCCCTGCAGCCCCTGGCCCTTCTTCTTCTTCATCTCGATGCTCGCCGGAAAGACAATCTCCTCCGGCCGGGCCCAATCCGGTGGCCGGAACTCCGTCCACGGCGTCGCCACCGCGGGGTCGAAAAGTTTATCGGTAGGATTGGAGCTTCCTGTTTCCTCTGCGTCTTCCGCCGCCTGCAGACCATCGTGGCCGGAGAGACGGAAATTGAGGGCGACTTCTTGGATGTGCTTCATGAATTCCTCCTCCTCTCCCTCCGAGAAACTCTCGAGTCTCGCACTGCACGCCCTCCGGCCGGTGGGTTTATCGCAAGACCTGGATTTCGACACACTTGCTGGCGTCCCGAACAGGGAGGACCGGCCCAACGCTCGGCAAACCAGGGGCCGCCTCTTGGAGGAGGAGGGAGAAGAAGACGGCCTCCCCCTCTGCTCGAACAAGGAGACCACGGAACCGAACGTATGCGAGCAAGACGAGTGGCGAAAACGAAACTGGGTCGTCGTTGCGATCTTCACTTCCATCTCTCTTCCTCTTGCAGAATACCCAACAGAAGGCAGGCAGGCACCTCTTTCCCGAATCCCTGGTACGAAAAAAGCAGAAAAGAGGGGCCTTTATCGGCTCCCCACCTTTCCTTCCAAATCTCGCAATAAAGAGACCCCAACCTTTCACCTAAAAAGAAAGTGAAGAAACAACTAAGATTAGTCAAAGCCTCTTTTTTTTCCTTTTTTGTTAGCAAGAAAAACCTCTTGTTTTCATTGTACCCAATCAAAAAAAAGCAAATCTCTTTCCAAATTTCTTTATCTTTCTGCATTTATTAAAGCACAATTAAAAACCCATCATAACTCTACGTTCATGAAAGCATATGAAATCGGCCATGTTTCTTCGTTCATGAAAGCACAAAGAATCGATCTTTCTCTTTTCTGCACACTCTCCTAAAAAACCCAACAACAATTCCTGCAAAAATCCGTGCCTCCTGCTCCAATTAGTGGTCGAAAGCACTAACTCCAATGGACTACCAAACAACACCAGAGACTGGGAGAGAGAGAGAGAAAGAGTTGGCCGAAACTTACCGGAATCCGGCGAGGCTTGCGCCGAAGCGGCAGTAGAACTATCGACTCGAGAGTCGGCCTCGTACCGCCCCAGCTCCCCCATGCACACCTCTTTATATATAAAGCATGAGTGGTGGCGGTGCATTGCTTCCACTGCGATTATACGTACATATATACGGTGTGCATACGGTGTATCCATACGGCGAGGAAGCCGGGAAGGAGGAAGCGAAATCCGATTCGTCGGTTGTCCGATATTTTTGTGCAGTCATGGCGGAATCTTGACCGTCCCAGATATTTTTCGAAGACGGCGACTGATTCTGCCGACTTATTTGCCACGTGTCGTTAAAAACATGCCACGCACCGCCAATCCCGTGATATGATGTTGCACCGTTCCGTTTTAATGGCCACCTCCATCGGAGAGATTTTTTTTTTTTCCTCCTTTAGGTTTTATTTAACTTACGTGTAAAATCTTCTTTTTTAGGTAAAACAAATAAATAATAATATTATAAACTTTTCACCAAGGCTGAGTGGCTGACACTATCAAAGTATCAACGGTCCAAATCGGCTTGATGTGGCCCGTTTGAATTGAAGCTAATGGGAACCTCGCCCATTTAATTGAAAATCAAGGTGAATCGGTTTTTCTTTTTTCTTTTTCTACTTTGTTGGCATTTTGTGATAATTGTGATATTTGTTTGTTATTAGATTTTTTAAGTATTAAATGTGTATTTTTAATTTTGATCGAACTTCTAAGACATCATTTTTCTTCATTTTTTACCTTTTTTAAAAAAATTTGAATGCTTTTAATTTTTAAAAATTTTACTATTTTTTTAAAAAAATTTAAAAACAACTTAATTCAGTCTATTTAGGCCGATTTTCTAAATCTTTTTGAAAAATGTTTCGGTTCACAAACCGATTATAACAACTTTGTTTGTGATATGACCTCCAAATTTTGGTCATCTTTTTTTAACTTGATGTCGTTTTTTTTAGCTAATGTTGATATTGGTTATGGGTTTACCTCACACGAGGGCAGGTTCATTAAGTGACTCGGTGAGGGTCTCTCGATATCAAAAGAATATATATATATATATATATATATATATATATATATATATATATATATATATATATATATATATATATATATATATATATATATATATATATATATATAAACTAGAATATGTAAACCAGAAAAATATGTAAATTAGTATGAATTGAAATTTTCATAGGTTTTTTCTAAATCTAACCTGCAGATGCATTTGGCGTGATTCATTTGCTTGGAATCAGCTATTGGATCATCGTAATCAGATCAAGAAATTTGACTTTGTATGCTTGAATATTTATGAAAATTTTGAGTCATTGATTTTCAAGCCTTAAAAGATCCTTCTTATACATCGTAATCGGTAGAATTTTATTCCAGTAAATTTGGTGAGCTAGATGTAGTCAATTTTGTTTTACTTTATGCCTACTCTTTTATAATTTCTTTTGATGTTATTATTATCCTTGTAAATTGTACATGGATAAAGTAAGTTCACTCCCTTTTAATCTTTCATCTTGAGATTAATAAGTAACTTTTGTGTTCTGAATTTTTATTATTAATTATTTGTATTTTGTTGTGCTTTTTCTTTTTAATAAAAGCTTTTTCATTGAAGATCGAAAGAGTAGGCATAAAGTAAAACAGAAGATAGGGTGATTGAGTGATTACCCTGAAAGTAGATAAATTAATAATAATAATAACATCAAAAAAGAAATTATAAAAGGAACAAGATGTACCATCTCTCTTAGCAGCAAGGTTCGATTCTCATGGGCATCGTCTCTCTGTGCAAGCCAACGTGTGTAGCATAGACCTTTGGGGTAGGGTTCATAGCCTCGGAGTTTTACGATGTCGGCACAATGACCGTAGCCAACACGACCAGGCCTTCGTGCCGGGTGCAGTTTATTCGGGTTATAAATTCAAAAAAAAAAAAAAACAAAGTAAATCTTTCAAGTTTTGCCATCCTAAAATCTGTGACCCCATAACCTTATTTGTAGAGCCTGATCGGCCCAGAAAGATGCATACCGAACCATAACAATGACAGTGGATGTCTTAAAGGGACCCTCGGTTCCAAATACTAAGTCTGCCTATTGTGAAGATTGCACTTTACTTTGTTGGCTTTGTTTTCTCTCAAAAAAAAAAATTTACTTTGTTGCCTTTGTTTGGTTTATAAGTTTGACCAATCGTTGTATAAAAAAAAAATGTAAAACGACATAAAATCCTTGGACTTGCTTTTCAACAAAACATCCAAATAATTGCAATATATATATGACTTAATTTAATATTAAATTAATTTTAAATTCAACTTTATTAAACTGATTAAAGCATTAAGGAATTAATGATAATTTAAAAAATACAAGGTTACTTTTAAAAATAAAAAATATAACTTTGAAGGATTCATAAATTTTCTCATTAAAAAAAGGCGTTTGACTTTTCAATTCCCTCCAAGTTCAAAAAACTTATAATGACAAAAAAAAATAACCATGCATACATTTTAAAAAATAGCATTCTTTCAAAGTTATTTTAATTATTTTAATAATATTGAATCACTCTAATGTTAAACACAACTAATTTAACGGTAGATTTTATATATATATATATATATATATATATATATATATATATATATATATATATATATATATATATATATACTGATTAAGGGTATCAATGGGTCTTGTTTACCCAAAACCAAACCCTATAGGGACCGCGTATAGTGATAATTAAAAAGACCCGGGTCGAGACCTGGAGGTCTGATTAATACATGGACCTAGGTATAGTTTGTGAAATTTTATACCATACCCAGGCTCAACCCAAGTTCCGATTAGGACTCACAATTTTTTAATGTAAAAATGACAAAAAAATAGTATTTTACTAGGTATGGTCCGGGTCTGGTTCATGTAGTTCTTATCGAGTCTGGGTTTGGTTCATGTAGTTCTTATCGAGTCCGAGTATGGTTATCTTATAGTAGACTTGATTAGACCGGGGTTCAAATCCGATACCATACCCGAAAATCTGTTTCATGTTTCACCTGGTTCCCAACCAACCTGTTGACATCCCTACTCCTAATGGGAGCAGGGTGTGGTTAGTCTCAATTTGCATTTTCTGATCTTTTTTTTTTAAGTTAACCTTACAGATACGATAAACATTGGGTTTTTAGTAGGAATCGGATTTTGAATCATCGGATCATGATATGTGAGCAGGTTTTTTATAAGGAATCAAAAATCAATGCCTCATAATTTTTGTAAATTTTAAAGGTCATACAAAATATTTTCAGCAGAAAAGCATGTTTCAGTAATGGATTCCTGAAAATGGATAATGATTAAGACGTCTGTGGGGTCTTATTTATCAAGCATGGCTTATAACATTGAAAATCAGTGTTGTCCACAGAGGAACCAATCTCTCTCTCTCTCTCTCTCTCTCTCTATATATATATATATATATATATATATATATATATATATATATATATTGCATTTGACTTTTTCTTGAAATAGCTTTAATTTTACGTCTCATTTTTTGAATGGATCCCTGCCTTCGTAATCATATCTATGTTGGATTTGGATATCTACCCACTTGACCTTTTCTTTTTTTTAATCTGTCCTATTTATATAGTTTTACAAATTTACCATCTCTCTATCTCTCTCCTTTGCTTGGTTCAGCGCCCCAGCACATTGCTAGTTTTAATCAAAGAACTTACTTTGCTGGCACATCAACTGGTAATTAAGGTAAGTGATTTGTTATTGGGTTCACTAAATTTTAAATTACAAAACAATAATAATAATTTTTAGAAAAAAAAGTTGGTAACTGCAACACATTATCTCGATTTGTTGATATTTTAGTGTGTTTATTTTTAAAAAATTTAAAAATATAGCAACTTAAAAAATATAGAGGAGGATTGTGGGTATGTGATAGCATCTGGAGTAGCTATCACTAGGGGTGGCAATCGGGTCGGTCGGGTCGGGTCGGCTGGTTGGCGGGTCAGAATACCTCAACACGAACACGACCCATTTATTAAATGGGTCCGATGTGGCAAGCACGAACACGACCCATTTATTAAACCGGTAACCCGATACGACACGATTAACCCGTTTAATAAACGAGTTGGGTCGACACGACACGTCGACCCGTTTATTAAACGGGTTGACCCGATAACATAGACGCGATAACCGACCCGAGTAACCCTGTGAGGAAGTGGGAGGGAGAATCGTCAGTCCCTCTGTGATGAAGCGGGAGGGAGAATCGCTTCCCCCCCTTCTCTCAAGGCATCGAAATGGTGTCCCTCGCTTCGTCGTGCACCCTAGGGTTTCCCTCTCTCTCTTCCTGCAAATCCCGCTCTACCATCTCCCCTAGATCCCACCCCAAATCCCTCCATTCCTCCACCAGATTGCATCTCAATCTCATATCTTCCCTCGAGAGCTTCCAGATCCCTCCTTGCCCCAATTCGAAGGGGCTTTTGTGCCCGCCTCTGCCTCCCTGCGCAATCAGAATGCCCTCTTTCATGCCGAGGGCGGCCGCATCGTCCTCACCGGCCATCGTCTCTTCTCCTCCGTCGGAACCTTGGCGCGACACTGCACTCAAGCCCCTGGCCACTTCGATCGCCGTCGAACTCATCTTGTGGTTCGTTCCCCTGCTTGTCGGGATCGCCAGGAACGCCTGGCAGTTCCTTGCCACCATCGTCGGCATCATCACGCAACCTCTCCCGCTCGGTGTCGTAGCCCTCATGGGCCTTGACGCCTCCGTGCTCACCAAGACTCTGACCTTCGCTTGCGCCTTCTCGGCATTCGACGATCCCATTTTCTAGCTCATCGCCCTCGCCTTCTTCTTTGCCCAGGGGTTCATCAAGACCGGGCTCGGCAACCGGATCGGTGTTGTAATTTGACCCGCCAACTTGCGTCATGAGCGTCAAGTTAATATATATATATATAAACGGGTTGATGGGTTCATGTAAACGGGTCGACCCGCCTAACCAGTTTATTAAACGGGTTGGCGGGTTGGCATATCTCTAACATGAACACGGCCTGTTTAATAAATGGGTTAGGCGGGTTGACCCGTTTAAGCCAAACCCTAACCCGGCTAAGAAGCGGGTTGGCGGGTCGGGTCAGATTTTGCCACCCCTAGCTATCACTACTATGCTCAACCCTCCGTAGTCACAAATATTGTTTTTTTTTTTAATCTTATAATTTTATCATAAGGTTTTAAAAAACTAGTATAATCTTGAACAAACACAATATTTTTTAAAATATCATACTTTTATGACAATATTAACATGTTATTAACACGCATATTTATTTTTTGATATATTGGTTATATTTTAAAACTTTTATAATTTTCTTATTATTTTAAAATTTTAATATATCAATATTTGTATTTTTCTAAAATAAATCAATTTAATACAAGAATTTTTTAATGAAAAATCCCGAAAACGAGACATGTGATGTGACTAATGCCACCAACTTAACCAAGCCCACATAAATCAAATACGACCAGCCACGTAGCCATCAATTTTTTGGTCAAAGGAGCCCAAAAAATATCAAGGGGGAGGTGGGAGGGCTTTCCTCATATAATTATTAACCGGGTTCGGATTTGTGTTTTATCGGGTTACAAAAATAGAATCCTATACCCAGTCTCGTATACTTTAAATTTTTTTTATTAAAAATATATATATAGTACTCTAGTTGGGTTGGACACCTGACAAAAATTATGAGCCCACATATTACTCGGGTCAGGTTTGGGTCGGCACTTTCTCTGCTCATACCCGGAAAATCGGGTTCTACTACCCGGTACAAAGTGGATCAGTTGACAGCCCTAAGATGAGGGGTGTTTTGGTCATTTCGTAAAGGGGAGATCCTGCCGTGCCATCGTAGTATTCTGAGCCTGGTGGAGCCCACACAGACTTGGCTGACCAATCAGAGAAGGAGCCAACTTGTCCTTGTTGGGGGCATGCAGCACGATAAAAACGGCCTATGGAAGATGGACGGTGGTTATTGTCCTTAGCGAAATCTTATTGACGGTCCAGATTTGATGTTTCCATTCCCATTCAAAAAAAAATTTTAAAATTGTATCCACAGTCACTGCCATCGAAGGATTATATATTATAATCCACCAACCCATTTGTCTACTTGAGGTATATATATTATTAACTAATAAGTCTATTATAGGCTTAATCCAACACTGTATTATTAACTAATAAGTCTATTATAGGCTTAATCCAACACTGTGCAATTTGGTTTAATTTAAGCATGCAAGATGTGTCATCTTTGGTAATATTTTGATCATGGTGTTCTTCACATATTGCCCGCGTGGCCAGTGGGGTGGTTGTAAAGGTTCTGAGATGGCCTCGAAAGTCAGGGCGGTCGTGGGGCTCAACCCGGGGTTTTCCTCGCTTAGGTGAGGGTTCCGCGTCGTAAAAAAAAACATGGTGTTTTTCACATATTGCTTATCAAAGTGGTAACTTTTTTTCTTTTTCTTTTTTTTTTTTTGGGTGGGGGGGGGGGGGGGGAGGGAGGCAAGCTGGGGTTAGGCAGACCCCCTACCAAGTTCAATTAACTATATCAGCAAAATTACATACACCCCTCAACAGGGACTCAGTCTTGGGGTGATCCTTCCAAGGCCTGTGGACACCTCCCCTTCTTCATTTTGGTAGGGTTGAGTAAGGTGAGGACATGAGGCCAGCCGTACCACTCCTTGTCTTATATGTCAGTATCAATTGAAAAACTTCTTGCAAACAGACTTGTGGTTGCCAATTGTGAACCCAAAATTTCAATGATGCAGAAACGTCCCATGAACTATTGAAAGAATGCAACATGCTCTTTAATTTTTAAATTAAGAGAAACCAACATTTTGGTGGTTTGGACACCCCCCTACAGGCCTAAAGGTGTCATCTTGATTAGAGCTGGCAAACAGGTTGAACGAAATGAACAAGGCATGTTTGGGCTCGGTTCCTTTACCAATGGACTTAGCTCATGGTTCGACTGGTAGTCATATTTAGCCAAGTTGAGCTCGAGCTCGCTCATCCCTGAAGAAGACTATCCGAACATAAGCTAAATGTCATATTATTTATAGACTAAAAGTCTATATATTTTTATATATCACACTTAGCAGTTCATATTATATATAATCCATCTTTCTCTTTATAGGGGTTGTTGCATCGATTGTAAGGTTATACCGGGAGAAATTGTAGCTACACAACATAGAATCTTAATTTTAGATCTTAGAATTATACAATGCTTCAAAAGGGATAAACATAAGATAGATCATAAAATTAAGTGGTGGGCATTGAAAGGAGCTAAACAAAGAATGTTTGTAAAGCAGGTAGTTAAGGAAGTTGATTGGTGTCTCGAGGAGGATTCAGAATCAATATGAAATAAGATAGTGGGTGGCATGAGAAATGTGGCTAAGGAGGTATTGGGTGAGTCTAAAGGCGGTGCACTACTAGGTAAGGATACATCATGGTAGAACGAGGATGTCAAATTAGCTATTAAGGTTAAAAGAGAGTGTTATAGAAATCTAAGTAAGAGTCATGATAATGAGAATTTGGAGAAGTATATGATAGCAAAGAAAGAAGCTAAAAAAGTAGTTCGAACGTGAGGGATAAGGTATATAAGGAGGTTTATGACAAGTTGGATACCAAAGAGGGTGAGAAGGATATTTATAGGCTTGCAAAGATGAGAGATAGGAAATCGAGGGATTTGGGTATGGTTAGATGTATCAAAGATGAAACACAAAGGGTTTTAGTTAAAGATGAGGAGATTAAGGAGAGATGAAAAAATCATTTTGATAAGCTATTTAATGTAAATCATGCTCAGGATCTTGGAGACTTGTCCATTCCTCTTCATGAGATGAATCGTGACTTCATGCGCAAGATTCAAAAGAAATAAATTGCAGAGGCTTTGAAGAAAATGAAATCAAGTAGGGCAGTTGGTCCAGATGGTATACCTATCGAGGCTTGTAAATGCTTGGGAGAGAAAGGTTTAGAATGGTTGACAAATCTTTTTAACAAGATTTGACGGACAAATAAGATGCCTAATGAGTGGAGGAAGAGTACTTTGGTACCTCTATATAAGAATAAGGGTGATATACAAGATTGCACAAACTATCGTGGTATAAAACTCATGAGTCATACTATGAAACTTTGGGAGAGGGTGATTGAGTCTAGGTTGAGGAAGGTTGTCATGATATTGGAGAATCAATTTGGTTTTATGCCTGGAAGATCAACTATGGAAGCTATACATCTTATTAGACAACTTATTGAGAGAAATAGAGAGAAGAACAAAGATTTGTATATGGTTTTTATTGATTTGGAGAAGGCATACGATAGAGTACCTAGGGACGTTCTCTGGTGGGAAATGATGAAAAAAGGTGTTTCTCTCAAGTACATTAGTATAATTAAGGATATGTATGAAGGAGTAGTAACCAATGTTCGCACTTGTGGAGGGGTGACAACCAATTTTCCTATAATGGTTGGGTTACATCAAGGATCTGCTTTAAGCCCTTTCCTATTTGCTATAGTGATGGATGAGCTTACGAGATCAATTCAAGAAAATGTGTCATGGTGTATGTTGTTTGCTGATGATACTGTTTTGATTGATGAGTCTAGAGCTGGGGTTAATGCTAAGTTAGAATTATGGAGACAGACATTGGAATCAAGAGGTTTTAAGTTGAATAAGAGTAAAACAGAATATATGGAATGTCGGTTTAATAAGCAACGAAGTAGTGATAGGAGTGTAGTGAAGCTTGGTGAGCAAGAAATATCGGTGGATGATTGTTTCAAATATTTGGGATCTATCATTCAAAAGTATGGAGAAATTGATGGAGATGTAAATCATAAGATAAATGTTGAGTGGATGAAATGAAAAAGTGGAACTAGAGTGTTGTGCGATCGTAGAATGCCATTGCAGTTGAAGGAAAAGTTTTATAGGATGACTATTAAGCCTGCTTTACTATATGGTACGAAATGTTGGGCTGCCAAGAGACATCATATTCAAAAAATGAGTGTAGCTGAGATGCGTATGCTTAGATGGATGTGTGGAAATACAATAAAAGATAAGTTTCAGAACGAGGAGATACGTAAGAAGGTAGGCGTTGCACCCATTAAAAATAAGATGAGAGAGAATCATTTACAGTGGTTTGGACATATTCGGCGAAGGCCTAATGATGCTCCAGTTAGAAGGATGGAGAAATGGAAAAATATATTAGTTAAAAGAGGTCAGAGTAGGCCTAGGAAGACTTGGATGGAGATGATACGAAAGGATATGAATGCTTTGAACCTCACCAAGGACATGGCATTGGATAGAAATAATTGGAGGAGAAGGATTCATGTGGAAGACTCAGAATGATTTTCTTTGTTGGTTCATATCGCCGACCTCAATTATTTTGGGATGAAGGCGTAGTTGTTGTTGTTGTTGTTGTTGTTGTTGTTGTTATTGTTGTTGTTGTTGTTGTTGTATACTTAGCAGTTAATATTATATATAATGCATCTTTCTCTTTATACGTATATATTCTATGCACCTTTCTCTTTATATATATATATATAAGCTTAAAAAAGCCAAGCCAATCGCCTTGTGTTGGACCTCACCTATTTAAACTAAACGAGCTGCTACTGGTACAACTCACCAACTATATGAACCAATCATGGATGATGGAATGATGGGCCAAACCGTGTTGGGTCATGAGCTGCTAGGTTAATTTACCACAGCCCTAATTTTGATGACAGCTGAGGAGTTCCTCTCCACCTACTCGAGATAGTTTCTTGTTGGCTTCAGCCTCACAGTAAGGGGCATGCACTAGGCATGTAGCTTTATATTTCTAAGTTGACCTTGTTGGGAAAAATCATGTGGGCCTAAATATGTACAATCACACGTTATGTATTGTCTAATATTTAGACTCATAGTATGTGATCTAATACGGTTGGGCCATGTGATATCTCATATGGTATGATCTTATTATGTGAAGAGACCTCTTATGTTTTTATCTGTCAATTTTCAATTTTATGATGAGCTCAAATGAAAATAGAGCCTAAGGTGATTACAATTTGGTTTTACTCCACAAACCTTATACAGTGGCCTTCTCTTTAGGTTCTCCGTCAACATCAAGATAAAATTATCCCTCTCTCACTAGGTTTAAAGAAAGACAAGTCCACGTATAAAGTTTCTGTAAGATCATACCCATCACAGATCTATCGGAGCACCAATGGATTCAGGTATGCTTCAACATCAAGATTTAGTCTCTATTCTTTTCAATGATTTAGCACAAACAAGTTTAACGATCTATTTAGCTTTTTTTGTGGATTCAAAATCCAACAATTGGTATCAAAGCAGCTTGTGCCTGTTGAATCGTTGAAAAAATCAAATTTATTGAATGTACTATATTTTTTTTATTGATGGCGATGATCCATTATGATCAGTGACAGGGTGCGGGTGGAGGAGGGCCGATCGGCCCATCTCGTGTCGTTCAGATGTGCTCGAATGCAAGGAGAGTCAATCCACTCTCTCTCTCTTTAGAATACCGAATAGCCACCGACCATAATAATGGTTTGCCCCTATTCAGTTTTGGCAGACAGGAAGAGCTGGCAGACCATTCCCTTTCAGTTAGCCGAACCCCTTCAGTGGACCAGATGGGAAGGGCTGATAGGCCCTTCCCCTTTCTGTAGATCAGACAGGAGGGTCGTTCAGCCCTCCCTCCATTTTTTCCTCTGCTCATCAAACCACAGGAGACATTGTCACCTGCTCGATTCATCGGGCGACAAACGGTCACCTTTAATAGGCTATCCGACGGTGGAGGGTATTTGTTGGTCTGATCACCGGACGATGGGCAACACTTCTCGCCTGCTCAGAATGTTGAACGGGCGCTTGCATGCTTAGATCACCGGACAGCGGCAGGCGGATGCTCGTTCAAACTTGAGTTCCTCGGCATTCAGAGTCGATTTCGAATCGGCTCATCGGCGTTAAAGGGGCTAATTTTGGACATAATTGGAAGCACTCGATTTGTTAGGCATGGCCATTTTTGGGTGTCAGCGGGTTATTTTTGGGCCCTCCACCGACATTTTTCTTTGAGTTCGATCATTTTTCATTATTCAATCCAGATTCCACCATTATCGATGTCTTTCAAGGGTCGGTGGCAATTGCAGTCGGGTTTAGCCCTCCACCAATAAGTATCAGCATCCATATCAATCATATGCTGACGAGATTCAACATCGGGCTCGGCCTTCAGGCGCTTCAGTCGACCGGTAACCCAGGGTCAATTTGTGAGTTAGTCGGTGTTTTTTCTAGGTCGGTTCGGCCATTTGATGAGGGACGTCTCGATTCATACCCACTGACTCAAGTCACATATGCCATTTCGGTCATTCAATTGGTACCGGTTCGGTTTTTCAGTGGATCGAACCGGGGCCGGTTTAGTCCCCAGTCGATCGAGTTTGTGACTGGTTCAGCGCCTATTACCGACTCTGTTGAGCAGGGTGGTTCCAATGTCGGTCCTGAGCCAGTTCGACCACTATGCACTAGACCGATTCGATCATGTGTTTCACTAGGTACTTGTTTCACTAGTGACTCGAGCCAGGTTTGGCACCCAATTAGGGGCCAGACTGGCTTGAGTCGCATTCAAGGGTGGGGGGCTGCTAACCCGATTGAGTCACATTCGGTTATGAGGATGAACCATGTCAGGAGGTGCTCTGTGGGGGTCGGGCCTGGTTAGACCCTACCCAACAACACAGGCTTGCACCCGGCTGCAGTATTGTTGGATTTGACCTGAGTCAGGTCAAACCAATTCAGACTCGTGCACAAGCCTTAAAAAAATTATGACTTTATTGTTCAGAGCAATTTGGTGTACTTTATGGGTCCCTTTAGAGGGCCATCTTTGATTGTTTTTTCGATCCTATACCGATTATAATTGTGTTTTATTTTTGTTCATATGCATGTGTTAACGTATTTGAACCATGGTATTCTTTTAAAAATATGGGTCCAATATTCTAATCGAGTTAATTGAAACAATATGTTATCAAAGTAACCTCTCTTGTATAGATTGACTCATTTAGAATATTATGATGATTATATATTTGGGGTTCATGCGAATAGTGATCTGCTAAAAGAAAAATTACTATTTGGCCGAACCCAAATATATATTTTTTGGTAATAAATATGGGATAATTGTATGATTTTTCATATAAATAATAAGTCGATCCAAAGAAAAGCGCATTGTTTGATAGGATTAATTGTCCATGTTTGATTAATGTATTGAGAGTACAACTTACAAGTTGACATTTTTTGTCTAATGACTAAATGTTAATGTTGTACAAGGTATCTTGTGATGGGGTTCACCATAGTTTAAATATGTTATTTTATGTTAATGCCTGTGAAAATATATATTAATCGTGAGCTTGTTTTGTTCTTGATTCAGTTAAGATATCTGCAAACATAAATTTGATTCTTGTTTTGAGTGATTCTAATTTCAAAAACTGAAAAGTGAACGTTGTGATTGTTCTCAGATGCAAGGATTTGGATCTTGCACTATGAGAAGATCAACCGCCTACTGTTACAGATAGGAATTCAGTTGAGAATAAAATGAACTCTAAGCAGTGGGATCAATCAAATCGCGTGAGTATCATGAACATAAAACATGCAATTCCTGAATCCTTCAAGGCCACTATGTCTGAAGAGGTTAATGTCAAATGGTTCATTGAAGAAATTGAAAAGTGTTTTTCTAAAAACGAAAAGACTGAGACAAGCACTCTCTTTTTGAGTCTTGTTTTCATGAGGTATAACGGTAAATGAAACATTCAGGAGTACATTATGAACATGTCTTATATTGCTTCAAAATTAAAGGCACTAAAATTAGAGTTGTTTGAGGACTTACTCATGCACTTGGTGTTGATATCCCTTCTTGCATAATACAATCAGTTTAAGAAGGATAAATGGACTCTTAATGAGCTCATTTTACAATATGTGCAGGAAGAGAAAATGATGAAACAAGAAAAGACAGAAAGTGTTCATTTGACAGTAGCCTCTAAGGACAAGTTTAAGAAAAAGAAAAGGAATAAGAAAGTTGCAGTGGACCTTCAATCACAAAAAAAATAGAAAAGACATCAGGATCCAAAGTCCAGTTGTTTTCTTTACAAATGGAAGGGTCTATGAAGAAGGACTGTACCAAATATTATGCTTGGAGTGAAAAGAAAGGTATTCTTCTTACTTTAGTTTGTTCTAAGGTTAATCTAACTTATTTACCCAAACACACTTGGTGGATGGATTCTGGTGTTGCTACTCACATAAGTGTCTATGCAAGGTTGCCTAAGTTGTTAAATGTCAATTGATGCTCAAAGATTTTTCTATGTAGGCGATGTCAAATTAGTTAAAGTTGAGGCAATATGAACATTTAGGTTACTTTTAAAGAATGAAAACTATTTAGATTTGAAAGAAATATATATTATGTCATCTTTTAGATAGAATTTGGTTTCTATTTCTACTTTAAACAAATATGATTATTCTTGTTTATTTAGAAATAATAAATTTAAATTGTTTCTTGATTCAAATCTTATTGGGACTGATTCTTTATCTATGGTTGATAATCTGTATTTACTTAATATTGTTGCCTCATATAATAAAATCTTGCATTTAAGTTACCGTGATACAAAACAAAAATTAACAAATGAGAATTCTGCTTTATTATGGTACAAGCGCTTAGGTCATATTTCTAAACAAAGAATTGAAAGGCTTATGATGAGTGAAATTCTTTATTCCCATGACTTCACTGACTTTCAGGTTTGTGTTGAGTGTCTAAAAGGAAAATGAACAAACATAAGAAAATTAGGTGCCAAAAAAAATAGACGTCTTAGAACAAATTCATACAGATATTTATGGGTCATTCCCTACGGCTTTTTAGAATGGTTAACAATACTTTATTATGTTCATAGATGACTATTCTCGTTATAGGTACCTATATTTAATTCATGAAAAATCTGAGTCCTTGGATGTGTTCAAATCATTGAAGGCTAAAGTTGAAAACCAACTTGGCAAAAGTATTAAGGTCGTCAGTTCTGACCATAGTGGTGAGTACTATGGTAGATATGATAGATCATGTGAACAACAACCAGAGCCCTTTGCTAAATTTTTAGAGGAATGTGGGATTGTCCCTCAGTATAACATGCCAGGCACTTTTAACATTATTGGTGTTGCCGAGAGACAAAACAAGACCCTAAAAATATGGTAAAGACTATGATTTTTCATTCTACATTATCAAAGTTCCTCTGGGAAGAGGCATTAAAGACTATAACTTATATATTGAACAGGGTATCATGTAAAGCAGTAACCAAGACCCCATATGAAATGTGCAAAGGCAAAAAGTCTAGTATGAAGCATTTTCATATTTAGGGATGTTTAGCTGAGGCTAAGCCCTATAAGCCACATGAAAAAAAATGGATTAAAAAATGGTTAGTTGTTATTTTGTTGAGTATTTTGAAAGTTCCAAGGACTATAAGTTTTATGATCCTGTGAATAAGTCCTTTTTAAAAATGAAAAATGCTTATTTCTTTGAGGATACTGAGTTTGGGGGTAGTGATAAAGTAAAAGACATTATTTTTTAAGAAGAAATTTTTTCTATTCCTACAGTTGTAGTTGACAATAATCAGATTTTATTCCTGACATTATTTCCACAAATTCATATCAAGGCAATACTTTAGATCTTCTTATCCAAAATCAAGCTTTTACTCCTTGAGTACAAACTCAACAACCTCAAGAAATACATCAAGAATAAGTGTCATTAAGGAAATCTACTAAAGAGAGGAGAAAGGCAATTTCAGATTATTACATTATCTTTTTATAAGAATATGAGGGTGATGCTGGCTTAAAGGAAGATGATCTAATCAACTTTCATAAAGCCAAATAAAGTTTTAACTCTCAAAAGTAGATTGATGTAATGCATGAGGAGATTAAATCCATGAAGGACAATGACATGTAAGATCTTGTCTCATTACCTGAAGGTATGAAACCCATTGGTTGCAAATGGATATTTAAAACTAAAAATGATTCAAAGGGTAATTGTAGAAAAATATAAGACCCGTCTTGTTGCAAAAGAGTTTACTCAAAGGGAAGGCATTGACTACATAAAAACTTTCTCTCCAGTTTCTACAAAAGACTATTTTAGGATTATGATGGCACTTGTGGTTCATTATGATTTTGAGTTGCATCATATGAATGTAAAGACTGCATTCTTTAATTGTGACATTGATAAGACAATATATATGGTGCAACAAAAATATTTTGTCTCAGGCGATGCCAAGAAAATGGTTTGCAAATTAAGGAAATTTATCTATTGACTTAAGAAGGCTTCCAGTCCATGGTATCATAAATTTCATCAGGTTGTCTTCTCATTTGGTTTTAAGATGAATGTGATTGATGAATGTATATATCATAAGTTCAGTGGGAGTAAATATATTTTTTTGGTTTTATATGTTGATCACATATTGCTTGTTGGCAATGATATAGACATACTGCACGAAACCAAGAGATTTTTGGCAAAAAAAATTGAAATGAAAGATCTTGATGATGTTTCTTTTGTATTAAGGATCCAAATATATTGAGATCATTTTCGATGTATTCTTCGATTATCACAAAAGAGCTATATCGAAAAGATTCTGGATAGATTTGGCATGAAGGATTGCAAACCAACCAATACTTTTGTTGCTAAGGAAGACAAGTTTAGTCTTGCTTAGTGCCCTAAACACCAGTCTGAAATTAAGGATAAGAAAAGAATTTTTATGCATCTGTTGTAGGGAGACTTATGTATGTTTAAGTGTGTACACATCTGGATATAGCATACATTGTTGGGATATTAGGTAGATATCTTAGTAACCTAAGTATGAATCATTGAAAATTAGTCAAACGGGTTATGCGGTACTTGCAAAGAACAAAAGGTTACATGCTTACATACAAGAAGTCACATCAGTTGAAAATCATTAGGTATTCTGATTCTGACTTTGTTGGATGTCAAGACAGACGCAGATCTACATCAGGTTATATTTTTTTATTGGCTGGAGGAGTTATTTTCTAGAGGAGTGCCAAGCAGACACTCATTGCTTCTTCCACTATGGCAGCAGAGTCTGTACCCTGTTATAAGGCATCCAATCATGGAATATGATTACCTTATTTTGTCACAGAGCTGCGGATTTTGGATAATGTTGAAAGACGGCTAAAGTTATTTTATGATAATAATTCAGCAGTGCTATATTTCAATAACAACAGTAGCTCATCGAAGTCAAAGCATATTGACATTAAGTTTCTTGTTGTTAAAAAAAGAGTACAGAATGGTCAGATATTGATAGAACATATTGGCACAAACTCCATAATTACGGATCCGCTTACCAAAGGTTTGCCACCCAAGGTCTTTCACAAGCATACTGCTCGAATGGGTGTGTTATCATTTTATGATATGCAGGTTTAGTGGGAGTTTGTATTTGGACGTTCTATGATGTAATAAAGTTTATTTTACCACTTCAGTATAAAGTTAAAGCTTTGGTTTCATTATGTACTCATATGTTGTGATCTCACTAAAGATTAAAGAATAACCAGTTTTAAATAGGCATGTTTGGATTGGATTACATGTAATTTTCATGTTTTGCATCCATACTTGATCCATGTCATTTGGTTATGTCAATATATATGATCATTGATGAGTTCAATCACGTTATTTGTAATGAAAATCGCTTTGGTTTTATGTTGACATGATCAATGGACCGGATTGGTAGCTATATCAATTGATAAGACAATATTTTTGAGCTCATAAGGATATAATGTGTGACTATAAGATAACATATATAGCCCAAGTGGGAGATTGTTTGAAAAACTTGTGTGGGCCTACATATGTACAATCACACGTTATGTATTGTCTAAAGTTAAGGCCCATAGTATGCGATATAATACGGTTGGGTCATGTGATATGTCATATGGTATGGTCTTATTACGTGAAGAGAGTTCTTATACCTTTATTTGTCAATTTTTAATTTTATGATGAGATGAATTGAAAATAGACTCTAAGGTGGTTACAATTAGATTATGGTTTCCAAATCTTATATAGTGGTCTTCTCTTTAGGCTCTCCATCAACATCAAGAGAAAATTGTTCAGATCTCATTAGGCTTAGAGAAAGGCAATGTCATGTATAAAGGTTATGAAAGATCATACTCGTCTCAAATCTATCGAAGCATCAATGGATTCAAGTACGCTTATGCATCAATATTTGGTTTCTGTTCTTTTCAATGATTTAGCATGAACAACATTAACAATCTATTTAGGTTTTCGATGGATTCAAAATCCAAAGACCCACCTAGCCAGCTCTATAAAGCCCTTGTGCATAAGTACCGGGATCTCATCATTTGAAATAGGATGGGTTCCATCATATATACATTCAATCTTAACCATCCAGCAGAACCATCTAGCGGTTGATTGGATAGCTAAGATTGAATGTATAAGGAAACCTATCATATTTCAAATGATGTGATCAGTGTTCACAAATACCACATGATTTTACACCACAACACCACCTTAGGCATGTCCAGTGACTTAAAAATCTGATCATCTCACAATTCAAAAGTTGTGATAGGTGAACATGTTAAACTATTATGGGCGATGAAGGTTTCTTTTCTCTTAAGCATCATTTTCTTGAGCAAGCCAACGTCCAGCATATATATATATATATATATATATAGGCCCTCGGGATGAGGGTCCTAGCTTAGGAGTTTCACACCTGACAACTGTAGGTATGACAGGCTGAGCCAGCACGATCAGGTCTTTGAGCCCAGACACGGTTTCTTCGGGTGATAAACCCAAAAAAAAAAACTATGAAGGCTGCAGCTTTCATTAGTGTGATCTCTTCTATCATGGTTTTCACAAGGGTCAAAATTGGATTATGATGCAAACTTAAGGAGATAGGATCTTTTAGAGCCTCATTAGGTAGTGATCATGGAGGGCCCCTCAGCTAAATGTTCTCTTCTCCCATCTTAACATTATCTTGATTGGTGCCACGACAAAGAAAACCGCTTGGACTAATCTAATTATAAGATTTTTTGGATCGATGTTAGGAATAGTTTCAAATCATTATCATGAAATCAACGTTGTATACTCAGAAAATGATAAAATCACCATGAGATTGTGATGTCTTCAGGAGATTGTGATTTTATTGATATTATCACAACATCATCACATTATTTTCTATCCTCAAAATATTATATATGTTGGTGATTGATATTTTGTAAAGATTTGACTAAAAAAAAATTTTAATTTGTTTGTGATATTTTCTCTTGCAAAAATAATCCTGACATCGAGATCTACAACATTGGTTCAAGTCAATATCACGAGTCTTGTTCTTAGGGGAATCTTGGTGAGGAAAATTCTAGTGGCGTGTTTGAAAATTTTCATTAAGGAAAATTTTGTGAAAATGTTAGAATATATAAGAATTTGAAATATAAAATTATAAATTCAAAAAACGTGCCCTTTTCATTATCATAATATTTTTAAACAGGTCACTTTTTGAAATTATCACGTTTTTCAGCAGTATATCAGCTTTTGAAAATATTGCAATAAGGTCATGATATTTCTAAAATATCTCCATAAATTCATGATATTTGTAAAATATCGCCAGTATTTGTGCACTTCGTTCAAATTGAACGAGGCATAAAAGACACGTGAGGGCAGCATTTTTATTAATTTCAGGACCACAGTTTTTAAAAGCCTAAAGGAAGAAGATATATCAAACAATGAGATGGTGAATAAAAAGTTACATTTTTTTTTATTTATAACTCGAAGAAACTGCACCAGGAACGAAAACCTGATCGTGCTGGCTCAGCCTGCCATACCTACGGTCGTATGTTGTGCCTGCAGCTTAAAACTCTGAAGCTAGGAACTCTGCCCCTGGGACCTATGCTATGTGTTGACTTGTGCAGAGAGGTGATGCCTATGGGAATCGAACCTTGACTGCATGCTCGTCTAGCAGCCAAGGCCCCAGACCCACTACGCCAACTCCCCTTGGGCTAAAAGGTTACAACTTACAACCTGATTTTTTTTGTTTTCATGCATATGCACAGAGGAGTTGAAGAAACAAATAAGTGTTTCAAAGATTGGAGGGAACAACAAAAGAAAGAGAAATACAAGACAGGAGAAAATATTTTTCTTTTGTTTCCTCGGTTTGAAAAGAGATGGGGGAAGTGATGTTGAGATTGCTTTACAGTGGGGATTTTCGTCGAGATTCGAACGTTGGTATTAGAGTGGAAAAAGCCAACAGAGGGGACGTGAAGGGATGATAGAGACAGGAGAAAATATTTTTATTTTGTTTCCTCAGTGTGAAAAGAGATGGTGAAGTGATGTTAATATTGCTTTACAGTGGGGATTTTCGTCGAGACTCGAACGTTGGTATTAGAGTGGAAAAAGCCAACAGGGGACGTGAAGGGATGAAAGCTTCACGTGGTTTGGGGGATCAATGATGAGGACGCGTTGGCCTTAAACCTACGCTATACGAGTCCTTATCATCTACACTGCCTCACTTTTAAGTAATGTTGATCGCTTTTCGGCTCTCTCTCTCTCTCTCTCTCTCAGTGTAGCCCGGGTTTGAGGAAGATAGATTGATTAATGTGCAAGGCTAATCCATAGGGATAGACCAAAGGGAAGGAACCAGAATGGAAACATATTTGTCTCTTTGTTCAAAGGAGTTTTAGGCATCCATCACCATCACCACAATCTATTTCACGATTATCACCTACTCCTGAAAAAATGCCATCCCATTTTTCACTATCCAACACCACCATTTATCTCACTACTACCACTACCACTGGCCATCACTTACCTTTTGAAAAATAGCACCGGAGAACTCTGCCACCACCCCACGATGATTTTTCATCATAATCACCCACCTCTTAAAAAAAAAACACCCTTCCCAAAATGATTTTTCACCATCCATCTTACCACTATCACCTACCTCTTAAAAAACTGTATCAGAGAATCTCCACCACCGCCCATGATTATTTTTCACCATCACTCACCTCTAAGAAGAATGTCCACCACCCCCCATGATGATATTTCACCATCACCATCCATCTCACCACCATCATTCACCTCCCACAAAACCTGGAGAAGCTCCACCACCACCACCCTCCTTCCTCTCATTTTTTTTAATATTTTATATTTTATTTTTCTTATGCTACCCAAACAAGTGAAAACAAATCATTTAAAAAATTATCATATCAAAACTTCTCATAGGCAAAAAAAAAATTCTATGAGAGTTTTTCTTGCTTCCATGCCCTTGGATCCGTTCGAAAATGCAAAAAGAAAAAATCTCATAGAAAAAAAAATTGCTAAGTTTTTGATGTCATGATTTTCTCTCAAAAAAATTTGATGTCAGAATTTTTCTTTATAGATAATTTTCTCTTGTTTGTGTGACATGGGAAAATCGGTTAAAAAAATAAAAAAATGTATGGTGAGAGCTGCCCTCAAAAAGATTTTTAATACAAAGAGAATTTTTTTCTGTCAAAAGCTGAGCACAATAAAAAAAAAATCTCTTTTTCCAAAAATATCCATTTGTTTAAAACAAATGGAAAAGTTGCCATTTTTTTCTGACTCGAGCGTTTTTCCTAGAATTTTTTTACTTTTCTTGGTGCTCTCTCTCTCTCTCTCTCTTCTCTCTCATCCAATATTCTGTTGGATGTTTTTGGTAATGTTGGATGGTGAATGCTCTCTCTCTCTCTCTCTATATATATATATAGAGAGAGAGAGAGAGAGAGAGAAATTTATTAAATAATGAAACAAAAATTCAATAGCTCACGAAGATATGCATAGTGGTTAAGAATTTTGATAAAACATACAAAGAAAAATAAAAGCACGATATACATCATGATATTTTATTTATAACTGCTGACAAAGTCATTTTCATGCTTTTTTTCTAAAAAATATGTGATGTTTGTCACTTTATCCAAGATATATGTACAAACCATAACAATACAAATACTACCATCATCATCAACATTGTCATTGTAGCCTTATCTCAACTGGATGGAGTGACCGATCCCATCATACGATACCATAGGGTCCATCCTGTGTCGATCCTAACCATTTATCCAAAGGCTAGGATTAATCCGTATTATCATCTTGAATCAAAGCAGATCTGGTTAGTGGTATCAAGTACTTTACTTTAACCCATGGGGCCTCCCCTTGTCTGGTAAGAGCAGCTAGTGCACGTCACCTTGTGTTGGGACGTTGCAGGTTCAAAACCCAATGGTATAGTTGTATAGCTGGTAGGCATCAGCCTAACCCCAGCTTGCCTTTAAAAAAAAGAACCCAGGTCACACAAAACACAGAAAATTGTTGCACGTGTGATGATTTTCTGTGTTTTATGTTTTACACAAAGAAAACTTGCTGCCCATTCTGTGTTTGTAATTTACATAGAAAATAACCAAACGGGGTCTCCGGTTGTCTGGTAGGAGCAGCTAGTGCATGTCACCTTGTGTTGGGACGTTGCCGGTTCAAAACCTAGTGGTACAGTTGTATTAATAGGGGTCTGCCCAAGCCCAGCTTGCCTTTCAAAAAAAAATTACATAGAAAATCATTGCACATTAGCAATTTTTGTGTTTTGTGTGACTTGAGCACTCTGTAAAGTAAGTGGCCCAATCACTTAACCACACCTCATCCCGAGTGTAGACCTCTGTGACAAATACCGCAAGATTTATAAAAAAATCTCGCAATAATATCGCAAGAAATTGCTTGAAAGTTTAAAACGGTAATTTCTCGTAAGATTTTCAAAGCGTGACAAATATCGCGAGATTTACATTTTTAACATATATTTATCATGAAAACCCCTGATATTTTTATTTTTAAATTATTTTATTTATATTTTCTTATAAAAATATTTTTAGGATAAGTTTTATCTTTTTGGAAAGTTATCATGAAGTTATTTGATTTAGGATTAAAAGATTTTCATTTACCAAAAAATGATTATACTACCCATAAGAATAATGTTATTTCATAGCATAGCTGCAAGATATCCCAAAAATTTTTGAATACCCACCTACTCGATTTCTATTGAATATGAGGGTGTTTTTTAACATACTAAAAATGGCTTCCGCCTTCATCACACTTTCGCAAAACTCCTTTATTGCAAAAAGTGAAAATAATAATGTAGCTGAAATTAGCCTGAGGCTCTAAACAGTAGAAGTCAAGATCTTCATGATCACATCCTTTCGCTAAAAATCCATACTACAATTTTGGTTACACAAACAAACAAAATTCTAAATATGGATAAGAGTTTCAACGAAAGGGGGCTCAACGTGGTTGGTAGGAGCTGTAAGTGTACATCTTCTGGGGCTCAACCCCTAGTGGTACGTTGAATAATAATTGGTTGGGGTTAGGGGTGGCAATCGGGTCGGGTTGGCATGTCAGCATACCTCAACCCAAACCCGACCCATTTATTAAATGGGTTGGCTGTGGCAAACACTAACCCGACCCATTTAATAAACGGGTAACCCGACATGACCCGCCAACCCGTTTAATAAATGCATGGGTTGGGTCTGGAAAACGGGTTGGCAGGTAGTGGTCGGGGGCGGGTCGGGTTGGTGGGTGGGTTGGTGGGCAGGTTGGCGGGTTGACGGGTTGGCAGTCGGGTTAGCGGGTTGGCAGGTTGACCCGCCCGCCTAACCCGTTTATTAAACGGGTCATCCGGGTTGGTGGGTTGGCATACCCCCAACCCGAACCTGACCTGTTTAATAAATGGGTTAGGCGGGTCGACCCGTTTATTAAATGGGTTGGCTTAAGCCCAACCCGAACCTGCCTAAGAGGTGGGTTGGCGGGTCGTGTCAGGTTTTGCCACCCATAGTTGGGGGTCTGCCTAACCCCAGCTTGCCTTCCAAAAAAGAAAAAAGTGATAAGAATTTTTCCTTCAAGTGCAAATAGTGAATCTCTCTTTCGTTGTTAGAGGATCTGTCTGATGTGTTAATTTCTAAGCGTAAGTCATATTTTTAACCTAACTCTTTTGCCAGTGAAACTCTTATGCCTCCAACAAAACTTATCTGTTTTTATAATTTAAGCAGAATTCATTTTTTACCGAACTTTGTTTTTGGCAAAACTTTTTTTTATATAAAAAGCGGATTTTAAAATTTCCTTCTTTGGTTGACTAGACGCTAGTTCCCGTAGAAGAGCTTCTAAGTTGATTTCGTGTCACTGTACTGCCCTTTGGCTCAATTTTTCCGGCCATTATTTTCTTGTAGTAGGTGTTCTTTTTCACTTTTGTCTGATTAATTTTGAAATTTTTGTTTGAAGTTATTGTACATTGTTTCATTTGATCGTTATCATCTATCAACCTACTTTTGTAAGATTTTGACGTACCTTTCTTGTAGCATATGCACCTATATTTTCTCATGGAATGTCTTGACCTATCCCTATGAGATTTAGATAAGTCGTTCATGGTTGTATCAATGTTATCCGTATCAGCCAATATGTATCATATCAGCAAAAAATGATACCATACTAACCGTAGTCAGCTATTTTTTAATAAATATAAAAAACACTTAAAAATCATTTTTAATAATATTTTAATAGTTATAACATATGTCAGACACAATATTTTTAAATTATTCTTAGACTAATGCCTATTTATATAGGTACACAACCATTAAGACACTGCCCACCACTAACGCCACTAATGCACGGTTACACGCTCGTAGGAGTTAACACAATAACACAACTCCCCACTTCTTTTCACACTACTCGTCCTCATAAAAAAAATGAGGTTACGAAGACACCAAGTGAATCTTTGAATTTGATGAACAATTTGGATGTGAAAGTGCTTTGACCATACCATCAGCATCATTTGTAAAAGAGTGTTTCAACACAATTATATCTTCAGTAACAACATTTTGAATAAAATGATAGCAAAGCTCAATGTACTTGATTTTATCACGGAAAACAGGATTTTTTGTCATTGCTATTGTAGTCATGTTGTCTTCATAAATTTTTATTGTTGAAACTTGAGATTATTGCACACCTTCTACAAATTTTCTCATCGATATAGCTTGACAAGCCGTTGGGGAAGCTGCAATATATTGGGCTTTGGATGATGATAACATTGTAGAAGACAGTTTCTTTGAGCTCCATGATATAACAGGTAAACCAAGATTGAAAACATATTTGCTCTTGTTTTTCTTGTGGTATGCAAAACCACACCAATCACTGTCAGTAAATTCAATTATGTTAAAATTAAAAACTGATTTATACCAGATTTCATAATTGTTGGTTGCACCAATATAACAAAGAATACGCTTGGCTTACCCCTTGCCCCATGGAGTCACCACGCTTCAGCTTGCACAAAGAGTGACGCCCATGGGATTTGAACTTAGACCCCCTGCCTAGTGGCCTTGATGCAACCTCAACACTTGCAAGCTAATTCCATGGAGGATGGTGGTATGCCAGCACAGGTGACCGGATTCTGGCCAGTAGACTTTTGTTATTGACAATATAGTTAATTGTGGTAATTTACCACATATGTCGATATATAGCTATAGTAAATTCAAGAGGGGGAAGATTTGGTTTCCAAAATGGATGGAATCCTTGAAGGAAGGGAGATTACATTAATTAAGGATAAGGAATCCAATGAAAGGCTTGGATCCAAACTGGGTAGGAAAAGGTTGCAAGATGGTAATGGAGATCCTCCTGAATCGCTTTACTCCCTATGGACCAAAGACCAGTCAAGGAACTGGCTTTGGTCCCTAAAGACAACAGACCTAGGTCATTGATTGAGCATGCCATTCTGTTGCATGTTAAGGGTCCCAACGTCCCACTTCTGCGGTAACATGAAGACGCTAGCTTGGAATATTAGGGGACTTGGTAGATCATGGGATTGAGGAGAGATTCTTAGTTGTAAGTCTGATGTTAGTTTTAACATTGAAACTAAGATTTCAAGTTCTGCTATGGCAAAGATTATGAAACTTCTTCTTCAGGTTTGATCGGATTCAATGTGAGCGGGTAGCCAAGGAAAAAAAAATTAAGTTTGGAGATGCTTAGTCAGGTTGGAACTATATCAGCACATGAAGATTTGGAAAGATAAACCTCCTAATTGGTTCCCACTTCAAGATATTATTGTCTAAGTTATTTTTTTTCTAGATGTAACTGGTAGGGGTCTGCCTAACCCTAGCTGGACAAACAAAAAAAACAAAATCTTTGAGCTTGGTAGGGTCTTCCTAGCTCCCTGTTTGATTACCTAAAAGAAAGAATCTTACAGTACCTTAGAACCTGTCCTTTGGGCAGAGAGAGAGAGAGAGAGAGTTTTAAAGGGTTAAAACTAATTAGAAATTTTGGTATTGTTGAGACCGTGGTTGGCAGGAGCTGTCAGTGCACGTCTCCTTGTGGTGGGACGTTGCAGGTTCAAAACCCAATAACTGGTGGGGATCTGCCTAACCCCAGCTTGCTTTAAAAAAACACAAAAATGGTATTGTTGAGACAGTCTCTCATTCCTATTTGCACTCAAAACTGGATTTGGTAACCACCACCTCTTAAAAGTAGTAGCTCCCAATTCCAAGAATTAATTGTTTCACTTTTTCAAATACGTAAACTCTCTCCAACTCCCAGCTCCCAATCAGAGCCTGAAACCCAAATTTGACATAGATATCGCTTTGCATGGCCATTGAGGCTCTGTTTGGGAGCCTTCAATTGGGTTTCTCCGTGTAAATATATAAAAAAAAAAAGTTTTTTAATTTATGTTTTAAAATTTCTTTTAAAAATATGTTTTTAAAAGACTGATTTGATTCAATTAGCTTTTTTTTTAATTTGACTCGGTTCAAAAACTAATTCTAACAACATTGGTTAAGGGTGGTTGAGAGATCGTGTTCAGTAGAATGCTTGACCAAAAATGTACATACCTGGAGTTCATAAACCCATTAGGGATCTTGTAAGTCAGGATTATAAGGGGATTAGATAAACTGATTCTGAACCAAAGAACCAAACCATTTTAGACCGGACCAGAACCAATTTTTGTAGGCCCGCAGTTCAGATTAGGTCCAAAATCTGGATCCACTTACAAGTGGGTCAGCTACCTGATGTAATTTTAGGATCCAAAGCGGTCCATAGCAGACCCAAATGCTTTATGAATAAAAATTATTAGCTCTATTAAGTGAGAAATTGCAATACAATGCCTCATACAGTCGGAATGAAAAGGCTGAGATCTGCAACAAACTTGCATCTCGAGAACTGCGGTGTACAAACGTAAAAAACAGATCATACATGTATAATTGCAAATATGAAAAAGAAAAAAAAATTAAACATGCGCGAATACAGAAGTAATTACCACTAATTTTGATGTTTCCTGAGAATCCCTTGTTCAAAACCAGCAAGAGAACAAAGAACCTTACCAGATCTGCAAGAGGTGCATGCAAAAATGTTCCCAATTTCATAAAGGCTGGTTAAACCACACAATTCCCATAACCAATCACTACCGCTCATGGCATTGCAAAAGCATAATATTCCAGAGCTTTCAAACACTCTCTGGCCCACCAACCCCAGATGCGCCTTCAATATTCCCTCCAGCAGCAACCTGCTCAGCTGCCAACCTTTCTTCTAGAGCCCGAGCACCGCGTTGTCTGATGAAAAAATTCCATGATTCAGAACTCCAGATGATCTTCAAAAGTCAATAGACGCCTCAAAGAAATAGCCAGCAATTGCCAAAGTAAAAAGCAGCCATCAACTTGTTGATAAGTAGGAAGATAAACTCATCATTTTCAAGTAATCAAATTATGGATTTGTTTGTCACAATAAAAGAATTTCCTCCATAATAACTATCAGAAACAAGTTGAATTATTTTCAAGCTTTTATATATGCCTACATATATACGTATATATAGTTGAGAGAGAGAAGGGGTGTGTTTGGTGTTTGTGAACACGAATTCATTTATTTTTGGCCTTTTAATAACGAACCAATCCATTTTATCTAAAAACAAACAAATGACTGGTGCAAATGCAAAATCTAGCTGCTGCTGTTTGCCACATATATGAAGCATCAACTTTAGGATGATATAAAGGATAAATTGAAAATTTTACCTCCTCCTAGATGCCTCTATAGGGTCGGAACCAGGCAATGGAGTCCCCCCCAGTATATGACCTTCGGGTTGATTAGATTCATTAGATCTTCCACAAAGCAAACGATCAAAAATAGTTGCAATAGGATCCACAAGTGGTCTGCAAAGGCCAACAGAAAAAAGTAACACCATGAAGAACAGAAGCAAAGCACATTCCAGTCCAAATGCATTAGATTGGACACAAAAATTTAAGAAATCAAAAACATCACAATACCGCAAGAACTCGGGGAAAAAAGTGGCAAACGCAAACTCATCACTTGGATCACCCTTCAGAGTTGTCTCTGGCTTTTTTTGAAGATACCTCAAATAGATCCAACTCATGTATGTGCCAAATATTACAATCGGAAGGTATGTTGAAGATTCCACCACAAAGAAACTTACAATTATTGATATCAATATAAGAAGTGATGGCAACCACTGAAAGAAGATTGTAGAAAGTCACACAGTTAACTTGAAAGTCTTGGATACAAGAAAATTGCCCAGAAATGGTAGAGAAGAGTTGAACCTTCGCCTTAATCTTCAAAAGGAAAAATATTTGAAGCTCTTGATCTGGTATAATTTGCTTGACACCCACTAGAAAACCCAAAAGGATAGCTTGGAACCCAGATATAGGATTATAGC
Organism: Nuphar pumila; assembly: GCF_984573655.1. Lineage (NCBI taxonomy): Eukaryota > Viridiplantae > Streptophyta > Magnoliopsida > Nymphaeales > Nymphaeaceae > Nuphar > Nuphar pumila. The sequence goes on along the minus strand of NC_143257.1, from coordinate 852,581 downwards.
TGCCAAAATAAACAACAAATTTACAATGCAGCAGGATTGCACGTTTACTTGCTAGGGCAGAAGAAACTGTCATGACAAGTTCTAACATCATTTGCAACATGAAATCTTCACAAGGAGGATTTTACCATACATTGCTTGTTGGTTTAATGTGATCAAGAAGCAAGACATGTACATATACATATACACATACACACATGCATGCATACATACACATATGTACATAATGAATTATTATAACTAGAAAAAATGATTGAGAGCATAATGACAGGCATTGCAGGAAATTCAGATTTCATGTCAATCTCATCACAACTCAAAATGGATAACTCAAAAGATAGTATCAAGGAAATAGTGCAGAAATTAGGTCTCCTTGAGATTTGCCCCATACCCATTTTTCTTGTTTATTGATAATATTGACAAAGTAATTTTGTTTCTTGTCAATCTCCATTTGTACCTTTTGTTTATACCATTTTCATATTACTAATATCCTATTTTGTGTTTTCCCAGATTTTCTTAAGAAAGAAAACAGCCTTAATCTTTTCGCAAGGAAAAACTGAAGAATAAAAATTCACAAAAACTGGTGGAGTATATATTAAGTGCGTTAAAAATCCAATCAAATAAGAAAGCAAGATGTACTGGAGGAAGAAGGCAGTTGCAGGGAAAATAAAACAAAATCAAATTAGTCATGAAATAATGAATAGGAAAGGTGGATATAATGCATCTCTAGTCTTAAATATCTAAGGAGGCAGTTTCACAAATGGAAACTAACTAGCATCACAATATGCCAGACACTGTAAAGATAAAACCTAGAAACAGAACCAAATTTTCTCAATTAGATCTAGCAGTCTATAAGGAAACAAACATCTCCTATATGCAATCATAATATTGCCACTTGATTAAAATGAGATTAAAGTGATCATAGTAAATTAGTGAACGTTACTCCAAGGTTGAATGTCCAAGGATAGGATAAATGTTCAAGGAATTCATGCATGATAGATGGAGATCTGTTGATTTGTTTTGTATGTTTCCATGAAAAGTAACCTTATGTTGGAGACTTCAAAAAGCAAGTGCGCACACACTCATGCACACATGCACAAGCTGATAAAAAACTGATGAACCAACCAAACAGTAAATAGCACAAGTAAGCATTCCATTGCATATTTGGAACATAAGATACCAAGAGCAATGGTTCTAAAAGAACACCTTGATACTTACAGAAAGCTTTCCTGCCTTGTTATGTAGTATAGAGCAATCATTGTGATGAAGACACAAATTGATGTTAATATATTAACTACAAAAATGAATTTCACGAACTCCCTCGAGCCCCATATAGGCTCTAGCAGTTTCCCGATGAAAAGAAGACCAATTATGCTGATGACCAACTGTAAAACCAGAGTATATACATAATGAACCATATCAAAGAGCAAGGTTTTCTATGAGAATAATAGAATCATGAAAGAATTTTATAGAGAGAATGATATTTATACCCCCACAATCGATTGCTCCACATAACCAGCTGTCACAAGATTCCAAGCAAAAGGTATAGTCCTGGAAAATCATATTGAAGTAAACACTTCAGCTCATGAAATACAAAACTTATGTTGTGAACCGACTGCACTTAAAGCTGTGATATTATCAACTGAAGGATCACAGTTCTGATATGGAAGAAAAAATAGAGGAAGAAAAAACTCACTGAATAGAACACCAGCTGACAATATATAGAACATAGTTACCAAAGTACAACAAAAGTGAAAGTAGGCCGTTCACAAGATGTTAAAAAGTGAATACCGAAAAGCTATCAGAAACAACATTCTTTCTTGTCATATGGATAAAGCAGGAGATACAGGGATATGGCAATTTTAATGAAGTTTCCAATACAACTAGCATACAAGGGGATACAAAATCAAGTGTCCATGTGATACATGAATGGATCCTGGTACACAAAATCAACACCACCAATATGGGATAAAACCAATTTTATGCAAATAGACAGATAGATGTATAAATAGCATTTACTTATTTCGCTTATTGGAAATAAAATTTCATCCTGAGACATAGAAAGTTCATTAAATAGAATCATATATGAATTTACGGCCACACCTGCTTGGACTACACTCGTTAAATAGTGGGTAGTTTCATTTGACAGCATGTCTCTAGAGCTAAATCAATCAATGACTCAATGATCTTGGATGTCAATGTCTAGCTCAAGGATCATCATAGCAATCTTACTAGATCTCAACAGATAGGGGCAGGCACAAGGTTGGGCAACCCATCAGGCTATTGTTCCGGTCTGACGTGCACCTTTCAGCCAGTCTTTGGCTCAAACCTGAAAAGAAGTTCACTGGAACCAGGCTCGGTATTCATCAGTAACAATCCAGAGCAACCCTTCATGCTATCAGGCCAGCCTGACAACAATTGAAAATAAGAATGAAAACACCAATTTTATTTACTTAGTTGGGTTTGGATCGGACCAGTTACCTAGCCTAGCAAGTAAAACAGGCAGGATGTGAGTTTGGTCTTACGGCCAAACATTATAAAACAGTGGCAATTATAGGGCCAGGCTTTGCTGGATTTAGGTTATCCATTATCCACAGAACCTTAAAGGCCAGGCGTAATCAATTGCAGGCTGGCCAAGTCAGTTTAATGCCCACCTTTGTCAACCAAAGGTCTTCCATCACTTAACTACCAAGTATTTGTTTGACAAAGATTCACTAAAGAGAATTCATCTGCCTAGGGTGGCTTTTCTAACCTAAGGGAGGGGAATGATGTCACCTCCTTGCATCTTGCTATTAAGGAGATTTCATTGTGAACCCTTCATTTTCTAACGAGGTTAGGGTTTGAAGAAAAAAAAAAGAATGGAAGGGCTAGAAGCTGAATCGCTCACTCATCCATTTTTGCTTCTCCCAATGCCATCTGGTAGGTCAATACATGGAGACAGGGAGGCAGTGGGACTCAGATATCGCCTTTCTCCCAATATATAAGGAGATGGCCTAGAAGGGGTTAATTAGATTAGATGCATTTACAACATGGGCTGCCCAGCTGAATTACAGGTCCTAAACCTAAACCATATCATCAATATCATTGTCACCATGACTCTCATCACATACTTTTTCTCAAAAAGATTTTAAAACAAGTGGTTTTATCAGGACAACTTTAGCATATACATGCATACATAAATATTCATAAAAATTGAAGAAAAAGATTTTCTTGGCAAACATTGTGATGATACTTTAGAATCATGATTATCATATCACTAGTGATTTTATTTACTGCAATAGGTTTTCATTTTCAATAAAAAGATACTTCAAAAAGCATGATAAATTGAGAATGTTGCAATATTTGGTACTTATCAAATGGTGGCTTGTCTAGGTGGTGGGCCTTTAGATAGAGTGATCAATGATCTTCCTAGATGCCAACCTCTAATATCAACATCTTATAACAACCTCACTAGATCTTGAAGTGAGATCTGCTACTTTTCTGCCACTAACCATATTACTACCAGAGGCTCACTGAGAAAGAATCTTGTAGTGAATCATTGTAGTGCCTACACCACTGGAAAAGAATGATACAGTGATGACATTATCTTTACATTGTCATCTTGTGTCCTTCTATATGTTATTTCCGGTGGTTATATAATACACACACACACACACACACACACACACACACACACATATATATATATATATATATATATATAAAGAGAGAGAGAGAGACCCATATGCTTTAGAACTGTGTTCATGTTGTGTTATAAATTGTATGCCTTAACTTGAGAGCGCCTTGTACATAACAAAAGGTTCAGCAGTAGTACACTTGCCTAGGAACTCAAGAAGATTATAATTCAACAAGCTTCTATACACCAAACTTAACACCATACCTTCCAGGGATAAGTGCAAGATAAGTAATTGCTGGTGGGAAAATCCATTGTACTGCATATCCAGCAACAAGTACCACAGCCAGCCCTTTACAGAGATTGGTGAACCCAGAGAAGTTGCCACTCTGTGAATAAGCAGAAGTGCTCTCCATCAATCTTATCAAACACAAATTAGCTACACTAGTTGCCTAAATATACTGGAGGAAGTACGTCAATATTTCATCACGTAAGGAAATAGTTTACTAACTTAAGGCTCACATGCACTTGGGAGGATGCTATTAGTTACCGACTCTGACTTCTTCAGAAGCATGCCAGTAGGTTTTTATCCTATATTAATCATAAAAAACCCTGTTTCAACAGCTCTTTATGTAGGTTATCACATAAAGATTATAGGTAGCTATGATTTGAAACAAAAAAAATATGTATACTTGAAATCCAGTGACAATAGATTCTCAAGAATCTCTCTGTCTACGTAGAAATGCAACTCTTTTTAACAAAACCACTATAACATGAAAATAGATATAAAACCAAAACAAATGCTAATTTCTTCTCTCAAATGCATTTCAAGCATCAAATCATGACCTCCTTGCAGAAACAAAGAAAATCACTTAACACTTACATCCACAAACAGGGGGGAGGGAAGATAGCTCCACCACCATGCAAAAACTTTCAATCCAGTCAGTATTAAGACTGGATTGTACATGTATATATGGGTCCAGATCTGGACCCGTATCTCTATCTTTGTAATATCGGGTCTGGACTGAAGAGTCACAGACCCGACCGGATCTGGTGGTTATAAGTTCACGTTAAAGAATAGGGCACGATGATTTTGCCAAAAAGAAAAAGGCGTGTTACCTGCTGCAGCCTTCTCCCTCCTCTCTCTTCCACCAACGTAGAAGAACCGGATACTCACAAGTGCGAGTTTTCTTTCATGGTATCAGAGCAGGGCGAGGATAAAACCCTATTGAATCAAGACTGCTGATTTCGATCAAGGCTCCAGACTTTTCCGGGTTAGTTTTAATCTCTTCCTTCTCAATCTCTTTATTCTTCTTTATTCTCACTGAAATGTAATTTGCAGTGAAAGGATCAAGTTGGATTGAGTGCCACAAGTTGATGGCAATTTACACATGGTCAATACCATGAAGTTATCATTGATTTTGCTGCAACTCATGAAGCCTATTCCAAGTCTTCTCAGACATGTTTTAAACGGCCTACCTGATTCAACTCAAAACCAGTCAGATCTAGCAACATTTTATAGATTAGGTTTGAAGTGCATTGAATCTTATCATGGGTCAATGCAAAATAGTTTCAGATGCTAAGGCAATTCTTTTGTGTGAGTTTTCCATTTAAACATCTTTAGGACCTCATGAGCATTTGGCTATAATTTTCTTGGTAGAAGCGATTAATTATAGCAGTAGGATTTTCATACCACGATCACAGCATAGAACTATCGGATGGATCTTTCCATTCTAATACTCCATCTGGGAGTTATCAACACTTAACGATATCCCCATCTTTTTTTTTCTGAATCAATGTGTTCCTATCCAATAATGGAACACTATTAGAATGAACGAATTAAGAGCCTCGTGAATCAGCAGCCCAGAGAATCACATTACAAAGAAGTGTTGAAACTGGAACTACATCATGTTAGAGATCAACTAGAGATCACGATGATCTCGCAGTTTTGTTGCAGCCGAATATGACTCAACTGGATAACACGCAAATTCTATGTTGTTATAGCCGGATATGACTCTCAAGCCAAATACAATATCACGATAATCCTTATCGTCATAAAACCAGCCGATGCTTAAAGATATATCAAACCGGTTGTGTATCTTGCTTTATTATTCTCTTCATTGTATAAATATGCTTGTAATACTTGAGCAGCTATGTGATCAATCAAAGAAACGCTATTCTCAGAAAGTTTTTTCTGCGTCTATATAGCCATATATCTCTTAATATGGTATCAGAGCATCGGGTTTTTTGAGGGGGGTTTTTTGTCATCATCCTGGATCTTATTTGTGTTGCAGATTTTATCAACGTCCGCCCCAACTAGCATATTTGTTGCTTTAATCCAGATTAGTTTTCTTCTACAATCTGCACATCCACAGTCTGTGCATCCTCATATTTGCAGCATCCGCATTGCTGCAATCTTTATCCACTGTCCAAATCATTTTTTTTTTACAATCGGGGATCATTATTCAACATGAAAACAGGCTATGTGTATGGCTCTAAGCGCCAAGAACAAGCGCGGTTTTATTGATTGAACGGTCCCAAGACCGGATATCCATTCTACCTCATTTACGGGATGGCAAAGATATAATGACAGGGTTCTTTCATGAATCTTGAACTCGATTCATAAGGACCTGTCTTGAAGTGTTATATATTCTGAAACTGTATTTGATGTTTGGAATGAATTTCATGAGTGATTCTCTCAATCAAATTCACCACGCATTTATCAAATTCAGTTTGATATAATCAATAACAAACAACACTATTCGTCCATCGTCGTTTACTCTACCAAGCTTTAAAAAATGTGGGACGAGTTAGCTTCATACGTCGCATATCCGACTTCCTCTTGTGGAATAATAAAGGCAGCCCAAGACATGCAGCAAAAAGACCGACCAATGCAATTTTTTATGGGGATTAATGATAGTTACAGCTCTATCCGAAGCCAGATTCTATTAATATAACCAATTCCTTTTGTCTCGAAGGCATATGCCCTCATCATTCAGAAAGAGAGGCAAAGAGAGATGTGAGTTTTTCCTCTGTTATCCAATGAACACAGCATGTTGGTTGCCACAATTGAGTGTAAGGACGATAAAGGCGTGAATCCAAGATTTTCCAACCAAGACCACATCCAAATCGCCCAAGACCCAAATGTGATTATTGCAGTAAGTTAGGTCACATGAAGGCTACATGTTATCAACTTCATGGTTACTCAAATTTAAGCAACACAATTGCAAGGGTGAATTCGGCCACGTCAAGTGAGGGAGCCGTTATATCTCAGATCACACTCGAACAATATAAACATCTCATTACTCTTAATTCACAAGGTAAACCGGAACCACAAGTCAATCTAGAAGGTAAAACTTTAGCCTTTCTTTCTTAATCTTCCTGTTGGATAATAGACATTAAGGCCACCGACCACATAGTTTCTACTCTAGATCTGTTACACTCTCCACAATCCATCATTTGTCCACCAATAGGATTACCCACAAGACTATATGTTCCAGTTACCCACATTGGAAGTGCAAGCATAAATTCACAAATATGCCTCATCAATGTCTTATGTGTCCCTAGTTTTAAATACAATTTGATATATGTTAGCAAATTGACCAAAGATTTACAATGTGATGTTGTTTTTACCAATGGATCTTGTATTTTTCAGGACCATCGCTCGAAGCAGACGATTGGAGTGGGTAAAATACAAAATGGACTTTATATGTTTGAAGTCCAGAGTGGAGTCGCTCTTTACAATTTCAGTCATGCCCATCTTTGGCATTATTGTCTCGGGCATATTTCATATTCTTGTTTTCAGTATCTCGTTAATTCTAATAAATTGAATTCTTGCAAGTTTGATGGAATATGCTCAATTTGTCCTTTGGCTAAACAATCAATATCTTCCTTTTCCAAACAAAGCTATCAACTCCACATTGATTTTTGAACTTATTCACATTGATTTATAGGAAGGATACCAAACTCCATCTTTATCTGGTGCACATTACTTTCTAACCATTGTAAATGATTATTCTCGCTCAACTTGGGTGTACCTAATGCGTTATAAATCTGAAACTTTTTCCCTTATCCAAGATTTTTTTGCCATAATCAAAACCCAATTTAAAATCCAAATCCAAAAGGTTAGGAATGACAATGGGAGTGAATTTTTTTCCAATGATATACAAACATTTTTTCGCAATCAAGGCATTTTTTATAACGTAGTTGTATATATACCCCTCAACAGAATGGAGTAGTGGAACACAAGCACCGAGATCTTCTCAATATGGCTCAGGCCTTGCGTTTTCAAGCTAATCTTCCTATTAAATTCTGGGGAGAATATATCATGACTGCCGTATATCTCATAAATCGTGTCTCTAGCACAACCCTTAATGGACAAACACCCCATGATATTTTATTCCACAAAAGTCCTAATTATCAACACCTCAAGGTTTTCAGGTGTTTATGTTATGCCCACAATATCCATCACTTCCACAAAATTGATAGTAGAGCAAGAAAATGCATTTTTATTGGATATTCATATGGCCAAGCTGCATACCGTTTATATGATCTTGAGTCACATGTTACTTTTACCAGCAGAGACGTGATCTTCCATGAACACGTTTTTCCATTCCAATATGATACATGTGTGGCATCTAATGCTGGAGATGTTGTCTTACTCATTTCTTCTTCTAACTCTCCACCAGATGGTTCTTATTTGATCCAAGCAATTGATACTCAGGCCAACATCCTGAGTCCACAAGCTTGTCCAAACCCATCGACATCTACTACTACTTCTCCAGCCAATCCAAATCCTTCTTTGACACAGCCCGAATCTCTTGTCCTTGTTCCCATTCGGCGTTCTTCTAGGGCGAGAGTGCCACCTTCTCATCTTCAGAACTATAAATGCTATGTTGTATTTTGCTTGCCCCCATCGGACGCTCTGAGTGTCCACCAAAAAGGTACAAGGTATCATCTTTCTCATTACTTTACCTATGAAAATTTCTCTCCATCTCACTGTGCTTTTCTTTAGCTATTACCAAAAACCCTGAGCCCCAAACTTTTGTCCAAGCCATAGGGTGCGCTTATTTGAGGGAAGCAATGGCAATCGAAATTCATGCCCTGGAAGACAACCACACATGGACGGTTACACATCCTCTACCAGGTAAACGTCTCATTGATTGCAAATGGGTCTATAAGGTGAAGTACAAATCAAACGAGACTGTTAAGCGTTACAAAGCACGCCTTGTTGCAAAAGGTTATACACAGATCGAAGGCCTAGACTATCACGAAACATTTGCTCCCGTAGCTCAGTTTGTCATTGTTCGGTGCCTCTTAGTCGTAGCCGTCGTCAAAAATTGGGTTCTTTATCAATTTGATTTCAACAATGTGTTTTTACATGACGATCTTAATGAAGAAATTTATATGACATTACCTCTTGGTTTTCGCCAACAGGAGGAGCAACGAGTTTGTCGGCTCAACAAATCCCTCTATGGCTTCAAATAGTCTCAAAATTGGTTTGCAAAATTTTTAAGTTTTTCTAAAGGGATTGGCTTTACACAATCTAAGGTGGATTATTCATTGTTTTCTTGCTTCACAAAGCATGGATGTATATTTGTTCTCGTATATGTTGATAATATCATCATTGCTGGAGACGACATTCCAACAATCGTCAACTAAAGATACTTCTAAATAATTCATTTTGCATCAAGGACCTAAGAGCATCAAGGACCTAAGAGTACTCAAATATTTCTTGGGAATCGGAGTGGAAAGATCTAGTAAGGGCATTTTCTTGTCACAACATAAATATACATTGGACATCATTGGAATGTCCATTGGAGATGACGGGTACTTGGGGGTAAAACTTAATTCAAAGGAAGGAGAGTCATTGAATGACCCGAGTCATTATCGTCGACTACTGGGTCGACTGATATATCTAACTATTACAAGGCTTGACATAGCCTATTGAGTCAATATTTTAAGCCAGTTTATGCATACACCAAGGAGGCCACATCTTGATGCCGCACAGAGGCTCTTATGATATCTCAAGTCCACACCAAGCCAAGGCATACTCTTGTCATCTCATAGCGAACTTCAATTGTCTGTTTATTATGATTCAGATTGGGCATCATGCTCTGAAACTCGAAGGTCCACCTCGGGTTATTGCACCATGTTAGGAAAGAGTCCAATATCTTGAAAAACAAAGAAGCAGACAACCGTATCAAGATCGTCAACTGAGGCAGAGCACATATCGATGGCTCTTGCTAGTTGTGAGTTAACATGGGTGAAATATTTATTGACTTACTTAGAAATCAAGCATCCTCAACCTATGTTATGATTTGTGACAATCAGGTGGCATTGCATATTGTGGCAAATCTAGTGTTTCACGAACGTACTAAACACATAGAGATTGACCGTCATGTCATAAGAGAAAAAATTCAGAACAGCTCGATCAAAACTCAACTTGTTCCCACAAATTTACAGTGTCCAGGTATGTTTACCAAACCTTTGGGACTAGATCAGTTTTTTCAACTAAGTGCAAGTTGGGCGTCATTAATCCCCACGCTCCAACTTGAGGAGGAGCATCTTAGAGATCAACTAGAGATCAGGATGATCTCGCTGTTTTGTTACAGCCGGATATGACTCTCAAGCCAAATACGATATCACGATAATCCTTATCGTCATAAAACCAGCCGATGCTTAAAGATATATCAAAACGGTTGTGTATCTTATTTTATTATTCTCTTCATTGTATAAATATGCTTGAAATATTTGAGCCGCTGTGTGATCAATCAAAGAAACGCTATTCTTATAAAGTTTTTTCTGCGTCTATATAGCCATATATCTCTTAATACATCCAAATCAGATCTTCTCAAGATCACCAAGTCGATGCGTTAACATCAGCAAACCCTTGCCCAAGATCGGCCTTGGTTCGAGTTACACACCCCCAAAAACCTCACAAAAAGCGGAAGATCCGAAAAACAATTCGAAGAATTCAAGAACTCGTCATCCGAACTTTCGATCAGAAACATGAAAGCTTCGTAGATAGAGATAAAGTGAAGGGGCCGTACCGTGAGAGAAGAAAGTCTGCTGTTCTCCATGGACGTCCAGCTAGAATGGTCTTCAACAATCTCTCTCTCTCTCTCTCTCTCTCTCTCTCAGAGGGAAGAGGGAAGAGAGAGAAGACCTTCGTTCCCAACTGTATTCACGAACTAACCTCGGGTACAGAAGATATTTACGGAAGTACCCTCTTCGGCCCAAAGTTCCAAGGTACCATAGAGTCCATAACCAAAGTGATACAAACGGGTCGGGCTCGGTTAGGATGACCAAATAGACAAGGTTGTCAATCAATCGGGTCTGTATCGGGTTTCCAACCCGACTAAACCCGAACAATACGAGTGTATGGGCATAAAAAATGCTGACCGAAATATTATTCAGCTCGGCTCAAAAGTTATTTGGGTTTACCCGAATGTGACCCGAGTAATATGTGGGTCAGGTTTGGAGTACGATTGTTATTGTATACCGGATTCGACCTGGGTTTGGGATTTCATTTTCTTGACTTGACAAAACCCAAACGTTGACCTAAACGCAGCAGCTAGTTGTTTGGGTGGATTTGAAATTTGAATACACCTGATGGATCGGATACCCGAACCGTTGACAGCCCCGCAAATAGGGATGTAACAGTTCAGATTTGGATTGGGCATTCAATTGAATCCGAATCCATCTAGTTGAATTCTGTAAAGAATAGGGACTATCTGATTAATAATCGATTTCAGATTCAGTTCCGGGTTTTATATTCGAATTTGTATTCGAGTCTGAAACAAATCCCAAAGTGACGGTTATATGCAAATGCATATGGGATTTAATGGTGTTAAAAACGGTTCACTAGGTGAATAGGGTTCAACGGGTTGAGTTTACCCAGACCCAACCCGGACAAACCCTATAGGGTCCAGATATGGTGACAAATAAGAAGACCCAGGTTCAGACCCGAAAGTCCAATTAATACATGGACCCGGCTATAGTTTGTGAAATTTAATATCAGACCTGGACTGGACCCGAGTTCGGATTAAGATCTGCAATTTTTCAATGTAAAAATGATAACAAATATTATTTTACTGGGTATGGTCCGGGTCTAGTTCATGTAGTTCTTACCAGTTCCAGGTATGGTTTCTCTTATAGTATACCCGATTAGACCCAGGTCTGAACCTGATACCATACCCAAAAATCTGGTCCATGTCTGGTTCCATCTGGATCCAAACAAAACCTGACCCGTTGACACCCCGAAGTGTGAATAGTATGGAATTTCCTGGAAGAAATTGTTGCATCTTCTTTCTTCTGTATAGTATATATCTGGTCAATTAGGTATTGATATCCCTGCTATCAACAAATCGGGTTTGGGTTGATATCGGACATAATCCGAACCTGGCCAATGGCAATCGGTAAAGCAAGTACCATCCGATTAATAATGAGATCATAATTCAATGTGAAGCTTTGCATATAAATCCAGGTCCAGTTCTAAATAGAATCGGAATCCGACAGATAATCCAACTTGATTACATATTAAACATGTCTGATTAGCTGATTAGATTGGTTTCTGTGTTATCCTTTTTCCATCTGAATCCAAATCCAAATCCGCCAGAATCAGTAATTCATGGATCAGAACTGAGCCCGACCCAATTGCTTCCCGAATCCAGCTCCTTGATCAGATGGCTCTATGCAACTCGGCCACGAAAGATGGTCCGAGTAGATGCTGACCAAGTTGGTTGAGTCAAAGGCAGGTTTTGGTCCACCCGTGAATGAAACTAGTCTTCACTGCTATAGCTGTGGATATGTCGAACTACTGATCCAAAGCTAGTCAGATGTGGGCCCACAAAAGCATGACGATCCAATAAGCTAATCAGATCAGGGCCATGTGTCCGATAATAAATAACATCCGGCTCGGGTTTGGGGTGTTCACAAGCTAGATCTAGATCCATCCTAAGATCCAAGTAGGATTCAGAAATTCTAGATGTAGCCGGAGGGGTTTTGCCCAGTTAAACCAGAACCTAGCTCTCTTTTATCTAAACCTATTTTCCCACCAGACTCAATGAGCCCCTTTGTTGGCTCAGTGTGGTGTGGGTTTTTTTTAGATCACAAAATAGGTATCCCAACCCAAACAAGATCTTATACTGGATAAAAAAACAGCCAAATTTCTCTCTCTCTCTCTCTCTCTCTCTCTCTCTCTCTCTCTCTCTCTCTCTCTCTACTGTAATATTTTTTTTTAAAATTATTTGCACATCTAACCCTCCAAATGTTCTACATGTTTGGCTTAGTAGAAACCAGCCCATGGATCATGTTTTTCCAATATATATGTTGGATTTTATAAGGGTTGGCTTAGAATTAGGGGTGTCAACGGGTTGGGTTATGGTATGGTATTAGGTTCGGACCTAGGTCTAATCGGACCTACCATAAGAGAAACCATACTCGGACCCGATAAAAACTACATGAACCAAACCTGGGTCATACCAAATAAAATACTATTTTTTATTATTTTTACATTGAAAATTTGTGGGTCTTAATCAAAACTTGGGTCGGGTCCGGGTCTGGTATATTTTTTTACAAACTATACCCAGATCCATGTATTAATCGGACCTTCCAATCTGGACCCAGGTCTTAATGGGGTCTTCTTATTTATCACCATACCTGGACCTTATAGGATTTGGTACTGGTCGGTAAACCCGACCCGTTGACACCCCTACTTAGAATGTACCAAAATTTCCATCGATCAGGGATAATTTTCCGCAAACTTTTCTTTGATTTATTCTAATTAACCCAATCAATTGCGCTAAGCATGTGCTTTGGGAAATTTTCAACTGCTAGAGCATGATCACTAAACTAAGGGCGAGGTTGCTCAGGCTCTTCTAAGAACCACTCTCTCTAGTTTTGACGAGAATAATTCTTATTTGTTAAAGAGGACCACAATCTCTCAAAAAAAAACTCTCACTCGATCGCAAATGTGAGAATTAGGATCCTTTTTGTTTTTATGGGGGAAAGGCTTAAAATGGAAAATGATTCTTCAACTTTGAAAGAAAATGAGTCACTTGGGAAAGTCCATTGATTCAAAATTGCCATAAAAATATTCTTGTGATCTTCAATCGACTTTTTGCAAAGGGCTCAAACGTGCCCCAAGCCAAGTGTTTTCCTTTTTAGGTTTTGGAATATTGGAGGATGTACTCAACCATCGTTTCATATGGATCTGCTTTCCCAATTTATGTTTTCATTTTCTCCAAATAAACCTAGATTCCGGACTCTAAATAGACAGGCTAAGAGCAGTTCAGTTCCACTCATCCCCCATCTTCATACCTCTTAAACCTTATGATGCAAGTTTTGAACAAATCTGATCTGATAGATGGGTTCAGCATAATGGATTTAATAACAATCAATGCTTGGATTTTGTTTTTTTTAATAAAAAAATGTGATTTTTTTAAATCACAAAATGTTGTGTTTCCTCAACTATTGATTTTTTAATTACAAAAAAAAAAAAAACTGTACATAAGTTAGATTTTGGTGACTTAAATATCAATCTTCATCAAATGAGTGATGTATATCACATCTATAGAGTCAGATTTGATCAAAACAACATGCATCAATGAGATCCCAATAAGAAGTATGAAGATCACATTGTTGCCATAACTTCGCTAAGGGGTGCCTAAAGAAACTTTTTTTTTTATTTGAGCTGGGGTTAGGCTGACCTCTACCAGTTATACAACTATACCATTGAGATTTGAACTTGCAATGTCCCAACACAAGGTGACGTGAACTAGCTGCTCCTACCAGACAAGCTGAGCCCCCCGTTGGTAAGCTTCTTATGTAAGAACTAAGAAGTCCCGAGTTTGGTAAAGAGACACATGAATATGTGTTTAAAACATGAGGGCACTTTCATCCAAACACAAACCTTTCATGATATCTATTGTGACCGTTGGTTCGAATAGTTTGTACTCATGATCTTAAGCCCAGCATAGGCCCAAGGATCGTAGCCCCAGAATTTTACCCCTCTCGATGGCAGATCTAAGATTAGGGCTGGTAAACGAGAGAAAGAGCTGAGCTTGGACAGTTCATGCTTGGCTCGTTAAGGGTGCACCCCAGCTCGAGCTTGGTTAGTAAACTTGTCACGAGCCAAGCCAAGCCCAAGCTCGTTCTGAGCCAAGATTTGCGAGTAAATCACGAGCTGACTTGTTTTCTTTAAAAGTTTATTTTAAGTATTTTTTAAGCTTGATGATATATAAAATATATATATTATGTCAAATACATATAATGTATAATAAATATATAAAACACATAATGTGTATATTATATAGTATAAAATATATGATATGTAAAACAAGCCAAGCCGAGCCGATCTTGCCATGTTCATGTTTGACTCATTTACCTAAACGAGATGGCTCGTCGCTCGACCACTGAGCTCAATTTCTGAGCCAAGCCGAACGGTGAGTTACTCGTCTCATTTCCCAGAGCTATTGTCGAGTTTGGACCAACCCAAGCCAACTGATCGAACCTAAATAGACAAAGCACACCAGTCTCTACTGCAGGCTCAATTTCAAACATGATTATTTATGCCAGCAATACAACAACAACAAAAAAGACAGATTTTTAGATGCACTTAAGAATTGCGTAAATTACCTTCCACAGGAAGTTTTTAATTAGTGATACAACTAAAATATCTAGCTTTTACTGTTAATATAACTTATAGAATGTTAACATGATTAGTAGTGATCTTGAAACTGTGGCAACAAAGAGATCAGCAGCAATTAAAAGCCTTGACAAAAGCATTGATCATAATGCAGGATTTCCTAAGAATCAGGACGGTGATTATATATCATAACAATGTTCTACATCAAGTGAGTAAGTTTAGCACTGGTCTTTATAAAATACCAACTTACATATAGTAGACAAAAATCACTCAATAAACAATTGAGTTAACCATGTTATCCCAATATTACCCATTGAGATTCAAAATTCAATTGAAGCAAACAATAGGCAATCACTGATAATGAGATGTATATGACCAACATACGGGCTCCAATTACCATTTATCAGCAAAGAGTTCACTTAAATGGCTTTACAACTAATTCCTGCCAAATGATATTGTTGACATGAACACTCAGACAGGCCGGCACTTCAATCATCAGAATTCAGGTATAAACGATCACCTCCTAGGAAACTTTTGGTGCCTTGGCCTGCAAATATCCATCCCGCAATTGGCGTTTAGATTGCTAATTCAAAATTTTCCACAGAAAATGCAGACTTGATTGATACAATCTCATTTCTGAGATCACCAATATCTTGGGCCTAAAACCCCATCAAACTAATGATGATATGCTGCACAATTTCAAGCATGGGCTCAGCTGCTCTCTCTCAAAGTATTTTAGTGCCCAATCTCTTTACTATTAGCGCAAAAGTCTTGCAAACACATCCCTTTTAAATATAAAACAATTCCCTTTTTGTATTTACACCATGTATCAGATTATTACTATTGGTACACAAGAATTTTGAATCCACTAACCTTACAAAAAATTCAAACAAAAAATAAAGTGAAACCTGTGAAAAACTATATATAGACTGCGATTGGTCCGTCTCTGTTTTTTCTTTCCCTTTTTTACCCATTTATTGTACTGCTAGTGGGATCCGCACCATCCAAACCTACCTTCGTCCCACTACCGATTCGTAGAGCCAGAAATCCCCGAGAAACGTTTTCGCAGCGTCCAAACTAGGGAAATATGGCGGTTCCAGGAACGTTTGGGAGAGGGCGTCGGGACAAGCGGCAGCGAACAAGTGGTTGCCTTTAGCTTCCAAGCTCCCCATGACCACCGTCACCACCTGGTGGTACCCGAAATAGAACCGCTTCACCGCCGCCTCCACGGCCTGGAAGGCCTGGAGCAGGTAGATCCGCCCCGCTCCGCAACCGCTCCCGTGGCGATGGAAGAGCCTCATCGCGGCATCCTGGATCCTGGGCCCGCCCCGAGGGTCCGCCTCCACCCCGAGGATCGCCGGGACCCGGTGCTTCAGCTCCCTGCAAGCCCTCGTCGCGTAGTAAAGCGACTGCGACCGGAGGTAGAAAAATCCGGATTCCGGCGACCTCCCGATGGATAGCTGGCCCTTGAGGTGGAGCATGTCGTCCGGGTCCATCAGGAGGTGGAGCTCCTGGACCTCTTCCAGAAGCTTCCAGACCCGCTCCAGGAGCCAGCAATCCCTCGCGGCCTCCTCCCACCCCTCGCCGTCGATCCGACCCTCGGTCCGACGGATCAGCTCCCGCCCGACGAAGATCCACGCCTCCAGGATTTGGTGCACCGTGTAGAGCGTCTGGTTCTCGGCGTTATCGATCCGGCGATCGAACCGGTTCATCCTCAGGGCGTGGAGATCGGACGGCCTGCAGACGAGATCGTACCGGAGGGTCCGTTTGCAGGCGAGGTTCGGCTCGCCGATCCCCAGTGTGAAGGGCGATCTCTGCATGTGGCACTCGATCGAGAGGCCGATCTTTGCCGCTGTCTCCTCCGCCCTCCTCCACGTCAGGAGGCGAGGGAGGAGGCTATGCTCGCTCGTCCTGCTCACCAGAACCGGCGCCGGAGACCCCCGAACCTTCCACACCTCCGAAGTGCTTCCGTCCCTCTGCAGGACTCCGGCCTCGGAGCCGCGTAGGTCGAGAGTCGGAGCGGCGATCGGTGAGTTCGCTTCTCCGTCTTCCTCGCAGAAAGCCGCGATGAGTTCGACCTCGCGATCGACCAAGGACTCTAGCCGGCGTCTCCACACTGCCTTGTTAGTGTAGGGCCGCGAGTCGGAGAGGATGATCGAAACGAGGCGGAAGGTGATCTCCAGGCCCTGTAGGGAGGGTTTGAGGAGCGACTCGTTCTTCCAATCCGGCCACTCTCTGGTTTCCCAAAGCTTCGACAGCTCCGGCAGCCGGAGGTAGTGCTCGTAGGCTGCCACGTCCGACGGAGAAGGCTCCGCGAGCTCGTCGCAGGTGAGCATATATTCTGGGAAGATTCCGTCGGAGCTACTTGATTTTCCGGCGAGGTTCCGCGATATGTTTCTCGTTCCAGATCCAATTACGCTGCTATTCCAATCCAAATCCACCATCATTTTTCCTTTTCTTCTCCAGGTGGAGATACCGTTGGAGCTTCACAAAAAGCGAAATGCTTCTTTAGCCGAAGCAGAGAGAGAGAAAAGAGTTGTGTGTGATAATTGAAATCTGGGACGATGGGGTTTTGTTTATATAGAGAAGGAGCGTGGTCTACAAGGAAGAGCAAGCGTTTTCCTTTCAAACTCGAGGACGGTCATGCAAGGATCCTGCTCCTTCGAAGAATGATGCCTGAGAAGAAAATTACCATTCTACCCCTCGTTATAAGCTTTTCACATTTATCTTTTTTTTTTTTATGGACATTTTTTTTTCTGAAAGCAGATCAGGTCATGCTGAAGATGAGCGTTTTTGCTCATGCCGACATCGTGGCCGTCTGTTTGCGTTTTTTAAATGTCACGTGGTTTTATTGACTTTTGAGTTTTTTTTTAAATGCAAATCGGCCGATACTGATTCTAATAAATCGGTTTGAATCGGTTAAAAAAAAAATTTGCATCAATCAGAACGTGACACATGATAAAATCATTAAAATAATATTAACAAATGTTAAAAAAATAATTTTAAGTTTTTTTATATTTTCTATTAATACCATACGTATAGTCAGATTCACATACGTATAGGTAGTCTTGAGTTTTTACGTGCCCCCAAACAGCAGCCTGCATTCGCCAGCGAGATTCGTTCCTGGGCCTTGAGCTTTTACCAATCACATGGATAACCACCGTGGTGGTATTCTATGAAATTTATGTATTACCAATATGTTACTGTGCAGTCGTTTGTACAGTATCATTTAATTTGCAGTGTGGTTTCCAACACTTTGACAAGCTGGAAAGCATGGCCTTTTCTTTTCTAAGTTGCTTTGTTTAGTGCCTTTGATTAAACAGCTTGAACACATTTTGTTTCCTTTTTTTTTTTTTTGTAGTGAACGCAACGGAACATAATGGCATTTGTGCTAGGATTGAGATTTGACGAGCCATTATCTCCTTTTAAGACTGGACCAAAACACCTCAATTTTTTTTTTTATTGTGATGTTGAAAAAAAACTAGATCATACCGAAAAAACGGATCACTTAATGGGCCGGATACCTTGCTTTTATCGTTTGGTAGTCTTGAGTTTTATGAAGAAAGAACTAAAGAGAGTTTTGTGCTGACCCGATGCCGATGGATTTGTTTTTTGTAGGTGTTACGTCCAAGGCTTTTTTTTGGATAACGAGATGGTCTGTTTCTTGTTGGCCATTTCAATTTGAGTCAATTGAAAGCGAAGGATGGAGAGACTGCCTTACTCCTCCGAACTAGGGTAGCTTCCGGTAATTTGCTACCGGTTTTTGTTTTTTTTGTTTTTTATCTGGAACGATTCAAAGTCCATGCGAGAGAAAGTCGTACTACCGCGGGCACCAAACTCTCTTATCACAACCCTCTTTTTTTTTTTTATCTTTCTTTTGTTCTCTCTTTGTTAGTATGGATTAAATAATTAAACGAGGAGGAAAATAAGCTCAAAACTACGACCGCAGTCTTCAATTTAATCTGATCGCGTAGTTCTTCCGCGTTCCACGCTCGGTCTTAGCGCGTTGAAAACCTACAGTCAAAACCAAAGAAACCGGGCCTGGTTCCTCCGTTCCTCACATGATTTGCCACTCGTTCTTGAGTCGTTGACCAATCAGCCGTTCAGTTTCAATTCTGGCGTCGCCCTTAGACGGATCAATCAAATCCAACCCAGCGATCAACCTTGCTGAGCCTTTGTTTCGAGCCCACTGCGGGACCAAAAAACTAACCTAGCCGAACTGCATAGAGCCTTTGTTTCGAGCCCACGACCTGAAACAGGGCACGGACCCAGGCTTGACACGCCAGCTAACTCCAACCTGGCACTCGCTCAGTCATGGGGCTTCATATGGGCTGCCGCCACGTTAGTGAAGCTCATCACGTGGTACCGACTCCTGTCTAGCACAGGAGGCGCAGCTTTTACGTTAGGTATGGGCCGGTGGTGGAAGGCAGATGGTTCACACGTGTCGCGATGCGAGTGTGTACCCATTAAAATTTATTGGTCCGAGTTTGGGTATGGATCGGTGGGTTCGGTTTTGCTTGTGCTTATCCGTTTCGGGGGAGCCTAACTTTTCTGACGCTTTCGAATTATTTAGTGATGGTCTGGCAACTTGTTGGAGGGCGGTTTAGTGCCCTCGAGTTTCGGACACGTGGGTTGACTTTCTACCCTCATAAACTTTTTTTTATTGCCTCTCTCTTTTTAGAGTTCCGGATAGGTTTCCGTGTCCGTACAACACAGTGCTATAATGGGTGCCAACGGGTCGGGGTTTACTCGGATCCGACCCGTACTGAGCCCAATAGGGTCCAGGTATCATGATAAATAAGAAGACCCGGGTTTGGACCCGAAGATCCAATTAATACATGCAGCCGGGTATAGTTTGTGAAATTTTATACCAGACACGGGACCGACCCGAGTTCCGATTAAGATGCGCAAATGTTTAATGTAAAAATGATAACAAGTATTATTTTTATCGGGTATGTCCCAGGTCTGGGTATGTTTTTTCTTATGACAGGTCCGATTAAACCTGGGTTTGGATGCAAAACTATACCCGAAAACTGGGGTCAGGTCTGGTTCCACCTGGGTCTGAACCAAACCCGACTCTTTGACACACTTACTTGAAAGCATGAGTTGAGTTACTCGGACCTTTCAAAATAAATATGTTATTGGTACTTACCCAAACTCAGAGTATGGTTTGGGTGCATCCCAATACCCTACCAGAATCTGAGCCCATAAGGCTGGTCTGGTAACTAAATCTGGATCCGATTCATAATCGGATCCAGGTTTGGTATTAAGTTTTGCATTTAAACTTGAACCCGAATTCTACTCACACCGAATCTGACTAAAAACCCGCCTTGATTAAGTATAAATATCGAGTTTTAAGCTAGTTATATCCCGGTTGGGTTTTATCTTTATAGGCCTGGTTGATGGAATCATTATAGGATCTTGGTATGGTTTCTCCTAAGACCTATTTGGAAGAGAAAAACTCTCATAGGAAAAAAAAAAGTTTGGACTATGAAAGTTTTTTATACTAGAAGATTTTTCAAAACAAACTTTTTAGCTTTTTTGTGTAGCATGAAGGTGAGATGTTGGGTGGTGGTGAGATGAGCGGTGGAGAGTGTAAAAATAAATTTTCCCTTTGTAAGGAACATTCTTCCACGCTTCTCATGGAGAAAAAAGTGTACGTTTTAGAAAAACTCTCCCTAAAAAAGTCTTTCTCTTTTGAGAGGGTTAGTCCGCCTTTCAAACGTGCTCTTATGGTGAGTTTGATTAGAATTAAATCTGGTTTGGTATTAGGGATGGCAGCGGGGCGGGGGACAAGGTCTCCACCCCCGCCCCGCCTCAAGATTTTATCCTCCACCCCCGGAGAATGGATTTTACCCTCCATCCCCGCCTTCATCCCCGTGTCATGTCCTCCATCCCCGGTTCAAAGGGGGATGAGGCGGGGCGGGGCGGGGAAAAGTGCACGTCCATCCCTGCCTCCACCCCTGGACGGGGATGGATTTTAACCTTCGTCCCTGCCTCCATCCCCGGTCCAAACCGGGCGGGGCCCCGCTTTCCCGTTCATGGACAAGTATCATGCTTTTTTTTTCTCATTTTTATGATATTTATAGTTAGACATCTCGCAATTAGGATTTTTTTTTCTTTATTTATGTTTTTAAGAAGAATCTCTCGACTATTTTTAAAGGTGTAATGTGGCAGGTTTTTTTTTTAGTAAAGTTGGTACGGCTCACTTGGATGAAGGTTACGCAATCGGGTGTTGTCATTCTAGTTGGCAACGAAGTCTCAAGTTCGATCCCTATGGACATCTCTTATTATGATTTGACAGGTGCCCACTCTCATACCGCCATACCTACGTTCATCCTCTCGAATCTCAACGGATCGGGTTTGACCCAAAACACACCCTGATCGAGTTCTATAGAACCTGAGTTTGATTATTTGATACCACTGAAGTTGCTAGGTTCGATTTGTTAGTTGGGTCAGTCACATAGGATCCGCAAAATATCTGGGCTCGGGCCTGGTTTGTGAAATTTAAACCCAAAACGTTTCACCCGAGTGCCAACTAAGATCCACAATTTTTAATATAAAAATTATAAATTTAATATTGTACTCATATATGTCATCAGAGTTTTTAAAGGCATGAGGTGTAATGAGGCGTTTCCAAAAATGATATGCAAGGCTTAAGGGGCGCATGACTCAATGCCTCTTGAGATCTAAAGCTTAAATCATCAAAAAATTAAAACATTGAAACAAAATTTATTTCTTATAAGACAACTATATATATACTTCATTATTTAGTGCTATGTAAATTCAAATAATAGTAAAAACTGAATTACTTGAATTTCTTATATCATAATTATTAAATAATAATATACATTATTATTCAATTTGAATAAAAAATTACATGAAAATTTAACTCATTTATAAGGGTTATCTACTCAAACAGAGACTACACTTAGATTATTTAGTTTAAATTTAATGTATAAAGCTGTTTTTTATTAACACAGTTTTGTGCTTACATCAGGATTTTCTATTTTCTAAATGACGTTTTCAATTTAAAAGAAAAAAAAAACTTGAAAGAAACAAGTTATATAATGAACTTTTTAATTAATAAACACCTCATTTTGAGAGATTTAGGCCTTTCCATGGAAGCCTAAGTCTGTTCCTCATATATCAATGAGACCTAAGCCCATGAGGTGGGTAGACCCATGAGCAGGGGCGTAGCTAGGATTCATGTGAGGGGGGGGGGGGAGCGCAAACTGTGGTGTAGAAAAAAAATTGTTATTTGTGTGATAGTCGGGGGTTCGGGGGCAGCGCCACCGTTTTTTTTTTTTTTTGAGATAAAATAAAAAAAATGGCTACAATTATTAATAAAAATCTATTTCATATGGTACTTGCTCAACATGTTGAGACACCTAGTTGCTCTTGCTCAACATGTTGAGATTACGACGACCTTCTAAACCCTTGCCCCTATGGTGTCGCCCAACTTCGGCTGATAAGGGCTTATCCCTTGCCCTCATTAATGCAAGGGGTTTGACACTCATGGGAATAGAACCCTGACCGCCCGTTTAGCGGCCAAGGTCCCCTACACTATGCCAATGCATTATCAAGTTTCTCTTAACTTTTCTTCTTCTCTTTTTCTCCCTCTATCATATTCGAGTTAAATGGTGTAACTCTGGACGTTTGCATCGCCCACAAAAGAGTTAACCCAGCTTGGACGTTGTGGCATGGATTTGAATCCTATGGGTTTCAAACCAATTATGTCCCTTCAACAAGGTGATTGCACAAGATGACCTACCAAATGAGTGGAGGCCACTGAGCTTCGCTTTACCAATTTAGAATAATAATGAGATTCACTTCTTAATATATTTAAAAAAAATGAATTTCATTTGAACAGTATCTCAAAAGTAACTAAAAATAAAACTTTTTTAACATGTAACCCTAAAAAACCCTAAAAAATGAATTGGCACAAAACCTAAAAATGAGATTTAAAAAGTGAATCTAGTTTGTGTGAGTTTCACTTTCTCATGAAATTTTGGAAGTAGAACATTTTTTAACAATATTTTTACTTTTCAAAAACACAACCAAACTTACCTTAAATATAGGTTTTCATCGTTTCAAATGAGAAATACCATGGGCACGTTTGAAAGAGAGAAAAAATCTCATAGAAAAAGAAACTTTTGCGTATGAGAGTTTTTTTTTATACGAAAAGTTTTTTTAAAAGAAAGTTTTTATTTGCCTGTGAAGCATGAGAACAACAGGTTGGAAAAATGTGACCAAATGAGAGAGGAAGAGGAGGGTGGTGGTGAGATGTATGCTGGGAGTGGTGGTGGCGGTAGTGAGATGGGTGGTGGGGAGTGTAAAAATAGATTTTATTTCGGTAAGAAATATTCTTCCACCCCCACGGAGGAATGTTTCCTATCAAAAACTGTTTTTTTGTGTTAAAAAAAAAACTGTACTGAATTTTCATTTTGCATCACTTTTCCTACATCTTTCTCACTTCCAAACATGTCCCATAGTTGGGAATCCTACATTAAATCATAGCCGTCCAACCAATATATAATGTTTGTCTACATTTTCACCTGAATGTGAACTGATCTAGCCGTGCAGATGCTTCACCTAGAGACATTCCTGTCAAAGGATGAGATTCTTTTCAATACATAAAATGTATTTTGAATTCCTAAATCTTGTGGGGCCTATAGCTATTGATTTTGTCCAAAGCATGAATTCATATACAACACTCAATTGAACTTTTAATTTTTGTGTTCCCCAGAATATTATATCACACTAGTTTTAAGCGTACAAGAATGTATAGTTCATATTGATATGGACCGAGTCTAGTCAAACTAAAAAATTATCTAGAACCAGTCATTGTCTCGAAAAATAAGACTAGATGATGATGATGATGATGATAATGATAATGTCATCATAAGAAAGC
Source organism: Nuphar pumila (assembly GCF_984573655.1). Taxonomy (NCBI): domain Eukaryota; kingdom Viridiplantae; phylum Streptophyta; class Magnoliopsida; order Nymphaeales; family Nymphaeaceae; genus Nuphar; species Nuphar pumila. The sequence goes on along the minus strand of NC_143257.1, from coordinate 828,410 downwards.
CAAATTCCACTCAAAGATACCCTATCGTTTGTTACACCTCCAACTAAGGGGAAGGAGGAAAGCAACTTTATCTTGAAAGGGTCATTACCAGAAAAAAGTGCATCCCAATAAGGGAGGTGAAAACTCATTTTGGTAGGAAAGATGCTTTTTTGACATATTTGTCATGAATATGTTTGTTTCTTCTTTCTTAACATATAGGTATTTTTTCTTGTAAAGCACGTTTGGAAGAGAAAAAAACTCTCATAGGAAAAAAAAAGTTTTACCTATGAGCATTTTTTTATATGAGAAGTTTTTCAAAAGAAACGTTTTTACTTATTTGTGTAGCATGAGAAAAACATAGTGAAAAATGAGAGAGCGGAGGGTGGTGGTGGTGGTGAGATGGATAGTGGTAGTGATGGTGAGGAGTATAAAATTAAATTTTCTCTTGGTACCAAACATTCCTCCAACCTGAATGTTTTTTATCAAAAAATATACTTTTTAGAAAATTCTCAGCAAAAAAGTTTCTTTCCTTTGGAAGGGTCAGAAAATCTTTTAAGTATTTTTCATTTTGCATCATTTTTCCTACATTTTTTTCTCTTCCAAACTGTTCCATAAACAAGGACAAGTTTCCTAAAAAAGGGCTTCAAACAAAGCGAAGACATGAACCAGAACTTGATATGAGTATGCATGTATAGGACGCATCCAGTTGCCAGTTTCCAATACAATATCAAAGAGTTGGATGTTCATTGTCCCAACTCAAACCCATGAGCATGGTGATGGCATTTGGTCTCTGTTTGGGAGCCTTGCATTGAGATGAAATCACCATTTCCATCCATTGCCAAAATGTATTGTTGAGGATGGAGTTGCACAAAATATTCTTATGTCAATTGGTATTGAAATGTAGCGTTGGGCTTGCCAACTCCATTGCTAATGTGGTGTTTTGGCAACACCACTACTCCCAAACAGCATGAGGGCATGAGAGTAGGGGTTGTCAACCGATTGTCTTTTGACCCGGACCCAACCCTACATGGTAGGGGTGGGCAGTGGGACAGCCTGGGCCTGTTTAGAGCTTGGCCCGCTGGGATTTAAGTGCGAACTGTCCCGTTTACTAATGGGCTGGGTTTTTGCCCGGTTCTTAATGGGCTTGGGTTTGAAGAACAGCCCATTGGCCCAACAGGCCAATGTGAAGCAAAGCTTACCCGACCCAAATTCATTTGTAAATAGTAATAATTAACAAGTTCTCAACTTTCCATGCATTTAATTAATTATCTTTATAGTTATTACAAAATTAATGTAACTAATTAGGTAAATAGTAATAGTTATCAAGTTACTATGCAATATTTTATATATATATATATATATATATATATATATATATTTGTATATTATTAAAAAACTAGTAAATAACTCAAGCCCATCGGGCTGACCCGATTGCCCATGGGCTGGCCCAGGCCCAGCTCACATATATATATATATATATATATATATAACAGGCTGGGTTTCGATCCAATACCTAATGGGCCCAGTCCTAAAACCTTAGCCCAAACCCGACCCATGGTGGGCCGGGTCTGCCCAACCCTACTATAGGGTCAGGGTTTGGTGATAATTAAGAAGATCAGATTAGAATCCGGGTCGGACCTGGACAGACTGATTATTGCATGGAGCTGGGTATGGTTTGTGAAATTTTATACCAGACCCAGGCCCGACCAGTGTTTCGATTAAGATTCACAATTTTTCAATGTAAAAATAATAAAAAATTATTATTTTATCTAGTATGGTCTGAGTTTGGTTTACGTAGTTATTATAGGATCCAGGTATGGCTTCTGTTATGGTGGATTCGAGCCCAATACCATCATCTCAAATCTGGTTCCACATAGATCCAAATCAAACCCGACCAGATGACACTCCTAGATGAGAACACTTTGGAAAACCGCGACACGTCTCTGATTCAAAGCTCCCAACGAGAGCCTTAATGATTTATTATTCGTGTCTCAATAATAGTGTTAAAGAAACAAAAGCACACGCTAAAAAAAAGATAAGAGATCCACTTATCGGACCCAATCAGTGGATGACCCAAATCCACTCAACTGGGAGGAAGGGGGCAGGGGACGGCAGATCAGGCGCATTCTTAAACCCTAAACCCTAAACCCTAAACACGCATATATATAGAAAAAACGATAGCTGTTAGATGCGCAGCTATCATTTTTTTTCTGTGTTTTTCTCGTGACCATCCATCATGCCTGTGATGAGCGGCCAATATGATTGCTAGCTGCGCAACTAAGGGTTGTGCAGCTACCACACTCTCTCTCTATATATATATATTATATATGAGATTTTTTTTGTGAAAAAACAGTTAAGATAAATGAACAATGAGATTCATAGTCAAGAATCATTATCATCTGAACCTAAGATCCGATCCAACTAGATTTGTAATATAGTTTTTTTTCCAAGTATTTTGTTTAAATATAAATTTTAGTGTTCCAAAAGCTTCAATCAAAAGAGCATTTTTTATGCAGCGCTGCTGTCAGTCACTGGCAACCACCCATCTCAAGAAATGTCAAGATGGGTGGTTGTGTGGGCGATGCATGATGCAGCGACGCTGCATTTCATGTGATTCAAAGTTTTAAATGTTTTAAACGAGTTTTGCCAAAAGCATGGACAAAACAAGCCATTCATAAAGATCCACCATCCAAAAACAGATATGCCACGCGTTCATTCTCAACAAGTGACTTGATTTTACAATACATTACGTAAAGCAACCACTAAAAAGCTGGCGGGAACAAGATCCCCAAGCGGGGTCAGTTTCCCGCCAAAACACACTTCACTCCCTCCCGTTTCAAAAGTGTGGACCACGGCCACCATCTGCCATCAATCTCCGAGAGCCATCGCTTCCCTCTTTCTCCTTCGCCGCAGAAACCCTAAAAACCCCACCAAGTCAAGTGAGCTCCATCCCAAGCTTCCATGGCAAGGCATGCAAGGGCTAGCAAATCCCCCGCTTCCACTCCCGGAAGCGATCGCAAAGCCCCGATCCCGGCGCAGTCTTCTCCGATCGCCTCTGGAAATGGCAATCGTCCCGATTCAGCCTCCCCGTCCACGCCGAGTAGGAAAAGAGGCCGGCCATATTCTACTCCGGAGAATACGTCGATTCCTCCTTCCAACCGCATGCGGTTGGCTTCTCCCGACAACCCCAACTCGCCTTGCCGCACTCCTGGATCCGGCAAGCGCAGCAATGGAGGCCCTGGGACTCCGACCAAAGTAGGTCTCCTTCTTTAACAGATCGATCCTGAGCTTCCTCAAATCGGAATTTGTTGTTTATTGAGAGGTTGTTTTCAGGTGTGCTGCAAGATCAAGTCTCCGAGGAAGCGGTTGATAGATGTGCTCGATCAGAAGCCTAAATGGAATCCCAGAGGCAAGAGTTTCCACCAAATTCGTTTCTTCTGATTTGAATCAGCGATCGCTCCAATCTTTTCTGTGTTCCTTTTCTTTATAATTGTGCGGATTCGGTGCAGATTCCTCGCATCTGAGTGCGGTAAAGGCAGCTCTGCATGTCTCTACAGTGCCTGCCGATGTGTCCTGCCGCGAAGAGGAGCAGGAACAGGTGCTTGAGTTTTGTAAGAGGTGCATACAGCAAGAGAGGTCCGGGAGCTTATACGTTTCGGGATCCCCGGGGACTGGGAAAACTCTGGCGATGGAGAAAGTGAAATGCCTCGCGGCAGATTGGGCAAAAGAGGTGAATCTTGTTTTCCTGTTTTTTTACCAAGCAATCTGTGATTGTGGGCTAATAATGGATTGCAACAGTTTGCTCCTATAGCTCTCTCCGCATAGATCTTATTAAACCTTTCGTTGTAAGACATAGACCCATCCAACTGCTTAATTGGAACCATCAAGTTAACCCTCGCTGCAAAGGTCCAATTACTTGATGAATGTTTTGCATGTTATACTGCCCTCAGAGAAGTGTCTGCATTTATGTATAAGTCTTGCGTCCTTTTCATCTCTTTCTGTTTTCGTTAACACTCTGTGCTGCATTTGTTTCTTTCGTGGATCCGCTATTTCGACCTAGATCAGGCAGGACTGCAGCTGGAATTGTTGTCTATGAATTGCACATCAATTGCAGACAGTTCTGAAATTTTCAACAAGGTAACGTAGTTCTTAATTCGTGATGGTTACGAACTCAGATGATTCAATTGAGATGTGACATCTTCTTCCTTGCCAGATACTTGGAAAATATTCTGGGCAGAGGAAACACGATAGCAGTGGATCTCCTCTTAAGCATCTTCAAAATTTGTTATCCAAACCTAAATGCTCATCAGCCAGAAAGATGATGTAAGAATACACTTATCTTTCATTATGTTTTTCTGATTTTCAGAACCCTTACGACCTTTGCAACATTATCCTTCCTGCTACCTGTTGGTTGTGTTTTGGATTATGAGATTTAATCTCTCTCTAAATGCATACTGATCGCATTCTTGTTGCTGACTTATTGAAAGGCTGATTATTGTTGACGAGATAGATTTTCTCATCAGCAAGGGCCGATCTGTGCTGCATGAACTTTTCATGATCACAACTCTACCACTCTCCAGGTGTATACTGATAGGTAGGTGTCAGATTTTAGTCATGCTTAGTTGTTCGTTAATAATTATAGACGCTTCTGTAAATTTGAACTTTACTTTATGGATATATAATATTTATTTTCACATGTGCAGGAGTAGCGAATGCAATAGATCTAGCAGATCGTTTCCTTCCAAAGCTTCATTCTTTGAATTGTATGTTTTTTCTTTCCACTCATGATTGTTGACTGCATTGTTAAGTTTTGATCTATCCATATAGTATAGCTAAATAAAGGCTCCACGGGAATTTTGTGATTTTAGAAACCATGTTGGAGATTCCTGCAAATGTCTAGAGAGGGCCAACATTGAATTCCTCTGTGCGCTCGTAACCTGAAACGGACAATCTTAGATAATACACTACCAGTACACTGGATTATAAAACAGCTTTTTCTCTACTAGAAAATTGATGCAGTTTCATGTTTCCCACACTTTGTTACTCTCAAAAGAATTTCCCACGCTTTGTACTACTAGAAATTTATTGGAGTTTCACATTTCCTGCACTTTATTACTCTCAAAAGAATATTTGTACTACTAGTGTACTTCTCTTGTTCTTTTAAACTAATGAACATCTATTATTTGGTCCAGGCAAGCCTGTTGTCATTACATTTCGTGCATACTCTAAGGATCAGATACTCAAGATTCTTCAAAAGAGGATTTCGGTACCGTTCCTTTGTCACCATTTTTTTCTTTTGTTTTTCCTTTTCAATCAGTGTTTATTGTAGGATTAATCTCAATCTTCCTTCGAAGTACTGTTGTCTCTTCACATTATATCGTTAAAAGATTTTCCTCATTGTATCAGTTCTATACCCTAGCACTCAGCCATGCATTTTCTGGCTTCAGTTGGCAGAGAAAGTAGTTCGCTTGTATAGGCCTATGGGTCGACAAAATTGAAATGATTCTTTCACTTCTGAAGTTTTTATGCTTTGTTTTCTCTATCTTCTTTCTGTGCTTGGATTAGTTTGGCTCACTAAGGTTATGCACTATGTAAAATTTTTGAAACTGCTTTTTAAATTTAGAAACCAATTAAAAATGTTAAGTGGCGCCTCACTTTTGCCCCCTTTCCTCTTGCAGGGATTTCCGTATGATGTCTTTCAGCCTTACGCATTAGAGATCTGTGCAAGAGTAAGCTTAACTTCAATTTTACTTCCAGCCTCCAAAATAGTCCATTTTTTTTTACCTTGACTTGGAATGATAGTTAACATCCTATTGCTGATGAAATGAATATGGGGAGTGTGATTTATGCTTATGATTTGCATTCACTGGTTGTCTGTATTTTTCATGTTTTGGCAGGTGTTCATGCTTGAAATTCTTGTGCATCTTTCTCCTTTCACAGCTATGCCCTATATGTATTTCTTTGTACATCTTCAACTTTTAGTATCCTTCTCTCAGGCTACCAGTTGTTTCAATCAAGAGATACCACTAATCGACATGGTGGATTTATCCACCATTCTTGGTCTTAGCAATGAATAAATAATCATGGTTTTGATAGACATGTGGGTGCAATAACCTTTTTTATTCATTTATGAGATGCGGACTACTTGTACTAGGACGAGTAAAGCCATATTAAGTTAAGTCTCTAGTTATCAATATTTTCTGTAAGTTATTATGTAACATGACTATTGCGTATGGGATGTTCAGCAGCTTTTATGGTTTGATATTTATCACTGTCATACACTGGGCTTAGCCTTTTAGTTTGTGATGTCTCTCTTTATGAAGGACACCTTCTTAATGTGTTACAGATGTCTGTAGTGTGTCTGTCAATGTTGTGGATCTTCATAAATATCTATATATTCTCTTTCATGCATTTCATGGCATCTCGGTTATAGTTCAAAGTTTCTATTTCTTTTTTCCTTTTCAGCATAATATATGTAGAATATCAAAGTGCTGTTAAACATTAGCATTATCATTCAAAATTTACTGCTTTGACACTTCTTTCTGGAAATGATAATCAGTCGGTCTCATTCACACAAGCATTACTAGACCATGTTTGATTCCCCTCTCTGGGCTTTGCTTTTATCTATAAATTCTGTAATTAGCTGATTTATGTATAGTTACATGACTATTAGGGGCTTTTTTTTCATGGAGTGTGTGTTATATTTTGTATGTGCATTAGGTGGTTATGTTCATATTTGCTTGTTAGTATACTGAAGGAATCTTGCTTTTAACATACAAACATTGTTTCTATGGCATAAGATAACTAATATTAGCCAGTGTATGAAACAATGGACTCACTCAGGGCTCCACTTTCCATAACCTACAGGGTCAAGCTAAAATTATCAAGTTGCACGGGGAACATGTCATGGCATGACACATGGAAAACTAGGCTTTCATGGTCTGATTGGCACCTAGTACTAACCATGAACTATTAGAATGTAAACAGACACCCATAGTGAAGAGAGTTATGGAAGAAAACAAGTTCTGCAGATTTTAGAAGCATATGATCCAATAGGAGACTTCTGCATCTGCAAGCTATGTATCAGTGCAATCTTCTTAATGTGGTGGGGAATCTGATTGAACGTTGAAGAAACTACTATAAGCTTATGTCCTTATTTAATTGATCCACAACATGTTGCATTTAGATAGTTCTGCACTTCTCCCAATGTCCCTATTTCTTATGGCTGTTGGCTTGGCTTTGGGAACCCAAGTTGGTATTCTTCATTGATATTCTTTCATTTGAGCATACTCGATTCCCATATGTCTATGGTCATGGAATTTAGTGGTCAATAGTTGATACTAGCAGTTAGCTATTAAATGCATGCAAGTCAGCTCATACTTATCTAGATCTCATCTAGAATGTCATGGATAACTTCAGCATTAAGGTGATGCAAATGGATGGTTGATTGTGCTTGCTTCATTCTTTCCCTTTCAGTAAATTTCTTATTCCTCTAGTAACTTGGCTTGCATTAACAATCCATTTCGGTCTTTCAGATCAATTCTTTCTCATGTCATTGCTGTTGGGACATTGAATCCAGTATCTATCTTTTACATATAGAGTTTTTTATTACCACTATAAGGGTATTCAAATGTTATCATCTTTCCATTTTTCACAAAAAATAAAAGCTGTATCAATCATTTGTAAGACCATGTTTGAAAGCAAGAAAGTAATACTTACCAAGCATACCTTTGTTCTTTCTGTCGAACTCTGGAATTTTGATCTCCATGCTGATCCTAACCAGTCTTCAAAGCCTATCCATGGAATTGGCTCATACACTTGCAAATTATTTCATTAATGACTTCATAGCTTTTTTTCTCTCTTCACAACACTATATTTGTCAAACACTATCTCCCAATCCCTGAATTTTGTTGTTCCCAAAACATGGATAGAGTAGAATTGTATTAAAGGAAAACAAAATTTTATTTTAGTCATTTATTCATAAATGCGTGATATTTTTAGGAGGTCAATGCATATTGAACTGCATTTTGAAATATGAATCTATTTGTCTATTTCTATAACTAAGTAGATAGGAACTCTTACTCCATTTCATCAATCAAAACAGAAAGTTGCTGCTGCTTCTGGGGATATGAGAAAAGCCCTCGATTCTTGCAGGTAAGAAGTTACCCTTGCTATTGTATGAGATTAGCGAACTGACTTCTTGCAACCATGAAACATGAATGGTTAAGCCTTGTCCTTTATGGATGGTCAGAATAAGGTTAAATATGGTAAACATAAGATGTCTATTTAAGAATTAGAGTTTCTAGAAGAGGCAAGACAGGAGTTTGGTAGATAAGCTAAGGTTTTTTTAAGTAAATAAACTCAATCCATGAATAGGTATCTACTGAATTCTTTACTCATCAAGCGAATTAGTAATGGATTTTTTTTTTTGTGGATTCGAAGGTCATCTTGTGGATTAAAGACTTGTTTCAGAAACCCATTCTTCCTAATACATCAGAATTCATGTGATGTTATAAAATCATTGGATACATGTACAAGTTCATATAGTTCACATGCATGACAGTTTGCCAATATGCACTCTGGGCTGGGTCGCAGGCTGCAATGCCTGACACCCAGAAATGCTTGACAAAGGATGATCAGTCATATCCTGCCCCATATGAACTTGGGTTACTCATCCAAGCTAGTCAAATAAAATCGTTTATGGGACTTGACAAGGGTAGGCAATGGATCAGCCCATTCTGGCTTTCCTGTATTCTAGACAGGCTGACCAGTTCAATTAAGCTTGGCTTGCCAAAGGGATGGGCCAAGCTTAACCCTCATCCATGCTGGCGAAGGGTCTACAGCTCAGCCTGACTCAGCTCGGATGAGCTGGGCTGCTTCTGGCCAGTGGGCCGCTCTACTCAATTGAATGGGTGAGCAATTGGTCAGGATGTGCTAGTTATGGGTGGGCTTTATGGGCCATGAGCAAATCAAGCCGGGCCCAGTGTTTCAGCAGGCTGGGCCTAAGCCTGGTCTGGGTAGGCCAGGGCCCAAAATATCAGTCTAAAATGGGCCAGGCTGCAGGCAGCCTATAGGCTGCCTGGCCTGATGTGCAGTCCTAACTTGATACAATTCGAGGACCAATAAGTCCCAAGCTAGTGAAAGTTCTTATGCCAACTTTTGCTTCAAAATTTTAATTTTGCATGTCACCTTTTTTTCGCATAAGTAGATGTGGTTGTTAATGATGCTTGTTTGTTCTTCATGGCAGACTTGCAATCGAGATCCTAGAGGCAGAACTAACTGATTCAGCTGCCAAGCTAACCTCAATTTCAGCTGAGAAAACTTCTGCTCCTCACCTTGTACCTCTTGCAAGTGACTACCTGGCAAACCAGGAAACTGTCCTAGTAAGTAAATGCATTCATGGTTGATGGTTCATTTCCAAGCTTCACGAAGGAGTAACTTGGCCAATTCAAAACCGAGGAATAACTTGGCACAGTATCTGGAATTCTTATACTGTAATTTCTAAACTACTTTGTAACTGTAGCATCAACCATGCTTACCATTATCGAGACAAAAAACCTGTTTTGATAAACTAGCAAAATGTTGGAGCAAAACATTTATTATTATTATTATTGCTGGTGTTATTTTTATTACTATTAATGTTACCTACAACTGCTCCCAACACATTACTCGATTATTCTCTTATAGTGTCTACAAAATCCGTTGCAGGTAAGAATTGATCATATGGCCAATGCATTGTCAAAGACATTCAAGTCAACAGTAGTCAACACAATTCAATCACTGCCATTGCATCAACAGGTTGCTTTGTCTGTCAACATCTTGTCTTTGTAGTTTGCATCATTTATGACATATCATTGAAAAATTGTTGGAAGTAAAGCTTCCTGCCAACTGGAACACTTTCTTGCATACAAACCCCATCATCAAATTTATGCTTCCCTTCTTGGTGCATGGTTTTCACAATGGCACTGGATTTCTTGATTACAAACTTTAGAATATTATTGTGAACTTGATTTTGGATTTATTTCATCAATTTATGCATTCCTTCTTTTGAAAAACAGGAAATGCTTAAAAAACCTGCTCCAAAGTGCATTGTCAACATGGCAAGTTAATCTTTCCATTTCTTTTTCCTTTTCAGATGATACTATGCTCTGCAGTGAAGAGCTCCCGCACTAAAAGAAACATCTCAGAAATGGAGGTAAGTGGTCCTTTTGAGACGATCTCCTTATGACACCTGACATAAGATTAAAGGCCCTATCAAGCATCTTTCAAGCCATCACCTGAGTTCTCTAGTTTGTTTTCTTGAAACAGTTGTACAAATCTTATTCAGAGTTGGCGAGGTCAAAAAAAATGTCCCCAGCTAGCATTCTGGAATTTGCAGCTGTCTCCGGATTGCTTGCCGAGCAGGTTCTTCAAACACAAACCTTTAATCCAGGTCTCCTATTTTCAAGATATGCAATCTCTCACTACAACTTTCATCTGTTTCTGGGCACAGGGACTCCTAAAATTTGGGAAGCCACGGAACGATAAGTCGAAAATGATGACGTTGCAAGTTGATGTGGAAGATATCTTTTTTGCGTTACAGGTTTGTGCCTTGGAGTTTTTGCTTTGTTGGGACCATCTGATTGTTTCTCAGTTTTCTCTACCTTGGTCCCGGTTATTTATGTCACTCCTTTGCTTACAATGGTGCAGGGGAATCCTTTATTCAGTGTCTGTCTGCAGTCGGATCACTAGCAAGAAGCTTATGTGTTGCTTTTAAATCTCTACATCCCTTGGCCAGCATGATTCATTGTCAACATGCCCATTGGCTTCTCCACAACTGGTAATTCAGTTCATTTTAACAAAGGTGTTCCCATTCTATTCAGAAAAGAATATCGGGTACTTTTTATCGACTGCTGCTCAATAGTCAGTCGTGTTATCTAGGCCAATACTATCTGTTTCCGGTATCTATTTTCTGATGGGGACTAGTGTTCTTGTTCATGACAGTGCTATTTCTGGGGTGGAAAATCAAGAGATCTACAATAATGGAATAACAGTTCCTGCGAAATACATTTCATAGCTGTGCAGATCCATAATTCCCAGGTGGTGGCAACCTGTGAAAAGCCCTTCGGCTCCCAAATTCTGCGATGGGTGGCTATCTAATGCAGGGCAGTTCATGCTTCTTCGATAAGCAAAGCCCTCCCTGCTTGGGGCTGCATATCACATCCTCACCAATTCATGTCATTGTTTTTCATCCTCCCTATCTCGAGGACAGGAGTTGCCTACAAGATTAAAGAATAACAATAAAAAGATAACTGAGGTTGCTGTTGGCCGGTTGATTGGAGAAGTGTTGCTAATGACAAAAATAAGTCTCAAAGCACAATCTCTGAATCCCAGTGAAAAGGGCAGTCGATGACTCAGTTAAGCATGCATTAACAGGTGGGATGGATTAAGGAAGATCAAGTTTAGTCTTATCTTCCTTATCCAGTAAGATTGGTTCTTGCAAGGATGTCATTTCCAAACCTGCAGATTTGGTCGCCCTGTCATCTTGCCTCTCAACAATGGTTCCCAAACATGGCCTTAATGTAGTTAAATCATTTTTATTTTATTTCTGGAATTCCTCCTTTCTAGACCCTAAAGCTTTTATTTTTTAGTTGTGAATTTGTTCATGCATAAACGGACTTGTGAGATTGTTTATACATGTTCAATTTAAAACTCTGCAGTAGTATATTGATTGTTTTTAAACAAGAAATATTGCCTGTTAATGTATTATATCATTTTGTGTTTTAATTTTTAAAAAATATTCAAATATTAAAGTAAAAATATTTTCGCTGCTCGCATATTTCTTGATTCGTTTTCTCATTGTGTTTCTTGAACCATTTTCTCGTTTCTTGCTTCATGTTTGACGAGTTTAAAGAAGACCACGTTTTTAGTTTCCATTTCTCAGGGCCACCTTATTCCACGACAATGGATTAAAAATGTTCGTAAGATTAGTGATGTTCATCACATTCACAAATATGTTCAAAAGGACAACCATATTGTGATGAAAAACTAATAATTCCGATGAATTAGTGTAGCCGAGGTGCTGCCTCAGATGAGCCCATTTTGTTACCTTTCTTGATCAGCTCCACTGGGGTGATAATCTCAACAGTACCTTTGTTAATCTTGATGGGGATATTCAACACCTCCAGTAACATGTTGGTATGTTATAAGCATGAAATTCCAACACCAATATTCTTCAATATTCATGCAGACGATTTAATAACCTGAAAGGATGTTTGAGAATGATCCAAGCCAGTGTTGCCAGGAGGGGACGATCACATCAAAACAAGCCCAACACGCGCTGGCGCTCCAACCTGGTGACAAAAGAAATCAATAGAACATGTTTAATGTAACAATTCTTCACGAAAGATAAAAGATTTTAGTGTAAAATCAAGGGGGAGAGACGTAAGGTGTAATCAAAGAGCATTGTGGAAAAGGTTGCACGGGGGTCAACAAAAGGGAAATGATACTTAAACATGTAATGCCACTCCCTTTAGTATGTCTACAGCAGCCTCGTCTAAGCATTTATCACAAAATTCTTAAGACCAACTTCACAAAATCAAATAATTAAACTGATGGCTGACATACAAGAAAAGACTTGCATACAATGTCCCAAACCCATCTGCCAAGAATTAATGTTAATAACAAAAAATTCTTCTAATAACAACTATGAACTGCATGCTCAATATAGAAAGATAATCAAATATCAAAAGAAGCCATGCAAAACAAAAAACGGGCACCGCACAATTAAATAACAATGAATTGGTGAAAAAAAAAATGGTAAGCTCTTATAATCTAGATTCCCTTTCTCAAAACATATAAACATCAAAGGAAAAAAATAAATGAAAAATGATCTTAATGCATGGCCAAAATGACATGTTTCATAAAATACCTTCAAAATTGTCAAATCTGTGTCCAAATTCGCAAATACTGTTATTTTTATAACCTTTAGCCCTCACACCTATTGCTTTCGGTGCAAATTTATTCCATATGCAATGTTTTAAGGTTTGAGTTTAAAAGAAATTTCACAATTATTTTATGCAAAGTTATTACATTTTTATGCAAAATAACTTAGATGTCAGTTCGAGTTTAAAAAAAAAATCACATATTTTTTATGTATATTTTTAGAATTTTTTATGCGAAGTAACTCAAATATTTGCAATATTTTAAGGTTTGAGTTTAAAAGAATTTTTGTAGTTTTTTTATGCGAAGTTATTACATTTTTTATGCAAGTAATTCAGATATTTGCGCAGTTTATCGGTTTAAGTTTAAAAGAAAATTTGCAGATTTTTTATGTGAATTTAGAATTTTTTTATGCAAAGCAACTCAGGTATTTGCGATGTTTGAAGGTTCAAGTTTAAAAGAAAATGTATATTGACTAAGTATTTTTACAGGAATCTTCAATGCCCTAGGTGGACGTGCACAATGAGATAAGGTTGACAGGTCGACCTCTCCTCTTCAATGCTCTAATCAAAATTAAGGTTGAGCCTCTTGGGACTTTACAAAATATTGTGTAATTTGTGAAACTTTTAAGGAGCCTCCCTTGGCCTATAAAAGAGGTCTCTCATTGTTAGCATAAAACAAGAAATTAAAACGATTGGAATACTCGTCACACTCTCTCTCTAGTTGGACGTCACATGTAAGCAAGTTTGTGAAAAGGATGAAAGGGAGGCCCCCGTATGTTGGAGTGAGGGGTGGTAGTCAAATACTGAGAGTGATGCCCTTATGAGGTGGTGTTGTCACATTTGAACTTTCATGGACAAGTTTATGAGAAGTTAAGCTTGCGTTGTCCTGTGACTCTTTTCATACACAGTCCGATTTTCATAGTGCGTTAGAGCGGATACTCTCTCAATTTTCAAAGCGAGTTGGTTTGGACTGTGTAGACGGTTTGCGGCGAAAAAAAGAAAAAAAGAAACAAAAAAACACCAACATGTTAATGGTAAAGGGCTGGTTTATTCTCAAACCAAGCCTTTGCCTGAATTGTATTGGTGCTTTTTAGTTAACTTTTTTCTTTCGTCGTAGACCGTCTACACAATTCAAAGTAACATGCTCTATAAATTGAAGGAGTATCCTTTCTAACACACTGTGAAAATCGAACTGTATATGAGAAGAGTCTCAAGACAACGGAAGCTTAACTTCCCCTAAACTTGTCGATGCAAGTTAAAAGGAGACAACATCACCTGACTAGGTTCTTCGAATGAATGATTGTATGAACATGTTAATTTGTTAATTAATGAAATCAATTTGATTCATTGACAAATTAATAGAATGAATGATTGTATGAACATATTTAATTGTTAATGAATTAAATCAAGTTGATTCATTATAAATTTGGTTTATTGTGAATTTTTTGATTCATTGTAATTTTGATTTACTGTCATTTTTTGATTCATTGTAAAATTGATTCACTGTTAATTCGATCATTTGTAAATTGGATTCATTGTCATTTTTTTATTCGCATAAACTATTAAAAGGTAAAAATTGTAAACCTACGAAATCCACATAAACTGCGCAAATACATGATTTACTTTGCGAATAAAATTTATATAAAAAATGTGTGAACTTTCTTTTAAACTCGAACCTTCGCATAAAAAATGAAAGCACTAGCATAAAAAAACAGTGAACATTCTTTTAAACTTAAACCTTAAAACTTTAAATACTTGAGTTACTTCATATAAAAAATTCACTAAATTCACATAAACAATCTACAAACTTTCTTTTAAACTCGAACTTCAAAACATCACAAATACCTGAGTTACTTTGCATAAAAAATTTGCTAAACTTACACAATAAATCTGCAAACTTTTTTTTAAACTTGAGTTGACAAACAGCGCAAATACCTGAGTTACTTTGCATAAAAAATTTATGAAATGTCTTTCAAACTTGAACCCTCAAATTGCGCAAATACCTGAGTTACTTCACATAAAAAATTCATAAATGCACATAAAAAAGCTGCGATTTTTTTTTTAAACTCGAACCTCCAAACCACACAAATAGTTGAGTTATCTCGCATAAAATATGTGCGAACGAACTTTCTTTTAAACTCGAACCTCCAAACATCGCAAATACCTAACTTACTTTGCATAAAAAAATATTGGTAATTTGCATAAAAAGTATGTGAACTGTCTTTTAAACTCGAACTGACTCTTGGGCTCCTTCATGTTATATAAATAGTAGCGGCCAAGACATCGCATATTCTAGGGCTCACATAATATAGGGTTTTCTTTGTGGTCCCCACCAAAATAATTCAACAGCTATTTTCAGTGTTCCGACGACATTTTTTTGACGTTATGGCGACTAAGAACCCTGTGTTCATGAACTATGTCATCCTTCAACCATTGTACCGTGAAATATGTAAACGTCTTGAAACTTAGAGAGAGGGGGGGGCACACCCTCACTGTCTTTGACTCAATAGTGGCCGAAATAGAGTTTTTAGACGTTTATCACGAAAATGCAAGTTGAAATTTTTGTCATTCCGTAAGAAGTGCAAATTTATTATGCAAAATCATTACATTTTTATACAAAGTAACTCAATTATTTATGAGGTTTTGAGCTTCAAGTTTTAAAGAAATTTTGCAGTTTTTTTATGTGAAGTTATTACATTTATTTTATGCAAAATAACTCAAGTATTTGCAAAGTTTTGAGGTTCGAGTTTAAAAGAAAATTCATAATTTTTTTATGTGAAGTTATTATATTTTTATACAAAGTAACTCAGGTATTTGTGCAGTTTGTCGGTTCGAGTTTAAAAGAAAGTTTGCAGATTTATTTTACGAAGTTAATATATTTTTTATGCGAAGTAACTCAAGTATTTACAAGGTTTTGAGGTTCGAGTTTAAAAGAAAATTCATAGTTTTTTATGCGAAGTAACTCAGGTATTTATGTTGTTTGTCAGTTCGAGTTTAAAAGAATATTCACAGATTTATTATGCAAAGTTATTGCATTTTTTATGCGAAGTAACTCAAGTATTTGCAAGGTTTTGAGCTTCGAGTTTAAAAAAAAATCATAGTTTTTTAATGCAAAATTCTTACATTTTTATGCGAAATAACTCAGGTATTTGCGTAGTTTGTCAGTTCGAATTTAAAAGAAAGTTCAAAGATTTATTATGTGAAGTAACTCAAGTATTTGCATGGTTTTGATGTTTGAGTTTAAAAGAAATTTTGCAGTTTTTTTATGCAAAATTATTACATTTTTATGCGAAGTAACTCAGGTATTTGCACAGTTTGTCGGTTAGAGTTAATTTTTTTTTTTGCAAATTTATTATGCAAAGTAACTCAAGTATTTGTGAAGTTTTGATGTCTGAGTTTAAAAGAAATTTGCTAATTTTTTATGCGAAGTTATTATATTTTTTATGCGAAGTGACTCAGGTATTTGCGCAATTTGTCAATTCGAGTTTAAAAGAAATTTCATGAGAATTTAAAAAATATCATAAAATCTATCAAATTTAAATTTAAAACATCATCTAAAAATTAAATAGCATTCACACATTGACTATTTACTTTATCTAAATATGTCAATCTGAAAATATTATCAAATTTGCCCCACAGTTCATCATTATCCTCCTCCAAAGTCGCCAGTTTTTTTTTTTCATTTTGAACGTTGCTCCCTTTTGTGTGAATGTTACTATTAGAGCTTCGATTTGAACTTCTTTTTCCTTTGCCGAACGCAGAGCTTTTGTTTGCACTGCCTTTGCCACCAACAAAGTGTGTTCTTTTAGCGATGCCAATAACCCTATATTTTTCGTTGGTTGCGCTATTGTGGTTTTTTGTAGCGCAGTAGTGTTCGATTCCACTGGTTATGCTATTGTAGTTATCGTTTCCGTTTTCGCTTTGACTACCTTTGCCAAGTCAAATTCCCTAACTTTCTTATAGTAAGCGATCATTTATTTTCTGTCATCCGTGATATCAACTTGATAAAAGGGTTTATATTTGGTTATAAAAACAACTATCATCCTTATGATGCTCATCACAAACATGAATATTTAAACACGTATTTGGGTAAAATTCTCCCATGCTCTGCACCTCAAGAGTGACATGTAGGCGATCACAAAAAGACCACAGTTTTTCTTGTAATAATCATAATCCAAGTCAACAACATGTAAAAAAAATAATTGAATTAACAAACATATAAGCAAAGTACTTACTCGTTATCTTGTCGAGGGATATCACCCGCAAGTGTGACCGTCCAATTAGTGAAAGAGTCATATCCTATACATCCTGTAAAAAAAATGACCTGCAACAAAACATTAACATGTTAAACCTACTGAGTATGAGAAAGCAATCTTATTATTGTTAACTAGGTAACAGTAACTTACTATGTTGATGTCGTTATCAACTGCGCAAGTTGTGGTGCAAAGTGAATTCTACAACGTAAAATCCTTCGCCTTCAAGTCCATTTGCCAAAGAACTCAATGATTTTTGTTCAAATTGGCATGAAATAAGAGTTGCAAAATAATTTGAGATTAAAAAATAACTTGAGCACCCAAAATTTAAGTTTGAAAATTATGTAATAATGTTATAAACGGATACCTTGTCAGCTTCAAACCAAATGTAAGGCAAGGATTCATCGTCCAAGCATGTAATTGTCCCCTCTTCATGCTCGAGTTGTGAGTAATTGTTGTGATTAGTCAATGTATAGAAGGTAGTTTTTTAATTTTCAGTAGTAATACAACATAAACAAAAGGTTGTGCTTACTCACAAAGAAATAAGTAAGGTAAATCGTTTTTGATAAATTCTCTCTTTCTCATGAGACGATTGTATTTTACTTGAAGTCTTTCTATGAATTTTGCTAAATGCTACGTATGTGGCACATGCATGTTATATTTGAATAAGTACACACACAAAAGAACAAACAAACAAAAATGCAAACTTCACACTTACATCACTTGCCATCCAAGTTTCTTCGTCAAAATTAAATTCTTTTTTCTTCTTTCCAGTCCCTTGCACATCCTAAACCTCAAGCACAACAACTGACATTGGGGATGGAGCTTTGTAGGGTTGACGTCTGGCACGTCTCCCTTTCCCTTTTCTTGACTTTATACTCATTGCGAATTACCTAAGATATACATACAACACATAAGATATTAGGGTTGTTCATTAACAAAGAATACATAAATACAAAGAAACAAAGTTCATTAAAGAAAAAACTAACAAATACATATGGCATAATAAACTAACGAAGAAATGTATGATTTAATGTGCTTTTGCCTATTGTGGCCAAGCTCACCACAGATATTGTACTTGTATGACACAACATCCTTGTTTGTGAACTATCTCTTCTTCATAGGGCACCCTGGTTTAGGACCCATGTTTGGTGGTAAGAGGGGAATAGGGTTTGGAGGAGCGACATGTGACGTATTATCTGCCATCAGCATGAATGGATAGCTATTATATGCAGCGCAATACGAATTAACAATGTACCACTTGTCGCAATATTCATCTGGTTGGTTGCCTTCGTACATAATGCACGTGATCGCATGTTTGCATGGAATTCTGCTAACTTGCCACTCTCCACAACTGCACTCTTGACTCGCAAGATTAACAATGTAACCAAAATCTTCAACGCGGACTTCATATCGATGCTTGAGGTAATGCACTACTTGCACACGTACCATTTGTGTGTCTTTCTTACCTTTCTCGAGCTTTTCTTTTACGTTGGGCACCACAATAATTTCTGACATGTTCTGCCCATCATTCCTTCTTTGCTCATAAAGTTTCATCAACATGAGACAAAGCTTTTTAATAAGAGAAATCAAAGGTTTGTCACATATTGTGAGAATCTACGCATTGAAGCTCTATGCTACATTAGAGGTTAAGCATCCATACTTCTTAATTGAAAACGCATTGTTAGCCCAATATTTCTTTGCAACATCTTTTGTGACATATGTGTATGTGTCTCCACATTGCTCGTTAATCTTGTCAAGAAAATATGTTCACTGAGTTATCGTAGATGTTCTGGCTGCGCTTCACCAAAGTGGTACAAGTTATGGATCAAAAGTAGTTTTAAAGTTGTTCGTCAAGTGCTTCATGCAATATTCAACATGACAATTAGGTCATATGAGGGCCCTAGGTGCCTATCTGATATGACTGTCAATTGTTGTTTATCTCTGGGGTTCTCAACGTCGTAGTGATCAATTTGTCGTTTTATGTGTGAAAAAAATCATGCCCATGAATCCTTCAACTCCCTATCAACAACTGCAAAGGCAACCAGAAATATTTGATCATAAGAATCAATACTATGAGTCGAGAACAATATATCTATGTATTTTCATTTTAGGAAGGTGTCATATAGCAGAAGAATTGGATGACATTCTTTAATAAACCCATCAATGCATGAACGAAAAGATAAAAACATGTACATAAATCAATTTCGCGTATCGGCCTCAATGACCGTCCTCGATCCTTGGTTAATCATCTTTAAATGATGATAATAAATGGGAAGCAACCTGAAGGTGTCTTCAAATGAACCATATATTTCTACCCTAAATACTTCTTGTCCATGCCATGCTTGTTTGTAACTAAGCTCCACACTTTCCTCGCGACTTATGCCATTCATGATTTCTCTTGGAATCATCTTTGGGTTATCATACAACCGTCTATGAATAACACGTGAAACCCACTTGAAAGACACACTTTCCGCTACTAGGTTGCCTAATGATACACCACATGTATGCTCACTTTGATATTTCTTAACTTGAAAGAATGTTGCTCCTCGCACCTTTGTGCAATGGATCCTCTAGGTGCAATCAATCTTAGTATGCAAATTCTTTTGCGTACATACAATAATTACTCTATTGTTGCAACTCTTTTTGAATTTTGTTTTATAGTTGTTCTTGATCATATGATCTTTCAGAAATTCACGACAAAGATTGACATCATTATACCTTTTGCCTTGAGGCCCTAGCTAATGCTCTAAAACTGGTTCAACCTGACGTTGTTGGCAACAACAATTAGCACCTGACAACTTTTTCTCATACATCACCTTCTTCTCCACCTTCAAGTACTTCACCACCATCACTTCTTAATGCTTTCTATCCGATAACAATCTCGAAGAAGAATCGAGGATAGAAATTGGAGATTGGAGAGGGAGAGAGAGAGGGATTCATCAAGGTGGACAAAAAAATGCCTTATCTTTAACCCATACCCTAAAAAAGAGAAGAAAAAGGAGAAACTTTTACAAAGCTCAAAGAGAGGGAAACACTTATCGGCAGTTTATAGTAGGAAGAAAAACCAATCCCTAACTCCAAAACATAAATTTACGTGTATGCCCTTGATTAACTGAGAAAATGATGAGAATGTCCCCCAAAGTAAGTAGAGATTAATGATTGAAAATGGTAATATTTTTCTTAGGTTTGTTTGTTTCATACCCACCAAGAAGAAAAAGACAAACATGAGAAAGACATCCCACCTTCCCATTGAAAGAAATTTTATATGAAGGTGCGAAAAAAATTCACACGTGAATTCATTGGCAAGCAGTCAACATTTTATGCTTGCATGAAACAGAAATAACTTCATGCTATTCATTTATGATTAAAATGCTGAATTGCAGGATGTTACATCTTCCCCATCATACATGATGGCACCTGATCTCAGTACAGATGGCCTCCCAAAATTGAAGTCTAACATGTGATTAAGGACTACAACAAGAAAAAAAAAGATTATCAGGAAAAAGACCACAAAAAATGAAATTTAAATGGCGACCAAAGCTTCATCTCCTCATTGGTTCAGCATTTTGAAGAAACTCAAGCCAACCAATCAAGCTTTCCTATGCAGCACATTAAGTTCAGCTATCATCCCATCAAGTTTGGGATAAAAAGAATTTTACTTGCGCACAAACTGGCTAAGGAAGGCTTTGAAATTCTTAAACACTTTCTTATTTTCCATAATTAGCCTCAGATTTTTCAGGTACAGAGAAAGAAGCAGAATTATCTTCGAAAACCTTCACATGACAGAGCAACCCACCAGCTTCATCTGCAAAGGTTATTCTCCTCTGCTCCTTCTGCGTAACACTAACTTGAACAGGCTTCTTTTCTTTTACCTTCTGCAAAACAGAAAACCAATGCAAAGGTAAGGAAGTAGTTCTCGTATAAACCAAGTAAAAGTTCTTCATTTCAGATTTGCTGTGAAAGAACAGGACTTCAGAAAGAAAAAAGATTAAATGGCAGACCATTATTTTACAGAAGCGGTTGCAGTCCCTTGACATCATATAAAGCCACTTTCTGGTGGTTTCTTCAACAACAGATGCACTGGTGGTGGCAGTTCTCACCTGCACAAAGTAAAAAAAATAGAGGACATCAAACCTATAAACTAAGTGAAATGAGCAAGAAATTAGAGAAGAAAAGAAATGAAACACAGTGAAAACGTTTTTTATTATACCTCATCAACTCCATATTTCAGTGTAGATGAACATGTTTCAGAAAGCAAATTTTCTTCAACAATGCTTTTCAAGGAGTTCAATTCCCTCACAAGCTTCAATGCAAGACACTCGATATCACGCATCTGTCGCTGTGAAAAGTCAATGGCCTTCTGAGCATACGAGCGGATGGAAGCACACTCAGAGCAGGTGCAGGAGACCATACAAGGCATACAAGGTCCACATGAAGATTTAAGAATGCCTTTGGTAGCTGATGGTGGAGACAGATTTTTATGCATCAACACAAGATGACCATCGCGGTTGAAGGAATGTGCAATACCACCAGTTGGAGGAACACCAGCAGCACTCTTGCTGACTGAATCTGATGCAGCCTCAACTTCATCAAAACCTACTCCTGGTGAGGCAGCCTTATTCTTAGTCCATTTGTCAAAGCATATTCTCTGCCTATGCTCTGAAACCAGTAAATCATTCATGTCAAGCAGCCCCAATGGGAAAACAAAATTTTTATAGGAATAATAATGAGGATGATGATGATAAACCAAATAAAATGCAATCTAATAGGAAACTGACAATATCTATGAAGAAATAATAAAGTTCTTACTCTGAGACTGTGAGCTGTTATATAACTCTTCAGCATCCATGGCCTGGCAAAGCTTTTCCTGAGATGTTGGAGATATGGCCTGAAAAGCTATCCAGTAAGAAATTCTACTAGAAAAAATAAAAGCAAATATGCTGAGATCTATATCGAACCGGATAACTTCAAAAATGAAAATATCTCACCTTTCTCTTCACAAATAGCTTTTTGGGTGAACACTTCACGTCAGTATAATCTTTAGGTGCTTCTGTTGTGGCCAAATATTTCCCAACATAAGAAGAGGAAAAGCCACAACTGTGATCTTTCGTGATATCTAAACCTTCAGCTGATTTATCTACAACCTTAGAAGGTCTGGTATTAAATGGTTGAAGGCCATAAACTATGCTGCGGTCTGAAAGGCTATGAGTTGGAGTCTGAAGATTGCCTATGCCTGTTGCAGATTGGACCTCTACAAATTCAGAGCTAAGGGCTTCACTGCTAATGTTTTTCAACTTATCATTCTTGGCATTGACTTTACCAGCATCCAAAGGAAATTCACTGACAGTATCAAGAACATGAGCAGGTTCACTATTCTGCCTTAGACTACCTTCTGTACAAACTGCGTCCAACTCCTCAAAAGTTTTTTTTTCAAGAGAAATTATTCTTGATTTAGGATGTAAATGATTGACATCCAAGCTTGGAAGAAATTCATTAAAATTGCTCTGACTACTATTGTAAATAGAATTAATGGCACAATCTATGGAGACAAATTCAACCGAGCATTCAAGGCCATCATCTGAATGGCTGTGAGATGGAGTATCAAGATTGCCTGTGCCAGTTGTAGCTTGGACATCTACAAATTCAGGGCTAAGAACCCCACTGCTAGTGTTCTTCAACTTGTCATTCTTGGTTTTGACTTCATCAACATTCAATTTTGCAGGAAACTCAACTGCAATGTCAAGAACATGAGCATGTTGACTATTCTGACCTAAAACACCTTCTGTGTAGACTGTATCCAACCCTTCATTAGCCTCATCCTCCTCAAGAGATGTTATTTTTAATTTAGGATAGAAATGATTGACGTCCAAGTCTGGAAGAGATTCTGTAAAATTGCTCTTGTTATTATTGCTAATAGAATTGAAGGCATCATCCATGGAGACAAATTCCTCCAAGCATTCAAGGCCACCATCTGTTGATGTAGCATGCATTTGTATCCCCACCTCGTCCTTAACTGTCAGTGATGAAATTTCCTCCTGCAGAAAGGAAGAGCATTGAGAACCTTCAGATAAGCACACACTTGTTAGGACTGAGTCAATGCTGCCTGAAGAAACTGGATCACTATATAGCTCCTCCGGCATCCTATTAGTTCCGCAAGTAGGAGGAGATGCATCACTGAGGGATTCAGGATGGCCCATCTTATTGATGACAGGTGAAGCATCCATAAGGCTTTCAACATGATAGCTAGACTTTCCAGGTTTGAAGCATATTTCATCCAAGACATTATTATTGCCCTGAAATATTCTTCCGGTGCCACTGTATGATCCTTCATTCTGAATTCCACCTTCGCTGGTTATGTCAAACAATTCTAATGGCTCACAACAGAGATCCTTTTGGTTCTGGCAGCCTGCCATAGTATTTACAGTGTGAACTTCACTAGGATAAGATTCTAGCACTTCAATTTTCACTTCTATGGCTCCAGATAAATCTCCAGTTTTCTGCAATGCAGATACAATGCTGACTGAAGTCACAGAGTCTTGCTCATAGCTTGAATGTGAGGATACAGCATCTGGGTTATTATTTAAACTTGAAACCTCCGAGTCTTGGTCACAACTTAAGATTGTGGCACTCTCTTCTTTGATTTGGATCAGAACCGCAGACCTTGAAAAAGATGAACTAGTCCAGTCTGGAAGCAACTCCTTTTTTTTTGTCTTCAGCCTCCAAGTAGATAGCTTCTCTCTCCAACTACCAAGGGTTTCCTCAAGTTCAGATTCATCGTCAGATGTTTGCATAAGAGCATGGTTCCTTTTCCTTGAATAGCTGTTAAGATGTGAATGGCTCCTGATGCTTGAAACAGATGATTTTGGGGAGTAGTTAGGGACTGAAACACCTTTTAGCTTTGCTTTGCAGATATCTTGAATTTCTTTTAAAGTCAGGCAACTGAAGACAAAATCATCATTGTCTCTGCCATCCTCATCACCATTCTGGCCATCTTTGCCATGCTTATCACAGGCTTCACTTGAAAAGTTGTTGTCTTCTTTTGATGGTGAAGCATGTTGGAAACTGGAGATGTCATCCTCCATTAAGCAATTTCCACGGCTTGCATAACAATTTCTCATACTGTCACTATTGCAATTCAATGAAGAAGATGCAAATGTACTCTCATAAGGTTTTAGCTTACGTTCTTGCCGACCAAGACATGAAAGTATGCATCTTTTGTTGCCATCTTCAGATTCAAACATTGCATCCAATTTCTTGAATCTTAATGCTGGTCTTCTCTGCCTATCTACATTGGGGACTTTCATCACGGTACCCTTGTGAATTGTCCAAATGAAAAACAGAGAACTACCTTGGACAAGATCAATAGAATTGTGACCGAGGTCGATATAGTTGTTTCCACAAAGCCTTGTACTTTTTCTCATTCCGCTCAATCTGCAACTAGTGTAGCAGGATAAATCCTCCCTGTGGAAGGAGAATTGATATCAGTCCAGGTTTAAGTGGCTTCTTGCAATGGCTTCTTCAAGACAAATTTCTTGAGATTGTTCAATTAAAATCAAAATAGTTAACAGTTTGGAAATTCGTTATCAATTTCGATTGCATAGCATATCGTTCCAAAAAAGAAAAAATCAGATTAACGAAGAACTTGAAGATCAACCATAACAATAGCTGGAGCTTGTAAGAGAAGAAATCTTACCAGCATTCTTATTTTTCTGAGTTAAAAAATTTTGAATTGTTTTGTAGCAAAACTTTTCTGGTAAGTGCAAGTCACTTGGTGACAATTTGATCTGAACGAAATATACACGAGAAAAGCATCAAATGAAGTGCTCTTATCAATTTTCCAAGAAAGTGCTGCAGATATAGGGCCTATCCCCTAGTAGCAGATAATTCTGCAGTTGCTTTGTTCAGCAAGCCACTTGCACAAGACAATATACAAATAAGAGGATTGGTTATGTCTAATAGGTATCTATGAGCTTTCAACCTCGAGTTAAAAAGGCACTTATTTGTTCATGAGATGTTCTTAACTTTTTTTTAGTTTTTATCCAAGCATGGCTAGATGATGGGAAGATCATTGAACAGCACCAGAAACATAAGGACATCATACTTGCAAATTGAATCCAACTAGTGGTTGAGAAGTGAACTAAATTTGGAAATGGCGGCCAATGTCAGCAAAGTAGTTAATTTGGCATGAAAAAGTTGTTAGAAACAGAGACATGTGAATGTGGATGGCATGGGATTTACCCTGCATAGGAATTCATATGATCAACATGGGTTGCCCATCACTGATTGGTGCTTTTTGCTTCTTAGCATATCTGGCCACTCCAACCTGCACCCCACTTGCTATCCTCATTTTCTCCTTGCTTTTTTGCCTAATGTGTTAATAGTTTCAGATGTTAACAAAGTGCTATTATCTGTTTTGCATTATCCACAAAGAAAGAAAAAGTATATATATTGGTCCAGCAATCTTTCATGCCAATTGCTTTGTTTTCTTGAAACGGTCTTCTTGAGAAGATCAACAAGAGTCCTGTCAAAGGCTTCTTGTAGACCATCTTCACTTCTTCTTCTTTTGAAAGGCAAGCCAGGGTTAGACAGACCCCTACCAGTTATACAACTATACCATTGGGTTTTGAACCTGCAACGTCCCAACACAAGATGACATGCACTAGCTGCTGCTAGCAGACAAGCGGAGACCATCTTCACTTCTACCCAACCTAAGTGGATGATCAGGTCCACTGAGAAACACCTCCCTCTTAGCAAGTCAAACATGATCCCCATACCTGAGAATAGTTGCACATTTCAATAACTGTCTTGAAGAGAACCCTGATACTATTTCTTTGATTAAGGCTTTTGCATCTCTAATAAATCAGGAAAATAACTATCTGCAGTGGATTTTTAATTTTCTTAGAGAGCATCTCTATCCAGATCAACTATTTTGTGAAACCTTTCAGTTGGTTTTCTTTTAAAGGCAACCCCCCAAAACTGAAACCCTTCCTTAACGTGTTCATGTATACCCCTTCTGGTATGTATACATGTAAATACACCATGCCTTTTGTAAGTTGGTAAAATCAATATATCATAAGATAACTACTTAAAAATTATGTGCATCCTTCATATTTTATTTATGCAACTAGCAAAGCGCTTCCCTGGTATTGCGTGTGAGTGGGCATGGGGAGTGTACGTACATCAAGGGCTATGCAGTTGCGAAAAAGGTTAAGGGATTGGAGCAGGGTTGTAGGATTGAAGGAATAGATTCAGACTTCAGACCGAATGACAAGATTGTGGAATAGACTTACCTTATTGGATCATGCCCTAACACAAAAATATTGGTCAAAGGCTTATCTAATCAGATCATGCTCCAACCCCAAAAATGTTGGCCAAATTACATTTCAATTTATATAAAAACCTAAAAAATGAACAATTACAGGGAATTGACTAATTGTTGAATTCCCTCTCTAGCAATCCAATTTATCCATATTGTTTGCCTCAACTCCACACACTTTCATTTTCCTTTTTGAGGCCAGAAACAATTTGTTGCATGATCAAGCTACAGTATAACATGTACACGAATCAAGAATCCACTGATATAAAAGCACATGATTTATTCCAAAGATAAGAATATTGCTGCATTGCTCTTTTCATGGACATTACATTTATTGTTAAAATGTAAAACTGTACATATATGTATATATAATAATATTATATTATTATATATATATAAATACATTTTTAATTTCTTTCTTTTCTGTATTTTTTTTCCTTTATTTTTATTTTTTTGTCTTTATGTCATCTAGTTCAGTTTGAACTAGAATGACTGTTGCTAGTCAAGTCCTGTCCAGACTTGACTAGCAATAGAGCTGTTGGACTGACACATTCCAACAGCTCTAAATAGAGCTGTTGGACTGTGCCCAACAGCTCTATTGAGTCCTCTTTCAGCTGTGTATATAAAGGGGTGCAGCCCCTCTTGTATTTTACCCCAATGCTTCTTAAGCAATTGGTTTTTCATATCAATAAAGAATACATTTTTATTTTTATTTTGTTTCCAGTTATACCCTTTTTAAGGGTTGTGCTTTAGTGTCATTCTTGACACTTGCTCTTGTTAATCAAAGCACGTGTTTCGAAGATCCCCATTTCATTTCATGGTATCAGAGCCGCGGAAGTACTAAATCTTGAGGAAAAGCTGCCTCGGTTTCCGTGCCCGTTTGCAAAAGTGTTCGCCACTTGAAGAGAAGTGTTTTATCACTTCATTGGAGAAGATTTCACATCTTGTTGTATTGTTTTTTTTTTCTTTCTTTCTCATTTTCCTTCTTGTTTCTCTTCTATCCCTATTCTTTCTCTCCTTGTAATCGATGGATGACAATGATAAAGTCACCATCATGCCTATGAAACTAAGCGATACGAACTATGTAACATGGGCTTCAATCATGAAGCACCATATATGGGGAAAAGGCTTATGGGGGATTGTGGATGGTTCCGATTCGGAACCTAAGCTATCTCTTACTAAAAAGGAGGGAGATAAAGAGGTCCCTTTATCGGAAGAAGAGAAAATCAAGGCTATTGCCTCATACGAGAAGAAATGGAAAGAATGGAGAATATCTCATGCGAAGATAATGTCATGGCTTATCAATAGCGTTGACATTAAAAAATGCTCAAGTCTTGCCAAATTTGATCATGCCGATAAGGCATGGGAATACCTTAAGAATATGTATTCCCTTAAAGATATTGCACACGTGTGCAACCTCCAAGAAAAAGTTCGAATGATGACACAAGGAGACAAAACTATTCGTGAATATTACAATGGGTTGTCCGAACTTTGGGAAGAACTTTCCCTTTTTAGAACCAAAGTGGCATTGTGCCGAAGACATCGAGCTTCGTCAGAAACAACTCGATGCTGAACATTTTTACCAGTTTATCATTGGATTAAGGCCGGAATTTGAAACCACTAAATCGGCCCTACTTCACCGGGGAAAAATTCCTTCTATTGTTGAAACTATTGAAGAGTTAACAATGGAAGAAAATCGTCTCCGGAAAGGTTCTTTAAAAATTGAAGATGATTCCGTTTTAGCCGTGTCTAGACCAGGGAATCATGTTCGATCATATAGGCCTCCTCACTTTAACCGACAAAATGGTGACTATGATAAGAAGAAAGTTATTTGTCATCACTGTCATGAACCGGGACACTACAGGCCACAATGTCCCAAACTTAAGGAGCTGAGAGAAAAAAGAGCTGCAATTGCTGGATCGGAGCCTAAAGATCAGGATGCACCAGTTTCCCTGGCCCAACTAATGGAGATTCTTCAGCCTCTCATCAAAGGTGCCTCTTCCTCATCTGAAGCTTCAACCGGCGCAGCAGCCTCATCTTTTTCTGATTTAGGTAAAATTTCTTGGCTTCTTGACTCTGGTGCATCTTTTCATATGACCCCAAATAATCAAAGTCTATCCAAATGTGTTAAAAATAAAACAAGTGTGTCAAAGGTCTTTACTGCTGATGGGACTTCTCTTGAAATAGAAGGAATAGGAAATTTTGAAAAAAATTATAAAACAAAAAATTTTTTTATTCCAGAAATTAGACATGTTCCCAAATTAAATTTAAATCTTTTATCTGTATCTCAAATTTCTGATTATGGGTGTAATATTTCTTTTTCTTCTCATGGTTGTTGGGTACAGGATCGCCAGTCAGGCAAGCTGATTGGGGAAGGCCATAGAGAAGGAGGACTCTATTACATGGATTTTTTGGAAATGCCGAAGAAAGCTTTTTGTTATAATATTCAAAAAATAGAGTTGGAACTGTGGCATAAGAGACTTGGTCACCCACATATAGCGAAAATCCAACATTTTCCAAATCTAGGAAAATTTTGTAACTCTGAATCATTTGATTGTAAAGATTGTATTCTCGGCAAAATGAAAAGATTACCATTTCAGAACAGAACCTTTTTCTCTTCAAGACCACTTGAATTAATACACTCGGATGTTTGGGGTCCTGCACCAGTAATTTCTAAAGGAGGATTTGTTTACTATGTTATTTTTGTCGATGATTTCTCCCGACATACGTGGATGTACTTTCTCAAACATAAGTCTGAAGTATTTTCATACTTTCAAACTTTTCATAATATGGTTAAAAACAAATTTCAAAATGATATTACTATTTTTCGCACAGATTCAGGGGGAGAGTTTTTATCCACAGATTTTCAAAATTATCTTAAATTGCATGGCATCACACATCAAAGATCTTGTCCTTATACACCTCAACAAAATGGACTGGCAGAACGAAAACATCGCCATATTATAGAAACCACTAGAACTTTATTAATAGCAAATCAAGTCCCTAAAGACTTTTGGGCAGAAGCTGCCTTAACTGCCACCTATCTCATTAATAGGATGCCATCTTCTTCGTTACAAAATATCACTCCCATTGAAAAACTAATGAACATTTTTTCAGACTACTCTAGATTAAGAATATTTGGGTGCAAATGTTTCATATTTACTGACAAAAATGATAAACTTTCCCCTCGTGCGATTCCCTGTGCCTTTTTAGGATATGCTGAAAACCAGAAAGGTTATAGATGTTTTGACTTCAAAAATAATAAACTATATGTGTCTAGAAATGTTTCCTTTCTTGAAAAGGAGAGCTTCTTTGATTTTAGAAAATTAAAAGACGTCACTGAGTACTCCTTTTTGCTAGATCTAACATCAACATCTGATGAATATGACCTTGATTGTAACTTTGATGATGATCAAAGAATTATTGATCTTAATGTTGAAAATGAAGAAGTTCATAGAGATACTAGTATTCAATATTCCAGGCGACAAGAGTCTAATACTCCATGTGCACTTGAGAAATATTCTAACATTCCAACTAGACAATCATCCCGAATCTCGAGGCCTCCAGAAAAGTTTGTATCATACGAGTCTTTCTCACCCACATATAGGGCAGTTATTGCATTAATTCACTCATATGAAGAACCATCCACATATTTTCAAGCAAAAAATGATATCAAATGGATAGAAGCCATGAAAGCTGAATTAGATGCACTTGAAAAGGCTTCTACATGGAATATTCAAGATCTTCCTCCAGGGAAGAAAACTATAGGATGTCGATGGGTTTATAAAATTAAAACCAAGAGTGATGGTACTCTTGAAAGATATAAAGCCCGTTTAGTAGCCAAAGGTTATGCCCAAGAATATGGGATTGATTATGAAGAAACCTTTGCCCCGGTGGCTCGTATGACTACTGTCCGAACCTTAATTGCCTTAGCTTCTATCAAAAAATGGTCTATTTTTCAAATGGATGTCAAAAATGCTTTTTTAAATGGAAAGCTAGTTGAAGAAGTATATATGGAACCCCCTCCTGGTCTAAGTATTCCTAAGGGTAAAGTCCTTCGCTTAGAAAAAGCTCTTTATGGACTTAAACAAGCACCAAAAGCTTGGTATGATAGGTTTAGTCGTGTTATGATTGATATTGGTTTTCAATTCTGTTTAACTGACACTGCTTTGTTTATTAAGAATTCTGATGCAGGGATCATTGTGCTTCTTCTCTATGTGGATGATATGATCATCACCGGAAGCGATAAACAGGGAGTTAAAACAATCAAAACACTTCTTAAATCTCATTTTGAAATGACTGATTTGGGCTTGTTGAGATATTTTTTAGGCATTGAAGTTGCTTATTCTCCTAGAGGATATTTATTATCTCAGACTAAATTTGCTTTTGATATTGTTTTCAGGTCTGGTATTACTGATGATAAGAAAGTTGACACTCCAGAAGTTGTTAATGTTAAAATGAAGATTGATGATGGAGAACTTCTTGCAGACCCTACTCCTTACAGACAGCTTGTCGGAGCACTTTCCTATCTATCCATTACCAGACCAGATATAGCACATGCTGTTCATACAGCAAGTCAATTTCAACATGCTCCTACTTCTGTTCATATGGGAGCAGTCATGCGTATTATCAAATACATCAAGTCCTCTCTTTCACGAGGACTTTTCTTATCTTCCTCCTCTTCTCTTGATTTAATTGCATATACTGATGCTGATTGGGGAGGTGATCCCAATAACAGACACTCAACCACTGGCTTTTGTGTCTTTTTAGGGGAATCATTAATCTCGTGGAGGTGTAAAAAGCAGCAGAAGGTATCTCTCTCATCCACCGAAGCTGAATACAGAGCCATGGCAACCACGACCATGGAAGTAGTTTGGCTCCGACGACTGCTTGCTGACATGGGAGTTGAAGCAACAAAGGCTTCACAAATGTGTTGTGACAACAAAAGTGCGATCTACATTGCCAGTAACAGAACATTCCACGAACGCACCAAACACATCGAAATGGATTGTCACTACGTCAGAGAGGAATATCTACACGGGATAATTGATCCGCCATATGTCACTTCAGAATATCAGTTAGCAGACTTCTTTACAAAGCCTCTCGCTGCTCCCCGATTTCACTTTCTCTTAGACAAACTTTCGCTCATTGTACCGTAAGTTTGAGGGGGAGTGTTAAAATGTAAAACTGTACATATATGTATATATAATAATATTATATTATTATATATATATATAAATACATTTTTAATTTCTTTCTTTTCTGTATTTTTTTTCCTTTATTTTTATTTTTTTGTCTTTATGTCATCTAGTTCAGTTTGAACTAGAATGACTGTTGCTAGTCAAGTCCTGTCCAGACTTGACTAGCAATAGAGCTGTTGGACTGACACATTCCAACAGCTCTAAATAGAGCTGTTGGACTGTGCCCAACAGCTCTATTGAGTCCTCTTTCAGCTGTGTATATAAAGGGGTGCAGCCCCTCTTGTATTTTACCCCAATGCTTCTTAAGCAATTGGTTTTTCATATCAATAAAGAATACATTTTTATTTTTATTTTGTTTCCAGTTATACCCTTTTTAAGGGTTGTGCTTTAGTGTCATTCTTGACACTTGCTCTTGTTAATCAAAGCACGTGTTTCGAAGATCCCCATTTCATTTCATTTATCCTCGCTGAAGTTGCATGCACAACAAGCTCAGCAGTAGGGTCATCGTGAAAATATATAAGCAACACTCTGATTTTTTCCCATCACATGAATTCTGAATATGGGCTTGGTGTTGGCTCTTCCAGAAACAGCGACACCATATCAAATGCAACATTATTTCCAATGGGTGTCATGGGCATGGACCTGAGAAAAGCGTATCATGGCCTTGGCACAACCAAACTTGTTATCCATGTAAATCCCATTCATGTGAAAAAAGAAGAATACAGGAAATTATAAGTTGTGAGTTGCTCATCAACTGGATCAAAGTCATCAAACCCAAAGAATATCCCTCAAAAACACAACATTACCCAATTCAATCAACATTTCATACAATCAAAACCGCAGCCACAAAATGAAAACTACAAGTACCCATAGAAACATCCAAGAGACTCAAGATCGGCCTGGAACATGAGAGTGGCGACCAAACTGAACAACTAGAGATTCACAAATCTATAGACTTCAACACGTAAGTCGTAACCCCTCCCCCACTAAATACCCAAACTTAAATAAAAATAAGCACAAAACTAAAGCAAGGGCTGATATTTTTTCAAACAAAAGAAAGGGCTCATCCGGATCCCCAAACCACCCCATCCGAAGCATCAAACTTCAGCACCCAAAATAAATTAATACGAATATCAAACCCATTAAACAAATCGTGAACACACACGCACACACACAGATGAGGGCTAAGACATTAATCCGAAACAGTAATGCATATAAAAGAAGAAGAAGAAGAGTAACAGATCTTGGCATAATGTTGCCCAAAAAGAAAAAAAACTCTAGAGAGAGAGAGAGAGAGAGAGAGAGAGAGAGAGAGAGAGAGAGAGAGAGAGAGAGAGAGAGAGAGAGAGAGAGAGAGAGAGATCTAAAGTATACCTGTGAAAGAAAACAATCGATCTGTGTGGCTCTGATTATGAAATCGCAGAAGAGGGTGAGAAGAATGAAGAAGGCAGATCCAGAGAGAGAGGGCGCCAAAATGCTGTGGTTGGCGGGAAACCTGATCGATCCATTATGAAACCCGCGGACGTCAAGCTACTTATCAAACCCCCTTCTTTTCCTCCCTCGTGTCCGGGGCAAAGGACTGAGGATCAGGTGCAATCACATTGTACACTAAAAGTATGCTGCTGCACATGAGAGCCCACCATCTTGCTGTTGGGCCCCAGATGCAACAGCATACTTTTAGCGTGCAATGTGATTGCACCAGATTCTCACTCTACGAAAAAGTGGCAACCAGCCCTAGCCATGAACGCATTAAACTGGGCAGACCCAGACGGATCAAGGCCTGGGTCCGATGTTTTACCAGACTCAGGTCCAAATCTAATCTGGCACAATTAAGGTGGTTCCTTGTCTGGTGTAAGGAATGGGCCGAACGAACCAAACAAATCTTGTTCAAAGTCGGCTCACTCTTGGGGTGAGCTGAGCTTGAGCACTTGTAGAGCCTGAGTTGAACGGATATGAGCATAGAGAGTACCGACTCAAATAGTATTCAGATTGACTCAAACCCAACCCGAGCATTATATATAAATAGTTTGAGTTATGATTTTTGACGGGTATTTAAGCTGACTTGAGTGTTTTACATATATTTTTAGTAAAAATAAACTTCTGAAATTATACGCACATTCATTTTCTAAATTTTATTTTGGTGACCCAGCAAAATCCAAATCCTACAATTTGTTATTTTGGCAAATATGGTCAACCCTACAACGAGGGTTCCGCTTGCCTGGTTGGAGCAGTTAGTGGGGGTGGCAAAATCTGACCCGACCCGCCAACCCGCTTCTTAGCCGGGTTAGGGTTTGGCTTAAACAGGTTTGTGTCGTAAATGGGTCGACCCACCTAACCTGTTTATTAAACGGGTCATGTTCGTGTTAGGGATATGCCAACCCGCCAACCCGTTTGACCCGTTTAATAAACGGGTTAGGTGGGCAGGTCAACCCGTTTACACGAACCCATCAACCCGCAACCCGTATATATATATATATATATATATATATATATATATATATATATATATATATATATATATATATATATATATATATATTAACTTATCTAACCGAAACCTAGATCCGTTTACACGAACCCGTCAACCCGCAACCCGTTTATTGTGTCTATGTTATCGGGTCAACTCGTTTAATAAACGGGTTGCCGTGTCGTGTAATCATGTCATGTCGACCCGACCCGTTTATTAAACGGGTTAGCCGTGTCGTGTCGGGTTAGCCATTTAATAAATGGGTCGTGTTCGTGTTTGCCACATTCGACCCGTTTAATAAACGGGTCATGTTCGTGTTGAGGTATTCTGACCTGCCAACTCGACGACCCGACCCGATTGCCACTCCTAGTTAGTACACATTACCTTGTGTTGGGATGTTGCAGGTTCAAAACCCTATGATATGGTGGTAGGGGTCAGACTAACCCTAGCTTGCCTTTCAATATATATATATATATATATATATATATATATATATATATATATATATATATATATATATATATATATATATATATATATATATATATATATATATATATATATATATATATGGGCACACCCTGGGACATGATCCGCTGTTGACAGCCCTGTATTGATGTAGGTGCTACAACTATTGGTTTCATGCAAGAACATGAAACAATTCATGGTGGCTTCATGTTTAATTCTAATCTAACGTAATACCAAGACTGAAAAATTGCTTGAAGTCCACTATTGAATCATTCAATGTGATTTTGTATATTTGAATATTTCTGAAAAATTTGAGTCATTGATTTTCAAGCTTTAAAATATCTTTATACATCGTAATCGGATGATCTAAGAGTCTTCTTTTATAAAACCAAGCATCTAGATGGCATCTGAATGGTGAAATTTTAGAAAAAAATATAAAAAAAACTATGAAAATCTTGATGCATACTAGTTTACATATTTTGCTGGTTTACATATTCCAGTTACTCCCAACTAATATATATATATATATATATATATATATATATATATATATATATATATATATATATAGAGAGAGAGAGAGAGAGAGAGAGAGAGAGAGAGAGACATCTCTCCGCTAAATACAACCTCTACAAGCTAGGTGGCAAAATATATTAGTTTTCATGGAAAAAAGTGATACTGATCAAGATCAAGTTCAAGTTTTTCTTTGTAGGGATGTTAGGATAGTTGCTCAAGATCCAAAGTTAATTCAGGACGAGTTCAAACCATTGAAAACTCTCAATGTGATGTCAATTCAAAATGAGTTCAAGTTTATGAAGTATCCCAGTGTAACTTTTCACAATAATTTTCTGAAAGAATTCATCCCAACCTTAAAAACTTTTCTACGAGGGACTTCTCTTAACTGTAACTCTAAGATAGAAGAAACTCAACTCAATAAGGATTCCAAGGTGATTAGAAATCGTAAAGTCTTGCCTAAACTTGATGTAAAGGGTTAATCCTTAGATCAGCCTGACCCAACCACGTTAAATTTGTGTGTTTGTAAGTGTGTTCTTTTCAAGGGGATGTGTTGCTTTTAATGTCATACATACCATTCATTAAAAGTTTACTGCAAACCATGCCTTGGTGGGCATTTTCAGTTTACATACTTTAAGTGTATTTATTAATTATTAATAATCTATTTTTTTTAAAATTAATTAATTGAATAGTAACTCTATAACTATAACCTAATAAATTGTATTAATTTTATGAAAATTAGAAAGATAATTAGTTGGGTATGTGAAAATTGGGTCGGATCCGATGCGCTTCACATTGGCCCATTGGGTCAATGGGCCGGGTCATGAGCTGCTCTTCAAACCCAAGTCCGTTGAGAACCTGGCCCACCTGATCTGTTAGTAAATAATGCAATTAGGGCTTTACTTAAGATTG
Organism: Nuphar pumila; assembly: GCF_984573655.1. Classification (NCBI taxonomy): domain Eukaryota; kingdom Viridiplantae; phylum Streptophyta; class Magnoliopsida; order Nymphaeales; family Nymphaeaceae; genus Nuphar; species Nuphar pumila. The sequence continues at coordinate 792,375 of NC_143257.1, read as the reverse complement.
TGATACTTATATGTAATAAATATTTGGTGCTAATATAATGTTGTTCTACTATAGGCCTTTACTTAAGATTGTGATACTTATATGTAATAAATATTTGGTGCTAATATAATGCTGTTCTACTATTTAATAGGAAGTCATAGTCGTAAGTGTTGATTGTCCACATTTTATTGGAAAAAAAGAAAAGTATTGCATACTTAATCAAGTCTTTCAAATGTGTTTAGCATGGTCATATTTTTTATAATAAACACGCTTTGGCTTGATCTTTTCCAACATATGCACTTGATTATTATACATGAGATTTTAGTGTGTAGTAGGCTATAACTTATGTTTTTTTTTTTAAATTAGGCAAGCTAGGGTTAGCCAGACCCCTACCAGTTATGCAACTATACCATTGGGTTTTGAAACTGCAACGTCCCAATACAAAGTGATGTGCACTAGCTGCTCTTACCAAGAAGAGCCCCCATTGGTTATAACTTGTGTTTGGATTGTAAAAAGCTCATTCTAACTTGTGAAATAGACTTCTCAAGAACAATACCAACACTATTTTTAAGTGAATAAATTTTCATTAAACTATTTTTAATTCATCTCTCTCTCATTTATAGTAATAAAACTTTCTCTCACTCACCAAAAACATAAACCGAGTTTTGGAAAGTGTTGATAATAGAAAACGATTTCCTAAAATCTGTGTTGAGAATAAAAAAGGTCTTCTAAAATCCAATGTGTAAATTAAATCCATATTTTGAGGTTTTAAATGATTTTATTTAAAAGTTTCGATTTTGGACAAGACCTTACACCCATATCATTTCTTACGATTTTTGTTTTGCCCAAACCCATATTTTGAAGTTTTAATTTTGGACAAGACCTTAAACCCATATGATTTCCTAAAATTTTTATTTTGCCCCATATTTATTATATATTAATAATTTGTCTTTAAAAAACAAATTTTCCAAAAAAAAAAACTTTAGATAAATATTGCACCTGATCTTTTTACTAAATTTTTGCCACGCCCTTAGGAAAAGGGCGTTCACACCTTCCCATTTTGCTGAAGATGGGACGGTGACTGCCATTAACCTAACCTACGTCTAGTAAAAATAAAATAATTACTAATAAATTATACAAAAAACAAGTTTTTTGAAAAATATAAATAGTTATTTTATAAAATCAAATGTCTAGATTGCAAAAATAGTTGGATGATCAAGCTATTTCGGTAAAAGTATAGCTATATGAAAGACTAAAACAAATTACATGAATAAAAACCTTAAAATCCTAAATCCTTTAAAACCTTTGAAAAAATGATAATAATTGCTAATTGCAAAAAATGGAAAACCTTTAAAAGCCTAATTAAACATTCTTGTCATCTGAACAATGTAAATAAAAAACCTAAATCTAGCAAAATTCTTACTGATAAAAAACTGCTAATATTCTAACGAAAATCAAGCATTCATTATTCATGGATTCATGCTAAATGGAAATAAACACACACAAAAATTTCTAAAATCTTAACTAAACATTTATGCTAATTTAAAATAACAAAATCAAAATCACAAATCTTAACAAACATCATTCATAAACATCTTAATTGAAAAAAAATCCTAAAATCCTAATTAAAATTAAGCATGCATTCATAGAACCATGTTTGATGTTGATTGAAAACAAAAACTCAAAAATACCTAAAAAGCCTTAATTAAATATTCATAGAATTTGAAAAACCAAAATAAAAAACTTCTATTTTGATGTATCAAGCAAATAAGATGATATTCAATTTGTAAACAAATGAGATTATAACATATATGATAAAAAACATAACACTCAAGTAACAACAAAAGCCATATTTGCTATGCACCAAATTACAAACATGGCAAAGATAAAAACTTTTTTATTTAACTTTTTGTGGTCTTCATCTTCTAAATGCACAATCCACTCAATGTGAGCATGATACTTCGTCCGCAGAATCTCAGAAGAAGAGAATCAACAAGCAAAGCCTCCATACAAGGCACAAATGAGATAAAGTTCAGTCTTTGATATTAGATATGAACCAACTCAATGAAAATTGATAAACAAAAGACTCTGGGTAAACCCAATAGACTAAAACCAAAAAATGAAAAGTGAAACAAGATTCCAGTCTCCTCATCAGACATCTCTAGTCTAATTCAAGCAATGGATAAATAATGACCATTTTTCATTCTCTATGTAAGCGATCAAAACCAACAAAACGTACAATTCACAAAATGATATCACAACCAGATTTATGAAAAGAAAAAGCCATCAACACAACTACAAAGAAGATCACCTAAGTAAAATTTTCATTGCATCATTTATGATTTTCTTAAGTTTCTAAAATTTCTTAATTTATTATAATAATTGATTCTGCACATATTTCTAGGGCTGAAAATCATGTTCTATTCAACAAATCCAACAACCCAAAAATTTTCAATGGGTAGAAACCATGTTATCATTGAACACATTTGGCACCTAAGTCCTCAATAGATGCCTATGGGATCGGTAGGCACACAAAACCTGACTTAATGGCAATAAGCTTCTTCCTTTATAGGCACTGAGGGATGAGAAGAGGGGGACGTGTTTGGTAGGAGTAGGGTATCGGGGGAGCCTAAAAGGTCGGGGTCATCGGGCACGAAAGATGACTACCTTGACCCGAGGCACTACCCACCTACAATCTGGGTCATGGTGGGCACTGTCCACATACCTTGCGGGTCAGGGTGGGCATGTGCCGACCCTCTCCACAACACTTTGTGACTAATATTGTTCATGGGATGCTTCAACAAAAAGATTCAGGGAGGATTTGAAAGATGGTCCCTGAATTTTGAATGCAAAACAAATTCAAAATATCCAAATAAAATGTAATAAGACCCAAAACTAGGGGTGGCAAAATCTGACCCGACCCGCCAACCCGCTTCTTAGCCGGGTTAGGGTTTGGCTTAAACGGGTTCATGTCGTAAACGGGTCAACCCGCCTAACCCGTTTATTAAACGGGTCGTGTTAGGGGTATGCCAACCCGTTTGACCCGTTTAATAAACGGGTTAGGCGGGTGGGTCAACCCGTTTACACGAACCCGTCAACCCGCAACCCGTTTATATATATATATATATATATATATATATATATATATATATATATATATATATATATATATATATATATATATATATATATATATATATATATATAACCCTAACTCCTAAATTTACACTTATCACCCACCTAACTCCTTCCTACCCAGCCACAGCTGAGAGCCCAAGACCTCTCCTCTCCACCTCGTTGCCATCACCGCGCACACCACCACCCTCTTCTCTCCTCCCTCTTGTTCCTCCTCTTGGTTTGACAACCAAGCAAAGCAAGCCCAATGTTGAAGTTTTATATTGATGTTTTATGTTAATGTTGGTAGTACAATTCCAAATTGAGATTTGCAGAAAAAAAATATAATATGTATTTTTTTTGTTTCTAATTGTGTTATTCGGGTTACTCGGGTCGGTTATCGTGTTTATGTTATCGAGTCGACCCGTTTAATAAATGGGTCGCCGTATCGTGTCGACCTGACCCGTTTATTAAACGGGTTAGCCGTGTTGTGTCGGGTTACCCGTTTATTAAACGGGTTGTGTTCGTGTTTGCCACATCCGATCCATTTAATAAACGGGCCGTGTTCGTGTTGAGGTATTCTGACCTGCCAACCCGAACCACCAACCCGACCCGATTGCCACCCCTACCCAAAACTGTGATAAATTAGAAATAATGATGAATTGAATTTGTTATGATGATTTTTTCTCTTTTGGAAATCATTATGGTAAAAGTAGGTGGTACGGTACCATCAACTCACTTCAAGGACAACCTGCCTAATTTTTTTAAGTCAAGAAAAAAAAAACCACAATCACTAACCCCACGTTAGCAGGCCTTTGGTTAATTGAACCTAGGGGTGGCAATTGGGTCGGGTTGGCAGGTCAGCATACCTCAACACGAACACGACCCATTTATTAAACGGGTCGGATGTGGCAAATACGAACACAACCCATTTATTAAATGGTAACCCGACCGACCCAATTACACGGGTTGTAGGTTGTGGGTTGACCCATTTATTACCCATATTTTTTCCATTGCCATTATTTCTGCATTTTCCGAGACCCAATCGGCAAGTCGCATGGGCTGGTTGCTCAAAAACCCTCATCGTCCGAAGATCTGAGGTCCTTTTCTTCTTCTGATCTTCCACCACTGCAACAACGAGTGAGGTCGCTCCGGTGACCTCTAGCAGCTCTGACACCCCTTCGGTAACAGGGCACCATCGTCGACTTTCCTTTTTCGATGAACGAACTAACACTGATCGGCGGTTTCTCACCGACTAAAAAAAAAGCACAAAAGAAGATTCATCAAGAAGCTTCTGATTTTTTTCTTCAGAAAAGCGTGCTCCTTTTGTATGCTTTTAGCCTTTTACATGTGAAAATATGATAGTGCCCCCTCATCTTTTTCAAAAATTCGGATCATATCCCTATCAGGGTTATATATATATATATATATATATATAATATAAACGGGTTGACCTGCCTGCCTAACCCGTTTATTAAACAGGTCAGTCGGGTTGGCATACCCCTAACACGAACCCGACCAGTTTAATAAATGGGTTAGGCAGGTCGACAAGTTTACGACACGAACCCGTTTAAGGCAAACCCGAACCCGGCTAAGAGGTGGGTTGGCAGGTCGGGTCAGATTTTGCCACCTTTAATTAAACCCTCGAGGTCCTCTCTGGCCACCCTAGAGTACACCTAACCATAGTTATGAGGAAACAAAATGTATAAGAGAACTAATGAATGAAGTGGAAGCCGGAAAGTGAGTGTTAAAAAAATAGTATGAAGCACGAAGCATGAGGTAATATGAAAAAATCAATATGAAAAAAAAGCAAATAGCTGAAAAATAAAAGAAAAATGCATAAAAAGTAATACGAAGTGTGAGCAGAAACAATTACTAAATGACATGAACACAAGTATAAAACCAGCATTTAACCTTGTTATAAAAAAATAATATTTTTAATATAAAAATATAGGAGGCTAGGAGGAAGGGAGTGACAAGAAGCGAAAGGAAATCAATTTTGGAAACGAGGAGACTTTCCATTAAAAAGAATTGAGTTTCTCATATATTGGAAGTAAGTTTCTCACAACTTTCTCTTCTCTCGAGGAAGTGAGGAGTTTTCCTCTTCAAAAGGAACTTCTTTGGAAGCTAGCTTTCCCATGTAGTAAGAAGTTTCCTATAACTATGCACCTAGTTTCAACCTTACCGCTAAGGACAAACCTTATGGATTTGGAATCGTAATCATCTCATGTCAAGCAAAAACCATAGTTGCCCTAGCAAGTAGGGGTGGCAATCGGGTCGGGTTGACGGGTTGGTTGGTTGGGTCGGCTGGTCAGCATACCTTAACACAAACTTGACCCGTTTATTAAACGGGTAACCCAACACGACACAATTAACCCATTTAATAAACGGGTTGATGGGTTAGCGGGCGGGTTGACGGGTCAGGTAAACGGGTTGGCGGGCTGGTTGGCGGGTCAGGTTCGAGTAAACAAGTTGACGGGCAGGTCGGGGTTGGGTAAACGGGTTGGCGGGTCGGGTTCGAGTAAACGGGTTGACGGGCAGGTCGGGGTTGGGTAAACGGGTTGGCGGGTCGGGTTCGAGTAAACGGGTTGACGAGCAGGTCGGGGTTGGGTAAACGGGTTGGCGGGCGGGTTCGGGTAAACGGGTTTACCAGCCCGCCTAACCTATTTATATATTAAACGGTCAGCCGGGTTGGCGGGTTGGCATACCCCTAACACGAACCCGACCCATTTAATAAATGGGTTAGGTGGGTCGACCCGTTTACAACACGAACCCATTTAAGCCAAACCCGAACCCGGCTAAAAAGCTGGTTGGTGGGTCGTGTCAGATTTTGCCACCCCGGCTAAAAAAGCTGGCAAGTAAGGTAGAGCCTTCGTGGGCAAGACTAGACAATCCTTTTTAACAAGAAACGAGTATATATACCACTTGAAGGTGCTATACCCAAACCCTTTCCAGCCAAGGAGGGTCAAAACTGGTGAGGATAGCCAGCAAATGCCATTGGCATTGCCACGGTCGTGTTTGGAAGATTGTGGGAAAATATTTGGTACTATACTCATTGAGATAAAAAGCATTAGGTGCAAAATTTGCCAACTCAATCTAGTCTTATGGATGTGTTCAACATGGTCTATTGCCACCATCGCAGGGGACGCCGGCGTGGTGAGCGGGGTAGTTGTGAAGGTGTTGAAACAAAGGCACTGAATCAAACCCCACTGGCGCATGAGAGTGTCCACAGCTTTCAAAGGTAAGCCACGTAAGGCAGGGTGGTTGTGGGCAGAGGCGTAGCTAGGGGGGGCAGGACTGGGCTGTAGCCCAGTGTCCCGAAACAATTATTTTTATTTTTTATTTTTAAAAGCCCAGTCCTAGCCCAGCCCAACCCAGACTGCAGCAAATAGTTTGATTTGTCCATATGAAATAGATTTTTATTAACAAATGCAGCCATTTTTTATTTTATCTCAAAAAAAAATTCATATATGTTACACCAAATATTCTTTCTTTGCTACACCCCTGTTTGCCCCCCCCCCCCCCACATGAATCCTAGCTACGCCACTGATTGTGGGGCTCCACCCAGGGTTTTCCTTCCTTCGACGAGGGTTCCTCATAAAATAAAAAAACATGGCCTATTGCTACATATTGCTCACATTTTCAAATGCAAAAAACATGATTTTGAGTAGTAAAATTTGGTACATTGCGGGGTCATATTCAAGTAAACAACTCCACAAATTCTCAAAATTTTATGACTTAAAAATTCATGAATATATTTTGAAAAACCAAGATCCATTGTATGATTCCTAATAGACAAACTTTAGGCGCGATCGAGAAAAAGAGATGTACTGGATGACAATGCACGTAGTGTTTGCAACACTCGTGGGCATAGTGACAAAAGTTTAAAATGGCAACATATCATTTTTCAAAAACTTGCTAGAATTTATTTACTTTTTTTATAAATCTCGTGTGTTTTTGGCAAAATCTTGGCAATTAAAAATTAAATTTAAAAATATAAAAATAACTTTTATAAGAAATTATTAATAAAAATTATTTAAAAATAAAAACACACAGGTTTTTCATGATAAATAGCCATTTAAAACATGAATATTGCATTTAAATCTCAGTATTTATGTTTTTTCACAAATCTCGTGATATTTTAAAAATCTTGCAAGAAATTGCTGTTTTAAACTTTCGGGCAGTTTCTCGCGATAATTGTTTAGTGGGTATCGAACCCCCTAGTAAAAAATGTTTTTCAGTTTTTTGGGCACATATGACCTTTTAGATACGATCTGCATATAAGTTTAGTAGAAATTGACATTTGGATCATGTTTTTTTATGTACATGTCAGATTTTATGAGGGTTAAAATCAAGGGCTTATAATGTACCAAATTTTTAAATATAAAAATATTTTTTATATCCAAACATTATGATTCAAGAGTAGAACCCCACTATTTTGACTATGTTGAATACATCTATGATGTAAGATTTGGTTAAAACAACTTCTCACTATAAGCTCTAACTAGGGGATTTCTCACCCGCGAGGGCAACAAATGCTATATATACTCTTAGTAAAAAAATAAAATATTTTTATTTTTACATCTCACCCCCCATATGTGATCTGCATATCAAGTTTAGTAGAAACTAACCATTGGATCATGTTTTTCTGATCATATATGTCAGATTATAGGAGGGTTGAAAATACAATGACCTGTAATGTACTACACTTTTAAACCTAAAAAAAGGCATGCTTTTATGTCCAGAAACTATGGTCCAAAAATTGATTCCTACTATTTTGACCATGTGGAATACAAACACGATATTAGATTTGGTCAGAACAACCGTCCCGTATGTGTTCTACCACGACGTTATCAATGTTGGGTTTCCCTCATTTGTAGGACCCATTTATTTACTGAATAAGAACCTTTTGTTAATTGACATTTATTGGCATGCTCATTGGAACCGCGCATATTCATTATTGCGGAAGGATTCCCAAGCATGACCTTTGATTGTCTCAAGGTCGATTTATGTATTTTGCTTAATAGTGATTTGTGAGATGGCGCTTTAGCTGAATAGCGATTTGTGGTTGGCACTTTAGCTGCATAGCGATTTGTGAGATGACGCTCAGTTGAATATCAATTTGTGAGATGGTGCTCAACTGAATAGCAATTTGTGGTTGGCACTTCAGCTGCATAGCGATTTGTGAGATGACGCTTCAGCTGAATAGCGATTTGTGGTTGGCGCTTCAGCTGCATAGCGATTTGTGAGATGACACTTCAGCTTCCACATTAAAGGTGAATCTCGTTCTCTATTTAGGGAGGGGCGGTTTGGCTAGCAAGAGAGGTTTTTCACTTCTTTTTGGGGCTACTTTGTGCGTCTGGTTCTTCAGAACATTTGTTTCTTTTCGGTGAGGTATTTCTCTACACCTTTGTGTGTTTATAAGAATTATATCTTTGGGCTACTTTGTAAACTCTGTTTGAAGATAGTGGAAGGAACTAACCTATCGGTTGTCGTGGACGTACTTCAGTTTGAGAGAACTATGTAAATCTTGTGTGTTTCTTTAATTTCTGTTGATATATATATATATATATTGCTTCCATTGATTTTCACTTGGGAGAAAGCATGTTTTTCTCAACATCTGGTATCAGAGCAAGGATAATCCAATTCTAATTCGTTATATTTTGTGTGTGTGTGAAAATTATGGAAAGCAACGTCGGACATATGATTAGTTTGAATCACACAAATTGGATGACTTGAAAACAAAAATGGAAGATCTTTTGGTTTGTAAAGATTTGGATGTACTCATAGAGGGTGATAGCGGCAAACCAGAAGAAATGAAAGATGACGAGTGAAAAAAGCTCGACCGAAAAGCTATCGATTTCATTCGGCAAATAGATTGATGATAGTGTTTTTCATTATGTCTCTACTGAAAATTTAGCGCATGGTCTTTGAACCAAATTGAAGAGTCTTTATGATAGAAAGACGACAGTAAACAAAGCTTTTTTATTTCGAAAGCTTGTGAATCTCAAATATAAAAAGGGTACTTCTATTGCAAAACATTTGAATGAGATTATGAGCATTGTAAATCAGTTGAACACCATGAAAATTATCTTTGATGATGAGTTGAAAGCTTTGTTACTTCTTAGTTCACTTCCTGAAAGTTGAGAAACCTTGGTGGTCACAGTTAGTAACTCTGCACTGGATGTAATGGTAACAATGAGCCAAGTTACCAGCAGTCTAATGAATGAAGAGACAAGAAGAAAATCATCAGATCCTTCTCCATCTGAAGCTCTTGTGATGGAAAATCGGGGGAGAGGTAGGAGTAAGAGTAGGTGATGCAATATCATGATGTGGACTCGGTACACACCGATCAACGATCCAAGAGCTAAACGGATCTTGACACGCGCGAAAGCTTATACGATAATGAGTCTGAATAGGACTCTGGGAAACAAAATTTTGGGACCCGTGCACTCTGTTTCGACAAAGTCGGTCTAAAGGAAAGTTGTGCACGACTAGCATGCCTTTCTAGAGAATCTAAAATCACTAGATTCGAATTAGCGGTGTCATTTCCATGGACTCGAGAGTGAGACTGACAAACATGCCTTTGACAGATTTTCGAACTCCACAGACAGTCTGTTTGGAGGGGTTTTCAACCCTACAGATAGAGAAGTTTGCTAAAAACACCAACTGAGAAATCTAAGGTAAGATCCAGATCTTTCCAACCAACTAAGATTTGGAATTTTGAGTTTTCTACAAGGCTCTACAAATTTTTGAATTCTAAAAATGGTATGAGATATTATCAAATGAATTTAAACTTCAAATATTCGACATTAGTAGAGAAATTAATATTTTTGAGTCACTTAAATAAGAATTCAATTAAAACTCAAAAAATGAAAGTTTTAGATCTAGATTCTAGCTTTACACAGAATCAAACAAAATAAATTTTCATGTAGGGAATTTCCAGATAATTAAAAAATACCAAACCCTACTAGGAGTATTTTGAACCAAATGGGTGACAGTGGATTCCTATCAGACTCAGACTTTAACAACACTTTTCAGGGACTCAAATCACCAATTTATGAAATCTCTTCAACTACAACTTTGTAGGAAAATATCTTAGCTTTCCAAGAGGCTAAAGAACGCCTGAAATCGACTAATATCGAGGTCGATGTGATCATTTCTTTGAAGACATTTCTGACAACTTGGGATTCAGGAATCCGAGTTTGGACAGAAAATCTGAGTTATATAATAACCAATAAAACTAGATATTTTATGAATAATAGAATCATTTCTTAATGAAAATACTTTAAACATACATTTCAATCAAGCAACAAATGGTTTACTTGCAACTTTCAAGCAATTTGTAATGAAGGAGATGAAATACATAAGATAAAAATAACATAAATGAAAACAATGAACCAATGAATAATATTCAGATGAAGATGGTAATGAGTGTCGCTGGGAAGCAACCGACACCAATGGGGATTCACGAACACTAGATCGAACAAACAACAACCACTAACTTAAGTGCCAACATGCCAAGGTCGATCTTCACCAAAGGGATTCTTAAAAAAACTCACAAACTCGAGCTTTCCACCAGCAAAAGTGCTTGATGTTGTCAATAGACAGAGATTTTAGTGGCTTAACCGAGCCAAATCACGCACAATAGTAAACAACAAACTTGTAGGGCAAGATCTTAGATTTCCAACAAGCGAAAGATCATGTAATTTGGACTGGTATCTAAAGAGATAGAGTCAAAATATTGAGACTATCTTCATCCTTCAAAACACTTCTTCTCCACCAAGAAAATTTCAAAATTTTCATCACCAAAGCCACCTTCCCTTGGTCGACTTCCCTTCATTAATAGACTTGGAGCTTGGGGAAGAGCCACATTAAAGAGGAAAATGGCCTTCTCAAGCATAGTACAACCCACGATTTTGACTAGGCTATTTTTGGCCAAGTGTATTAAGTGACTAACAACCATATTGACTTGGACTAGTCAATGCTGAAATTTGAATAAAGGCCAAGATGGTCCACTCCAAATGGCTCCAACTAGACTCTATTGAAATGGATCGAGATCCAGATTCAGATTATGCAGCGAATTGGATCCTACACAAAAACACATTAGAAAATGCAATTACGAAAAATAAAAAAAACTACTTGCGTTCCCGATACACCCTCTAGTGCTATAAAAGAATCCTACAGGGCACCAAAACTATACAGATCCGTTGAATCCGGCTCCTAAAAAAAATACTAATAAAAACATATTTAACGTGATTCCTCACATGCCAAAATTGAATCGAATAATAAAAATACAATCTCTAAGAAAGATGCAAAATAACTCAGATATTATAACACGATAATCAAAATGGGTCTGGGTTCGCAAAGATCCAATTGGACCCTGATAGTCCAACATGATTGGATCTGCCCTAAATCGCATCCTGAATTGGATATTCGAAATTGGATTTGGATCCAATTCATCCTCAAAGCTCGGATCTTCAGGATGCTCTGTATCATTCCCTCCTGGGTCGAAAGGCTTCGTCCATAGAGTCTGTCTCTGCTCAAATACCACTTCATAATCCCTACACACATTCAAAATATAATCAGCACAGAATCTGTTCAAGGCAAATAAAAGAGAACTAAACAAAACAGAAAATTCTATATAAGAATGACAAGAATATTTGATAGAATGTAATGCAATATGCTCTATAAAATGCAATTCAGATAAATTCAAAGTAGAACAATGAAATTGAATCTCAAAAGCATCTAAGACATTATATTTAATAATCTTACCTTGCATCAACACTTTGCAGACAATAACAAATTTTGGGTCAACAAGAGATAAAATTTGCGTATTTATCATGTTTTTTAATATTTTAAAATTTTCACTAAATTTTTGGCAATTATAAGGCAAGTCACAAGCAAGACAATATAGCAATAATTCAAACTTACTAAAAGGATTTATGAAGGATACAAAATCAACATTATCGACTAAATCTTGATATTTCCAAAATAAATTTGGGGTATGCATGATTGTCAATTTAGCTTTACCCGAATCACATTTAGGGTTTATATGAGGCTCAAAATTTTCTAATGGTGCACTAAGAGAATTTTCAATATCTAAGTGCTTATTGACATGTACTTCATTAGAATTTCTAATACTTTGATTAGTCTTGTCAATTTTGAAATCATCATTGAAAATGGTTGCACTAAGGAGACTTGACGGATCAATGTTGATAATCATGTCAAACGCATCTAGAGGCAAAATCGTACCTTCTATGGGCTTATAAATTTTTTAAAGATCGAATCATCAAAATTGGCATAGGATGGGTCTTCTAGAGGTGCTATTTCCCAAAATGATGAGATGTGAGGCATCTCTTTATACATCTTTTTAAAGACTGGATAAAAAATGAACGCACTTATAGGAACATCCTCAAATTCAGATGAGGGTTCCTTCTCAATTTCTTCATCGAATATCGGTCCACCAACTATATCACGAAAAGGCTCCTCGAGAGGATCCTTTATGAAAATAACAAGAGTGCGATTAATTTTTTTGCACTAAGACTCTTCTTCGCTATCCCAATCCTCATTTTCCATTATGACTTCTTTCAATTGTTGAGATCCTAAGTCAAAAGAAACAGAACTTTCTTTGTCCTTACAACTCACACACGGGATTTCCTCAAACCTAACCCTAGAATTATCGAATTTAAATGAGGTTGGGTCGGATCGGGGACTAAAGGATGAGACAGGTGAACAAGGACTCTGCCTCAATTCTCTTTATGAAAAATTTACATAATGGACCTTCAAATTTGGAGCACCAAACTCCCAACTGGATCTTCTACGCAGATCCATCTTTCTACGCGCATACAAGTACTGATATGGGTCAGACCCACGAGCAGAGTCAGACCACCCAAACGCCCTCAAGGATCGAAGCAGATCCGATCAGTGACAAAGCTCTTCCTCTAATCCCAGTTCACAAAGCTTCGATTTTATCCTTGCAATTCGTATTTGATCAGCGCAAAGTTGACTTTGCAGATTCTGAGCTTTCTTGTCTCGTTTTGACTCAAATTTTTCATCAGAGCCATAATAATGTCTTACGCATTCCTCGTGAACTGCTGGCTATGCTCAAAGGCGCTCTCTCGTTCCTTGGTAAAATCTTTTATCCTATGACTTAGATCTTTGATTTTATGCTGTAGAGTTTCAGTCCCATACCTAAGGTCACAAATTTCATTTTTAGGGTTATACGCATTTTGACCCCTACTTGTTCGCCCACACATAGTGCATGAATCCTATTTTTTTTTTGTGGTCACTTTGTAAAGTCTGTTTGAAGATAGTAGAAGGAACTGACCTATCGATCGCCATTGACGTACCTCAGTTTGAGGGAACCACGTAAATCTTGTGTTTCTTTAATTTCTGTTGATATATATATATATATATATATATATATATATATATATATCCCAATGTTGTCAATATCAACATCGACCCTTTATCATTTGGCCAACGATTCAGGTGAATCTAATGATACCGATACTCAAGTGAATATTTTTAAATTAGCTAAATGATAATTAAAAAATATTATGTGCCAATCAAAACGTGACATGTGTTAAAGCCATTAAAATAATAGTAAAACTATTTTTAAGTATTTTTTATATTAGCTGATTGAGGGGTGAAGCTTATTGATTTTCTGCCGATGCTATAGGTATCACCCGATACTGACAACATTGTGATCTCTCTCTCTCGCGCTATATATATATATATATATATATATATATATATATAGTGAGAGAGAGAGAGAGCGTGCTAAGCTGCCGTAACTTTAGCATTTGGTGTCAGCCAAGTCGAACTGCTTGGATGATTCCCATATTGATAAAAGCTGATCCAAAGTATGTTTGAAATGTAAGACATGAATATGCCACTGGTGCAGGTTCGCAAGGGACACGTTTTTGTCACCATAATTAGCACGATACCCTCAATAATTAGGGTTGAAGCATTCAAATACAAAAAAAAAAATGAAAGATCTTCAAAGGTTGGTCTGATTCCAGTTCACGATATACTGATGTCTATAGCCTATATATAAGTAACCGATTCGATGTTTACGCACAGCTTTCTCAGTGAGTGAACAGATATAACTTTCTCTCAATGCTACGGCTGCAAACGGTTGGGATATAATCAGATAACTGATCCGAATCCAACACATTATTTCCAGATTTGGTTCCTTCCGTTAAGATCTAATTGTGAATTCGGGTCGGATTTGGATTTGCTAACTCAAATTCATTTGTAATTCGTATCGAATTTGGATCAATATTTTAGGTCCAATGTAATTCACACCCAGATCAAGTTCCGATCTGATTTCCTTGTTTGCATGTAAAGAGATCCAGTATTACTAAAACTTTGGATTCAGATAATACCTTACCATGTTGGATCTGTATTGTACATTTTGGATTTGGATCCAGCAAGAACCGGCCCGTGTCTGGTCTATTTGCAGCCCTAATCAATGCAGCCCATGGGGACCAACTAGTCTTTCATAAATCAACCAACTTTCCCAACCAATGGACACAAAATTATTTCAAGATGTTGGTCAAATGGTACGTTAAGTTTGGTGTAGAAAAGTTTGAAGCAGAAAGAAATGGGCCAAGGTACCATTATGAGACTTGCCAAGTGTTCTTCACAATAACAGGCCATCCCTTTCACTTTGTGAAACCACTTTGTCTGGAGGGACCCACTTCACAAGGATGAATCAAATGAAATTATGTATTCTTATGAGCACATAGGGGCCCGCAATCTGAACAAGAGTAACAAGGAAGGCTTCATGATGTGCGTGGATGTCATTAACAAAGTTTGGATCCACTATGTTCATATAATATTCAAATGTTAGAATGTTTGTTTGTTGGACCAAAGATTTGTATGTATTTCAATGTAAACCTTAAAATGAAAGTTGAGGACTACACAAGTTGTCTTCTTTTTCCAAATGCCTACAAAGATTGGATAATGAGCTTTTTATGTTTCAAAAGCTTTGCTAGGCTTGAATCTATGGAGGAAAAGAAAGTGAAATCTAGGGTTTGATTATTCTCCTTTCCACTCACTCTTCCCCCTCCACCTTTAGATAGATAAGCATCAATTAAGTCCAGGAACTTTTGAACAAAACACAGATCTAGTAATAAGAGGGATCACTTTCTACGGTGATCGATCGCCTTCTCCAAAAACCGATGCATGTTCTGCAAAACTCATTATTCGGCGAAGATATTTATATTTGAAAACCATCCATCAATTTAGTTAATTATTAACTCTCCTATCAATCCTGCGAGTTTCATGTGAACATAACACATACTGTAGCCAACCCAATTCAATAGCAAAGTCTACTAGCTAGAAAGAAACTTGATTAAAAGTGTCTTTAGGTCTAGCTTGTTATTTCCTCTCCCATGAGTAGCAAATTTCATGTGAATCGGCAAGATCAATGAAGTTAAGAAGATGAACATGAAATTTTGCATAAGGTGATAGTTTTGATTACAGGATCTGCTGATGATTGGCAGATCCGTGTGCAGTAAATAAGTAGGGAATTTTCAATTACAATCACTTTGTTTCATTGAACAGCAATTGAGCCATGCAACTAAAGATCAGATTTTATGATTTTCTCAATGTTCCTAAGTACAATTATTTTTTAAACCATTTTCTTGTTCGAAAAGTGCATGAAATATTGGATGAATCAACAGAAACTGCAGGTGCACCTCAAATCTTAGATTCAGACCAATCGCGGGCCTGACTAGAGGTAATATGATGGGCCCGTCGTGTTGGTGTTAAGAAATTCATAGCATTCAAACACACCCTAAAGCTTCTGCAAGCCTATCAACCTTCCATTATTGGGTCTCTTTTTCCACGTACAGCCTGTTAGATACTAAATTTCAACGTAATGGTCCAATCAAGAACTTTATTTAATTCTCATGATCCATGTAATTATCTTCAAGAGTTCAAACTGTGCAATCAATCAGCCTCTAACATCTCAAATTGCCTAGATGATAACAATTATTTGCCTACATATACTTATTTAATAAACATTGCTTTGTGGTGCCCATATAAATCAAATACCACCACCCTTAATTTCAGGATTCAAAAGGAACACTAGGGTGTCCCATCATGGTTGTTTTGTACCAAACCTACAATTAAAGTGGATTCTCATATCCATCTTACTGACCTGATAAAAAATAAACTAAAGACATATTTCTCCTTTTATTGGAGGATTCTCACTACCACTTACTCATAAAAAGAAAGCCAAATTCAAATAAACAAAGAAGCACAAGAGCCTCTATATTGTTCTTGCTAACATATAAAATCCCCTTCTCTATATCTTCAGACCCACACAAAAAAGAGGGTGAATTGGTGGTGGTGGTGGTGGTGGGGGGGGGGGGGGGGGGGTAGCCTATATCATAGGCCAGGATGTACTATTAAAAAAAAAAACAATCTTAACTATCAATTGGAATTGGAAGAATTGAGTTGCAAACAACATATAAAGCCAATGCACATGACACCAAGTGCGGCAAGATATACGCCACGTGCATCGACTCACCAAGGAGAGCAACATACCAATAAAATAAAAGTGAAAAAATATATTTCCAATATTATATTATGCCGATAATCACCCTTTAAAATCAAATCACAAAACGGATTCCCACCACCTAAATCTTCACACCAATAGTGTTTCCCATGCAAGTCCAAGCCCTAACATGCTCCTAATTATGATCAGCAAGCGTATAAAGAAGCCCAAAATGAAAAGAACGAAAACAAGAAAACCCTTTTGAAAGCATTGACAAACAGAAGAAAGAAGCACACCAACTAAGAAGTATAGCGACCCCACCCTTTGACTATGAGTATGGCTACATTGATTAGAAAGAGTGAGGATTGAGGGTGGAGTTTTGCTCCACCAGGGTATGAGATCAACAACTAACTGGGGAGCTAGTGAACCGGCTTGGGTGCTGCCGCAGGGGGGTTCTTGGGTGCGCACTGGTAGCATTTTGCAAAGAGGCCGAACGTGTCGACCTGGTTGATGAAGTTGGTCATGCTAGCCCACCCGCCGAACCCGAACCCGACGATCAGGACCCAGACCACCACGAAAGCGTTGAGCACGAACATCGCCGTCCAGCTTGGTAGAAAGAAAGGTGGCTTCTCCGCTGCATTCTGAGCAAAACAAAAACTAAAATTTAAACGGATGATTACAGACATAAGGAGGATGGGATCATATATATATATAGCCAACAGAAACTGTTTCAGGTTAGCAAGAGGGAAGTAATAGTGGAGTTTTTCACTCCACACTAAAACAAGGCCATGAATCAATGTGGCACCTTTCTCAGCCCCTAATGAGGTTTATCGATATCAAGAAAAAAAAAAAGAGGAAATACCTTTCAAATTCCAATGATACAAAAATTGAAAAAATTACTAAAAGTCACTCACCTCGCCTCACCGGGAAGGCAAGTAAAGAATGAAGATTTGAATAAATGATTGGGTTAATATTTTTATCACCCCAATAATATATCCAAACCAAGAGTGGAGGGGTAACTGCTTACTCTGATTCACGCCTACCGGGCTTATGAAGTTTTTTTTTTATGTTTTTCTTCGCACCAACCGGACAAATATGTTGTATTATAAGAATGGACTCTCAGACTCCGAGTCTCGACAAGTGGGTTGGTTTTTAATCGGCTTGAAAATCGACAGTTTATAACTATTATAAATATTCAAGCAGAAAAGTTCACATTTTTTCATAGAAAAGATAAGATCCAATTGTATTTTTCTGGCAAATCGAGCATGCTGAATGCATTTGCAGGGTTAGATTTGCGAAAAAACACCTCAAAACCCCAAATTGCTAGTTATTATAAACATTCAAGCTGAAAAGTTTCACATTTTTTTCATGGAAAAGATAAGTTCCAATTGTATTTTTCTAGCAAATCGATAATGCCGAATAAATTCGCAGGGTTAGATTTGAGAAAAAACACCTCAAAAACCCAGTTTGCTATTTATAAATATTCAAGCTGAAAAAACACCTCAAAAACCCAGTTGGGTTGCGGTAGGCACCTAGTACCCCGAAACTGGTTAAAAAGAGAGAAAAAGGGTGGGGTGTTTTCAGCATGGAGGACAGTTGGTCACTATCCTCTTTTTGAAAGGCAAGCTGGGGTTAGGCAGACCCTTACCAGTTATACAATTATACCATTGGGTTTTGAACCTGCAACGTCCCAACGCAAGGTGACGTGCACTAGCTGCTCCTACCAAACAAGTGGAACCCCCGTTGGTCACTATCCTCTATTTCTGTCTATGGTTGGTCCAAAAGAGAGTGTACTTTGGTCATCTGTACTTTATGAGTGTTCAAACCGGTGGTGTGCCAGTTGGGAGAGGGGGGCTGTGGCTTTGAAGTGAAGGAAAGTTGGGGACGGAAATAGAGGGTTACCTGTCTAGCAGCAGACTTCCTGAAGGTCATCATGTGGGCAAGGGCGGGGATGATGTAGACGGTGAAGCTAACAAGCAGTGCACCGACGGCAGAGTTGATGGGACCAAAGAATGGGAAAATAATGGCGAGGAACCAAATGGGGATGACCACAGGAAGCCTCACCAGCGCCCTCAGGCACATGCTCTTGGTGTTGTGCATTCCTATCACCTTCTCCCACACGAAGTAGAGAGGAGTGCACGCAAATCCGAAGGTGATGAACTGCAATTTTCAGACAAAACACCAAAAACAGAGGGGGGGCATTGCCGTGCTTAAGTTGGAGGAAAGCATTAAAAAGTGAGACAAAGATGAAGGTTGGTTGGGGATGCGTGATACGAACTTGGTGAATGAGCATGAGGATAACGGCAGCGTCTCGGTAGCCCGATTTGGGGAGGAGGGAGAAGGCGTTGGAGTGGTTGAGGAGGACGTCACCGAAGGCCCAGTAGACGGCAGTCGCCGATGGCAGCGTCAGGGTGAACACGTACAGTGTGGCTAGCAGATAGATGTACTTGAACTTCCGAGGCTTCCACATTGCGTGCATGATCTCACTGTGCCCCCATCAATCAACACAAAGAAGAACTTCACAACCAATAACATGATAATCTAATACCCAAGTGGTGATGAAAAAAACACAACCGCAGTAAGCAAACGCTAAACGAGATGATCTGATCTTTTCAACCACCACCAGGACAAATTTCGAGAAAAAGGTAAAGAAAAAAGTTGGGTATAGTTAATTTATGATTCTCCAATAAATTCAAAAGCAGGGTAGAGGGTGAAGCTCAAGGAAATGGGGACACCAACATGATTAAAGTCTCATTAATGGCGAATCCGGGCCAACCAACCGGGATTTCGATAGTATGTTTCAAGAGAGGAAGAAAATCATGCCCACCCACCCCCGTAATACTTGTTTCCATTAATGGCGTCTGAACAAGGTTGGGGAGCAACATACACAGATCATTTCACGCCACTCAACATTATTTCTGAACCCTTCAGAGACCCAATTAGGAGGTTAAAAAACTAAAGCCTAAAGGCAGCCACAAAAACGCACTCCAAAGAGAGATAAAATGTCAACTCACACTGTAACGGCGTGACCGCCGAAAGTATAAAGTATATTGGTGGCGCCGGTGAAATACAGCACCGGTTTAGCGGGAGCCGTGTGCTGAACTCCTTCGATCTGTCATTAATACAATAAATGCAATCAGAGTCTCTCTCACCCTCTCTACTAATCCCAAAACTAAATTCAATCAGGAACCCAGAAAGAATTATTATTTTTTTAATTTTACAATCTGGGTAGTAGTAAACTTGAATTTTACCTGGCCGTGAACGAGGGCGGCGATGGTTAAGTACCATGCGGTGTAGGTAGTCATTCCAAGGCCCAAAAATGAC
Source organism: Nuphar pumila (assembly GCF_984573655.1). Classification (NCBI taxonomy): domain Eukaryota; kingdom Viridiplantae; phylum Streptophyta; class Magnoliopsida; order Nymphaeales; family Nymphaeaceae; genus Nuphar; species Nuphar pumila. The sequence goes on along the minus strand of NC_143257.1, from coordinate 772,445 downwards.
CAAATGCGATAATTGTGAAACGAGGGGATGAATACAGTTGTGGCACAACATGCTCCAAAGATGTACGTCCAGGTTCTTTTGTCCAACCGGTCATTGATGTAGTAAATGTTGCTGCATCAGTGAACACCCCACGACCCCCAAAAAGAATGAGTAAATTTTATCAGAAATCTCTTTCCCAGAGAGAGAGAGATGGTAAAGATGTTCTCACCTAGCGCAGGCGATGAGTTGAATGACCGAGCCGAAGAGCAGAAATGTGCAGTTGAATGCGAGTCCGACTGCCTTCCACTTGCGTCCGAGCAACCCATCGAGAACTTCGAACCACTATTCCCAACAAAAGGAAGGAAAAAGAAAGCAGACAAATTAGATTTTAATCCAACACCAACAGAAACACAAGCAAAAGTACCAGTTGGTTCTAATCTAAATTTTTGGTTATGATCTTGAAAGGCAACCAAAAAACCATGAAAGCCAAAGGAAAAGAAAAAGTATTTTTTTGAAGTAACCTGGATGACATGGTTCTTGAAGCTCACGTTCTCCTCCTTCTCCTTCCTGGTTCGGTACTCTACATAGAGAACGCTGATGAGGTAAGCCGTCCAACTCCCCAGCAGGCCGTAAAAGATCTGGAAGATGATCCCCGAGAGCAAACCCAATTGCGAGAAGGAATATGGGAGCGTCAGCAATACCTGAGCAACCTGTACCCCACCAAACCCCACCAACCAAAAAAAGGCAAAAGAAAGAAACCCCATTAGCTAATGGAAAAGCCATAGTCGTCATTCATAGTGCAGAGAGAGAGAGAGAGGGGTGGGGGGAGGTTTTTCATTTCTTGTCTTTCTCTTGTTACCTGGTTGGAAGCGCAACTGAACCAAGCGTCATAGACGGAACCACCATGCCAGAGGAAGCTTTTGACGCTAAACGTGGAGTTGTTGTCCTCCCTCTCTCCTTCCTCCTTCCCATCGCCCTCCGTCTCGTTGTAGCTCGGCACGATCGCCTCCTCCGCCAGTTTCTGCGGCACCATCTCTCTGTCTGCGTCCTCTCTTACTCTTCCTTAAAAAACAAAAAAGAAGATAGAGAGAGAGAGAGAGAGAGCAGTCAAAACTCAATGAGACAAAAGAGAGGCCAGAAACGAAGAGAGAGCGAAAGCGAAAACTCCCCCTTAGAACTCACTGCTTTCTGAGAAGGACGGAAAACCAAGGGAAAAAGAGCGAACAAACAAAAGCAGAGATCAGATGGAGAGACCTCCCTCCCCTCGTCCTACGCACACCTCCCACCCTTTCCTTTTGTCTCCACTCACAACCCTCCTTTCTCTTTCTATCTTTAGAGTCTAGATACTCGTAACGTATTTGTAGGAATCAAATTATCAATCAATGTGAGTAGCGTAAAGCGTGAAGCTGCTGCAAGAATGGTCTCATTTGCTCATTTCTGTCTCTCGCGAGTCGATCTCCCAAAGAGGGTGAGAGAGAGAGAGAAAAAAGCGAAGCCTTTCAATGCACCTTCTCAGCCTTTCTCCCTCTAGTCTTTTCTCCCCTCAAAGAAAAACATCCCTCAAAACACTCGCTGGCAGGGGCACAGTAAATGCGCGCCGCAACGGCCGCCGATCTCGCCCTCCCAAGTATCCAACACTCGAGAACCTCTCTGATTTTGCAGCCCTCCTCCTTCTCACGCTACTCTATCTAGCCCCTACGGCCTGCAACAACACCCTTCTTCCTTCCTTGCTTCTGGTGGGCTGGCATACAGGTGATGAGAATCTGAGAAACTGATACAGTCTTGGTGGTTTACCTAGGAAAAGATTTTTAAAGAAAGAAACGACCTGAGAGAAATCTTCATCTTACACTGTAGCAGAAAAGAAGTATGAAATATGAATAGATGGTCCAGGTCTCTCTATCTCTCTCAATTGCTCTCTCTTTTCACCTCTGTCACCGCTTTCGAGTTCGTTTCTTCTTGTCGACCTCAAATAAGATCGCTGGCATTTTTTATTACTTCCTTTTGCTTTTTTCATTTGTTTTATTATATTATTATTCATTCATCTTCTCATGAATTCGGTGTTCCTTTTTCTCTTCTTTCCTTCTCATTTTCTACTGCCATCCTGGATTTCGATCTTTCGTGGTGGTGGGCCCCATGCGGTCGGCGCCGGCGAGTCGCTGCCGGCACCGTTCGTGGCGTTATCCAGTCGATGGCCACCTGTCGCTGGCCCCCACCGAGGTGGTGGGTCCCTTGAGTGGCAAGGCTCCCAATTCTCTTTGTACTGTGAGAGAGGATCAGATCAGAGGTGCTTTGGATGCCGCTCATCTTGAAAACGAATGATACCTGGCTCATTTTGAACCGTTCATTTTAAATCATTCAGATGCCGTTCATCCGAAACACGAACGACATAGGAAAAAAAGGTGGGGGGGCCATCTAAGTGATGGGCATCTCATCCTTACCGGTTCGGATACTGTTCATCGTTCATCTTGCACTCTGACCTGATCCCATCTCATAAACTATCGCTGTGCCAGCTTTTCGTCTAATCACACTCGGCCGTGTCAAGCTTTTCTGCTAAACGTGATTAAGTAGCAATCTTGTGATTGATAAGCATGGTGATTAGGGCTGCAAACGGATCAGATATGTTTCCATATTCAATCCGAGCCTGACAATTTTTTTTTTTTTTGCATAAGGATCCTTTAAGAAGATCCGAATGTATATTCAGATTGTGGATTTGGATTTGTTCAATCCAATTACTTTGGGATTCACTCAGATCTCAAATTGATCTGATTGAAAATAGGACCCAATTACGTTTTCTTTACATGTAAATTGTTTGTTTTTGTTCTATTTTTCTAGAACCCATATTACCACATGTATTTTAGATTCCGATCCAATCTTCTTCGAATCTGATTTCAGATCTACTATTTGCATTTGAGATTCAGATTTGAATCTGCCACCCCTAATGGTGATATGCAAACCCCAAAAACTGAAATCTAGAAATGAGTAAAAAATATGAAAAACTATTATTTGGAGCTCCGCCCATTTGGCAGGGGCGACTCCAGAACGTCACCAAGCTGAAAGAGAGTAACGAGTTCAATACCTACAGATGGGAGATCTTGCTGTGAAGATGAAGCTGGTTTTAGTGTTTGATGGGGTAAAGTTTTTAAGTCCTGACTCATTAGGTACCGGGTCAAAACCCAACCCTTTATATATATAGGCCTGACTTGGGTCGGCCAATGGGGCTGGCAATTGGGCCGTTCCGACGAGCCTGAGCTATTTAATTAATTTTTCAGTACTATAAAAAATTAAAAAAAATTGGGTAATTTCATAGTAACTTGGTAACATTGCTATTTACTTAATTAGTTGCATTAATTTTATGAAAACTAGAAAGATAATTAGTTGGGTACATGGGAAGTTGTTAATTATTAGTATTTACCTAATTAGTTGCACTAATTTTATGAAAAAATGAAAGATAATTTATCAAAATGCTAGTTTATTTATGAATTAGGTTTTCTGACATTTTCTTTCTCCATCTCTTTGTCACCTTCACCGTGCCAAACTGCAACTCCTCCATTATCAAATTTGGTTATTGATTCACTGAAAGAGTTGGAACATGATAAGGATTCAAACTTTTAGTGAAAGATGGTAAATTTGTTGTGGTTTGTAATTCTAATTAGAATAACTGTAATTATTTTTAAATAATTTTGCTTTTTTTTTTGTAGGTTATGCTGCAAAATGGGTTAAACTATATATGTGGATTGAATAAACCATGTTGTGTTGCATGGGACGACTAGAATTCAATATCATGCTTTATGTTTTCCAATGATTTGCAGGCAATTTTCTTTTGCTTTTCATTCAAAGTGTTGGTGTTTAGTGGGTTGCTAATGATTAATATCCGGATTAAGGGAAGATCTGCAATTAATCTTTGGTTTCCTTTTTTGGTGAGTGTTATCGGAACTAGCCCATTATGTTTTATGCCTTTTTCTTTTTCTTTTCATTAGTTTTTTTTTTTTGTGTATAAAGCATCTGATTTAATTGATTGATCAGTAGCCCCAAAAGGGTTATTAGCGCAGTTTTTTTTTTTTTGGATTTACAACCAGAAGAAAACCAGGTCAGGCTAACTCAGCGTGCCATACCTACGGTCGTTGTGTAGGCAGTGTAAAACTTCGAGGCTACTATGCTACGTGTTGGCTTGCGTAGAAGGGCGACGCCCATGATAATCGAACTTTGACTGCCCTTCTAGCAGGCAAGGTCCCACCCCACTATGCCAACCCCCCTTGGGGGGTGTTAGTGTAGTTAAAGCAGGCTTGGCTGTCAAACAGGCAGTTTTGATTCAATTCTGTCCTGCAATTAGGGATGGCAGTGGACCGGGGGAAAACGGGGCCCTGCCTCGCCCCGTTTGGACTGGGGATGAAGGGTATGAAACGGGGATGGAGGTGGGGACGAAGGTTAAAATACATCCCCGTTTGAGGATGGAGGCGGGGATGGACATACACTTTTCCCCACCCTGCCCCATCCCCTCCCTGTCACTTTTTCCCACAATATCCCTGCCCCGCCCCGCCTCATCCCCGTTTGAACCGGGGATGGAGGACATGAAACGGGGATGAAGGTGGGGGTGGAGGTTAAAATCCATCCCCGCCGGGGATTGAGGCAGGGCGGGTGTGGAGACCTTGTCCCCCGCCCCGCTGCCATCCCTACCCGCAATACCCCCTTATGCTTAGCATAAGCTTTGGAGGCCAGGGTCTTAGCCTCAAAGTTTTATGCTGCCGGGAAGGTGACTATATCTTCATGCCTTATGCAATTTCTCCGGGTTATAAAAAAAAAGTAATTGATTAGTATGTTAATTAGGGCTTAATTATAAGGAGTTTTTGTGGCCTCGTTGCAATCTTTTGAGGGGGTGGGGCCTTGTTAGCACACGAGACAGGGGGTGCCTTTTTTTTTTTTTCTGAAAGGCAAGCTGGGGTTAGTCTGACCCCTACCAAATCTCTTAAGCTCCACGTGGCAGAGTGACTCGAACCTAGGCCTTCAGCTTGGCACAGGACCCCGCTTACCACATGGGATACCACCTCGGTGGATGCCTTTTGCAACAGTGGCATTTGATACTTAATAATTGATACCTCTCTCTCTCTCTCTCTCTCTCTCTCTCACACACACACACACACACACCTTTTTCTGCCTAAGATATGTAAGCCTATACGAGCCAAGCTGAACTGAGCTTGCTATGTTCGTGCTCGGTTCATTTAATTAAACGAGCTGCTTGTCTTGTTTAAACTCAATTTCCGAGTTAAGTCAAGCCAAACAACGAGCTGCTTATCTTGTTTCCCAGCCCTAATTTCAGCTATCACATTTGAACCAAAAACCAAAGCTGTTGTTGCAAGGATCACTATGAATCAGACTGAATTGGTTAAAAAAACGATTTTATAAAAGAGCCGATTCTGCTTAGTAACTTTTAAATTTTTAATAATTTTAAGGGGGGGTTAAATGATTTTTGATATTGCTATTGTTTTTTATATTTTATAGTGGTACGTGTCATTTAATGACAAAAGATTGACCACCTGCTTTTCTTCCATCATGCTTTTAGACCCCACAATTGACAGGCTTGTCCCCAAGAGGGAGGTGATGTGCTTAATGCACAAATATTTGTACATTGGATCTTCATGTTGCAGGTTGTTTTAATTAAAAACCTGATTTTCCTAAAATTCAGCACACATGTTGAATTTTGGCAATTGAAAAGCTAACATTGATTAAGGGTAGGTTTGATTATATTTTTGAAAAATGAAAATACATTTAAAAATTATTCACTTTAAAATCTTATGAGATTTTAAATCTCATTTTTTTTGTTAAGTGTCAACTCACTTTTTATAAGACGTGTTCTTGAGATTTTGTACCAAAAAAGTTTCATGTGTAATTGTTTTTGAGATATTATTTAAATGAGATTAACTTCTAAAAGTATATTACAAAGTGAATCTCTTGTGATCAAATCAAATGTACCCTATGTATTGACAATAAAATAAAAAAAATTTATTTAAAAAGTATTTTTTTAATCAAAAAATCATGATTCAAATGTGAATTCCTATCAAATTGACCTTGCCCAACCATTTTAGATGTCAAATACGATCAAAACAACTTCAACAATGAGATCCAAAGAAGAGAAGGTGAAGACACAGGGAATGACTGGAACTGTAATCACGAGGTAACTTAGTTTGAATTGTATACCAAACACTTCACATTTAAATTCAATTCTATATGGGCAAAGAGGTTAACCGAGTCCCTAGCTCCCTATCCAGACCCTAGTTAGCAAAACTCTATTTAAATGTCTTTTTCAATACAATTTTGAAAAACCAAAAAATAAATAAAATTCCATCTTTTTCGAAAAGATGGCAAAAACCACATTCTTTGGACGACCCAAAAAACTAGGGGCTGGTCCAATTGGGCCACAAGTTTGGGTTCGTGAGGATGGATCACGTAATTGGCTCCACTATCCTAGCATAGATCTCTCATTGCCTATGGTCGAGTTGGTGCATAAGAGTTGCAACCTAGAGTTATGTTGGGGTATGCCGATTCACAGTCAAAAAATTAAGATCCTATATATCGATCATTTGACATATGATACAAAGGACCCTATGTCGATCCTAACTGTCCAGCTGATGCATCTGGACGGCTAGCATGGTCCACATCCAGGTGAAAATGTGGGTCAATCCTAGCTGTTGGTTGGATGGTTAATTATGATCGAATGTAGGATGGAAACCATCGTGTGGATAATTTTATCCTGATCCGTTCGGCATCAATCATGATCCGGTTTAAGTAAAATGGATATGAAAGCTTATTTTCTTGATCCGTTGCATTTTAATGCAATCTGCACCGTCTATTTTTTTTAAACATATATGTATATATGTTGATTAAACGAATGTTCAGGAGTTAAGTAATGGACCTGAATGGTTTTTCCTTAATGTGAAGCTTGTTTATTGAGAAACATGTGTTCCATCAACTCATTTTTGCAAGAAAACTTTTTTTAATTGTCAAGTTACATTGATCTTAGATTTGTTAATGACTTGTCTAAATATTAAAAATTTATAAAAAATTATTTTTTTTACTAAATAAACTATAAAGTACACCCACAAGAGCTCCACATGCCTGGCTAGGTGGGTTGGCTTAAGGCAAGTTGAAGAATGTCATAAGATAGATAATTGGGGTTCAAATTCCTTGCCTTAAGGCCGAAGCATAGGGCTCCTTGGCGGGCACCGAAAACTGCCGGGAAACTTCATCTTCTTAGGGGTGGGCCATATGCCAAAGCATCAATCTCTCCCAGCCTCACAACCCGAACTAGGGTTTTTCCTTAATAATTATGCAAAAAAAAAAATAATCTATAAAGAGATGACTTATTTGCTTTGTTCTCTATCTTCAGAATTATCCCAATTTATCCCATTTTTTTTCTTGGCAAAAGTGTGCATGGTGTAAACAGGTCAGATTCAGGTTGGATCTTGTCAGATCCGAATTTGAATCTGAAATATAAACAGTAGACCCAAATCTGGATCGAGACGTGAATCAGATCTGAGAAGTAAGGTTGAATCCAAATCCAAAATTCATATAATAAAACCTAATCTGAAGAAATAGAACAAAAACAAGTTATTTAAAAGTAAAAAATTCAATTAGATGGAATAGATTTGTATCAACTCCATATCCAACACACACACACACACACATATATATATATATATATATATATATATTTATTTATTTTTACTCAAAGAAACCGCTCGAGGTGTAGAGACCTAGTTGTGCTCGCTCAGCTGTCATACTTACGGTCTCTGTTAATGTCAACTTAAAACTCTAAGGGCTTACCTCTCGACCCCAAGGAGTCGTTAAACTTTGGCTTATGCAGGGGTGACACCCATGGGATTTGAACCTAAACTGTCTAGGCCTCATCCCACTCCGCCAAACCCCTTGAGTCTGAATTGCCACATACTTACTCTCTAGGATAAACTATGATATGCAATCACAACTATGTTGACCGACCAACCGGAGCTCCGCTTGTCTGGTACGAGCAGTTAGTGCTAGTCATCTTGTGTTGGGACGTTGGAGGTTCAAAACCCAATGGTATAGTAGTATAACTGGTAGGGTCTGCCTAAGCCCAGCTTGCCTTTCAAAAAAATAAAACTACCTGCCCTGTAAGGATGGCAGTGGACCCAGGGAAAATGGGGTCCCACCCTGCCTCGCCCTGTTTGTACCGGGGATAGAGAGCATGAAACTGGGATGGAGGCAAGAATGGAGGTTAAACTCAAAATCCATGCAGGGATGGACTGCTTTCTCCTTCCCCACCCCGCCCTATCTCCGATCACCGTTAGTAAAGTAACTAAAATACCTTTAGGGATGATAGTTGATCGAAGAGAATTCGGATTGGGATGGAGGACATGAAACGAGAATGGAGGATAAAATCAAAACCTGTGCGGGGATAAAGGTGGGGATGAAGGGCAAAATTTTGAGATGGGGTGGGGGTGGAGACCTTGTCCGCTGTGTCCGCCCCCGTCAACTGCCATCCCTAATGTAATAAACCTGTGTACTTTTCCAAAAAAAAAAAACTCATCCTTCTTCAAGGCAGTTTGTGACGTAACCATGACAATAAATAAAGCACAAGGCAAATTCACATCTTCCATATACATATTATCCAAATATCTAAACCCACCACCACCACCACCACCTTTTCAGTTCTTCTGTCTCTCTCAATCAAGAAAGCAACCAGCAGCACAACCAGGACAGGCAGCACCACCACCAACAGCAGAAACTTAAGGCACAATGTTGTTCCCTTGTCATGTTGCCAACCACCACCTTATCTCATGTTATCTCACCAATCACATTCTCAACCTCAATCCAAAACTTCTGAAAAAAGGATAACAAATGGGGGCTCCGTGTAGTTGGTAGGAGCTGTCAGTCCACGTCTCCTTGTGGTGGGACGTTGCAGGTTCAAACTGCAGTGGTACGTTGAATAGTAACTGATGGGGTCTGCCTAACCCCAACTTGCCTTTTAAAAAAAAAAACTTAGCACACACCCATACACCCTCTTTACCGAGTCAGGGATCGCCTGTGCCCAGAGAGAGAGAGAGTTGCTATCTCTTGAGTTTTTTAAAAGGCAAAGCTGGGTTTACGCAGATCCTACTAGTTAGTATTCAACGTACCACTGGGGTTTGAACCTACAACATCCCACCACAAGGAGACGTGGACTGACAGATCCGCAAGGAGTCCCCATTGGTTGCGATGTCAAAGTAAAACCAACAACTAGTGATTGTTTTTAATCTCCCCATAAAACTCATATAAGTTGACTAAGCTGGGGATCCGAGCCGTTGATCCCCATATCGATGCATCACTGTCACCGAGTACGCCCCCACCTTTGCTTCCAAAGGCACCATTAATCATCACACCAATTCTGACTAGAGATTTAACCTCATAATCCTCCAACCATATTCTTCAAAAAAAAAAAAAAAACTAAGCTGATCTCACTGGAAAGAAGCCTTGAGTAAAGCATATGACCCTTCTTCCTACTTTTTGTGTCTGTAAGAGAGAGAGAGCCGAACTATAACCATCAACATTACGATACGAAAACAGGTTCAACCAACATTGAACCTACCGGGTAACCAAACACGGGCCTAAAACATGCCAAGGAGCCCAAAAAAGGAAAAAAGAAAAGTAGCGATGCAAGAAGAAAAGGAAGAAATAAACAAGAAAACAAATACAGTTAGGCGACGAGCATCACCCTGGATCATGAATGGTCCCTGGAGGCAGATGGTGTTGCAGATCAGAGATGTTGTTGCATATCAGAGAGAGAGAGAATTCATAAATTAAGGTTTGCTAAGCATCTACAACCAACCTCCTATGGGCAAGCGATGCAGGCAAAGCCAGCGCGATTAGGTCTTTGATCTTGGTGGTGGTTTCTTCATGTTAATATCGAAAAAATGATCTACCAACCTAACACTAATTTGGATCTTGAGGATGAAAATGTTGACTTTGTCTTATATATATATATAAACTGAAAAGCTCTTGCCCAAGCAAGAAAACCCCCGGTGGGGCCCCACGACCACCCTGCCCTATGTTGCCCGCCTGTGAAAGCTAAGGATACATGCGCCGGAGGGGTTTGATCTGGTGTCTTCATCTCAGCACCCAGGTCGCAGAAAACGTCATTGCTAACAATTTGCATAAACTTTTCAATGTTGGGTTTGATCAACAATAATAATAATAAGGGGTATGACCTTGAGTAAAAATGGATAAAGATGCTGTCAGATGCTTCTAAATCTGATTTGGAATGAAACCCTGGCCACCCGGAACCTTACTGTTCCAACAGTAAGGTATCAGAGCATCGGGTCATTGATCCAAATTGAGCCTCTTGCGGGTGAAAAGGCCATCTGCCGATCTCATTCCAGCCTGTAACACAGCCATTGTCGTTCTTTTTAATACCCTAACACCAAACACTTTGAATATTTAATTTATACAATAATTATGATATACAACATATTAAGAATATATTTATTATTATTTATAAGAAGCCTGTGCAAGCTGAGCCAACACCTATTGCTGAGCCAATTTTATGAGTTCAAATTAATGAAACCTTTACTATGAAAACTATGAGCAGCTCGTCTCGTTTCCCATCCCAAACAGGTATTTGGTATTGTAATGCCAAACTTAAAATCTGGGTGCATGCTATAGGATTTGTCAAATTACATAGCAATTTGAGAGCTGGTATTTGGCAACTGACCCTATCTTTTCACTCCCATCTTGGTTGTCAATGTGTTGGGTTTGACCCGAACCTGATCCGTACCAAACCCTATGAAGTCAGGATTTGGTGATAAAAGAAGGATGCTAGGTTAGAAACCAGGTCCTATCCCAAGGATCCCATGAGTATATGGAGTCAGGTATGGTTTGTAAAATTTCATACCAAAACTCGGGTTTGGTTCATTTAATCCATATAAGGTACATGTACGTTTTTTTCTTATACCAGACCTGATCAATCCTGGGTTTGCACTCGGTACCCACACCTTACAATCAGATCCGGGTTCGGACTCACCTGGGTCTAAACCCGACCCCACGACAGTCCTATACTACCACGGTTTTCTCCCCCAAAGTGTGGGTTGGAGTGGGACAAAGAAAAGTCCAAACATTGGAAAGAAACACTTGTGGTGGAGAGGCAGTCCTCTGGAAGTAAGTGAGGTTGCTCAAGTCTCCGTGGTCAAAGGGCAAAAGTGCATGTATACGGGAACAACCGATGCATGGGCCAGGAGGTGGGGCCCATGCTGGATGGCAGCAACACACTCCAACATGTAAGGGTGTCAATGGGTTGGGTTGGGTTCAGACCTAGGTAGAACCAGTGTGACAAATATCGCGAGATTTATGAAAATCTCGCGATAATATCGTGAGAAATTGCCTGGAAGTTTAACACGGCAATTTCTCGCGCAAGATTTATGAAAAAACATGAATACCGTGATTTAAACGCGATATTTACATTTTAAACGGCTATTTATCGCAAAAAAAATCCTATATTTTTATTTTAAATAATTTTTATTAATATTTTCTTATAAAAAACATTGTTTATATTTTTTAATGCCAAGATTTTGCCAAAAAATGTGAGATTTATGATTTTTTTTTAATTTCTCGCATGTTTTTGAAAAATGAGAAATTGCCGATAAAAACTTTTGTCACTATGGGTAGAACTAGACCTGACTATGATTTTTCGGGTATGATATCAGGTCTAGATTCGGGTTTAATCGGACCCAGCATAAGAGAAACCATACCCGAACTCGATAAGAACTACATGAACTAGACCAGAGCCATACTCGGTAAAACAATAATTTCTTTGTCATTTTACATTGAAAATTGCAGGTCTTAATTGAAACTCGGGTCTGGTATAAAATTTCACAAACTATACCGGGTCCATGTATTAATCGGACCTTCGGGTCTGGACTTGGGTCTTAATCTTTTTTTTTTTTTTATCACCATACCCAGCCCTTATAGGGTTTGGTACGGGTAAACCTGACCCGTTGACACCCCTACCAACATGCTAGCCCCTTGCTGAAGAGGGATTGCAAACAGTTCGGATTCAGGTCAAATATCCAACAAAACAGAATCCATTCAGTTGGATTTCGTAGGCAACATTAATGGATCCCACTAATAATTGGATTTGAATTCAGTATCTAGTTTTGCGTACGAATGCAAGGCTTGATCGGAATAAAATATGCTCTGGAATAGATGTAAATGTTGGATTTTAAGTAGGTAGGTTCCAGACTCGGTTTTAGTTGATTCTCATCTGACTCCAAATCCCAAATTCAGGTCTGATTACTAGGGATGGCAGTGGGGCGGGGGACAAGGTCTCCGCTCCCGCCCTGCCTCAAGATTTTATCCTCCACCCCCGCCCCGCCTCCCTGGCGGGGATGGATTTTATCCTCCACCCCGCCTTCGTCCCCGTTTCATGTCCTCCATCCCCGGTTCAAACGGGGATGAGGCGGGGCAGGGCGGGGATATTGCTGGGAAAAGTGGTTGGGGAGGGGAAAAGTGCACGTTCATCCCCGCCTCCACCCTCGGACGGGGATGGATTTTAACCTTCGTCCCCGCCTCCATCCCCGTTTCATACCCTTCATCCCCGGTCCAAACGGTATCTAAAACCATGTTGCTTAATAAGCCCTCCCCCCTTCAAGGTAAATCCTAGACCCCATAAATGACAGTTTGAAAAGCAACCCTGGTTAGCACATGTGAGGCTCAAGTAGCACACATACAGGGACCCTGCCTAGTGTGCCATAGCTCATCACATGACAGCATTGTATGGAAACCACATCTACAAAGTGCAGGCCCCACATAACATAAAATGCTGTCATGTGATTGGCTGTGTCAAATAGTCATGGCACTTGGCCACTGTGGATCCCTGCTATGCTTTTCTACCTTCTAGGCGTTTTCTCTCTACTTTATGGAATTCCGTATCATCACTAGTCTTTTACTTGGAATTTTGAAAAAGAGACACATGCATCAAAACGGTCAAACATGAAAATGGGGTCAACTTTCAGGAAAAAGTAAAAAAAAAAATCATGTGATAAATTTTCGCTTTATTTTATATAATAATGAAAGGATATGGTTGCCTTATTGAACATTATTGTCCAATACAAATTCTGAAATCCCCTGCTGCCTAGGATGAATCAGCGGGGTCCACTTGGTTAATTTACACAAAAGGAAGTTTTTTGAAATTCGTCAGAAAGGATTGTATTCATCTGCAATTATAAGTAAACAATGAGTCTGTTTACGGGATTTTCCAAATGTTTTATAAGACAAAATAACTATAAATATCGTCCCTCGTGTTACACCTCATGGACATATATGTCTCATTTTTTTTCTCATTTCGCCGTAATTTCTCATGCATTTTGACAGGGTTTGACTGAAGGAGTCATGGGAGAGTGCGAGATCCAGTGCCCACGTTGAGAGGTGGACTTCAACTTACACCGAGAAAATCTTTCCACCACATCAAAGATGGTGACTTTTCTTTCTTTTTTCTCATTGTCCCGTTTGAAGAAAATGATCTACCATTACTACCGAGGTGGTATCCCATGTGGTAAGACCCAGGTTCGAATTCCTCTGCCACATGGAGCTTAAGAGATATCTGGTAGGGGTCGGACTAACCCCAGCTAGACTTTCAAAAAAAAAATGATCTACCATGGATGAGAATCGTCCAAACCGATACAAATGCCAATCAAACACACCCTGAGTTTTGTAGTAGTTCTTGACAATTAATTAGGTAGCACAGAACCGATCAAGTTTGAGCTGAGTCTCATATTCAACAGCTGCACCTAACAGGCTCGATAACGTCAAACCATACAAAGACCTTGGCTGCATTTCCCCGAGCCCGCCCTCACGTCATTGACTGTGTTTATATGATTGAAGCAACCATCGGAAAGAGATTGATGGAATCTAATAAACTTTGTCCTACTCGGCCAAGAGGACAGGATGAAGCTCGTAAAAACTGAAAGCTTCAAGGTTCAGATTGAGGGATGGTGTTGGAGGGGAGATGAGAGGGGTAATGGAAATGGAGAAGAAAATGAGTGATGAGAGTAGAGTTGTCAGCTACATTCTTGTGAGGATGTAGTTGAAAAAAGGCCCATCTCCACAATCCTCTGCACTCTTATCACCCCTTCCATCTCCCAAAACCAGACTTCCAAACATCAATGAGGCTGTGTTTGGGAGGAGGGTGTCGGAGGTGGTTATTTGGGTTTGAGGGAGTTGAGAGTTGTTTGGGAGAGATGAATGAAACGCCAAAATAGGCATGGAATCCGCTGCTTCCAAATCCCTAATTTGCTATGGTTTCAACTCCTCAAAGATGAGGTATTTGAAAATCCTGGATTCTACGCTTCTTATTCCGGCAGATTCAATGTTTGTCTTTTCTCACAACCTCTATACCACCACCATTCCCTGTGACCACCAAGTCCACCCTATAGGCTCCATACCACCGGCCACCACCACACAGAAATTTACTTCTCAGCAATTATCTCCCCACCCATCTCCAGTTCCTAAAAGCACTTGGCTAGAGGAGTCGGTATGGACATGTACCTACTTTGTAGCTTCACTCAAGGTGGGCTTAACGCAGCACCTTAGGAATTAGGCTATAGCTTTTATAAAATTTCCACATCAAACAAATAAAATGAGAAAAAAATGAAACTGGGAGTCAGAGATTCTAACATTAAATTTCTTTGGATTGGAACTGCATTAACTGAGCATGTAGCACAATTTGGAACACAACGAAAGCTGTAAAATACGTGGACAATTTACGGATTTACAATCCTTAGAGGTGACTGACGGGCACAACCCACTGTCAGCCAAGCTCCACAGAGAAATACTTACAATAACCAAATAATTCAATATATCAGAGTGGGGGAGAGTCAAATTTTCTTTTTTCAATTTCCTGCTTATAATACGAACACAAAGATGAGCATAAAAAATATGAGAGCGGCAAATATCTTGATCATAAGCCACCTGTTTGAAGAGACACGATTCAAATGCTTCAAGAGTGCACTCCTCGCGCCTTCCACATTTGATAACGTCTCCTCCATGTTATCGTCAATCCTGTTTCGAGTTCAAACGGATGCCTTAGGTGATGGTTTTCCTCCACCATGGGATAATATTTTGAAACTTTTGATCCATGCTAGTGTTGGACCAGACTTAGCTTGTGCTGGGCTGATATAGTGAGCTGCCCAAAAGAATCAGAACTATTTGCTGGGTCAAGTCATATATAGACTTGATCCAAATCAACTCAACATGGCTGGGAAATCAGTTCACCAACTCTGTGGTTGGCCATGACTGAACCTCCATTTTAGCAATGACTGCTCGCTGCAAAACTTAAGACTCTGATTCATTGGCTGGTCCAAGCATCAACTTTGTTCAACACAGACCCTGAACTCGAGACTGACTTCTATAACTCTAAGTTCAATGGACCACCATGTTCGAGTCAAGGCCGAAGGTGTCAGTTCAAGGTGATGAAAAGAACGTTCTTAAAAAGTCATATTTGTGCATCACATAGATGGGGATGGGGAACCAAACCTGATAGCCAATTCACCTTGTTGTGCTACCATGGTTGCCAACTGGGTGAAGATGCCACCAAGTTCTGAAATTGTTGATTCTACGTTCTGGAGAGCAACTGCCCTGCTTTGCATGTAGTTGTCTTGACGTGGAACAGTCTGTTGTAGCATCTGCACCTCCATGCTGTGTGATGGTGCAACATCTGAACCCAATCTTCGTCTGCAACAGACATTATGAGTGTTCTTGTTCTATGACCTCAGATCTGAAGATATTTGGCTAGAAGAAGATTATAATTTACTCCCTCATGCACGAAAAACACAGTTCTATTATCAACAGATCTATACTCACTCCATCAATCAATTAGAAAAAATCCATTTAGTCATTGAATGCCAATATCATATATGATGATGAATGATCCATCAGAAATCATCATATATTTCATATGAAATTGGCTTGCACCACCTTCACATGCTTGAATGGTGCAGGGACCAACAGAGTTCGAGCAACCATGTCAACATGGTGTACCAACACAGCCATACTGGCCTAGTTAGTTAACTTCATCAAACAGTGCCTGGTTGATAAATTACATCAAATGCCTTAGTTTTGCACATCAATGAAAAAGAAAGCAAATTTACCTTAAATTTAGTTATGAAAGAATCACTTCACACATCATTTTGCAATTGAAAATAGTAGCCCTCAACCAGACCAGGGGACTACTATTTCAGTGTTTCAATGCTTAACTCCAGTTTCGAATTTTGATCATTTGGCTGCTGTTTCCTCTTCTCGAGCATTTAGTTTCATCCCCCCTGCTTATAATACATTCATCTTTAGCCAGTATTCTATATGCTTAAAATCTCAGAAAAATACATTTTCATTATCCTTCATGCTGGCTTAGATCAAGTTATGATCAATTTCTGTTGCTTCTCAAAGTTGCAAGCAGGAATAATTAAATCCTCCCAGAAATGTATTATTTCACAAGAATCCTCCTCGGAACTTATCTAGATTCTTGACAAAAAAACTTACTGTTTCTTTGTTATCCACTGCTTCATGCAGAGCAAGGGAAAAGGGATCTGGTTAATGCTCTTTCAGTAGATTCTACACTACCGTCAGATACTTAATTAGCACATTCGCTGGTCAAGAAAATCACATATGAGGGTGGACAGAACACGGGAGGTGGCTCCTCCCGCTGGCGAAAATATGTCTCACAGGATACACATATACAAATGAAGAGAGCCTGGTGGGACCATTGAAGGTATGAACATTTAATAGCAGTGAAAGGTTAATGCGGGATAAGTAATTAGGATAAAACTACTCCAGTGATCCCAGTTGGAGGTTTAAGTTGTCTCTGTATAGTCTATTATCCAGCCAATATGTGCAATTAATTGATGGCATTATCATAGTGGAAGTAGGGGAGCAAACCAAGTCATCACAACTCGCAAGTCAAGTCCTGGCTGCTCAGGCTTGGTTCTTATCTTAAATGTTCAATTAGTGATTCAAATTTGGTTTGAGCTTGAGCCTTCATGGAATCATGTTTGAGTATAAATCCAGTCAGAAGTACACTGTTCTCTTTTCCTTTTTTACAGTTAGAGAGAAAAGTGTACTGAAAAAACTAAGTAGAGGTGATGCGATCTTACCACTAAAAACATAAGACTAACAAGGACTAGGAAAAAATAAGAGACCCAATGGGGGAAAAAAGCTATGGGCTAATGCGAGAAAAAGCCCATTCCCCACTCCACAGTACCTTATTAGGAGATACACGGGACTATAGAGAAGATCAAACCCCATTGGAGTAGCCACCAATGCCATATAGAGAACAATTTCATAAGACTAACAAGGACTAGGAACATAAGACTAACAAGGACTAGGAAAAAATAAGAGACCCAATGGGGGAAAAAAGCTAGGGGCTAATGCGAGAAAAAGCCCATTCCCCACTCCACAGTACCTTATTAGGAGATACACGGGACTATAGAGAAGATCAAACCCCATTGGAGTAGCCACCAATGCCATATAGAGAACAATTTCATCCCTCAAAAGAAGAAAAATGAAAACTCTTGAAACGCTGGCTTGAAAATGATGCATTAATGCATACTTTATCCAACTGTGCTAGTTGAGAATTTTCCTAGAGAATAGCAATGTGCAATGCAAGTGCCTTGTTCCTTCCGATCCACACACACACACACACACACACACACACACACACACACACACACACACATATATATATATATATATATATATATATATATATATATATATATATGGGGTAACTTTTGCTACCGTCGTGGGTAAGGAACCCCTTAGTGAAATTTTATAATAATTTTTTTTTCCAGTTTTTGACATATCTGGCCCTTCAGACGTGATCTGCATATTAAGTTTAGTAGAAACCGACCTTTGGATCATGTTTTTCTAATGCATACATCAGATTTTATGAGGGTTGAAAAATCAATGGCCTAGAGTGTACCAAATTTTCAAACCTTTAAAAACATATTTTTATGTTGAAAAACAATGATCGGTCAATTCTTACTATTTTGACCATGCTGGACACATCCATGAGGTCAGATTTGGTTAAATTTACTTCATCATAAGAGCTCCAACTAGGGGGTTCCTTAGCAAATGCTATCCATGTATATAAAGTATTTGCCTATTTGGTGAGAAAATGTGCACGAGAAAGTTGGTATCAGAAACTCATTAATCAATGCATTATTAAGTAATCTGACCATATGGATTGTTTTATCATGGTCCATTTACTTCAAAATATGCCTTTATATGTAAATTTAGTGTGGTTGACTTCACCTAACACAAAGGAAGTTGTGTCCAAGTGTCGCACCCGGCTGGGTGTGGGTGCGGGTGCGGTGCCCTGTTAGAAGAGTCCATGTTACATAGCTGTAAACAGATAAATAATTAACCCACCTCTTCTCACCTAGGTAAACCCTCAAGAATGGTTAATGAAGGAACTCCTAATGGACCATTTTCTTCCACAATGATTCCTGCCTTAATGGACCACTTGTACTTGAGTAATATAACAATTAGGACAAGGGAAGGACACACTCACAAATCATATATTCAGCTCAACTTGCATTAAGATTGCATTTCATAATTCAAATATAATACATAACAGACTGAAAAACAAAACAAAGCTTTGTACATAGACACTGATCATAGTTTAAAGGCCATAAAATCCAATTGGAGAATGTTAAAAGTGGAAATTCAGCACTTATAACAGATAATTTGCTAACATGCATAAGTATGTATTACACTCATGAGTATCAAACGAGTTGGGTAAACAAATGCATGTTTTTCATTTGTTGAATCACCAATTAGATTGCATCCTTGCATTCGTTGACAAGAACAAAAAAGCATGGACTATACTTTTATGCCTTATAGCAACCCGAGCATTTCATGTTCACTTGACCATAGAGAAAAGTCTGGCCTTTGTTCGCATATCAGACTGTTCATCATTGCTTAGTTCAGTAAAATGTTAAGGACAAATCACCAGCTCTTTTGCTTAGCTATTTATAGTCAAGGCTTCAGGCACAAGAGACTACAAAAGCAAATGAGGTAACAGTGATAACAAAGCATACCTCAGCTGACTCCCATTTGATACTCCACCTGAAGGTAATCTGTTGCAAAACAAAAATGAAGTTTATCATAGGGAAGTCCTCACAATAGATAATGGCATGCATACAGAGGTCAATATATGCCACAAACAGATAAAATGAAAAAACACTAGCATAGGGATAAGACTTCAAGAAAAGGAAAGATGCATGAGGTCAAGAACAAAATAGAGAAGAACTGGGTGTAATGAAAAGAGGCGGAAGCACCAATAGAGCAAAAGGCACTCTTAAAGAGTGACCACAAGAGTCAAGAACACAAGCACTAAAAGTGCACACACAAAACTCTCAAAAGTGAAAATGACTTAAAGTCATAAGTTGGATATTATTGAAGAAGGAAAGAGAAGGGTGAAAAACCCATACATTTACAAGGGGGAGCCTCCTCTTTATATAGAGGAGGAGAGCATAAAGGAGGACCATAAAGGGGGCTCCCTTCTAGTCGTTGGGAGCCCCAACGGTCATAAATATGACTGTTGGGGCCCCAACGACTAGATAGGTGGGGCCCCTTATGGTCCTAAAAGTCAAAAACTGAAAAAGGAAAAAGTAAAAAGAAAAAGGGGAAAAAGAAAGAAAAAAAGGTAAAAAAGAAAAAGTACAGGTGAAATTACCAAAACACCCCTATCGGGTTTTTGGTTTATACAAAACAGAAAAAGCTATATTATGTGTATATATATACGTATATATACTTATATATATACGAATGTATATATATAAGTATATGTATATATATATTTATATATACATAATTTAACACTGGGGTGCTAAAACACAAGTAATAACCTCCCTCCATCCGTCCATCATAGCTGGAGGGTGGAGTGACCAAAACAACCAGTTATTTCATTCAACCTCCCTCCTAAACTTTAGATATTTTATTTGCACCTATTTCTATTATATCTTACTTCACTAACTTAGAACATCATTTCTAAACTAAAATTTCTTTGTTGATTTACACTTTCTAGCTCATCATTACAACCTTCTCTTGTGCATTAGACCCCTCAAAAAGATCCTTCATGTAATGAAATATGCGGAAAAGAAATGTATGTCCTACAATGGACATTCACACATAGAAATCAAAGAACAAGTCCAAAAGAGGACATACACAAAAGCCAATAATGGCTAGAAAGCATAAAATCTTATAAATGCACTAAAGGGCTTGAAGAAGCCACCCTTTACAAAGGGGGAGACCCCACTTATTTATAGGCAAGAGAGGAGTGAGAGAGGGTTTAGAGAAAAGAGAGAAAAGGCACCATTGGGAGACCCAACAAGGTGTCGTTGGGCTCCCAACGGTCACAATTGTGACCGTTGAGGGCCCAACGACTCCTTGTTGGGGCCCCCAATGAAGGTGCATTTAATGCACAAAAGAAAAAAAGAAAAAATAAGGAAAAAGGAAAAAAAGGAAAAAGACTATACTTCAAACAATGACACATGAACCAAAAAAATCTTTCTAAGTCATTTTTCTAAAAAGTTGTAACGAGATGATATTTTTCACCAATATAGCCTCACATCAACTTTAATAAGTATTATTTAAATATGTAATTCCTGCATTCATGCAGACAGGATGGATCACATACACAAAAACTCAACACTTGGACTGTAACTGTAGACATCTATGGACAAAAATGTATCTTGAAAATATCAGGGCTGTTGTATATCAGCGTTAGCATGCAAAGTATTAGTGAATGTATAAACAATTTAATTACAAATTTGGTAAAGGAAAGTTAAAAGGATTAAAAAAAACTGAAAACTTTTCTAAGGTTGATCATAAATATTGCAAGAATTGTCGTCCAGAAAGTTGATTGAAAAGCTACATTTCATAAGATGCATCTTACATCATTTATGACTTTAAAGTGAAATAAAAATATACATGATTCTAACTGAGAAGAATCCTACACATATTACATGTTAAAGATATAAATACTGCAAATTGTCCAGAACTGATTTTCAGACACGAGGATAATTCCTTAATCCTCATCCAAGTTGCATTGGTTGTTGATATTCCCTTGTGTACTGCTAGGCATATGGTACCAGGTACTGGTACAAAATTCGATGCAGAAACAATAGGAGTACCAAATACTAAAGAAACTCTTTGCATTTGCATTTAATTAATATATATAATTAGAATTTATCATGTTATGCAATGATGTATTATTAAATACAGTAATAATGAGAATGACCTCTTGCCATTGAAAACTATGATTACAATCCTAAACAAAAGAAACATGAGTCACTTCAAAAGTATGAACATCAAGACATGCTCATTATTTATCAATATGTATATAACAAAATGCTCATCTTATTATTTTTAGCATGAACTTGCAAACTATTCCACTTGTAAATTAATTTGAATTTGTATAGTGTAAGTTATCTGTTTGAAGTGGGCAGATGATGAGATTAAATGGAAAATAGCTACTATAATTATTCAGTATCTTTATATAAAAATATATCATGCAATTCTTTTAAATAATGAGTACCATTATTGTTAGTACTTGTATTAATTCTTTTTATAAACCACATCAATTTCATTAGAAACTTGTAGCTGTAAGGAAACAAGTGTTTTTCAAACAACCACAATATGTCCACCAAAGAATCAACTCAACAAGCACAACAAATGTCCACTAAGGACACACAACCAAAACCCACACAAGGGGTATCCACAAGAGAGCTAAAATAAATAATCTTTTTATTTATCACAAAGCATGCAAGAAGCATTTTATACATTGAGAGAAGGGATAACCCTTATTTATACACAAGAGAAGAGGGGGAAGGGAGACTTCGTTGGAGCTAGTCCAATGGCTCTATTTGTAACCCTTGGACTAGCTCCAACGGCTCTATTTGTAGCTGTTGGACTAGCTCCAACGGCTCCAAGACTAGTCAACTAAATGTTGACTAGTTGGACCTCTAGTTCGAAATGAACTAGATAAATAAATAAAGAAAAAATAAATACATATATGTATATAACACATTTACATACATTCGTATATACATATGTAAATAGTAAATACACATATATAAATATATATTATATATATACATACACCATATATAAATATATATGTACAATTTAACAGTAGCAAACAATTTTTGAAGCTGCACCAACATACTATCACTCTATCAGGTGAAGCCATACACTAAACATTCAGACCTATGCATACCAGTACCAGTAACCATACCCACCTCTTGCAACAATGGCCCTCACATATCCTGGAATTTATTTTATAGTAAATTAGTAAGACTATTGATACACAAGCTAAATATAAGAATAGATAAGAAGAAATATGAACCCCCCCTTATATATTTAATCCCTTCTCCCAGAAAGAAATTTGCAACACCAACCCCATTTGTAACTCCATCAATTACTCGTCGATCAAAAGAATGATCTAGTTGAGCTAATCCTCGTATGCCCCTAATGAATACTTTTTCGTAATAAATGTCTATGTAGCCGCGATTGTAGACCAGTTGTATATGGCATTTATCATTTGTTCTAAGTGAATTCTCATTTTAAGAAAAGTAATGTTAAGAAGAACTAAAGACTAGCATATTTCATTAGCAAGTCCAGTATCATACAATGGCGTTCTCCAAGTAAATCACACCAGCGAATAAGGTTCAAGGTTCAGAAAATGCATTAAATTGGAGAACTGACTAGAAATGATTCGCACAAACAGGAGATAAATAAGACAACTCCCATTGCATATTGATTTCCCAGATCCAGCATGCAAACTGTATTAACAGCACCAGGAAATCAGGTTGGGAAAAAATAACTGGAACACCAAATAAGGCTAATTTGAGACAAACAAAATCTAATAGAAAACCCTCACATCCCGGGTTTCAGTGGTGCATGGGAATTTACAGCATTGCTGACTATATCAATCTTACATGGGCGGTGGTGAAACACCTGTTGCACTTGACCAGGGAGGGGGTTCTGCAACTGCCTTTGAATGCTGCATGAAGCGATTTTCTCGTGATGCATTTGCTGAGAAAATCTGTTTCCTATTTTCATGAGCCTTTAAATTCTGCAGGAAAAACAAAATCTTCTTAGAAACTTCTTATCATTAAATGGCATTTTCAGACCGTCAAAGTCCCTAGCAAAATACCAACCTCTGTCCTTGTAGTCAATACATCCTTAAACTGCTTCGTGGTCCCCATAAGTCTGTTTTTCAAATCATCACAAATAGTTGTTGAGTGGACAATGCTATCCTTGGAAAAATTACCATCAGATGATTCGAAATTTTGAAGGGCTTGCAATTCAGAAATGGCTAGATTTAATGCATCAATGTCACTTTTTATTAAAGCAGTGAGCTCTTGTATCTCCAAAGCTGGATCATTGAACATGGATGAACTTTTTGCCACTGAAAATTGAAATAAATGTAGCTAAATCACTTGTGGAGTTCAATATCATGGCAAAAGCAGTGTGAACTTCGATTTCCATGGAAGATAAAAAGTTATTATAACATCGAAAAGCACACAAATCTCATCCCTAGGTTATTATAGCTATTGCTTAAGCAGCATCCCTACCAGAAAAGAGAAAAACAGATTACTGCTTCATATGATCTGCCTAACATATAATGAAGAATATTCTGAGTATTTATAATTCGATCATAATGATCCCTAACATGAAGCTTATTCGAACTCTTCATAGAGAGCAATAAACTGTAAGAGAACAACAGGTTGGCATAAATCAAGACTCAAAAGCACGCCGTAAGAATTGATCTGCACTCGAACATATCAACCACAAACAACAAATGAATGACTTCTATGCATATTTAATTTACGTTATCCAGCCGTTAACCAGAAGCAGCAAATCATTTGATATTTCACCGAACACAGTCCTCAAAGAAATCGTTTAGGTGAGGAAACCAACGTGCCTAAGAATAAGAACATATATAAAAATATGCCTCCTTTCTAAATGAGATCAACAGCCAAATATTTAAGAATAAGAAGAACATGACGTTAAAAGGCAAATTTAATCGTAATTTCTTGATGTATACATGGAAGAAGCCTTAAGAAATACCTCACTGGAAAGTTGCATACAAGAAGATCACGCATTTGATAAAAAAGATTGATGCACGGACAGCCTAAGTATCGGAAGAAGGGAAATATCAATCAAAGTTTCTGATTTTCGATAGAAATCGAATTCGAATTACAAAATTCAGGCTTGCATCAATATTTCTGCAGCAGCTAAAGAAAACCTAATCCAAAGCGGAATTGGATCAAAATTCTGGTTAAACTGGAAATTCCCAGAATTACGGCCTTTGAATATATTGAAAAAAAGAAACTCCACAAGAGAAAAGCATATAGATCACGTTCTCTCGATACTTGTACCAAATTTGCGACCAAAACCCTAGAGTAGGACCGAATCCGCAGAAGCACTCACGTCTCGCGAGACGGGCGATCTTCTGAGAAGCCTCGTGGATTCCCAACCCGATCCTGGACGCCTTCTTGGTGAGCTCCGATCGAGAGGTGTTTGCAGAATGAGACGGTTCGTGATTGCTCCGAGTCGGATCGATGGCCGAGCCGCTGAGGCGACTTTCGGTCCTCCTGAGGCTCTCGGACAGGGAAAGGAATTCCGACGTCCGATCTCGATACGAAGAAATTCCGGCCGATGCCATCGATCTCCGGGATAGCAAAAAAAAACAAGAAAGAGAGAAAGAAAGCAATTTGGTTGATCTGAATCTGAGATTCCTCCTCACAAAAGGAAGAATTGGGAAGTTCGAAAATGACGCCACCGACTTCCAAACGCTGTTTGTCGTTTTCATTTAACTACAGCGGCAAAACGGGTCAGCCGGTGCGGTTAGGATCGGGTCTGGTTTGAGTGTATACCCAAACCCGATCTAATCGGTTTCTGACGTGTCACCCTGCTGACTGCCAACGGATCGGGTACGGACTGTAACCCCTCTGATCAGGATCCCAAGCTTAATTTTTGGGCAATCAATCCGAATCCGAATCCAAATATATATATATATATAAGGTAAGAGTTCAAAATCTACCGCCAATGTATGAGGCTTTGAACATTTCATCAGACCTTGTATATTTGTTCTTTATAATTTATTTTCTAAAAAATATGCTTTAAATGAAGACTTTACGACGTTTACACATGTTTTTCAAAACATGAAAAATTAATGGCTCATTTAAAACTCTAGCATGCAAAGTATTTTAAGCTGTTGAATTTTAACACATTCGAAAATGCATCTAAATATCAAAAAATCATAATCTAAAACATGTGTTTATTAAATAAAGAATAAATATCCTATATATATATGTCTTGGCTATCTCCATGTACCAAATTTTCAATAAACATGCAAATCACTATCTTCATTTTTTCAAAAACCACCATATTATGTTATTTGGCTCAATAAAAAGTTAAAACTGTAATTTGCAAGTGTTAACTTGAATTAGATAAATAGAAAGTAGCCCAAGCAGTCACCACCATGATTTCTTGATCATGATAAGTTTTTATAAGGTTCAAAAATCAAAGGCCTACCATTTTTATATACTTTTTAAGGCTTCAAATACCATTTTTTTCATATAAATACATGATCAAAGTATTAATTTCTAGTAAATCAATCATGCAGAACACATCTCTAAGGTCAGAATTTCGAAAAAACACCAAAAAAAATCTTAGTGGGTAAGGTTGGTAAGTTTTCTATCTAGTAGGTTTCCATTTCTCTTTGCTTTATATATTGAAAAATTAAGGCGAGTAAACTTAAATTTGCCAATATGCTAGATGGCAGTATCTCTGTTGTCTTGTTTGCCTAAAAGATTGTTTATAATATTCTAAACCATAGAACATGTTTGTTTAAAGGTTTGAATTTTGAAATGAGGTCTTGAAGCGGTGTCATGTCTTAAAGTTTATACCATGCTCTATATTTTTTAAATTAAATTAATTTATTTTTAGTTAAGATATGCTTAAAAAAAAGAAAGCAATATTTACTAGGTGAATGTAGCATTACTTTATATATATAGTATAAAAGATTTGAAAGGTGAAGAATGATAGCATTTTTGTAATATTTTAATTTTTATATTTACAAATTTATCTGAAATGACTAAAAAACAATCAGCAGTCTTAAGTACACAATTATAGCCTTAGTTAAGTAATTTTATTATAGCTTTTTCAAATATTTTCATTAGACTATTGGTAGGCAATTTTGTAATTTTAATGTCTAATCCAAAATGCTATGACGGGCAAAACTGATTTGATGTAAAAAAGTGAATTTCAATTCAGGAAAAAATCCAGTTTAACACCCCCTTGCTTCTTCACCTTTTCCACCACCTTACCATCTATTGAGTCATGGATGTCACAAAACTAGATATCCTTAAGACTTAAGGGCTTTGGCGTAGTGGGATGAGGCCTAGACTGTTTGACGAGCAGTCTAGGTTCAAATCCCAGGGGAATCACCCTTATGCATAAGCCGGAAGCTTGGCGACTCCATGGGGTCGAGGTGTAAGCCATTGGAGTTTAAAACTGACATGGACAGAGACTCTAAGTGCTGCAGGCTGAGCTAGGGCGGCTCACCTGACGGCGCCCCACAACCGCCGTTAATGGCATGGCTTCTGATTTGGGTTCCGTCTCTAAGCAGCTTCAACAGTGACACTAATGGTGGCGTTGGAACTCGCATGCACTCACAAAAGCCATAGATCTCACGCACCCAACCGTACTACTGCAAGAAGCTGAGGCTTCCTCTTGAGACTCTCCTCCCTCTCTTCCTTCCTTTTGTCTCCTCTCCAGTTCTGCGGGAAACGATGCCCAGAAGAAATGTAGCTGCAAGAACATGCCTTCTCTCTCTCTCTTCTTCCATTTCCTCTGCATCTCTCTCTCTCTCTTTCCCACTCTTGTTTCTTTCCTCTGATTAGGTTCTCTCTGCAGACGGGGCAGAGGCGGATCGACGCCGCGTTAGACGCGTTGCTCCCGCTAGGGTTTTCGAAGCGCCTCATTCAGAAGACGATCGAAGACCTGAAGAAGGTCGGTCGCATTTTGTTTGTTTTTTTCTCGAGTCTTTTTATCGTGTTTTTTATCTCTCTTTTTCTTTGAAATGTGCATGGTTCTTGTGTGTGTGTGTGTGTTCTCTGTTTTTGTTGGGATTTAGGTCTATGGTGGGAATGGGGCATGGGTGTTCATCGAGGAAGGTTCGTACAAGCTCGTGATAGATTCCATTTTGGAAAGCCAAGAGAACGCTGCGGCTCTTGCGGTGCAGGTGAACTCTCTGTTTTTTCTTCCTCTTCTTGAGCCAATAATGCATTTTCATGGGTATAGTGCATTCATCAAGACACCTAATCCACGACTATGTGTTCTTATTGGCTCAAATGCACTATACCCTTCTTTTTTGTTTTGCTTTGTTGATATTAGTGCCAAGACATTTAATTTCTATGATTTTTTTGGATGCCATTCTGCTGCTTCTGTTAGTGTTTATTAAGAAACGACTATGTGTTCTTTGCTAGTCGTGCTTTTTCTTCTGAAAAACAGAGTTAGGGATGATCGTCCTTATTGCCATTTTCATACTTCATAGCAAGAGCCCTATAACACTTTTGCGTTGGGTCGTGCTTTTTAAGTTTCAGGGGTTTCGTGTGGCGGAGGCAGTGTCATATTTAATGTTGGTTATTTCTTTTTTCTTAAATCGTCGAATTAGATGATTCTTATGGTTGGTTTTGTTTATCTTTTGTCATTGGCTATGACCAGCATTGGTAATGAGATCGGTGTTATGCCCATCGCTTTCGCAGTCGCTATGCCTGGCACTAAAGCCTTCTGTTCGCCGTATACTTGTAAAATTGTTTTGTGCTTGCACACTTTACTAGCATTTTTATACATGTTATTTAGTGCCTAGAAAAGGAAGGGTTTCATTGCATTAGAGAAATAGATGAAGTAATTTCGTCGTTTGAAGATACAAAGTAAACTATGCACTTGCTTTTTGCCTTGTGGAGTTATGCCTAAGCGTGTGGAACACATAGGGATTGCCTCCGGGCCCAAGGCACATGCTTCAGGTCTACTGGAGGCAATGTGCCCTAAGACACCTTAACAGATTTAGCATACATGTGGTTATGCTCCATTGCTTGTGACTCGTACGCTTAAAGATGATTCTGGTTCACAAAAAGGTCTAACCCTTGTGCTAAAAAAAGATGGTTTCCATACAAAAGTGAAGAGAGAGAGAGAGATGCAGTGTAGCTTGTACTAATTTCCACTTTTACAACATTATGTAAAAGATATGAAATCACAAAATCAATTACAACAATAGAATGTCTATATAAACATGGCCTGAGCATGATGAGCTTGAATATGGTAGTTTGACCTCAACCCTGGGATAGGAAGTACTGTGTGGAGCTTAAACAACCAAGACAGGGGCTCAGCTCAGGTTGTGTACAGTGCTAACAATTATTACATAGTAAAGTGACATCTTGTTACAGTTGGTGTCATTTATATATCATAGCAAATGATATCTTGTTACAGTTGCCCAACCCAATATCGGCCATATTGGTGTCATTCATATATCTTACTCCATTAATTTCTTAGATGAAAGGTTTGGCATTTGTAGCAGCTTGGGTTTAATGACTTTAATCTTTGCGATGTATCTCCTGTTTTTTATTTGATATACACTGATTCATCTTGTTTATTGCTCTTTCTTGACATATCATGAGCCTACCCTGATTCTTCTTAACAACATTGGCTTCACAAGAGCCGTATTTTTTATGATGGTCTTCTACATTATATTGTGCATATATCATTTATAGTTAGCATTTTCTGGCAGTGCGTTGATAAGTCATTTCTTTGTATGTTTTCGAACTGTTCAGCATACAAGATACCTTTTCTAGAGTTCTGTTCCCATGTTCTTTTCAAACACAAGATCATGATGATCTTGTTTCAAAACTGTAGCTGTCTTTGTTTTATTGACTTGTTCATATTTTGAACTTTAGTAAATATAAAGGTTGTTTCGTGTATCATATACTCCATTCAGAACTTTGTTTCTCCATCATCATGTCCTTTTCAAAGACGGGGATTGTGTTATTATTTATTGGTAATAGTAGTTTTCGTGTTCTGTTCAAGGCTGTGTATTTTAGTAGTGATGCAAAAGGTTAATGATGTTTGTTCTTCTGCAAAGCTTTGGAAGCTATCATAGTTATTCGTTGACTGCAGCATTCATCTGAGCACCTCGTTTGTTGCATTAAGAAGAGATCCCTTTGTTGGTTCCTGTACATTAGTAGCTTAGTGACTCCCATAGAAGTTTTCTCATTTTTATGTGATTATTTGTCTCAAATGTAGAGATTTCCATTTCTGACTCTTTTTCTGTAAACTAATGTTGCTTTAGTTATTCTCGTATGTCTAGTTTCTGTGATATTTTAGTTCCTGATTGCATTTTCACATACTGACACAATCTGCCAAGGGCATCAGTCTAATAAATAGAGAACAATTCACAAAATTATGGGAAACTAATCTATTGTTTTGGTTTTTGTATCCCTGATATTATAATGCACAGTTTTGAACTGATACTGTATCTTTATGCGACTGAGAGCAAGCCGATATTGGGTTGATCTTATAAATAAATCATCTTCCTTGGAGAAAATTAGTTTGCAAGAGCATCTTCTTTTTCATGATAAGAAACCACATACATATTGTAGTTTAAGCATTTCAACTTCATTATTGTTCAGGAAAACAATGCTTCTGGAGATGAGTTGAAAGGATCTGACGGGTTACCAATAAGTGGCTCTTCACATGACTTTGGAGGATCAGGTGAATCTCTCCTATAGTCATTACAGGAACAAAACTGCACTTTTCTGGTCCTTGTATAACCACTTGTATGCACTCTATTATGTAGCTATTTAGATGCATGTTTTGGATGAATGGATATTCTCTCATAAATATTATATTCTAATCTTGCTTGTTTGATGGTCTTGCAATGAAAGAAGAAACGGTGCTGGCAAACAAGTCTGTGGAGCAACCGGCTGTTGAGGATGAAGGGAGACCGACTCTGGTTCAACATGAAAATATTGATCAGAAAGATATAACTTGCATTGGCAATGACATCCCACTACCGATATCTGTTGATAGTCAGAAGGCCGTTTCTGAAAATATAGGTCTTGCTGCATCCTCTAGTCATCAATATGCTATTAACAGTCAGCAAGTAGGAAGAAGACCCTGTTATGGATGGTTGGTTGACGATGATCCCTGTGGTGAAATACTTACTTTGGAGGAGCCTGGCGCATCTGCAACATGTAGAGTTGCAGAAGATGGCCCGTCCGTTCAGAAAACTGAGTTTTCTGCTGCATATTGCAAGGAAATTAACCTCAAATCAGCTCTTAAGAATCTGTTACTGGATGAAAGAAAGGGAACGAGTCATGAAGGGAAAGATGGGAACAGTTCTTATGATCCAAAGGTGAATGGTCCATGTTCCAACAAAGGTCTCGAGCAGGAAGAGGAGATCCATAGTGAATGGGTTCTTCAACAGCGCAGGAAACGTAAATCCAGGTGGGATGAGAAGCTCACTGACTAATTTTTGCAAAGAGACCAGGGAATATGTCAGGCTCCTTTCATTAACTGTCTGGGGTTTTATAAAGGGATGATGAACATAGCAGACCATGGTGGGTGTTAATCTTTTGTTAACCGCGGCTGTGAAGATAAAATAAACTCGTTCAAGTTCTTTTTTAACATAGTTTAAGCATCAACTCTTATAAGTTCTTTTTTTAACAAAGTTTGAGCAACTTTTGACAAAAAAGGTAGGAAGGAGGGCTTATATATGAGAAAATTGAGGAAGCCATGCCTTTAAATTCATATAATGTTAGTTAAGCAAAAAATAAGTAAAATAGGATAAATAAAAAGTTATTAAGCACTGTTTGGATAAGGCGATGCTGCACTGCACCTTTTGTGGGTTTGAGTAAAAAATTTAGGGAAGAATGTTAAGGGCAGAGCATATTTCTTTTCGATGAAGATAGCTGGGGGAAGGCCCCATCCCTTTATTAATCACATATATACAGTAATATACAGGTATTTACAGGAAAAACAAACTAACAGAATTATGAAAACCTGATAAAGAATCAAAACACTCCTCAATTACAATCCGCTGTAGGATCCCAACTTCCAGGCTTATCTTGCCACACAACTTCAGTCCTGGAACCCAAAGGAAAGAATAAAAGAGCTCCAGTATCAATAGTAAGCGCCTGTTCCACGAATGACCAACTGATCAAGAGCCTGTTCGAAAAATCAAAACATTGAATCCAACTGCCTGTGACCTTCCAACACATCCCTAAGCCATCTAGGCCAGACAGGAATAGAAGATGCCACAGAGACTGGGATGAAACTGGAATTCACACACTAAGGGCACGTTTGAAAGCGAGAAAGATGTAGGAAAAGTGATGCAAAATAAAAAAATCAGTACAGAATTTTTGACCCTTCCAAACCAGAGAGACTTTTTCGCTGAGAGAGTTTTTCTAAAAAATAGACTTTTTGATAGGAAACATTCCTTATGGTGGAGGAATGTTTCTTACCAAGAGAAAATTTATTTTTACACTCCCCACCACCCGTCTCACCACATCCCACCATCTCACCATCACCACCGCTCTCCTCCTCCTCTCTCTCATTTTTTCACATTTTCTCACTATGTTTTTTTCATGCTATACAAACAAAAAACTTTCTTTCGAAGAACTTCTCATATCAAAAACTCTCGTAGGCAAAACTTTCTTTTCCTGTGAGAGTTTTTCTCTCTTCTAAACATGCCCTTAGAGTCTGTCAAAGATGAGAAGTTCTTGAAAAATAAGATCCTTATCAAAAACTTTCACCCCAGCTCTCGGAAAAAACCCACTAGCATCCATTAGACTGTAAGCAATCTTCTCTGTCACTCCCTGAGAGTGGGAGAACAGCTGTATGTGCAAAGCTCCTATCCCGATAGGAGGCCAACAACAAGGAACAACACCCAACTTGGACCAAATTTTAAAACTACAAAACTCATCTTCTTGTGACTGTATTTTACCAAAAACATCCAAGCAGGAGTTCCAAGCAATATGCTCACCACAGCCTCCAAAACAGTAGTATGAAAAGCAAGCCTCCAACAGTCATCCAATCAATCCGAAAAGACTTTGTGAACCACCATTGAAGACCTTCAATGAGATTCGTATGTGGAGGCTCCTTCCTTTCAAATTTGCTCAAAACAAAGTCGAGTGTCAAAACCTTTGCATTAACGATGGCAAGGGATAAGCCCTTGATCAATCAAGTTGGGCGACTCCCTAAAGAGCAAGAGGTGCGCCACAGGTTTACACTGTAGGAAAAGCAACCGTGAGTAAGTACCGCACGCTGAACCTCCACGACTTAGGTATCTGATCCCGAGGGTGATTTCCACATCTTTCATGGTCTTTCAAAAAAAAGAAAGAACTCTAATACTTTTAAAAGCATTTATTCTGATACATAACACAGGAACTCGTCATAGAGAATTCTGGATCTGGATATGTTAAGTCGGATTGTTTTTGGATTCAGAACGGTATTTTAAGTTGGATCAGATTCTGATTCAGATCAATGTCAACTCCAATTATATTTCTTTCTCGCATGTAAATAGCTTGTTTTATTTTGTATTTTTTATTTTAAGTACTACTATACATATTTGGAATTCAGGTTCAACTTTACCTCATTGGATCTGACTCCCATCCATTCAAACTGAGAGATGCTGCTTGCATTTGAGATTCGGATCGGAGAAAAAAAATCCCGCGAACCCGATCCGTTTGCAGGGGATAGAGCCATATCAGAAGGGGCGGAATGACTGCTGCTCACTCTTATCCTGTCCGGTTAGGGGAGAGAGGCTGAGGGGTGCGTGTGGCGACCCAGAGAGATGGCGCTAACGCTCGTCGGAAACCTTCTTCCTATGCCCACCCATCGCCATAATCCCGATGCTCTGTCTTCACTCTCTATCACGAGGCAGTCTGTGGGATTCCCTCTCTCCATCTCTTCCCACTCTTCGCTCTCCTTGGTTGCTTCCCCCCTCACTCAAACCCACCTTCCCGGTATACTCTCTCTCTCTCTCTCTCTCTCTCTCTCTCTCTCTCTCTCTCTCTCTCTCTCTCTCTTAATTCATTCTAAGTATTGATGGTACCTTTGTTGTTGGGTGTTTCTTAGTTTATTGTGGTCGCGGAGATAAGAAGACCGCCAAAGGGAAGCGTTTCAGGCACTCTTTTGGCAATGTGAGGCTTGCTTTCTTTCCCATCTTCCCGAACTCGATGATTTTTCTTTCGCTTGATTTTGAGTGTTTTGAATTGTAATTGGTGCTAGAATTGAGGGGAATTTTGGTAGATGAATTGATGGTTTTGTGGTGATGTGTCAGGCGAGACCCAGGAACAAGAAGAAAGGGAGAGGTCCTTCTAGGCCGCCCACGTCGCCTTCCCCACCGAGGAAGGATCGTTTCGAAGATGGAGAAATCGTTAAGATTGAATTGGACGAGTCTTTGTTCTCTAGCTAGAAATCCACTCTGTTTGTTTGCTCTAGTTACGCACTCTGTTTTGCATTGTCTCTTCAAGGACTTGTTGTAGACCGTTCCATGATGTTCTATTGAAGTTCCTTTTTGCTTATCAAACAGTATTAGTTGATCATTGTTTAAGAATTTCCGTTTTCATTGGGATTTTGGTTTTCTGTGGAAATTAGGACAGGGGGCTTGCCGGGACGTCAACGATCAGGACAGGAAGCACTGATCTGCACTGTCCATGCACCGCAGAAAAAAAGAAAATTGTTTTTCTTGTCCGAGAGTGTCCAAGTTTATACCAAATTTGCTTTTCTTAAGAGAAAGGCTTATCGTGACGACAATGTTCGTTGCTATAGGAGATTCAGTTGCAACAACATTGTTCGTCGACAGTATGCAGGCAGAACAAGCTCCCGGGGATGGTTTCTAGATGTAAATATCAGAAAAAAGAAAACCTGATTTGAACAGCTTGAATGCCTGATTGATCAAATTAGGTCCAACCAAATCAGAGTGGGTGCTAGATCCGGTCCAATAAACTATATATGAATCATATGGATCCAATCCAATTCAATGCGTTAAATTCAGTTTTACTGGTTTCATTGATATGTTTCGATCCTATAGTCCCCCATTAGGGATGGCAGTGGACCGAGGGGAAATGGGGCCCCGCCCTGCCTCACCCCATTTGGACCAGGGTTGAAGGACATAAAACGGGGATGGAGGCCGCCCTGGCCATGGTGGACTGTCATCCCTATCCCCCACCTTTTTATCTCTCTCTCTCCTCACCATTTTTTGGTAAGTTCTGCTAAAAATTTTTGGGTTTTAAAACCGTTAATTTGGATCCTCTCTCTCTCCTTTGTCTGTGGGCAGAGATGCCCTAATCCCCATTTTGGTAAGTGTTTAGCAAAAAAATATTTGGGTTTTAAAACGATTAATTTTCATCGAAGATACCCCTTACTACTGAACCAGATCAGGTCATTTTCTAAATGAGAAGAAATCTCATCCGAGAATCCTGACCGCTCCACAGAAATACCGGATCCGCACTTAACTGAGAGTCAACAAACTAAAAACTAAAATTAATTGAGCAGTGTAAAAAAAAGAACAAAAAAGGGATTTCCCCTTTCCTTTTTGCAGTCTCTCTCTCTCTCTCTCTCTAAAAAAAGATTTCCCCCTTTCCTTTTAGCAGTCCCTCTCTCACAGCTCTTCTTCATCCATATAAACTAACTCTCTCTCTTCTTCCGCCATTACGTAAGAAATACGTACCACAGCCGAAACTAAGCTTGCAAGAGGAAGAGGAACGGGTAAGCAACGAGAAGAGGCTGGGGCGCGTCCTCAACGTGAAGGCGCCATCGATCTTCCACTTCCACCCCTAGACACCAGGAAACAACCAAGGTACAGCTGCCTCTTCCTCTTTCCTTGTATTCTTGGCATACCTAAGAGTAATTTCTTAAATATAGAGACATAAATGCATTAGGATATGGTAGCTTAAATTGGGTTTGTATTGAACGTTCAATGGGTAGGAGTGCACTATGTTTTCAATCCAGATTGGGTCACTCTTTTTCTTTTTTCTATGGGGTTTTATTGCCATTTATTTTTTTGTGAATTTCTTTTGTGCATCTTACGCCTTGGTTGCAACAATAACATTGATTTTGTTCCCTTTAAATTGCTGCAAAAGATTGATTATATAAATAGGATGATCTGGTTAGTGTACAGCAATGCTGTTTGAGCTGTTGAAACACGCTATGCCCTCTCTATCTCTCGTCACCATTTTGGTAAGTTTTGCCAAAAAATATTGGGTTTTAAAACCGTTAATTTGGATGAGATACGCCTTAGCACTCTCTCTCTCTCTGTCTCTCTGTCTCTCTCCCCTTGTCGATGGTCCGAGCGAGGCCCTAATCCCCATTTAGGTAAGTGTATAGCAAAACATATTTGGGTTTTAAAACAGTTAATTTTCATCCAAGATACCCTTTACTACGACGTTATGGAAGGCGGGGCCACCTTCCATAACTGTGCTCTTCACGAACACGTTTCCAACGGCATCCTATATTATCCAAGCACCACCCTGTTTCTGCTCAACCACATCCTCCTCTGCTGTTTCTTCAATACCATTCTTCTTCCTTCTCACTTTCATTCCACATACAGATAAAATAAGATAAAACTCTCTGAATTCGATCATCTTCAGTGACACCATTTGTTATGGTGAACAAAGAATCGAGGCCCAGAATGGGCCGTCAAAAGATTGAAATAAAGAAGATCCAGAACAAAGACAGTCGCCAGGTCTGCTTCTCAAAGCGCCGCAACGGCCTCATGAAGAAAGCCAGCGAGCTTTGCATCCTTTGTGGCGCCCAGGTCGCCGTCCTCGTCTTCTCCCCCGGTGGCAAGTCCTATTCTTTCGGCAGCCCTTCCGTAGACTCTGTCGTCAGCCGTTTCCTTGGCCGCTCGCCGCTGGCTGCCGAGCAAGCCGACCTGTCTGGAGCCATGAGAGAGCTCAACCAGCAGCACGATGAGCTCCTCCAACAGCTAGAAGCCGAGAGGAAGCGCCGGGCGGTCCTGCAGAAGCAGCACGAGAATGCTTGCCAGGCGCAGGACATGGCGTTATGGGATGTGGACGTGGATGACCTCAACGATGACCAACTGCAACACCTTCTGCTGGCCTTGCAGGAGCTGAGATCGAC
Organism: Nuphar pumila; assembly: GCF_984573655.1. NCBI lineage: Eukaryota > Viridiplantae > Streptophyta > Magnoliopsida > Nymphaeales > Nymphaeaceae > Nuphar > Nuphar pumila. The sequence continues at coordinate 736,253 of NC_143257.1, read as the reverse complement.
GCTGCAGAGCCGTGCCGAAGAGCTCACGCTCAAGATGCCTGCGCACGTCTGCATGGGTGTGGGATTCGATCCCAGCCATTCTTCTTCTTCTGTTCATGCTTCTTCCCTCATGGGTGGCTATGATTTTAGCACCAACAGTAACAACAGTTTGTTCGTTCCAATGACCAACAACGGGGGCTTCGTCGCCGGTGGTATTCGTCATAGCCAGATGCACGGTGCGAGTTATTTCCCTAACAATCAAGATGACGTATATACCGTTGATCTGACCAACTTAGGCTATGAGATTGATGGGATCAAGTATGGGTTTTAGCTTTCTGTCCTATTTTTTGTTTTTAGTTCCTTTCTTCGTTTTTCATTCTTTTCTTCTTTTTTTTTGCCTCTCCACGAGTTATTGGATACATAGTAGATTAGCAGTCGATCGGTTCATTTCATGGTTAGCTATGCTGAATTGTCAATATGCCCGGTGCATGGGAATCGTGGATGAATTGTCAATATTTCTGGTCATGAATGAAGAAGACTATATGATTTGATTTAGATTCTTTTGGTTGATATGGAAAGCTAGAAATTCATATAAAAAAATCTCAAAGCTAGAAGTAATGCATGGTGATCATCAGTAAGTTGTAATTCTAGAAACAGAAAAACTCTTGGTATTTGGTCACCTTAGATTTTGGATATCTACTCAAATTGCAACCATTCCAAATAGAATTAAAAGATGCACCCTCTTTTTTGGGATAATCCAAAAAGAAAACCCAATCACTGAGCACATTTGGTTGGCCTCCTCTGCATGCCCACTGGATGGTACACCCTACTTCAACCTTTTTTTTTTACTCGAAGAAACTGCCCCAAACTCATAGATTTAGCCAGGTACTTATGAACTCTGTCCATGTTGGCGTAAAACTCCGCGGGCTTACTTTTTCAGGGTGTGATGCCCATGGGATTTGAATCTAGACTGTCCATCAAACAGGCTAAGCCCCATCCCACTATGCCAAACCCCTTGGGTCTACACCCTACTTACAGCAAGGGATGTCACCCATGGGTTTCAAACTTGTGATGTTTCTTCAAATTGGTGACATTCACAAGTCTCCCTACAATATGTGTGCAGGGCAAAACTAAATGAAAGGCTGCCCTTATCTATTTTTATTATACTATATGCAAACTTTCTCGCAAAAACTAAGTTGGCCTCCTCAAGTTATACTATACGGGAACTGAACATATTATTAGGCTCCATAAATATAGTAATGCGTAGCTGCTCAAACGGAGGTCACTCATGCTGAGCATCCATCGCCCAGCGAGATGGACGCTCAGCATTTTTTTTACGAAAAAAACTTTTACTAGCGCTATTTTAGCACCAGTAAAGTCTAAAAGTGTATACTAAGACTTTTAATGATACTATTTTATCACTACAACATGAGTGACTTCTGTTTAAGCATTTAATGAGTGAGCAGTTATCAATTTTTGTGTGTATATATATATATATATATATATATATATATATATATATATATATATATATATATATATATAGAGAGAGAGAGAGAGAGAGAGAGAGAGAGAGAGAGAGAGACTTTTGTTCACTTCTATAATAAATTGAAAAGACAGTCTTATCCCATGGAAAGAAAATTTTGTTTTCTCTAAAGAACTGCTGTATATATATTATTAGTTGGTTTATGTTGCACCATGGAACGTAAAGGACAATAAACACGGGATGATTAGAAGTAGGGCCCGTGCTGGTGCAGCCTGGTTAGTGGACGAGCTTGACCACGTTTTTGATGGGCTGGGCCTGGGTCTAAACAGCCCACCAGTTTGACCCATGGGCCTAGCTTGGGTCAGGCCAAGCTAGGATACATGTTGTCTTGTATTCACATATTCCGCATTCATCTCCTTCAATGCATAGTTTTTTGTAGTAAAATATAAAGAAAAAAACTCAAGATAAATACAATTTTAAAAATACATTACCATAATTGTGTGTGTATACGAAGCCCACGGGACAGCCCTCGAGCTAGCCTGACCCGACATGCTATCTTGTCGGGTCAGGTTTAAGCCCAGTTTGAGTCAGGCTTTCTTTCAAAAACTAGGCCCAAGCCAGACCTATTGCTGGGCTACAGGCTACTCGAAGCCCACTCAGTCCGTTATCCAGCCTTCACTAGAAGTAGTTAACCCTTAGCTTGATCTATTGTTCACAACTAAGGAGGATATAGATACCTTCGTATTTTTTTAATAATCCACGTTAATGAGGATCCTCCAATCAACAAGTTATCCGAATCGTTGTCACGAGAGATAATATCAGTAATTTAAGGTAAGTTGAAATTATCGACAACATATTGCCATATTTTCAAAATATCACTATCATTCAAAACCTCACGATAATATCATGATATTTAAGTAATATTTTTGGGAAAAAAGTCTTATTTTTTAATATTTTAAGCCTTTTTTTTGTTTCTTTTATATTTTAAAACATTTTAAACCTGAATAAGGGCAATGTAGTCATACTCACTTTTTGCAAATGAGTTTCTGCCTTCTTTTTAGCAAAATGATCCTTGGATGAGGGTAGAAGAGTCATTTTCTTCAGTTTTTGCAAATTAATTTTTACCTTATTTTATATTTTGCAAAATGGTCTTTTGTAAGAGGCAGAACCATCAATTTACATGACCTTAACAGTTTCCGTTTAAGAATATAAAAGATGTTAACCTCAGCTACTAATTTGCAAGAGTTAATAAAAAGGAGGGGATCGATTTGCAAATGCGCACAAGGCGAGGACTAATTTGCAAATCAATGAAGAGGCAGACACTAATATGCAAAAACCTATATATTTATTATTTTCATTATTTTTTCTTTCAATCTCGATAAATGTATATGATTTAAACCTTTTTCTACCATTTGAATTATCTTATAAGTCCCCACCATATTACTTTTTTTTTTTACCAAATGAAGTATTTTCATTATTTTTTCTTTCAATCTCGATAAATGTATATGATTTAAACCTTTTTCTACCATTTGAATTATCTTATAAGTCCCCACCATATTACTTTTTTTTTTTACCAAATGAAGTATTTATATGTAAAGTGGCATTATCATAGTTATTGCTGATAAACAAGCTGAACCAACCGAACAAAGGGTATTCAAGTTGGGCTCATTCTTGCTGTGAGCTGAGCCGAGCTCTAGCTCACAATGAGCCTGAATTAAACAAGCCAATCTCAAGTTAACAAAAAGATGTATTTCTAAATTTGAAAATAGTATCAATTGGACTCTAATGGCTAACCCTACTTAGTCAAGCTCAAACTATCTTATTTACAAAATAAACAAAATAAGTACATTGTTTAAAGTTGTAAGTAAAGTCAAACACATGTAAAACATATATATATATATATATATGGTTAATATGTGCTACTAATGAAGGTACGGAACTAATGACTTTCTTAAAAAAAAAAAAAAAAAGGTACACAACTAATGAGCTAAAAATGATAGGTGCAAGTCGTATCTACTCAATCTAATCATATAAATGTGTTGAACATGGTTTGTTTGCTAAGGATATGTTGCTTTTCTGATGTAAAAATATGATCTTTTGAGTTATAAAATTTTGGCATATTGTGGGCCTTTGATTTTTGAATCCTTTAAAACTTAATTACTTGTCATAATCGCATGATTCAAAACAAGTTTTTTACTGAAAAAAATCATGTAGATCACATCCGTAACATTTGATCTACAAAAAATTAGAAATTTTAGAAAAAAGTGATTTCTACTCATTATAGTTTCGTACGTACATTATTAGCCAATATTTACCTATATATATATATTATTTTTTTTAAGAAAAATATGGCATCGGCGTGGATCCCCTCACCACCACCGGGGATCTTCGAGTACCATGATGCAAATGGGTTGGATCCAGTATTTGGGTTTTGTGATTTTTGGCTGTTGCAACGTGATCCATATTCGGCTGTCTCATGTATTTAACTGATCCAAATCCGACCCGTTTGCATACTCGATGTATTCAGACATGTGCAAGGATGAATACTATCTGCTTGTGGACAATTTTTCTCATGAGATGGGATCAGGTCAGAGTGAGCTATGACGATAATACTGTCTGAGCTGCTTTGGATGCCGTTGATTTCAAGATGAATGGCATTCAAACCTGTACAGATGAGATGGCACATAACTTGGATGGGCCCACTTTTTTCCATGTTGGCATCTGAATGGTTTAAAATGGACGGCTCACAATGAACCATATTTTCTGTTTGATGGGTGTAGTTCAATTTTAAGATGAACCTCATCCAAGACGCCTCTGACAGTGTTACCATCAAAGGTGCTTCTGGACTGATCCTCTCTCTTTTTCGTATTCATTTTTGGACTGTGATGATGAGGACAGATCCAAGTGGTTTGGCGTAGTGGGATGGGGGCCTATACCGTTTGACCTGCAGTCTAGGTTCAAATCTTATGGACGTCACTCTTGCGTAAGCCGAAGCTTGGCCGACTCCCTAGGTCGGTCGAGGGGATAAGCCATCGGAGTTTTACACCGACATGAACAGCGACCGTAAGTACGACCGGCCTGAGCCAGTATTAATCCGGCGACCTTTCCAATGCTTTACGTGCGGCGGCCTCCCCTCCCTGCGAGGTAAAACTTGGGGTCGATCGAGGACCTGGCCACCCAGCTTTACGTGCCCTAACAGCCCCTATGCTCCAACGAGATTCGATCCTGGGCCTTCAGCTTGACTGAAACCTGGCTCACCACATGGGGGTAACCACGGCATTTGGTGATTAGGAGGGAAAATCAGGGACCTTGACGAAATTTCTTTTACTAAAAAAAGCAAAAAATTAGGTGGAAAGGAAAACGAAAAAAAAAGGACGGCAAGGAGAGGAGTTGCCGTCATATTGCACATGACGTATATTACATCATCTCCCGAATCTCGAGAGAGATGTGCGGTGGATATTTAAAATAACTGACGATCCGTCATACGCACTATGACCGTAAGGGCTCTGGGGATTGGCAACGGCTAAACTCAGGCCGACTCTTTTTTTTTTTTTTGTTCTTCCACGCCCCGTGTCTCCGATAAAACTTCGCCAAAACCCGTCACTCGGACGAGAAAACACGTCTTTTCTTCCTCGATCGCCTCCTCGTCAATCTCATCATCACCCCCACCCAGAGAGAGAGAGAGAAAAGGGGAGCGAGCGATGGCGAGGCTGCTGGGATGGGGTCGTGTGGAGGACTACGGGGTGGATTTCTGGTCGAGCCCTGAGAGGGCCGGGTGGCTGATGAAGCAGGGCGAGTACATCAAGACCTGGCGCCGCCGGTGGTTCGTGCTGAAGCGAGGGAAGCTCTTCTGGTTCAAGGAGTCGCAGGTGACGAGGGCGTCCAGTCCCCGGGGCGTCGTCCCCGTGGGAACGTGCCTGACCGTCAAGGGCGCGGAGGACGTCCTCAACAAGCCCTTCGCCTTCGAGATCTCCACCAGCTCCGACACCATGTACTTCATCGCCGACTCCGACAATGAGAAGGAGGAGTGGATAAACTCCATCGGCCGCTCCATCGTCCAGCAGTCCCGATCCGTCACCGACTCTGAAGTCATCGACTACAACTCCAACTCCAACTCCAACAAGCGCGAACCCTAGCCGATCGCGGAAGCAGCAAGAACGCCAAATCAATCAGGCAAAACCGTCTCCTTTCCCTCTCTTTTTTTCTGTTGTTCGCAAGCCGATTCGGTGTGTGGGCCGAGAATTTCTGTGTGAAAAGGCTCTTTCTTGGACAGATCATCTCTGTGTTTCTCGCTCTCCGATCTCTGGTGTAGCAATTTGTTGTGCTTCTTCTTCTCTTTTTCTTGGTGTAATTTTGGCTTTTTCTTGTTTCTCTTGTGTATCTATACTACTGCGGTATCAGGAACGTTCTGATGAAGGTTTTTGTTCTTTAATTTCTCTTCGACTTTTTATGTAAATTATTTGTTTTTGTGTGAATAAATAAGAATTTTAGGTGTTTTAACCTTTTCTTTTTGTTTTGTTTTTTATGACATTCATTATGATATGGAGATCAGTGATGATTATTGATTCAAGGGAGCGTTCTGGGTGCTTCTTTTTTCTTCAATTCCTCTTGTTGTTCATTGCTAAAAGAATTCATCGATTGAGTCTTTTTTTTTGTTTTCTCTTCTGGCGAATATGGTGAAAGAAATTTGTGAAGAGCATCATTTTCGGTTTGAATTCTTTGATTTGTTTGCATGCCAAGTTGGGACGTGTAATATTACTCTGTTATTATTACCTTCAATTTTCCATTCCTTCGTGCTGCTGTTAGTTTTTTTTTTCTCATTTTTCCTAATCCCCTTACATAGGTTGACCTAATTCTCAGTGGATCATATTGGGGATTTGCAATATGACCTAAATCTGGTGGCCAAAGAGCTTGATGTTGAGGAAACTTTGGAAGAATTTATGCGAATCCATATTGTAGTTATGTGGTAGGAGTAGAAAACCTTTTTTCTTACTTGGGAAAGGAAAGCAATACTTGGGTTTTATCAGGACCAATGCTATGATCTTCTAGAATCCCGTGCAATTTCTGTTCATGGGTGTTTAGAAAGAATGGGCTGTATTTTAGACAAGTGGTTTGCCTAATCTCAAAAGAACTCATTGTGAACCCACTATTCAATGGCTAACTGATCTTGTAATTGTGGACTAGCCTTATATCTGATTGACGGGCCAGCTTATCTTGTTGCCATTAATGTGGGAGAGACTTGGTGAGTTTGTCATGTGAGATAAACCTGTAAACATGCAGCCTAATTGACACAATTCTTCAATGTGATATTGAATTTCTAAATGCTTAAGCAGTCTTAAATTTCAAACTTTAGTTAGACTGTAGATGCTTCCTATTTGGTTTTTCGATCAAGGGATTTACATTTTCAATAAGGAAATCAGGGAATAAGGTAGCCATAATATTTGTCTAATGAGAGATCTTTTGTTTTGATGTTGGTCGTAGCCTCATGCTCCTTTTCTCTCAGGTAAAGCAATGAAGTTCTATTTTATGCTAAAAGGGCTTGGGTGTCTTGCTTATATGTGCACCTTAGCATGTATTGGTAGTCTGGGGCGTTATATCAGGGATTGCTGAAGAATTGTGCTTCCTAGAAGTTCTTATTGAGAAGCTTCTCTTTTGAAACATCTACATACTCCTATAGACTCTTGTTTGGATACTTAAGTTACCATGTTCCAAAGCAAGTTCATTTTTCCTTTGAACTAGAAAGCATGTGAATGCATGCTAATTTGAGCACTTCTAAACCAGAAATAAAGTTTATAGATTTCATAGTCCGAAGGTGACTCGGTTTTCAGGTTCTCAATTTTAGGTAATGATCTCATGCATGACTCTGTGGCCTTATGATTTGGAACGAAATCATGTCTGTCTCTCCCTGATTTAGCTAAGAAATCTTTCCAGGAGGTCCAGGTTAATTTGTACCTCAGCACCTCCATTTTGTTTTACCTGGTATTCCTCATATCAGTACCAACTTTTATCTTTCTAATGTTCTTGCTATGTTCTTTGAGATACCTTAGTTCTCACATTATTTCCCAGGGAAAGCTTTCAGTTATAACTGCCTTTCATCCCCCTTCCTTATCAGATGAGGCTGCACTTCCTGATGCCCACCAGACCTAGAGTCTGATGTGCTGACATTTTTTGCACTTATGAAAGCAGATTCTTCAACTGAAGTCACCTTGTATTTGAAAGTACCATTGAGCTTAAGACAAGTGGAACAGACAGTAAACATGTAGATAGTTTTGTGTCGTCACAAAATGATGCGTCTCTAGACACACCATTTAACCCAGGAAGGACAACCAGTAAAGGTTTAGCGAGCATCAGTTGGTAAGGGAGGGATGATCCGGTTGGGATTCATGTGTTCTAACTATGCATGTGCACATAACGTTGAAAGAACTGATGTCTTGGCTCAATGAATACTTGGTGTTATTTTAAGTGGTTCTTCTAAATCCCACAGAAGTTGTTGAAGGATCAAAATATGTAATTCATGGTGCCATAATTAACATCTACTCATGTTCTCTACTTGTCAACGATCCTCAGAGTTCTGACGATCCTTGTGTGGTATATGCAGCACGTTGCATAGTTGTGTTTCCTTTCGACTTTCAAACCTCAAAAAAATACTCAGATCAAATTCAACATGACGGTCATTGAAACATTATGAAGCAGACCACTAAAGATCCTCACAATTATGAAGCAGCAACCAAGCTAACCTGATTTTTTTTAAGTGAAACATTACTTTGGTAAAAAGCAATGGCCAACTGATTTGGTGAAAAGAATCTCTCTCTCTCTCTCTCTCTCTCTCTCTCTCTCTCTCTCTCTCACACACACACACACACACACACACACACACAAAATGAAATATAATAAAGTAAAATAAAAAGAAGAAAAAAGGATAAAAGGTAGTTCACTGAGGTTATACGTGACAAACAAGAGAGATTTTTTCACTCTTTAAAAAAAAAGATTGGAATGTTGATCAACGCTGTTAGCATAATGCGAAGGAGAAATAGAATACAATCAACCCTCATTAAATTTTCAACAGTTGGGTCCTCCAGTAAATGTCTCTAGAGAGGAACCACAGATATTGCAAGCAAACTAATAGGATACTGTTGTTGGTAACGTTTAGAAGATCCTTGACAACTCAGTCAGCGACCTGCCGCATTGAATTAGGATCTAATGAATGCAGAGCCATGCTTCTTGGGCTCCATCAGCACTGGCCCAGTGGATTATTTGCACCAAAAGACATGAAATTCTTCACAATCCCAACTGTTGGATATATGATCGAAACAGCAGCTTTGGATGCGGCTACAAGTCGGATTCTATATGTGATGGAGTTTGAATATAATGAGGCAGCGCTACAGCAGCTAATGAGAATGGTGTACTGCAAATATCATCCTGATGCTGCAGTCGGATCTAATGAACAGATGATGTATGGTTATCACTTTACATTTCAATTGCTTTCTTAAAAGTCCTGGATGACTCTAAAATCCATTTGATGCTATAGACTGCACTTGAATGGTTCGTAGAGTTTGAGAACCCAAGAGCTCTCCCAGTCAGATATTGAGCCACGAGACATGACACATCTATTTTGCAGTTCAAATTCAGATTACTCACCAGTAATGCTTACAAGAGCAAGATCCCCCTTTGAAAATGATGGAATCGGTATCGTTCTCTCAAAAGAATTTCTTGATCGTAAATGACAGAGATCATTTTGGCAGCCAAGTGACAGTCACTGCATATGTGAAGGTTTTTCACTAGCTGAATTGGTGCCGGTGCAGATGTTGTGATAAGCCCGAAAGCAATTTGCCAATTTCTCACTGTGGAGATGCAGTGTCTGTTCTTTAGCATCGCCCTCTTCTATGTCTTGCAACAATTGCGACCTATTTGGCACATATCCTTGCAACTTCAATCTGGATATGATTTCATCTAATTTCGAATATTTCTCTGAGAATGAATGAATATATCTCCTACTAAAAACTCGTGGATAACTCCATCAACCTCAATTGAGCTACAACCAATCTCCTTCTTAAGACCTTTATCTTTCATCATTGTTCTCACTCGTGAAACTTTATCCCATTTCCCAGCTTTGGCGTATATGTTACCATCACATATGCCCCATCATTGGAAGGCTTTATTTCGAGTAATCTAGTGCAAGCACGCTTTCTGTTGAAGATAACCCTACAAAAATGATGTTCGTGATCCCTAGGGTTTGGATGAAGCCAATCCCACATATGTCACCAGATTGTTACCTGTTTTTCATATTTGAATCACCTCCTCATTCGTTGCCTATCTTTGTGTCCCTTATCAGCTGATCCCCTAATATGTAGCCGGTTGTTATGAGATTGCTGATTATCCTTATCAAGGATATCTGCCATCATCTCTCCCTCACACCTATATATAGGTGTGATGTGTTGTGACACGAAGAAATAATATTTTTACCATGTTTTCTCCCATGAACGTAGGCTCAATGCTAAACCACGTTATATTTTGTCCCCTCTTCTCTTGTCTTTAATCTTCTTTTATTTTATTATGGTATCAGAGTAGGATCGAACAATCGCATAACTTTCGCGGCGCGCATCTTGGCATTTGCCTATCTCCTTGTAGCCTTTGTGGATGGCAGAAAGAGAGAACGAGTTGAGTCATATCGGTCCTCCAATGCACATCACGTCGAAGATGATCGTGCAAGAGCAAAATTCCATGCTCAAGATCACCATCATGCCGTTGAATGGGTTCAACTACCTGGCATAGTCAAAAGTTGCCACTCTTTTCCTCAACGGAAAGTCCAAACTAAGCTTTGTCAATGGTAAGATTGTTCTTCCGAAATTCGAGGATCCGACATACGACGAGTGGGAGTCAGCAAACTACCTCGTCATGTCTTGGCTATTGAAATCCATGGATCCCGATATTGTTGAGCATTTTCTATACCTCGACACTGCCAAAGACATATGAGACTCCTTGAGAGATATCTATGGTGAGCAGAATAACCTTCCAAGAGTTTACCAACTCTAGCAAGATATCATTCACCTAGCCAAAGCGGATAAACTGTTTCACTCATATCTTAGCTCCCTACGTGCTATATGGGACGAAATGATTCTATACCGCCCGACCACCAACGACATAAATATCATAAAGAAGTGTGTCAAGGAAGACAATGTGTTCAAGACCTTTGCTGGCCTCGAACAAAACTATGATGACATGAGGAGCCAGATTCTCATGTTCAGGAAGTTACCTCGCTTTAACGAAGTTTACTCTATCATTCAACGAGAGAAAACTCACTAAAAAGTCATGAGCACTGATTACAGGCCTTATATCAAAAACCATGAGAAAGCTACTTTTTCTAACAATTATAGGGAGAGCTCGACCAACCCCATACTCAAACACGAAGAGCATGAGCACACACGAGGCCGAGTGAGACCTCATTGTAATTACTGCAAAAAACTTGGTCACTTAAAAGACAAGTGTTGGAACCTTCATGAATGCCCTAGACAACAAAAGTCACACACCAATGGCAAGAGTCCAAAGGCGGGAACCACCATAGATAACCTCATGTAACTCCTACAATAGATCAACAAATCCAACCTGGCAGTAATCCTCGAATATCAGAAAAAAGAAGCTACAGGTAACATGTTTATGCTAAGTTTCAAACTCATCAATTCCATGTGGGTCATTGACATCGATGCCACAGATCACATGACTGGTAAGGTCAATCTATTGACAAATCTTCGATCGGCCAACAAAAGCTCCATTAGCATCGCTATGGAATCACAGATCCCCATCCAGAACATTGGTGATATATCTCTCCTTAATGGCCCAAGCCTCTCAGAAGCTCTATATAACCTCTTTTTTCCTTCTAGCCTTACGTCCGTTAGCAAGATAACTGAAAGTCATAACTCTATTGCGATTTTTTCTTCTGAGCATGTGACTTTTTAAAACCTGAATACGAGAAAGGTGATTTGTAGAGGACACACGGCGGATGGGCTCTACTTCTTCGACGAGGAAAGCCAAGAACACATTATTCGCAAAACAACTAACATAAATAAAAAATGACACTCCAGACTCGAACATCTTGAATAGGATAATTTCCTGACATCTCATTATCTCAAAAGTCATGTGATGCATGTCAATACTCCAAACAAACTAGGATTCCCTTTTCTTTATCTGAAACAAAAAGCTATGAGAATTTTTTTCTTATTCATTCTGATGTATGGGGACCAACCCCCATTGAATCTTATTTCGGTTTTAGATACTTTATAAACTTCACTGATGATTGCTCACATGCCACTTGGGTATATTTGCTCAAACACAAGGATGAAGTCTTTGACACTTACAGAGAATTCGAGAATATGGTTGAGACTCAATTCAGTGCCAAGATCAAAATATTTCATTCAGATAATAGGACGAAGTACGTCAACACCAAGTTTACCAAACACCTCACTAGCCGTAGCATCACCCACCAAACTAGTTGCGTCAGCACACCCCAACAAAATGACATTGCCGAGTGCAAAAATAGAACTCTCTTGAAAGCCAAAGCCTTCATATTCCACATGAGCATCCCCAAGAGCTTTTGGGCAGATGCTATATCCATTGCCTGCTATGTAACTGTCTATCCAGTCAAGCCATCAACTACATGATTCCTATGAAAATGATTAGGAGGAAGAGCCTATCCATGTCACACCTACGGGTTTTCAAGTGTAAGTGCTTTGTTCAACTACAAGTGTGGCATAGAAACAAACTTGAAAGAAGAGCGACTAAGTGCATATTCTTGGGATACTCTTCCATAAAAAAAGGACACAAGTGCTATGACCCTCTGAACAAGAGACGCTTTTTCTCCCATGATGTCAAGTTCGAAGAACTCTATGGGGAGCGTCCATCGCATGTCAATGCCCCGATCCTACCTGCCATAGACATCATAGAGAACTCCCTCATCAAAATCGTTGACAATGCATTGTTCGAACATCCCAATGTCACTGAAGCCTCAACCAGTGTGGGTGCACAGGTGCCTGTTGAGAGTCTCATTGAGCAAGTTGTCATGCCACAAAAATCTGGCTGAACCACAAAATGACCCAGCAAATTGAGAGATTTTTATACCTACTTTGCCTCTGACTCCACCGATCACCCTATCGAGAGGCATGTATCGTTTGACGGCTTCTCAAATGCCTACCTCTCATACATCTACAAAGTGTACTTCAATATCGAACCATCCACATTCATTGAAGCCCATGCCCAAGAAGCGTGGAGAGCGGGCATGGACGAAGAACTTGCAACCTTAAAAAAGAATGAGACATGAGAAGTTGTCCCCCCTTCCTCTAGGCAAAAGACCAGTGGGATGTCAATGAACCTATAAAATCAAATATCGTAGCAACGAAATAATTAAATGGTACAATGCAAGACTTGTCACAAAAGGGTATACCCAGATGGAACAGACCGACTATCATGAGACATTTGCTCCAATTGCCAAAATAAATTCCATTACGATTCTTTTGTCAGTCACTGTCAATCAAAGATGGTCTCTATATCAACTTAATGTCAAGAACGCTTTTCTACATAGAGACCTCTAGGAAAAAGTATACATGAAACTACCTCCAGGATACCCCATTATGAGCAACAAGAGCCTTGCTTGCCAACTAAAGCAAGCATTGTACGGTCTCAAACAGTCATCCCGTGCATGATTCACAAAACTTAGCGATGCTCTTACACAGTTCAGTTTTCTTAGAAGCTCATCTGAGTACTCCATGTTCGGCAAAAAGAGCACCACAAGCAAAGTAATTATCCTCGTCTACGTGGACGATATCATCATAATAAGGGACAACCTCAAGTTAATCAACAACATTGAAGGCCCACCTACGTCAAAAATTTAAAATCAAAGACCTAGAAAAACTCTGCTACTTCCTTGGTATAGAGGTTGCCTATTTTGATAAAGAAATATTCTTGTGTCAAAGGAAATATGTCGTGGATTTACTCGAAAAAATTAACATGCTAAAAACGAAGCCCATCAATACACCGATCAATCAAAACCACAAGGTGACCAAGAATGATGGAGAACATGTTCGTGACATCAACAATTTTCAAAGACTCGTTGGACGCCTAATCTACCTCACAATCACGAGGCCCAACATCACATATGCTATCAACCAATTCATGCATGAACCAAGGATCCCCCACTTGGCCATCGCACACAGGATCCTAATATACATCAAGTCATCCCAAGGCAAAGGAATCCTCATAAATAGGTATAATCATACCAAAATTACAGAATATTTGAATGCCGACTGAGCAGGAGATCTGAATGACAAGAGGTCCACATCAAGGTATTGCACATTCGTGAAAAGAAATTTCGTTACATGGAGAAGCAAAAAACAAAACGTCGTGGCTAGATCTAGTGTGAAAGTCGAGTACAAATCAATAGCCTCTGTATCCTGCGAGTTGATATGGATTAAAGCTCTTCTATGCGACATGAGTTTTTTGAACACCGAGCCCATGAAATTAAAGTGTGACAATCAATCGGCCATTCATATCGGGGCAAATCCGGTTTTTCATGAACGGACAAAGCACATAGAAGTCGATTGTCATTTGATAAAAGAGAAGATTCACGCAGGGATCATATCCACCCCACACGTCAAGAGGGACAATAAGTTGACTGATATTCTCACTAAAGCCGTCGGTAGCGACAAGCTTCAAGACATCGAAATCAAGTTAAGATTGGTCAACATCGAGTCCCATCTTTAGGAGTATTGAAGATAACCCTATAATCACGACGTAATCCCTCCTGGGGTTTGGATGATGCCAATCCCACATATGTTGCCAAATTGTTACCTGTTTTTCACATTTGAATCACATCCTCATTAGTTGTTTACTTTTGTATCCCTTATCAGCTGATCTCTTAATATGTAGCCGGTTGTTATGAGATTGCTGATTATCCTTATCAAGGATATCAGCCATCGTCTCTCCCTCACACCTATATATAGGTGTGATGCTTCTTTATGTGTGCAGAACTAATATTTTTACCCTGTTTTCCCCGTGGATGTAGGCTCAATGCCGAACCACGTTATATTTTGTCCCCTCTTCTCTCCTCTTTAATCTCTTCTCGTTTTGTCACTCTCCTAACTTGACATTACCACAGACCATGCAGCCAATAAGGGGGGCGCTCCCCAGACAAGCATGAGGACCAATTGACATAGTTTCTATCAAATCGGCAGCCTCTTTTAGGAACCCAGCACGGCCAAGGATGTCAACCATGCATCCATAGTGTTCAATCTTGGGTTTTATACCATAAACACATGGCATGAGATCGAAATAACGCCTTCCTGCATCAATCAACCCACTCCCACTGTGACTGCAAGCACAGAGTAAGTTGGTGAAAGTTACTTCATTTGGCTTCACTCCTGCATCTTGCATTTGTGTGAACAGATCAATTGCTACATCCCCGTATCCATGCATCGCATACCCAGCAATCATGGCACTCCACACAAAGACCTCTTTTCTTTGCTGAATGGAACACTTCAACTGCCTTCTCTAGGTCACCACACTTGCTGTACATGTCTATCAATGCTGTCGTGAGATGAAAATTCAATTCAATGCCCTGCTTGCCTATAAAAGCATGAATCCAACTGCCCAAATCTAGCGTCCCCGACTGTGCACAAAACAGAGCATGCTCACGAAGGTGACTTGATCGGGCTTGATTTTCGTTTGCTGTAATTCATGGAAACAGGCTAAAGCATCCTTGGGTCGACCACCCTGCTCGTAGGCAGCTATCAAAGCATTCCATGTTGCAATATCTCGAGAAGGCATCTGATCAAACAATCGCTGTGAAGCCACAAAATCACCAAGTTTTGCATACCCCAAAATCATCGAAGTCCATGAGATGGTATCTCTCACAGGCATCCTATCAAACAACCGCTGAGCAGCAGCGACGTCTCCGCATTTAGTATACATATCAAGCATAGCATTACAAAATACTAAGCTCATAGCAATCTCATTCCTCTCGATGTAAGAGTGCATCCACCTGCTGAGGTCGAGATCACCTTTCTGAGTACAAGCAGAGATGACACCCACCAGAGTGAGATCATTGGCCTTCACCTTCACCTTCACCTTCACCTTCACCTTCTCCTTCTCCTCCTCCTCCTCCTCCTCCTCCTCCTCCATATGGCTAAAAAGCTCCAAGGCTGCGTCCCGCTGTTGGCTTTGCACATACCCAGTAATCATGGTGTTCCAAGAGACAACATCTCTCCGAGGACTCCTCACAAACACCTGGAAAGCTTGTTCCGGATCCCTGCAGCTTGCATAGAAATGAATGAGTGAATTGTTAATGAAAGCATCGTCATCAAGCCCATTCTTAAAGACCACACCATGTACAACCTTCCCTACATCAGCCAACTTAATCTCAGAACACGCCTTGATGACAAACGGAAACGTGAATTTGTTGGGTCGGATATTTTCTTCCAACATATCAGAGAAAAGGAGGGCGCTCTCCTTGGGTTTACCGCGAGAGGCATGTCTTCTGATCAAAATGTTCCACGTATAAGTTTGGTTGAAGAATTTCATCGAACACTCTGAGCGCATAATCAAGGCTGGAATGTTGAGAGAGAGAACAGCAAGTGAGCAACCTGCTGAGGGCATAGGGTTCGGAAACAAGACCCGTTTTTATCATAAAGGCATGAACTTGATTGATTTTGAGTCGTGGCGGTGCAGTTGTCTAGAATGCGTGGATGAGGTGGTCATCTGTGCCGATTTTGCTGTTGGGTATCGTTGCTTTTTCCTTCTGTAACGAAACTGCCGTGGATGGTTGCTGTAGGCAAGCTATGGACGCAAGAAGGGATTCTTCTCACGGAGTTGGCACTTTTAACTTGGAGGAAGATCAGAAGACTCTCTCCTTTTCAAGTCCTTGTATATTGAAGAAAGCATCAGCTAATGCCCCCTTGTAATTTGTGGGAATATCAATCTCTTCCTCTTCTACACCCACCGGGGTTGCCCAAGTGGCAGCAGGCTTGGGGAGAAGGTGCTGACCCCTTTCTCCCATGTTCGATTTCCTTCGAGTGTGCAGGTCCCTTTAACTGCTGAGAGCTCTGTAAGGGCTTGAGTGTCAATGGCCTTATTACAGGGGTTTACCTTTACCTCTGTAAGGGCTTGGGTGTCGACAAAGGTTCCTCATCATAAAAAGAAAAAAAATCTACCTCTTCTTGTTCTTTATAGGAAAATGTCATCGCATTCGGGAGCTCTTTCCTTTTCATATTGCATTAATAACATGATAATATCATAATAAAAATGTAATATTTTAAAATGTCACTTTTTTTCCCAAAATTGTATCCGTTTTGAAAACCTCACAAGAGATCTTCAAAAACTAGCCAACATTTGTAACTCAAATGATCCATAGTGTTGGCATGTTTTGGGCAACTAAATATCTCATGACACCAACCGGAGCTAGGCTTGAGACGTTGCAAGTTCGAATCCCAATGGTATAGTTGTATAACTGGTAGAGGGGGCTGCCTAACCTTAGTTTTTCTTTGTGAAATCATAGCATGACACCATTAAAATAATATTAAAAAGTATTTTTTGCCTGCAGGGTATCGAATTTCTGCCGATACTGATAACATTGGAAAAAAATAAATATCTCATGATCATCATGCAAACCAAGGTAGTGACTGTGATCTGATGTATGCTTTTGACGACAAAAAGATTAGTTAAAGTTCTTTGGCGTATTTTATATGTGCAATTCTCTCTTGTAAAGAAGATGAGAGTTATGACTCAAACGAATTAAATTAAAGCGTTTTTAATCGTTCCCAGATAATCCAAAATTAGGATAGGGATTGAAGTAGGGGTGGCAAAATCTGACACTATCCACCAACCCGACCCGACAACCCGCTTCTTAGCCGGGTTAGGGTTTGACTTTAACGGGTTTGTGTTGTAAACGGGTCGACCCACCTAACCCATTTATTAAACGGGTCGGGTTCATGTTAGGGGTATGCCAACCCGTCAACCCGGCTGACCCGTTTAATAAACGGGATTAGGCGAGCGGGTCAACCCGTTTACCCAAACCCGCCCGCCAACCCGTTTATCCGAACCCGACCTGCCAACCTGTTTACCCGACCCGACCCATTTATTAACGGGTTAACCGTGTCGTGTCAGGTTACCCGTTTAATAAATGGGTTAGGTTCGTGTTTGCCACAGCCGACCCATTTAATAAATGGGTCAGGTTCGTGTTGAGGTATGCTGACCGGCCAACCCGACCGGATTGCCACCCCTAGATTGAAGTGGTCCACTCCCCTGATATTATTATTACATTTGTGGAAAGTAGAAAACCCACATTTTAGCCGTTTCTCAATAAGGACGAATCAGAACCTTACTACAAATTAGAGGTGTCAACGGGTCAGGTTTACCCGGATCCAACAAAACCCTATAGAGTTCGGGTATGGTAACAAATAAGAAGGCCCGATTAAGACGGGTTCAGGCCCGAAGATCCGACTAATACATAGATCCCGGTGTTAAATTTTATACAAGACCTGGGCCCGACCTGAGTTCCCATTAATACCCGCATCTTTTCAATGTAAAAATGATAAAAAAATATTATTTTATTGAGTATGATTCGGGCCTGACTCATGTAGTTTTATCGGGTCCGGGTATGATTTCTCTTATAATAGACCAGACCTGATACCATACTAAAAAATCTAGTCCGTCTGGTTCCACCTGAGTCCAAACCAAACCCGATCCGACCCGTTAACACCCCCTACTACAAATGCATTCAAGGAAATCTCGGATACGTACATTGGACCTGATCTTTTACTCCCTTGCTTGCTGGGATCCGCCTGACTCGGAAATCCGAACCGAGAGAAGATCATTCCCTCTTCTTCCTGCAATCACATTGCACAAAAAAAATGTGTCCCCTCCACCTGTGCAGGTAACACCTGTGCGATTCAGCCGCCAGTAGGCCCCACCTTCTCTGACCAGTTCATATCTTCTGTGCACCTGATCTGGGACTCCCGAAATCGTGACCGTAGGATTCGAACTGCAAAACTAACAAAAAGTCCTGACTTTGAAAGGTCCCTCTCTCTCTCTCTCTCTCTCTCTCTCTCTCTCTCTCTCCCATCAGCAAAGCAAGTGCATCATCATAAATAAAGAAGAAGAGAGTGCTCACCTCCACTCCACGGCAACCTAGCCCCCTTTCCCCACTGTATTCTTCTGTTTTCGTGTCTGTTTCTGCATTTCTTCTGGTTGAAGAGCGAGCCGGCGACTCTCTATGGAAGCTCTGGGTGGCTGCTGCTTGCCCAAGATCCTTCTGGAAGGTTCCAGAAGAGATCCGCTCTCACTTGCTCGGAACCTGAACGTTCGTCTTGCTCTTTGCCGTCCCTTCTCTCCGATGTTTCGTGGTGATCCTTTGAAGCCGACGCGCGTCTGCCTCGAACCTCCTAGGTCGTCCCCGACTCCTGAGTTCTCCGGCGGGAAGGAGGTACTCTTTTTTTTCTCTAGGGAGACTTGTTTGGTTGAGCTTTGATCTCGGTCTCCATTTGGTTGTTTCCTTGTTCTTGGTTCGTATTATGCTTGTTTTTTGAAGCATATCTTGAAAATGTTTCAGAAACCATCTTCTCGTGTCCCCTTTTTTTTGTTGGGTTTGATAATGATTCGGAGAATCTTCTGTTAGTTCTTTGGGGAAACGTTGGGGCCTTACTATGTTGTTTTTGGGCCGACTGAGTCTTGGCTTGAGTACCAGCACTAATGCACGGTATCGCATCAGAGCTCTCTGAAGTTAAGGCTACTTGGGTGAGAGTAGTCCTCGTATTGCACCCCCTTAAATCATCAAAATATTTTATTCCTCAAAAGAAAAGTGGGAAAAGGAGGGCTACGTTTTCTCATTGTAAATTGTGATATCGCTCTTCTCTTCTCCTCTTGCTTTTCGTCTGCGTTTCTTGTTTTTTTCTTTCTGACATTTTTTCTAGAGTAATACGAGTATTGCGTTAGATTTTAATGTTCATCTCTGTGAGACGATGATTTGGGTATGACTATCAGAACAAAACAAACAAGAAATCATGTTGGGTTCATAAATTGAGAAGGGGCACCTGACGTTTCTTCCGAATTGTACCTAGCCTAGCTAACATCCTTTCCGATCAGCAGTTGGATCAGTGGTATTGACGAAACAGAGTCGGCTTATTCGATGAATCAAATCTTGGTTTTCTTGGTCGCTTTACAATATTCATTGGCAATCTGACAGCCATTTGTGGAATAGTAGGAATTCTGTACTTGGTGTTGGATTTAGTTGACATTTTCTGCTTCATGAACCATTATTTCCATTGACTAACAGCCTCTGTCCTACTTCGTTTTTGTTTTTGTTTTGTTTTTTTGTTTTCCTTTTCCCCCTCAGGTTGGTTCTGGCACCCATGAAGCAAGTAGGATTCTTTTCCATCTTATAAACTGAATTTGATTGTAAAGTTTGTTCCTTGAGCATTTGATGAATCGTTCGCTCTCTGCTCATGGGTTAACAGGTGAATCGACTATCCATATTAGATTTGTTTTGCAAAGAGAATGCTCATTCGGTCAGCAATTTTTTCTTGTTGGTGAAGATCCAATATTTGGTTCATGGGACCCATCTGCAGCCATTCCTATGGAATGGTCTGAAGGTCATATCTGGACAGTAGAACTGGTGAGAAAGAACAACATGGATCTTTGCAGCGAATTATTTCCTGTTCTTAAACTAACGGTTGTATTCTGAAACAGGATATCCCGATTGGGAGTAAGACTCGGTTCAAGTTCATACTGAAGGATGTGTCTGGAAAAGTTGTGTGGCAACCTGGGCCAGACCGGGTTCTAAAGTTGTGGGAAACAGCGAGGACAATAATAGTAAATGAAGATTGGGAGTCCCCTGAACTTCAGAAGCCAATGGAGGAGTCCCCTGAAGTTAAGAAGGCCACAGAGGAGGTGCCTGACAATCCACTCAACCAAATTCTTGCAGAAGCAGAGGTGAAAAGTAGCAGCTTAGCCGAGGTCCACGAGGCCACGATGGATGACTTCATGGAGAACGCTGAAGGTCCTGTTCTAGTTCCAGGTCTGTCTTCTAAGTCCATACTTGGTACTGCAGAGGAAAGTTCTGAACAAGATGAAACCACAACTGAAGTTGAAACTTCTGCTATTACTGGGGAGCAGTTGACTCCCATTGAGGCTTCTGATCATAGCATCCTTGAGGTAGGTGTTTGATAACATGAATTCCCTCATTTTCATGGCCTTACTAGAAAATTAGCTTTCTGTAGTGTTTTTCTTAGCCCATTCTTGCACGAGAACTGTTGCATTTGTATACCTTTGCACCTTGTTCATGAGTATGAATGACCTATATGTTGCACCTCATGGCTTTTCAACCGAGCTTGGGTGTGTTCCTGCTGAATGGAGTGTAAAAAATTGCGGATCTGAGCTCAGCTGCTCAATTTCTCAAAGATCAATCTGTTAATGCATAAAGCCAGTCTTCTTTCAATAATTCATATGAGAATGACTTGAACCGGTTATTCTAATTCAAACATCTGGATGGTTTTCTTAATGCAAATGTCTGCATTTTATAGACTGGTCACAGGCCTTGACTTCCTCTCTTGTCTTCTATAAATCTTCAAATCAGTCATGTGGAAAACCCGAAGCACAGCCATCCAGTGGAAAGCTTGGAGAAGGACCAACTATGATGAACCTCCAAGAGGACGAAGAAAACTTCCCTTTAGCAGGCATGGCGGACATTCAACCGGCTGCTTCTGTCTCGCAAAATAACATTGAATGGGACATCCAGGACCTTTCTAAGCTCTTGTTGGGTTTCGGTCTCCAGCTTGAAGAATAAACTACAGGCACAAAAAACTTTAGTTTTGCGCTGAATTGCAGCTGAGTATCAGCATTTTAGATGGTTACTTTTCGGGCTCATATAGCATTCTACAGATGAGCCCATGTAAGTGAAAGTTAGGAAGCTCCCAGGGAACCGTTGCTGTAAACATTAATGCAAGCTGCAGCAATCTTACTCGTTGTTGCTCTTATACTTTTAATTCTTGAATTACATTTCTTTGCCAACTTGTTTGCCTGTCCGGTTTGAAGGCCTATCAAATTTTGCTACAGTCCAGGATCCTAAATTCTTTGGCTTAACATGGCCTCCAGAGTTGGACAGGTGAATGCTGTGCATGTCATTTTTCTACGGATGTTCAAGCTTATTGTTTCCACTGTTAGGTTCTGTTTGGGAGCCTTCAGTCGGCGGATTCCCCAGTGCTCTCTGCTGTTTGGGAGCAGTGGTGTTACCAAAACACTGCATTGAGAATGGAATTGGCGGCCTGAGCACCACATTTCAACACCATTTACAAGAGAATGTTTTTGGCAACTCCATCTCAAACGCCAAGTAGTGGCAATACAACATTTTCCCAAACATTAGATCCAATTCTATTGAAAGGAATCAGTTGCACGGCTAGTTTCACCTTTACATCTAGATCAAGCAATCACATGCGAATGCTGAGTCGATGATTTTGCCCATAAATTATCTGTATCTACGTTCGATGTCCATTTATCTGACTAAAATTCATACATATCCAGCCCTTGTCTGACTGCACCTTCGTGTTTAAACCTTTTCCCGAAATATGGAATTGCACAAAACCCCTTGCATAATGAATACAGAGCAAAGGAACCACTTTTGTTCAAAAATTTTTTTTTTTTTGAAAGGCAAGCTGGGGTTAGTCCGACTCCTACCAGTTATACGATGATACCCAATTGGGATTCAAACTTGCAACTTCCCAACACAAGGTGACAACGTGCACTAGCTGCTCCTACCAGACAAGCGTAGCCCCCTTGGTGGCCAAGGGAACCAAAGTTGCATCTATGACAAAGCACCCCATCCAGGGTCTTGACAAAGACATCAGCTTAGCGGTTTTCACCCTTAGTAGAGAATTATGCAAATAGACGTAATATGTTACAGGGTCATAAACATTGCTGTCCTATATAGGGCTGGTAAATGAGCCAAAGCGAGTGTTCAAGCTCACCTTGTTCTTGTGCCAAGCAGAGCTGAGCACGAGCTCATGGCAAGCTAGAGTCAAACAAGCCAAGCTTGACCTGGCTCATTAAAAAACAATTTTCAAAATTAAAAATAATAAAATTTGGACTCAGCCTACTGAGTGAAGCTCAACCCATATCCTTTATAAAATAGATTCACTGTTTAAAAAACGTAAATAATAGGATTTAAACTTAGCAAGCCAAACACTTCAACCATCTGCACTCTCACAAATTATACGTAAAATATATTTATTACTAGTTAACAAGGCTATACGAGCTAAGCCAAGCCAATGATGACTGGTGAATTGCATTAGTCTTGCCGAGCCTATTTCACGAGTTCAAATGAGCCCTTTACAAGCCAAGCCCAAGTGGCTTGTCTCATTTCCCAGCCCTAATCCTATATAGATGTGCTATGCATCGGTGCTAAGAAAAACTTTCATCGCCGCACTGCTCATAATTGGATCTTCAGAACAGTAAGCATTGTTAGACAGGCTCGATTTCCATTTTTTCCCTTTTCTGAGGCGACAGAAATTTATCAATCCCTGATATAGTAGTACAGAGGAACCAAAAAATTGTTGGTGGCAGCGAATAACCACCAAGGAGAAAGAATAGAGACGTTAAGAACGGCAATTGCAGTCCAATGTGAAGAAAGACCCAAGACAAGCCCAAAACAGTGAAAATTTGCAATGATATCACAATCAAATATTACACCAGATGCCTCCTGCTTAGATCTTATTCGTATGATTGCTCGGAAATGGGAGTGCGTACACCAGCAAGCTTATACTTCCCCAAGCGTAAAGGCTTTAACTATGGTACGGTCGCTCACTTGCCTTGATCAAAATCCATTGCTGCCTGTGGAGTAAAAATAAGTTGGAAAACCGCAGCAAGGGAACAGCAAAAAGGATATGATAAAAACAGGAGAAGAAAAGAAAAGAAAACAGACCTGGCACGAATATGAATTACTCCTATTCCTGCTCAGAAACATCTGGGGCAAAAGACACAAATACAGGTGCCACCAAACTTCTCAGTGGCTACCAACAATGCTATCGTATAGCTGTACAATTGGATGTGGCCCTCCGATCATCTCGCCAAAAAATGAGCCAAAAAATGAGTTGTACGGAATCCTGCTAATGCCGATCATCAAGACACCGGTCTCCCATTATAAAATCGTGTGGATGGTGTGTTCCCTGGTACACCTTGTGAACTTTCCTCCTTTGATCGCTTAGTGGAAACAGAAAGAGGCACCCTAAGAAGATGAGCAGAAGTTTAGGGCCACATGCAAAAAAGGAGGCAAAATGTTTTAATGCAACCATAGTCTTTGCCACTTCTTTGAGAGAATCGATGCAAGTCTCTACCAGTCAGTATTGGACCACCTCCATCTGAAGAGGCCAATACCTTACAGATCAGATTTGTGGATGGATCTGGGTCCAATTAGGGATCCCAACAATGCTGTTGGGTCAGTTTCCAGCGTTACAGAGCAGGACATCACTGATGAGATGACCCTCACCGAAGCCCTGGGCGTCATCAAGCTGGGTTTGGGAGCCAAGACGAGAAAGAAAATCTTAAATGAAATGAAGCAGAGAGAATTTTAACTCTGCAAAGCCAAGGACCTACGGTGGTTTAGGGTCCTATTTGAAGGGTTTTTTCAACACATTTGCAGATGAGGATCCCAATGTGGAATTTGAGGGGCTTGGGCAGCAAGGTGAAACAGGACTTCCTTGATAATTACATCAAGCAAGAAAAACTTGACATCGTCGCAATTACCGAAACAAAACTACCATCCATTAACCTAGACATCAAGAAGGACATTTGGCCTAGCAGCGAACTTCTTTACAGTCCTTCAAGCTTGGCTTGGGTTGTTGGAGGGGGTACTTCTTCACAAAGGTAACTACTGACAATTTGCAAAATTTCTGCATGACTGGGATCTTGTGGAAGTACATATGGTGGAGGGGGGAAATACACTTG
Organism: Nuphar pumila; assembly: GCF_984573655.1. NCBI lineage: Eukaryota > Viridiplantae > Streptophyta > Magnoliopsida > Nymphaeales > Nymphaeaceae > Nuphar > Nuphar pumila. The sequence goes on along the minus strand of NC_143257.1, from coordinate 711,814 downwards.
GTCAAATAAGCGAGAACTTCATATTTTACGCAAGCTGGACCAATTCTTGGTGTCAACAGGGATTCTTTCAAGTTTGAAAATTGGTGGCTAAGAAATGATGAAATTTTAGAAAAGATCAAGGCATGGTGGGCAGCAGAGCAGGAATCAAATATGCGGCAGTAAGGGTCACACGGAAACTAGATTTAACCAGAAGGAATCTTATACAGTGGACAAAGGGCCAGGGGCAGGCTAAATTCCATAGAATAAAAGGGTGAGAAGAGGAGCTGACACAGGTGCAAGAGAAAATGGCCATTGAATTGGATGTGGGTAGGGCGGCCCAACTTAAAGCACAACAAAGCTATCTAATAAATAACAGTGGAATGGAGATTAAGGGAGGAGGAAAGATGGAAACAGAGGGCCAAAGTCCATTGGCTAACGCATGGGGATACCAACACTAAATATTTTCATGTGTATGCCTCTTCAAGGAGAAGAATGAATAACCTTGAGGCATTGAATATTGATGGTCATTTATACCAGGGTGACGGCATCATAGATAAGGCAACCCTGTTCTTCCATTCGCTATTCTCACATGAGAACTTTGAGGATCTGGACATGGACATGTTGGCCTTTCCTCGGATTGAGAAAACGATATCCATGGAGTTGGAAGGAACTTTTTCATTGGACGAAATTAAGACAGTGGTTTGGGAACTGCCGTTAGGCAAATCACTGGGGCCAGATGGATTTACGATTGACTTCTTTCAATCGATTTGGGATTCATGTAAGGGGGACCTGCTTAAGGTTTTTGGGGAGTTTCATTGCAATGGGTGATGGCCACGAAGATGGGGTCAATCCTAACTTATTCTTATACCCAAGGATCCGGGAAGTAGTGACATCTCAATGTTTAGACCCATCTCATTGTTAAATATCACCTTCAAGTTAATAACCAAGGCTCTATGTAACAGGTTCAAGAAGGTACTTCCATCGTTAGTTTCAGCCTTTCAATGTGCTTTCTTACCAGGAAGGAGACTACATGACTGTGTCCTAATTGCGCATGAAGCCCTACATCAAATTCATGTTTCGAAGAAAAATCCTTCCTGTTAAAAATTGATTTGAGAAAGGCTTTAGATACTTTGCATTGTCCATATCTTTTCAAGTGTCTTGAAAGATCAGATTTTGGAACAAGGTGACATGTTGGCCTTTTGAGAAAATGATATCATTGGAGTTGGAAGGAACTTTTTCATTGGACGAAATTAAGACAGTGGTTTGGGAACTGCCGTCAGGCAAATCACTGGGGCCAGACGGATTTACGATTGAGTTCTTTCAATCCATTTGGGATTCACGTAAGGGGGACCTGCTTCAGGTTTTGGGGGAGTTTCATTGCAATGGGCAATTGCCACGAAGATGGGATCAATCCTCACTTATTCTTATAACCAAGGATCAGGGAAGGAGTGACATCTCGAAGTTTAGACCCATCTCATTGTTAAATATCACCTTCAAGTTCATAACCAAGGCTCTATGTAACAGGTTCAAGAAGGTACTTCCATCGTTAGTTTCGGTCTTTCAATGTGCTTTCTTACCAGGAAGGAGACTACACTAGAGACAATTCTCTCATCAACTTCAATGTCAGTGAATATAAATGGCAAAAAAGGACAATTTTTTTAGCCCACAGGCAAGGTGACCCTCTCTCATCTCTCATCTTTATTTTGGCTATGCAGGTATTCACGAGCCTCTTAGATGTAGCGAGGGAACAAGGTTTTTTTAAGGGGATTAAGCAAACTGGTATCCCAAATTTTTCTCACTTGATTTTTGCAGATGACATCATTATCTTTGGAGAGGCTTCAGAAGAGAACTTTCGCTTTCTTTGGCTTATCTTGAGATGCTTCTAAGAAATAGCAGGTCTACAAATGAACGGGAAAAAAAGGTAATTATTTTCAATGATGAATCTGGGAGTTTAGGGGACTGGGCCACCTGTATTTTTTAATGTGGTAGGGGTCGTATGCCTATCAAATATTTGGGCATCCCATTACGCTGGGGAGTGTCGAGAGATCATAACTGGTCTGAGGTTGAGGATAGGGTGAACTGTCAGCTTGATCTGTGGTCCGCCAAACACTTTTCATTTACTGGTAGAGTCACCCTGATAAAGCACGTGTTAGCAACGGTTGCGCAACATATTATGAATATGTTCATGACGCCAAGGAAAGCAACAAAAAGATTGCTAAAATTGTTTAAGAAATTTCTTTATGGAAGGAAGGAAAGTAATACTCGTAGTTTGATAAATTGGCATTCAATGGTACTCCCAAGGAAATTGGGGGACTGGGTATTCCAGATTTACAACGGGTTAACCAGGCCTTATAAAATAGTGGTGGGTGATCTGTACGGAGGTCAGCATGGCAGCAGATTACCTAAGAGAATACAGTCTTAGAGGATGGCCATGGCAATGGGTACAAGATTCACGTTGGAAAAATGGATCCGGTTTTTGGAAGGGCCTAATTTCAGTCCTCCCAACAAGTAATGATGGGATCCCATGTATCCAAACACACCAAACTCTGTTCAGCTTTTAACAATTTAAATGCAACTCTGATATCATTCCGCACTTTTTTCATGTTTCACGAAAACTCTGAATTTGATCGGTGGCTAAGTCTTGGATAGGAAATGAAGGTTGGAACATAACATTTAGAAGGCAACCTTCGGCCACAGCAATGGAAGAGAGTGAGTTGCTGGTTTTGTTTCTCTCGTGGGTTAGCTTTAGGGATCATGAGGACCGGTTATCATGGAACTTTTCAAAGTATGGGCATTCACCGTTAAATCATGCTATAGATCCCTACGCCCAGATGTTGTGTCCCATCTCATTAAGGGTGTGCTTTGGAGTGAGGGACTTCCCCCACAGGGTTCCACTTTCGCATGGCTGGTTTTGCAAGGCAAGGTCAAGTCACATTTATTCTTGAAATCGAGAAGGCTTTCATTTGGCAAGTAGAAAGGATGCGTGCAGAAAATGAGGAAACAACAGAGCATCTATTCCATGACTGTTCGTTTATCAGAGAACTCAGAAGGATCACATGGTGGGACTTTGGTTTGTTGGATGTTAACATTCACTCCTTCAGGAAGATGCTTATTGCACAGGAATTTCAGGTTAAAGGCTCGAAATGGGCCTTTATAAGAAGGTGTTGGCTCATGATTGCTTGGAGAACAACATGGTTGGAGAGGAACAAAAGAACCTTTGAGGATTGGCATACACAGAGAGCGACTCTTCTGGGTATGATTCAATGGGAACTTCACCAAAGATGTAAGCTAAAATGGCTTGGGGCTGATCTCAATTGGATCAGTTCCCAGCAGATTGGATGAAGCACCAATTGTAGCTTGTGCGTTCTACTTGTTTTCTTTATATTGGCTTTAAGGCGACATCTCGTCCCCTATTTGAAACTGTAAGGTAAAATCTTTTGCCAATTCATTGAAATATGTGTTCTTTCAAACAAAATGTTTTAATGCAAAGTACAAAAACATGGTAACAAACAGAAAAATGCTGGAGAAATAGAAAGCGAGCAGTACACCCTCTTTCCCTCTCTCTCGTACACAATTATAGACAATCTTGTTGTAGGTGTCTGCATATGCTCATGTAACCAACCATATTACAAGTTCATATTGGATGAAAAGGTGGATGTGGAGCCTACCAATACACAGGGTCAACCTAATGTACCATACGTGTCCATTCCTTCCTATTTAAAGCTAAAACATAAGCACGATATAGTCTTTCAAGTCGCTCATTATTTAAATCTTTATTGGTGTATCCCTCTTATTTCCTCCCTCTAAATCTAATTTTATATCTAAATTTACTGAGATTTTCCTGATAATCTGGTACAAAATTATTTTAAAATTACTGTGAGGTCTTCCTCAACAATAACTTCCAGAGAACCATATTTGTGACACTGATTATCATCAACCTTTCTTACTGGAGAACCTTTGCATCCCTTCCCCACTAATCATCAAGATCGATCAATCTATTTTTTTCAATGGTGGATCAAGGTTCTGAGGCAAGACCAACACCTCAAAAAAATTAATGCTGGCCCTTTCCAGGAAAGGAATGTGCATACAATCAAGATGCCCTAGCACCAAAACATGCATCCAGTCAGCTCAAGATTACAGATTATTTCATTTTGTTTCCACTTGATTAATCACAGACCCAAATTCAAGAGACAAATACAGAAACGACAAGGATGAAGCCAGTGGGTGCACAGGTATCTCAGTTAACCTTTTACTTCGATTATCCCAAAGAGAGATAATACCCTATTTTGAGTATTTCAAAGGGAAAAACAACTAACGACAAATTTATCTACATTTGGTAATGTTAAGGCTAAAACTCAGTATGCAAAACCATGGACCTGTGACGTTTTCAGGGTGAAATGTACAGTCAAACCATGGATTATACACAGCTGACAGCTGGTTTACAAGAGCATGATCGGGAACCAATGAGAAGTTCTTTAACTAAGAGTGAACTTCACTGGAGGTTTAGTCTATCTAGCAGACAAAGCTTCCAGGACTCAATGAAGTCTTTTCTAGAATTCTTTGTAATCATTGCCAATACAATATTGATAGTTTGATGACAGTTGAGATTAACTAGCACCAGATATGACATTACTTTTACAAAATGACAAAAAGTAATCATTGCCAATTCATTTTGTTATTGAGAGCTGGTAGTATCAAGGAAAGAAAGTGAACAGTATGAACAAAAGTAAGAACAGTAATGCACGAGCAACTTATCATTCCTAACAAGTGGACATTGTCATATTGTGGAGCTAGTGATCAGGTGTCAAAAATGGATTCAGAATCTTGAAATATACAGCATTTGTACTTGAAAGGATGAAGGATGGATCGGGAATATAGGAAAATCCACCATCTTAGGGAAAAAAGTACATAAAAGATCTCACATTAACATCTGTTTAACAGTGACTCGATAATTACTCATGGGAGAGCTCATGGAGGGAATTTTATGAGTGAATAAATCGCACAAAATGGTATAAGATCACAAGACACTGCCTAAACATTAAAAGCAGTTGCTTCTATAACACTAAACTATCCATTCTAGGCAACAGGCTCATAGAGTTAGAGAAGAAACAGTCACCAAACAATATCCAACAGAAAAGCTTCCCAAGGCCATCAACTTGAGGCCGATGAATGGACAGAGACATGGGCCTGCAATCACCTTATGTGCATGGGACCAGATGAGATTCAAAAATAAAAAAAGTGATGAAGTCTTGAACCCATAAGCTTTAAAACTACATGCTCTGCAGTTAGGAATGTGCCTACTCAGATTTTCTGAAAGGCCACATGTCTACAAAAACTAATAGGAGTGTGTGTATAAAGCATTCAACCAATAACCAAGATGCATGAGATAGATCACACAGGAAGGATTTGAGCGATGACTAGTGTAATATAATGTGTTGTAAATGGAAGAAATCCTACAATAGCTAATAAAAAAAAAAGTAATCCTAAATAGATTTTACATATCTAAACCAACTATTTAAGCACTAGCAAACAAACATGCAACTATATAAACAATCAATAAATTCACAATAAGTGGATTATTTCCAACCACAAATCAGTATGATCCATATCATATCTAATAGCCTCTACGATTGGTAAAAGCAAGTTCTCAAAATAACAAAAAGAAAAGATTGATGTTAATTATCACCTTGGTGAGTTTGATCGCTTTTGGACTTGCTGACTACTTGAAGATCTCAAGCTACTAATTGCCTCTTCAGCAGCCTGCATAAATGCCACTTCAGATGTAAACAGATGCATTTGGAACAAAATTTATAATCATATCACTAACTGGTTTCTTTACAATAGAAAAACCTAAGCAGAACTATGACCATTTTAAGGACAATTAAAATGAACAAATTCAAGTCATAAGCTGCATCAGGTGCGTCAAGATTGGTAGTGTTGAGTTTCAACTAGGGGTTTTGACTAGAAATTACAGGTATGCTCCTCCAGGAAAAAACAAAACCGCCATCAAAAAGATGCTCATGTCACGGAATGAATGTGCAACATTAAAGTTCCCATATAATGTCACAGGGACATAATCTTCAGCGATGTGTCTAGGGTGAGAAGATACCACACCCGACGCGGCCTTTTTACTATAAATTGTTCTTCATGACTTGGCATGCCTTTATAATGATCTTGGGTCTTGACTTCAAAATATAAACCTGCAACTAGAAATTTAGAGTCTAACAAAGTCATATGAGTATATATGTTTTCTGTTGTATGTATGTACATAAGCATGTATGCATGCATGTCCCTTTTGTCCTAATTTTCACACTATCCAGACTTTCCATACAGCATCCTTCTGACATGACCTATAACATAGACCACTGTAGATTCCTATTTATTGAACCTGTGCCAATCATAGTAGCCCCAACATCTACGTATAAAGTAAATATAACACTAGATCCAAAAGGAGATGTGAATCATGAATAAAAATAGTCTTCATCTTCATCTTCATCTTCATCTTCATCTTCATCTTCATCTTCATCTTCATCTTCATCTTCATCTTCATCTCCATCTCCATCTTCATCTTCATCTTCATCTTCATCTTCATCTTCATCTTCATCTTCATCTTCATCTTCATCTTCATCTTCATCTTCATCGTCAAGAATATGCCAACCACATGGGATCAGCTTTACAATTCATGTTTTTCCACTACTTCCTATCTAGAGCTACAACTTCGGTCATTTACAAGCTTCCATATCACCTCTCATTGTCTCCTTCCAAGTCTTAAATGGTTTTCCGCTTTTCTTAATTCCTTCCACTTTCATTGTGTCAACCTTCTTTATGTTGGTGTCACATGTCAAAACAACTCAATCAACATTTTCTTTTTTTTTCCTCCTCTTATTAGCAGTACTCTTAAATGTTTTTTGATATATTTATTTTAATCTCATCTTTTCTCATGACTCTACATATCCATCTTAACATATATGCATTTCCACACATGAACTCTTTGTTGCTCTCACTTTCTGGTTGAGCCAACACAGCACCACACCAAGTGTCAACCTTATAGCACCAAAGTTTTCAAGAGATAAATGTATGCATATCATTTGAACTCCAAAAACAAGTGCAAGTAAAATTTTAAAGACAAGAATCTCACCAAAAAAAACTTAAGTAGATTGAAACGCATACTTGCAAATTGCTGTGTCATTTTAGAGGAAAATATTAATATCAAAAGCAAAATACCAGGGCAATAAATAATGGCAACCTAAGCAGTTTTGAACATCATGAAATGAAAGCATAAACATATTTTGTGTATGTGTTTGAGAGAGAGAGAGAGATGTAAAGCTTCAACACTGTTGTCTTACATCTCCCAAGGCAATATTAGAAATACAAACATAAAAAAGTCATACCGATGCAATCCCATACTTAGCAAAGGATATGAGGGGCGTATTGGAGACAGCCCAAATCTTCTGCTTTTTCCGTTTTTTCTCCCACCTTCTGCTTCAAGATGTGGCTGCTCTTAGGACCTAAACCCATGCTACCATGTTGACAGCCCGAAACACTACAATCACGTTGAGCAATGGCCCTCATGAAAAATACAACTATGTCCTATAGAATGCTCCATAGAACCCTAAGATTGTTAAAATCCTGAAGAGTAAGTAGCAAATTAAAGCATTAAGATATTGACCAAAGAATTCCATAAAAACTCCTTTAAGTCAATAGCAAGGTTAATTGGGATTGGGATATGATAATGTGACTAAGATGATCAACAGCAAACATATGTCAAAAATGAGGCAAGATCATTTCCATCTAGTTGATAAAAGCAAGACTGTAGTACCTAGAGAAGGGAAAGACTGTAAGGATCATATTCCTTGAAGGCTTGCCGTGATGCAAATATGATGAAAATTTGGAGAGAACAATAGGCTAGGGAACCTTCCATAAGGGGCTATATTTCTAATATCTGTCTAGATCAGGAGACAAATGATGATCATTATATCAAATATTATATCGTTTTGACCCATTATCTCACATTATGGTTTTCGATTTTCTGGTAGTGTTTGTGTATTATATTACACATTAATGTGTTGACTTCGGATACCTTCACATTAAAGAACCAAAGCTAAATCTCTGGCAGCACTTTGGCATTATCATATGATTTTCATACCAATAAAACTAGCCAATATTTCTTGATTATCAATTATCATGATTCTCAATACTCCAATGTGTTGGTTTTACCACAATGTATTGTATTAAGCACAACTACGTCAATGGCCAGAGATACAAGCAAGTCATTAATGACTTGCTAATTCTCCACAGGGGAAAAACTCAGTTCTGCCATTGTACTAGACCATGCATTGGTTGTCTATCGTTTGCAAGAAGATAGCCAGAGAGAAAAGAAGAATAAAAAGGAGGACAAAGGAATTAGAGGAAAGAAGTGTGGGAAGGAAGAAGAATATAAGAAGAGTTTAGGAAACAAATAAGAAAGTTTTACATTTATAAGCAAAAAGAATCAAGATAATAATACAATAGTCATCACATATACAAATAGCCATAACCAACTAACTTCTTGATCTAAAAAATATTCATAGAGCCTACAAAGACAAAGATTGTATTTAGTTTTCCTACTATGGAAACTATCATTCATATGAGTACATAATATGACTAATATTTCGGACTACACGTTCTAAATGAATTACCTAAAAGGCCTTTAAGCTTATACAAATGAAAATGGCTTTTGTGTATTAATTATACAAGACCACTTTTATCTATGAAATTTAAAATAGGCAAATAAATTGCATCTCTATAGGAATCAGATTTTCTCAAGTTTGGAAGAACATCCCCCATTTATTCGATGGGGTGATTGAAGCATATGGAAATCACAATTCTCATGTTTTTGGATTTGGCCTCTCGTAACTTGGGAAGCAGGCTTTAGAGGTAGCTTCAAAAAGCAAGTGTCTAAGGATATAATAGGAGCTGGTAAACATGGTTCGCAAAAAGAATGAGCTGTGCAATCCAGCCACATACGTGTTCCACTTAATATATAGATTACTAAAGATGCATTTAATGGTTTTGTTAGCTCCCCAATATCCCCATGGGTCTATATAGGGTTGTCAATTTGGTCACGTTTGTGTTGGGTACTCGCCCAGCCTGAATATGGATTTTTGGGTATGTGCAGAAAAAACCAACCCAAATAATATTTGGGTTGACCCAAACCCAATCCGAGTAACATGTGGGTTGGGTTTGAGCTAAGAATTTACTGGATAACCGATCCGACGCAGCTGACCCAAGTGTCTACTTATGTATTTTTTATTTTTATAAAAAATATATTCCAAACACCCTAAAATTATATCACTAAGGTTTGGGACTCCAATTCCCTGGCCCAACAACCGAAATTCAAGCCTGAACCTGACTGCTTGTTATTTGGATGGGTTTGGGTGGACCTTGATGGCAGCCCTACCTTTATGTACAGAGCCCTGCAGATGGTGGGCTATTGCACAACTAATTTGAAGAGGTGATGGTCCTTGTTTATGACCCCTCATATTTGGGCTTTGATCAAGGGAACTTGTGCTTGGTTGGACTACAATCAATTAGGTTGCAGTATGACTGAAAGCAAATAGTGTCAAAAGTATGGTTTGGTTGATGTGCTACATAGAACATACCATTACATACGGTATTCTCAACACATATGGCCAAAACAATAGGTGCATATAGCTCTTATCAGAGATTAGCAACAAACATCACATTCTTACTCTTGACATCTGATTCTGCTTTTGCATGCAATAATTTATATATGCCGCTTGCTATGCATTTTTGTTCAAAAGGTTGTTACCCACGAAATTTCAGAATTACAAGTCAAAAGGAAGCTTGTTCTTCGCAAAGTTCATTATTTATGTTGCAAATTTTAGCTACATCTACTTGCAGTGCACAGCTCTATCCCCGGCCAAACTATTTAAAATTCAGACATATCTTAGCAAATCCTCAAGGTTGCAGAAATTATTCTAAATGTAAAATGCACATACAGTCAATGCAGCAAAACACAAGGGAAGATGCACACAGTCAATGCAGCAAAATATAAGTAAAGAAATGAATAACCTTCAGCTGAGCACGTTCTCTGTTTGAATCTCTTCCTGTCCCAAGAATCCGACCTGCCACCTCAACCTGTAAGATGGGAATAGATGAGAGAAAAAGAAAGATGACATTCAGATCATTCCACAAAATCTTCTCTAAGTAGCTAGAAGTTCATTTCAAGACGAAAAAGAATCATAATGGTATCAAATCACGTAGCTGTTGTATATTAAGACTTGGAAGGAAGCTAGATTTATGAAGCATAAAAAAGGTCAGAAAAGCTTAATGCTGACATTAGATATATCTTACCTGAGCATAAAATTCTCCTTTATTCAGTATGATGGAAGGGGGAGGCATATCATTAATAACAGGTTCCATCATGCACTGCAAGAAAAAATCTCTTGCAACTGATGAATACATGAATAAAAATTAGATCTTTTAAACTACATTTGAAAAGCGAATGAAAATCATAGCATTAGTAAATAACTCTGAGTTTCTTACTAATTCTTTAAGAGTAGATATGACATTGGATATTCTTTTAGATTCGTCTACTGCTTCCAACTGGTCCACTGTACTTGTATTGGATAAAGGTTCTTCTCCAGCCACTTTCTCTGCTCTAGAAGATCCATGTATGTCCAATAAAGATCCACCTTCATTTAGAATGAAAAGCTTATTTGATTCGCCATCAACTGCTCCATTATCATTAGAAATATGTGCAACATATTTTTCTGCACTGACAATAAAAATGGAAATTATGACTGCATACAACACCAAACAGCACCTAGATATCATTTCAATTTTTTGTTATGTCAGAAAAGCAACCAATTAGAATACAACAGAAGTCCAAAACAAAGTGGGTAACATGGTGCCATCACATTCAATTGAACTCATAGTTCAAAAGGAAGAACTTTCTTCCAAGGAAGCCATAGAATTGGTAAGGCAAAAAATCATATCTTACTTGCCAAATTTTGAAGGGCATTTTCAGCAGCTTGGTGTTCAGCTTCTTGCTTTGTTCCACCTGTTCCTTCACCAATCTTTTCTCCAGTAAACAAAACCTGAATGAGTGAACTTGAGTAAGGAAATAATAAAAGAAACTAATAGTGTTGGACAGTAGGTTTAAACATATGTACCACAATCATTCAAATGCATAAACACAACTAGACCTACATGGATGCATTCAGAAAGGCTCCACATTCTGGAAGAGCAGTAATTGAGGAAGAAGACAATATAGAGACTAAATGGACAAAAGAGACCAGAAATTTGTTAATTTCAGAATGTGTTTCCTAAGAATTATTAAAAAATTTATAAAAAGGATTAATTCTAAATTTTGAAAGCAGGAAGCAGTGAATAATTGAAATTGGAAACACAATGAATGCATGTAGTTGGATAATCCTATACACTGACCTCAACAGAAAACTGGAGCTCCTTATTAGTAATAGAGGCTGATTTGAACTCAATCTGAAACAAAGCAAAATCGTATTGTGAAAGGAAGAAAAGAACCACATATTTGACGGCCAATGAAGCAGCACACAAGCATTAAAATGGTCATGCTTTCAAATAAATACCTGCAAGCCACACCTTAGTCCAATTTCTCTTAAAACTCCAACCGACACAGAAGGTGATTGTTCCGAGACTAGTCCAGCTGCCACACGAGGCTCGTTGTTATTGGTGTTTGTTTGTGGTGAAGGCAGCTTATCGTCTTTCAATAAGAGAAAAACTCATTTAAATAAATAATCTACAAAAAATCTAGAGCACCAGTGCAAAAACTAATCAAATAAACATCGTGCACATGAACACATGCAGGCACACTTAATACAATCAACAATCGGAGAAAAAAAAATAGAACAAGAAATGCCTCCAAGGCCACAAGGAAGAGGCAGCAATTGACAACACAAGGAACAAAGGCAGAGACTTGACAAAACTAGAGATTAAACCTCCTTATTAAAATATAAAGTAGATATCATGGAAATGCTACAAGGAATACACAGCTGAAACAGCCCGAGCATACACAGCATCACATATAACAGAACAAGCAAAATTTAGCAAGAAAATATAACTGAGATCTGCATCACATCCCAACATTGCCCTTAAGCCAAACTCGGGTTCACGCCCTAAGGTCATATGTTCTACATTAGAAACCAGATTTACAATCTCCAATAGGACTACCAACTGGATTTCTACATCTTGCATTTTGAGCCAAAATAATCCCAAAGCCAAGTGCAAATCGGAGTCAACTATGCACAAAACCAGAAATTGGAAACCAAACTGAAGTTTAAAGAAAGCAAGGGTTGTTCAAAAATATATATATATAACACCTCCCCATTGAGCCTTCCATACACAAAAATCAGAATCTGTAAAAAAAATATAGCATTCCAATTTTTTGGATCTTTTCAAATGTTAAGAGTATTTAAAACAATTCTCAGACTTTCTGGTGTGCTGAAGAAAAACACTTTGCAGACTCGAAAAACATCATACTTGGATCGAATATGATAGATTTGTTGGCAGTATCTTTTATTTTTGGAGGAAAATCCGAGAAATTTATTAATGCAAAAGTAAATCAAGCAATGAGAAGTGGCACAGCAAAGAAGTGCGGTAAATGAACCAAATACAGCTGGTTTGGGTCGATGTTAAGAGTCAGCCAAATTTGTGTGGCACAAATCCAGGAGATATCTTCTCCCTTCCACAGACTCTGCAAAGTATAGTGGAAGCTTGGATACAACAGTAGATAGCAAGAGAGTAAGACTTTTTGTCCTCAAACATTCTACTATTTCTCGTGAACCACCACGCTAGCGACCTCCACCATCTCCATGTGCATAAATACATTATCCAGTTTAAGGAACTTTCAGACTTCATGGAAACCGTTAAAATGTAAAATATATATATATAATAATGATATTCATATTATTATTATATATAAATATATATGTAATTTTATCTTTTATTTTTTTGTATTTTTCTACTTTTTCTTTGTAGTTTTTTAGTGTCTAGTTTTAATAGACCTAGACAACTCTATTTAGTTAAGTTCCACTTGAAACTTAACTCGTAAGGTAACCGTTGGACTAGTCCAACAGTTACATTTCTAACCGTTGGATTATAAGGAGAGCTCTCCTTTTCTCACTTGTATATAAAGGGGTGCATCCCCTCTTGTAAATGTAACTTAATGCTTCTTAAGCATTTTATCATTTTTCAATAAAGATTATTTTTCATTTCTTTTTTTATTATACCCTTTTTTAGGGGTTATGTTCAAGTGTCTCTCTAGACACTCTCTCTTGAAGATCTAAGTACTTTTGTGGAATATCCTCACTTCATTTCATGGTATCAAAGCAAGGTTAATCCTATATCGTGAAGATTTTTTGCCTCGTTTTTCGTGTTAAGATTGCAAAGGTGTTTCATCACCTTGGTTGAGGCTCCTAAAGTTCCTTTTTGAAGAAAGGAAGATTCGTTGCAACAAAATATTGAGTTTGCTTTCTCTTACTCTCCATTTTCTTCTCTTTGTCTTATTTTTTGTCTTTCTCTCTCTTTATCACCCTTGTATGAGATGAATGATCATGATAAAATTACCATCATACCCATGAAACTAAATGACACAAATTATGTAATGTGGGCTTCGATAATGAAGCACCACATATGGGGAAAGGGGATTTGGAGAATAGTAGATGGTTTCGATTCGAAACCTAAACTAGTCCTCACCAAAATGAAAGGTGATAAAGAGGTTCTCCTAACAGAAGGAGAGAAAAGCAAAGCTTTGGCCAACTATGAAAAGAGTTGGAAAGAATGGCGGATAGGGCATGCAAAAATCATGTCATGGCTAATCAATAGCGTTGACATCAAAAAATGCTCTAGGCTTGCTAAGTTTGAGCATGCCGATAAAGCTTGAGAATACCTCAAAAATATGTATTCCCTCAAAGATATTGCACATGTGTGCAATCTTCAAGAAAAAGTTAGGACTATGATCCAAAGTGACAAAACCATACGAGAGTATTACAATGAATTGTTCGAACTTTGGGGAGAATTGGTCCTTTTGGAGCCAAAATGGCATTGTCTCGAGGACATTGAGCTCCGTCAAAGGCAACCTGATATGGAGCATTTTTACCAATTTGTAAACGGTCTAAGACCGGAATTCGAGTCAACTAAATTGGCGCTTTTCCCTCTATTGTTGATACTATATAAGAACTGACTATGGAGGAAAACAGAATCAAGAAGAATACTCCAAAATCCGAAGGTGATTCAGTTCTAGCAGTATCTAGACCGAGTAATCATGTACGTTCGTACAGACCACCTCACTTTAACCGACAAAGAGATGACTATGACAAGAAAAGGGTTATTTGCCATCATTGTCATGAACCAAGACACAACAGGCCTCAGTGTCCCAAACTTAAAGAACTCAGAGAAAAAAGAGTTGTGATTGCTGGATCGGAACCCAAAGATCAATATGCACCGGTTTCTATGGCCCAGCTAATGAAAATTCTTCAACCACTCATCAAAGGAGTTTCTTCTTCATCTGAAGTTTCGACTGAGGCAGTTGCTTCATCTTTTTCTGATCCAGATAACTTTCCTTGGCTTTTTTACTCTGGTGCTTCATTCCATATGACTCCAAATGATGAAAGTTTATCTGAATGTGTTAAAAATAAAACAAGTGTGTCAAAAGTACTTACAACTGATAGAACTTCTCTAGAAATAGAAAGAATAGAAAATTTTGAAAAAATCCATAAAATTGAGAAATTTTTTATCTCAGAAATTAGATATATTCCCAAATTAAATTTAAATCTCTTATCCGTTTCTCAAATATCTGACCATGGTTGTAATATTTCATTTTCTTCTCATGGTTGCTAGGTACAGGATCGTCAGTCAGGAAAGATGATTGGGGAAGGTAATAGAGAAGGAGGACTTTATTACATAGATTTTTTGGAAATGCCGAAGAATGTTTTTTGTTATAATATTCAGAAAATCGAGTTGAAGTTGTGGCACAAAAGACTTGGTCATCCACATATAGCCAAAATCCAACATTTTCCAAATCTAGGAAAATTTTGTAATTCTGAAAAATTTACTTGTAAAGATTGTATTCTTGGCAAAATGAAAAGATTATCATTTCAAAACAGAACTTTTGTTTCTTCAAGACCACTTGAATTAGTACACTCGGATGTTTGGGATCCTGCACCAATAATTTCTAAAGGTGGATTGGCCTATTATGTTATCTTTGTCGATGATTTTTTCAGACATACTTGGAATTATTTTCTTAAACATAAGTCTGAAGTATTTTCATACTTTCAGACATTTCATAATATGGTTAAAAATAAGTTTAAAAATGATATTTTCATTTTTCGCACAGATTCAGGAGGAGAAATTCTGTCCACAAATTTTAAAAATTACCTTAACTTACATGGCATCACACATCAAAGATCTTGCTCACACACACCTCAACAAAATAGGCTGGCAGAACGTAAACATCGTCATATTATGGAAACCACTAGGACTTTATTAATAGCAAATCAAGTCCCAAAAGATTTTTGGGCAGAAGCTGCCTTAACTACCACCTATCTGATTAATCGAATGTCATTCTCTTCTTTACAAAATATAACTCCAAACGAAAAACTTGTGAACCTTTCTCCAGATTACTCTACACTGGGAGTATTTGGATGCAAGTGTTTTATATTTACGGACAAAAATGATAAACTTTTTCCTCGTGTGATTCTCTGTGACTTTTTAGGATATGCAGAAAATCAAAAAGGTTATAGGTGTTTTGACTTCAAGAATGATAGATTATATCTATCAAGAAATGTCTCATTTTTAGAAAAAGAGAGCTTCTTTGATTTTAAAAAACCAAAGGAAGTTAGTAGTACTCCTTTTTGTTAGATCTGACATCAAAATCTGATGAATATGATCTTGACTATAACTTTGATAATGATCAAGGTATTATTGATCTTGATCATAATGTTGACAATGAAGAAGTCCATAGAGACACTAGTATACAATATTCCAGACGAAGAGAGTCTAATCTTCCATGTGCACTTAAAAGATATTCTGACATTCCAACCAGAAGGTCATCCCGAGTCTCGAGGCTTTCGAGAAAATTTATGTCATACGAATCCTTCTCACCTACATATAGGGCAGTCATTGCATTAATTCACTCATATGAGGAACCATCTTCGTACTTTCACGCCAGAAATGATGGCAAATGGATAGAAGCCATGAAAGTTGAGTTAGATGCACTTGAAAAAGCTTCTACATGGATTATTCAAGACCTTCCTCTAAACAAAAAAACTATAAGATGTCGATGAGTGATGGCACTCTTGAAAGATATAAAGCCCGATTAGTGGCCAAAGGTTATATGCCCAAGAATATGGCATTGATTATGAAAAAACCTTTGTCCATGTTTCTCGTATGACAATAGTCAGAACCTTAATTGCCTTAGCTTTCACCAAGAAATAGTTCATATTTCATATGGATGTCAAAAATACATTTCTAAATAAAAACCTAGTTGAAGAAGGGTACATGGAAGCCCTTCCAGGTCTTAGTATTCATAAGGATAAAACTCTTCGCTTAGAAAAAGTTCTTTATGACCTTAAACAAGCACCAAAAGCTTGGTATGATAGGCTTAGTAGTGTTATGCTTGATATTGGTTTTTAATTCTGTTTGACTGACACTGCTTTATTTATTAAGAATTCTGATGCAAGAATTATTGTGCTTCTTTTATATGTGGATGATATGATCATCACCGGAAACGATAAACAGGGAGTTGAAAACATCAAAACACTTCTTAAGTCTCACTTTGAAATAACTGATTTAGGTTTATTGAGATACTTTTTAGGCATTGAAGTCGCCTATCCTCCTAGGAAATATTTATTATCTCAGATTAAATTTGCTTTTGACATTGTTTTCAGGTCTGAAATTACAGATGATAAGAAAGTAGACACTCAAGAAGTTGTCAATGTTAAAATGAAGATTGATGATGGAGAACTTCTTGAAGACCTTACCACTTACAGACAGCTTGTCGAGGGACTTTGCTATCTATCCATTATCAGACCAGACATAGCACATGTTCACACAGCAAGCCAGTTTCAACATGCTCCCACCTCTGTTCACATGGGAGCAGTCATGCGTATTATCAGATACATCCAATACTCTCTTTCACAAGGACTTTTCTTATCTTCCTCTTTCTCCTTTGATTTAATTGCATATATTGATGCTGATTGGTGAGGTGATCCTAATAACAAACACTCAACCACTAGTTTTTGTGTCTTCTTAGGTGAATCTTTAATCTCGTAGAGGTGCAAAAAGCAGAAGGTCTCTCTCTCATCTACCGAGGCTGAATACAGGGCCATGACAACCACGACCATGAAAGTAGTTTGGTTCTGACGTCTGCTTGCCGACATGAGGGCTGAAACAACAAAAGCTTCACGAATGTGTTGTGACAACAAGAGTGTGATCTACATTGCAAGCAACAGAACATTCCACGAACGCACCAAACACGTTGAAATGGATTATCACTACGTCAGAGAGGAATATCTACATGAGACAATTGATCTGCCATATGTTACTTCAGAATATCAGTTAGCAGAGTTCTTTACAAAGCCTCTCATTGCTCCCAGATTTCATTTCCTCTTAGACAAACTTTCGCTCATTGTACCGTAAGTTTGAGGGGGAGTGTTAAAATGTAAATATATATATAATGATATTTATATTATTATTATTATATATATGTAATTTTATCTTTTATTTTTTCTGTATTTTTCTATTTTTTCTTTTTAGTTTTTTAATGTCTAGTTCTAATAGAACTAGACAACTCTTTCTAGTTAAGTTCCACTCGGAACTTAACTAGTAAGGTAACCGTTGGACTAGTCCAACGGTTACATTTCTAACCGTTGGACTAGTCCAATGGTTACAAGGAGAGCTCCTTAAGAGCTCTCCTTTTCTCACTTGTATATAAAGGGGTGCATCCCCTCTTGTAATTGTAACTTAATGCTTCTTAAGCATTTTATCATTTTTCAATAAAGATTATTTTCTAATTCTTTTTTTATTATACCCTTTTTTAAGGGTTATGTTCAAGTGTCTCTCTAGACACTCTCTCTTGCGGATCTAAGTACTTTTGTGGAAGATCCTCACTTCATTTCAGAAACTACTAAAGGTTTGAAAATATACAAGGATGGTCCTAAACTTCTGGTAATTAGGAACAAAGGAACACCACTGAAATTTTAGAATAGATATAATGGGAAAATAGACAATAAACGTAAGGCTGTTTTAGTCCTATTGAAGATAAATTTCATAACATGTCAAAAAGGAAAAAGAAATTTGGAAGTTTAGTGTGTTCCACTTCCACATTTCAGTGTGAAAAGGGAAATTTTAGAATCATAAGACAGCAGCCTTTTCCCATTGTTGAAATTTGAGGTCTGTCCAAAGCCTCAACAAGAGAAACAGTCTGATTTTATAAATGTAAAATTTTAACCTTCATAAAATCTGATTTCAGACATAAGTGGATGCACTTTTTATGGGCATGCAGCATTACATAGAAGGTTAATACATATAAAGTTATCCTTTCATTTCACCACTTGTTCCTTTTCTTCTTTCTTCTTGAAAACTTGACAGTTCAATCATGATCGTAAACCATGATCTGCACTTGTTCCTCCTCTTTTTCCTGCCTGCCTTAAAGAAATTATTACAAAGTCATCTAGATCCACAGCAAGGGTCAGAAGCATGCACTTTGACAGCATAACCTATAGGCTATGTAATACAGACACTTCTAAAAGTGCAATGCACCCATGTCGCACCCGCACCCACACAAATGTGACACTTGGACATGGCTTCTGCAGTGTTGGGTGCAGTCAACCGCATCGGGATCCATTTCTGTCTGAAACTAGACTCAGTTAACCCAACCAAGTCCAGTTTTATCCATATTATATACATAAATATCTATACTTACACACACACACACACACACACACACACACACACACACACACATATATATATATATATATATATATATATATATACAGGGATAGCATTTGCTACACTCATGGGTAAGGAACACCCTAGTTGGAACTCATAGGGGGAGGTTATTTTGACCAAATCTAGCCTCATGGATGTGTTCAACATATTCAAAATAGTAGGAATCAACCTTGGATCATAGTTTTTTCAACATGAAAATATGTTTTTTTTTTTGAGGTTTGAAAATTGGTACACTGTAGGCCATTGATTTTTCAACGCTCATAAAATCTGACATATACATTAGAAAAACATGACCTAAAGGCCGATCTCTACTAAAATTAATATGTAGATCGCATCTGGAGGGTCAGATGTGCAAAAAAACTGAAAAGAATAAAAATATTACATTTTTTTCACTAAGGGGTTCCTTACCCATGAGGGTAGTAAACATATATATATATGCACCCAAGTTTATTGAAACTGCTGTGTCACACCCTTCGCACACACACTTATGTGACATAGCTTAGAGGACATGCAGACGAACTGGACCCGACTTGATTGATAAATCACAAAAGCACCACAAGAAAAGTTATACAAATCATACAAAATAATGACTAAACCAGACAGCTATCTGGCAGCATCAAGGAATGCTATTTATTACCAGCAAGCCATCTGATCTATCTGGGGCATAGATGACCATAGACACACTCCATGTTACTTCTCTAAATTTAAATTTTCTGAAGTTAGAACCTGTATTTGAATGATTATCAACAAAATTGAACAGGATTTGTCCTTGCAAACCCTAAATTGAGAACAATGTAGCAACCAAAGACTGTGTGTGGTAAAACAGAGAAGTGACTGGAAAAGTGAACCAAGTGAAATTCATCAGGAGCTATGCAGATAAAGCAAGTACCTAAGGCGGAAGAATAGATTGACTGTACATGATTTTGGTGTGGCCAATCATCTCCAAGAAGTCCCTGCAGATGAGTCAGATTTAATTGGCAGGACTTTAGTGTATAACATATTGATAGCTAGCAATAAATATGATAAGCAGCCTAAAACAAACTCATGAGCTGCAGACCTCTCCTAGTTTTGCTTGAGATATTTGAGGTCTTTCAGATGAAATGGAAGTCTCAATGCCATGAGAAAAGGAAGCATGCTGCTTGCCAGATTCCAAGGCATTGGATTCTAGGGCTAATGCTGACACCTGCCCCTGTAGCTGTCCTGAGTTCTTGTCATCCTCTATGACCAGCCAGCCCCCATGGGCTTGTCCATCTGGTTCCAGTAGTTCTGCAGTAGGCACTGATGTGGTAGAAGAATCAACTGGCTTCTGAGAGCGAGCATCATGCCCATGTTGAAGAATAAGGAGTCGTCTTCTTGTATCGGGATCCAGAACAAACCCTCGCTCATCTCTTCCAAATGTGCCAGGAAATGTTGGCCCTGAAGGAGGGTACAAAGAGGAAAAACAAAGAATATAAAATGAGAAGAGATTATGCAAGTACTTAACAATAACACTTCTTACTCTGTCCTGATATCGTAGCTTCAGAGCTCAATTTATGATCCTGAAACCAATAGAGAATGCCAACAATCAAAAGACAGAATCCTTATTAAGACCCAAGTACAGCTGAACAAATCGTTTTTATTCCAATAATTTGTCCAGATAAAAATGTGATAAAAAAAAAAAGAGCATCCTTGATTATGACCTACCAATCTACTAATTCTCCTTTCAACTTCAGCGTCATTCATGCCTTCAGACACAGGCAAATTGCCAATAGTTACCATACTAGAGTCCTGAGTTCTCATTCAAAACCAACATGGTAGAAATTATTTAAATCTGGAGAAAACCAAAAGGAAACCAAATGTCCCTTGAAAAACAAAAATAAAAAATTGCCTATGGTTACCTCCGTCATCAAATAGTTGCTCACATCAGGTGCAGATGGCAGGTCTGACACCGAATCTTCATAATATATCTCACAAACCCTTCTTAAAAGATTTTCATCAAATTCCCTGTGATAAATAGACGAAGAAAAAAGAAAAGGAGAATGATGAAGTAGAAAAATGTGTCCAAATAAGCAAATAAAACAATCAGCATATAATAACAGTATAGAATATATATTGCTGGTGGACTTACTTGAAGAAGCCCCCTCTTACATTACAAGCTACATTTCTTGCAACACATAAAACTGGAACAGCATTGGCTGTCTGTAGAGCAGAATACAAATTCATCAGTAATGGAAAATGACATTACACTTTATATTGAGAATTCAAATAAATCATGTCTATACCTCTGCCTGAGGAGCATAATATGGAGCAAACGCAGGAACAACATGAACTCGAGGTTGATCCTTATCATCCCAAACCTTCAACCGATCATCAATTACCATTGCCATCTTTGGATGGAAAATGCCATCCTGGAAGACATTAACCAATGACTTCCTTGCACCTAGTATGTGTAAACAACCCCAAAAGAAAACACATTGTCATAGAAAAAAAAAAACAAGTAACATACTTGTCCGGAACATAAAGATGTTTCGAAGTCTTCATTTTCATAATAACCATACAAGGTGATGATGGATGAATAACTAATGACAACAATGAAAGAATCCACAGATTTGGACTAATAGTCAAACAGAACTTAATATCTAAAGAACAGAAAATGCCTGAAGAACAACTCAAGTAAAACATGGAAAGATTATCCAAGCAACTTTGTTCTCTGGTATAAAGCATCACATAGCACCAACTTAGATTCAGTAACACAGAAATAATGGATATTTCAGACTCTAAATATTGCCACAAGAAGGTGGGGGTCGACAAACTTTGAAGTACTAGGGTATAACAAAAAAAAACTAAAAAAAAATACTAAGAAAAAGAAACTTTCACCTAGACATCCATTCACAACCAATAAATATAAAACAGCCAGGGATATAAATCTCATGGACTGGATCTTCTGGAATTGGCAAAAAACCTGACTCATTTACTTTAGTACTTCTTTGTTGTTCACCTTACTTTGTGGGTTTTGGGGCTTGGACAATGTTCAAAGATTTCTACTCTAGCGAGTTGTTTATTCATGAAATAATTGAAGGAATGTTATGGATTTGCGACAACTTAAATTGCCATGAATATAAGCTCATGGAGAGAGAGAGAGAGAGGAGAGTTGTGAACCATAAGGAAATAAAAGGAAGACGAATATGAAGAACATGAGAGTGGAACATAAGCCAAGGTAGAGAATTGATAGGACAATTTTTCAACTCAGAAGGAAAGTAGTTAATGGAGTTATGATCTTCGTGATCTGGATTTTGGAGGTTGGAAGATCACCTGATCCTTTGACCGCCACGAGTTTGATACTAAGTTTACTTCATTTTTACCAGCCCAGTCCAGAGTCCAGAAAGGCAAATACCATGAAAATCCCATCACCTGTACTATGCATCCTACCATTAGCTCGTCAGGGGTTCTGTAACATTCAGTTTGCAACACCAAGTTTGTTCCAACCATGTGACCATGACAAAACTATAGAATAGATTGACATCAAACATTTTAACTGCTAACCTGATTTTACACACACGACACGATCCAATAGCTGCTTTGAACTTATCAAATGTGCTTCCGGGTCAAGAAGCCTCCACATCTCAAGAGCATAGTCTCTTTCGGACATGGTGCACACATACACCTCGAAACGTTTGCGTCCTTTCTGAGCAGTCAGATAACTCCTAAGTTCATCCCACGCAGGACGTAATCGAACAAGCACACTAGTATCACGAACCTGAAACCAATGAAAATCCGTATAATGGCAGGACAGAAAGTAACATTAATAGAAGAAACTCAATTCAGTAACTGTAAGGGACTGATTGGCCACACTTATCCATAAAACTAGGATATCTCAGTTTTTCTCAAGGGGCTGTTGTTTAGATGCGCCAACTTATCCATAAATTAATGTAGTGTAAGTTGAAAATGTGCATTGTAGAGTAAAATGCAATTTCCCTACTAAAGCTACTTTTCCTGGAGAAAAGGGAGCAATCGAATACTCATTCTAACCACCTTAAGCGTGAAAACAAAGAAGAAGAAAAACTATGGAAGAGTAGCGTCACCTCGGGATTGATGCGAGTGAGGATGATGTTTCGCTCTGGCAATCTTATAATCGGACGAAAGACGCGGTCGTGCTTGTCTGAAAGTGGAGGAACCTCCTCAGGATGAACCTTGATCAACTTCCCGTTGTCAATTGCATGATCACTCTCGGTATACTGTTTCAGGATCGCCCTATCCTCGATATACCTTTTGATCTCCGCGGACATTCCGGCAACACGCTGAGGCTCGTTCTCGCAACTGAGCTTCCGCTGCAGAACGTCGATCCTGTCCTCGAACGACTTCATTGTGTTGGCGACGATCAACGTCTCGTCGAGGTCGAAGACGATACCCAAGCATCTGAGGTTGAGCAGCCCCAAACAAGAGTTGTAGAGGCCCTTAGTCACGGTAAAAGCCCAGAAGCACAAGAACATCTCCCTCCTACTCGGCATTGCCACCAAATGCACCTCTTCGTCCCCGAGCATGACCACGGCAGTCTGGAAACGAAAACAAAGAAAAACATGATTAGCAGTCAGAAAGAAACGAGAATTCACTGGATTCTACTCCGAGAAAGCGACTACCTTGCGCTCATGGAAGCAAGCGGCGTGGAGACGGAATAAATCAACGGGAGGAGATTTGGATTCGAGTTTGAAGGAGAGACCAGAGGCGGAGATGGTCTGGAGGATGGCCAGAGGGTGGCATCTCTCGCCGGGAGGAGAGAGACCAGTGACGTGAATCTCTGCGAGGGAAGAGGGTTGGAGAATAGGGTTTTGAGGGAAGACGTCGGCCTCGCCTAAACGAGCATCGCCGTGGTAGACGATCGATTTGAGCCCTCGATGGAGCATTTAAACGAGCGGATTCGACGGAGATGGGATTGTTCGAGGGAGGAATCGATCAGAGGGAAGCGATATGAGGAATCGGTGGAGGGGAAGAGACAGAAACCGCTCGGCGAAGAAGAACAGGGAATTAGGGTTTTTTTTTTAAAGAAAATTAAAGATGCACTCTTCTTTGCTTCTCTCTCTCTCTCTCTCTCTCTACCCGCCCATTTTGTGCGGACTTCGACTGTGCGTTTCCGTTTCAGGTGAGAAGTTTCGACGCAGCCCTTCGCAAATGTAAAATTAAGGATCGGTTTGGGCATATGCAGCACGGTTTATGACTTTATATATATGCTTAGATATCTATTTTTCAGTGAATCTATATATTTTTATCTGAGACTATCTTTCAAAAATATATTAATAAATAATTAAATTATCAAAGGCAAATAATTTATCATCTTAATAACTTAAATTCATAATTCATAAATGGATAAAAAATAATTTTTATATTAAAAGTATTTTTAATAAATTAATAAAAATTATTGAGCTAAAATAATAATTTGCCACCCAGTGGCATATTCAAGTAAACTCCTAAACCACAAAGGAGTAAAAATGTAATTTTGCTATCCAAGAGGTAGTATAGTAATATGAAATCAAACTAAGGTTATTTTGGTAAAAAAAATGTGATTTATAGAATTAATAAAAATAATAATAAAATCTTTGAAAACCATGAATTTGATGCTTTTGGAGGTGGGTCCCATATGAAAGATGGCGAGCGACCCCTCCTAACACCCCCTCTCCCTACCCTGACATCCAGGGGGTATGGGCCTCACAAGGGAGCGACACCTCCTCTGAGGGCTATAAATAGCCTCTACCCTTATGTTTCTCTCACTACACCTTACATCTCTCTTTATAATTGTTTATCCTTTTATCTACTTTTTTTTCTCTCTCTCTCTCCAACCTAAGCATTTTCAACCCAAACTCTCATCGATTTCCTGGTTCGGTCTTTTAGAAATTCATGCATCACTTTTCTCTATCCAACTACGGTCTTTTATTTCTTAAAGGAGTGTTGACGGTTCATAATTGACTTTCTGAGTTCAATTAGCGGATGTTCTGCCCAAATTTAGACGTAGCTTTGACATAACAATGCGGAAGCATTTGTATCTCTCATTTTGGACCCTAATGTGTGCTCGTAGGATCAACTATTTATTTTCTAAACCCTTAGGATTTTTCTTTTGAATTGAAATATAATGATTTTGTCAAAATCTCAGTCCATTTATACTCCTGCATAAAAGAGGCTCTAACAAAATTTTTGAAAGTATTTTAAAGATTTTCATATTGAAATGACATTTTTGTCAAAATTTTTAAAAGAATCCTCTGAATTTATATATTAAAATAGAACAAAAATCTAGCAAGTGTTGCTTGAAATCTCATAAAACTTATGGGTTTAATTACATAAAGACAACACATATGTCATTTAAATATATGAATAAGATTTGAAACATTAGCTTTTAAACTAGGTTAAATGCAATTTGAATTTTTGTAACAACACTATAATTTGATGTCTATACAAAATTTTAAAGCACCCAAAATCATGATCACTTTGCTTTACCTCGATTTGCAAGTTATTGAGGTTATCATGTCTTATCATATCACATAAATATCAAAATAAGTTATTATATCAAAAACTTATAATTTATAATGTTAAATATATTTTGGATACTTGCAGCAGAATTGTAGATATATATTTATGTTATCATGAACAGTTGCATACCCTAACATATGTTCGCATATTTTAAACCATGTTTACATAATTTTTTTTTTTTGCATATATCAATTCAGGTTAGGAGGCAATAAAACCCTATAAGCTTTGAATTAAAATGTTTGAATTTGTTATTTATGAAATGAATTATTATGTTCAGGCTATGGATAATGTTCGAGCAACCATTGTTGCCATGGGCATGTTGATAAATGTGTAGCATGTGATTAATAATGAAAAATATCATTATGTTGAAATTTTTCTTATATACCAGTTTAGGTTATTCAAATCATGAGATACAATAACATCAGTTGTGGAATGAAACATGTTTACATATAAACTTAAAGTGATTTTCCATCTTTACAGGTAAAATGCTTATATATAAAGAGCAACATTTGATGAGTTAAGTACGTATGATTATAATTGTTACCTTATGGAGACACATAAAATGATTAATTCTATTAAACCCTTATATGTATTGGTAGAGGTTAGGTGGTACAAACCTAGACTGATGAATATTTTTTTAAATGGATTAAGCAGCTAAGGTCTTTGGGTTGAAGTCAGTGTGGGGTAGTTTTTATATAATTGAGGAAACATCCATGCAAAATCAAAATTTGGTTTGATCCTCCGGTTGGGTGCTTTTAATTGATATATTTTATTTGACAAAGCTTTGTATTTAGCATTGAGGAATACTTAAAGAATGTCATAAACTACTTTTGTTTTCTTTTTTAAAGGCAAGCTGGGGTTAAGCAGACCCCTAAGTATCACTGGGTTTTAAACCTTAACACCCCAACATAAAGTGACATTCACTAGCTGCTCCTACTAGACAAGGGGAGCTCCCCGTTAGTAAATGTCATAGACTACTAAGGGATGAGACGGCAAGGATCAATTAAAATGGCATCAATCTGTTAAGGTTGAATCTAAGGCAGTTGGATGAAATTAGAGGGGGGGTGTAAATCTCCCTTTGTATAAAGCTCATATGGGTGAAAAATCGTGTTCCAAGGCACCCTGTGAATGGCGGTGGACGACAAGTTTTTTTTTTTTTATAACCTGAAGAAACCGCATCCGTCACGAAGACCTGGTCGCACTAGCTCAGCCTGCCATCCCTATGGTCGTTGTGCCGGCAGCGTAAAACTCCAAGGCTAGAACCTCTGCCCCCATGGGCTAATGCTACACATTGGCTTGTGCAGAGGGGCGACACTCGTGAAAATTGAACCTTGACTGCCCATCTAGCAGCCAAGGCCCACCCCACTACGCCAACCCCCTTGAGGCGGGTGGATGACTAGTTGCTAACTCAAGATCGGTTTAAAGCAATTCGGTTTTCATCTTGCGAACTGCTGCCCTCTTTGCATAAATCAGTGATCATATTTTTCTCGAGTGCACGGTAGCCCGTAAGGTGTGGAAGTGAATTGGTCTTATGTTTGGTAGAACAAGGAGATTGTGTGGCTCAATTGATCAAGCTCTTAGCCAAGATAAGGTGGTTCGTAGAGGATCGATGGTTGGTGGCCTTTCAAGTAACTGCAAGGCAATTCAATTAGAAGATGGTGACATGGATAAAATGATATCAGATATTAAAATTTGATAATTGAATCGTCTCGGAAGGATGTAGTGTAGATCTTTAACCAGGCATTGGAAGGTCGAGTTCATCATATGTAAGGATAGAGGCTTCAACAGTTCAGTTCTTTCTAAGTAAGCAGAGGTGCCAGTGTCTCTGGATTCCAAAAGAGTGCAATTATGTACCAAGGAACTTAGTTAATTTAGGAGTCCTGGAGTTCGATCGAGTTTGGAAGGATATAAACCATCAGATTGGTTTCCTTCAGTCTATGAAATACCAAGTGTAATTGATCCTTAATTGTAACTGGTAAGTGTCCCTCTAACCCTAGCTTGATAATAATAAAAAAAAAAAGAATCTTTGGAGAAGATTATACATCAATTTCTTCACAAACTTTCTTTATACGCTTTTACTAATATAACTTTTTAATTTGGGTAATCTAGATATTACCACCTAACATGTGCCAATTTGATGTTTGACAACCTCAGTTTTCAAAGATAAATGATTAGTTTTTTCAAAAAGTGTTTCATAATTAGCAGTTTTTTTTTTTGAATAATCCAAGGGGAAACACCACCCCCCCCCCCCCACACACACACACACCACCACCACCACCACCAATCATCGAATGTATATTGGCTGGCCTCCGATTTGTAAAACACTTGAGGTCCCCTCTTCCCACCGAGGAGAATACCTAGCTTCGACCTTGTGACAAGGGATGCCACCCATGGGTTTCGAACTTGTGATGTCCAGGTGACATTCACAAGTCGCCCTACTGGATGAGTGGAGCCCTTGTGGGCTTCGTTATTTTTACCTTTTTGAAGATAGATTTTTCCCATAATTTTAGATACAATTATGGGACGCTACAAAAATATTCAAAAAGAAAAAGAAAAAGTGTCATTTTGAAGAGTTAACTAGAGTTAAGTTGATGTATAAAGTAACATGATTATTTGAGTAATTTCTTGAAAAAAGTAGGCACTATCTTAAGTATTTGAAACCTGAAGCAGCTATTCGTAAATTTGGCATAGCTTAAGTGCGGATAAAATCCATTTAGATAATTTAATCTTTTGGACAAATTTCTCCTACGGATAAGAATGTCTATGCAATCAAACGGTCATGGTCATGCATGTAATATTCGATAAATACCCATTTTTGCATGATATTCCAAAAACATACCCATTTGGTCTGAAGAAAAAAAAACTGAGAATTTAATTATCTGTATCTCACTGTAAACCTGGATTAATTAGAGGTTCTTATTTGACAGGCTCATTGAAGATATGCGTCCTTAAATGCCTTTCACAAAACTTTGTTTCCAGAAAATAAAAAAGGTTTCTAAATGTACTCTCCTTCGTTTGGGTGTACCTATCAACAGCTTGTTGAGATTTGTGTCTGGAAATAGCATCTTTTTTTGTTTTTTGTTTTTTTTTGGACAATCCAAAGAAAAAAAACCTTCGTCACTGACCGCACGTTGGCTAACCTCCGGTTGATAAAACCCTTGAGGTCCCTCTTGCCCACTCTTGAATACGCTCAACTTTGACCTTGCAGCAAAGGACGCCATCCATGGGTTTTGAACTTGTGACACTCCATCGACTTTGTGACATTCACATGTCAGCCCTACCAGATGAGTGAAGCCCTTATGGGCAACTTTTGTTTTTTTTTTAAGTTGCATTTGCAAAGCTTTTAAACAAATTTTTTTCAAATAAAAATAATATCTTCCCTCTATTTAAAAAAACAAAATACTTATTTTTTGTATTTAAATTTATGGCTTCCTGTACTCTTTTTTTGTTGTCGGCACCATCACCACCACCACCACTCACCCTTCACGCTGCCATTGTACTACTAGCAATATTGTCCCTTCACCACCATTGCCACCACCTTTATTTTTTTATAGGCAAGCCGGGGTTATACAACTCTGCCATTGGGTTTTGAACTTTCAATGACCCAACAAAAGGTGACATTATCATGTTTTTTTTTCTTACTTCTTGTCTCGCACAAAGAGGAAGCTTGGCAGGCTATTTGGGTTGCGCAACATACAACTTGCCTTAGAGGCGAAGATCTATGTAAGCCTAACAGAAGCGTATTCAAGGCAGTACATATCTCATGCACACTTAGCACAACAAATTTGTCTCAAGCAGCACTATCAAATAGGTCGGTAGTGGGACGATGCCAAAGTCTTTGGGATATGAGCATTCAAGCCAACAAAGGATGAGTATGACGCCTTCTTGTGACGAGTGCATGAGTAATCGAGGGTCGATAGAGCCAGCTACGTGTTCGAATAAACATCACAGACATTAAAGTGAACATTGAGTTCACAAGACACAACGAACAAGGGGCATATTGATTTTTGGGACTTGCGGACCTCACAGAGAGTATAGCGTGCTCCACAGAAACCCCTCGCTACGATGAAGAAGGTCTTTCGACCCCCAACTGAAGCTAGTTGCTAGTATGACATAGTGAAACTATCTAACCAAGAGGAATCATCATCGTTCGACATGCACTCGTCGAGTCCCTCTTAAGGGTGTGAGGTTAGGCGGTAATGCGAGCGACAATAGAGGGTCTTGCACATGCCTGAGATGCCCATAGGGAATTTGCATACTCGTGAGCACCCTTATGCACTTCGATGTGTTACTCACGAGACATAGGAGTTGCCCACTCAAGACCAAACGGTGGTGCACAAATGCAAGTTAAGAGGAATGTCCTCTATATAGGCGTTGACTCTCTGCCAGTAGGAGGAACATTAATATCCCTTGAAAACACAACACTTTTGTCTCCAATGATGTTTTCGAACGTATACTTAATATTTCACCAAAATGATCGCTCCAGGATCTTTCCCACATATGAATGTGTCGACCAAATTGTGATCTCAGCTAGGTAATTTTCAACTTGCATGGAGATACACGACCCTGGAGTTCAAGCGGGCTCGCGTAGGCACCGACATGTCACCTCCAGATGAAGCAGATCATTTTTGTATTTCGACTTCACGGACGTGTTCCCCATATATGATTATGCAAAAAATACTTGATCGCAACACATGAATTAGGTGTGGATGTCCTCCGTTTGTGGGCATGAAGTTGAGATATGCTGCAAGAGACTCCCGTTGCATGGAGCTACTAATGAGCAATGCTATGTTACCTCATGTCATCGTCGCATGACATAGGCAAGACATGGGTTTTTCACTTTGCAACGCGTGTGTCATCATAGGCCCCATCGCAATGCACACATGTGTGTGTCACTTCCGGCCAATGACTAATAAAGTTTGTTACAATATGCACTAGTTGCTCCTACCAGACAAGCAGAGCCCATGTTGATATTGCCACCACTTTTTTGTTCATCACTACTACCACTATTTTCCCTACTCCTCACCACTAGTATTACTTTTACCATGAGCTTTGAATATGTATATGGATTTGGGACTGTCCAATCAAAGGAAGCTCCAAAATGTACAACTGTTGATAATTGACAACGTTCATTCTCTAATAAACAGGTATTTCATTGATCGGACTTCATATATTGGATTTTTATCATTCATTTAGTGAGGGACATATTTTGGATTATGATTTTTTTATGTTTATATCTATTTTTTAATGTGTTAAAAATCAACAGAGCTCCACACTCGTTCTTACACTTGATGCATTTTCCACTCAGCAGAGCTCCGCACTGCTCATGCCTCATTACAAACTCGGTTCGGGACAGAAACATAACAATGTATTAACATGATGCATCATAATAAACCCGCATGATTTGTAAATTATATAATTTGATGTAACTTAATGAATCTCTGTGATGATTGACTTGTGTAATTGAAATCACATTGTTAAAATTGCACTGTAAAAATTGTTGTAAATAGTGATCGTTTCAAGATCGATCATTGTAATATGTATTGATCACATGTATAAATCGTTGTCTCATCTAACCTACAGAGCTACAGTTGTGATACCATTGGTAAATCGTTGTTGTTCAGTGCTTATACCATTAGTTGTCTCATCTAGCCTTCATATATACAAATCACGATTTACTAATGATATAAGAATGATGTTTATTCTATATAAATTGTTGTCTCATCAAACCTTCACATATATATATCGTTATATATATACAATATGTGAATAATTAGGCAAAAAGTTGTTTTGTAAATAAATTGTATTAAAAGTAAAAATTGTTGTCTCATCTAGCCTTCACATGTACAAATCATTATAAATACAAAACACTTTTTTTCCTTCCAACATGTTATATAAATCGTTATACCATATAGTGTCCTATAGCAATTTACACGATGGTGTCTATATCGGAGACAACGATTTGCCTTTGCTATAAATAACAATATAACTTATTGATGTGTATAGTAAAAGTGATTTATCATGTAGCTCATTGGCGTGATTTATAACCACATCAATTTACATAGTGTCCTATGTAAAATGATAAAAAACACATATCTTCTTATTCTGAAAGTATATATTATCATTCCTCTTGATATCAGATCTATTAGTATTTATCAACATTCCTCTTGAAATCAGGGTAATCATTGAATTTTTATTTCAACCCAGAGACATTTGCATAATTTGTATACACTGTCTTACAAAATTTGAATACATAGTCTACAAAATTTGTTATAAATATCTGTAGATCATATTATTCCAGAGGGGCTAGCATCATTCATTGTCTTCTAGGTATTCTTGGCCATTTGAGTTTTTTTGTCTTTCGTAATTAGAAACTCCATCATTTTTTACATAGTTCTGTGCAGAATCTAAGTATATCATCATGCAATAAAAAGGTAATGTGAGACCAATATAGAAATTGAGTCCCCAATAATATAGGATAATAAACATGTTTAAGTGTAGAGCATATAATGTCGAAATCAGGTTCTTGTCCATTGTATATTGCTTCAATATACTTCTTTGTGAATGATATCGATATGTAATATCGTGATTTACTCGTATCGATTTGCAATTGGTACTAAAATATTGTTTTAATATAAAACTTAAATCATTATCAAGTTGTAAATCGATTCGTATTTATGAAGTCACCTTGATTTGTAACGTTGAGGTTACCTTGATTTGTACTTTACTATGTCTAAACATCATGTCAATTTGTTTATTGTTTTTCTTTTCCATCTTTTATGAATCAGTCATTATGTAAATCACGATAGGACATATCATTCACATGGATAAAGCTCGTAAAAGCAAATCATAATTTCTACAATACACAATGCTAAACGCTTTTTCAATTTTTATTTATAAAGGCCAAACATTACGATGATTTGTTTAGTGGCACTCGTGTGTTACACTTAATAAAAAGGGTCATCGATTAACATGCCAACTTGTGCTTTTAGATCCATGTACCATGTATTGATCCAAGCTAGTGGTGAGATATAAATCTTGAGAAATTGATCCAATTATGCTTGAAGATTTGCTACAAAGTCACCGAGTAACATAGCAACTTATGCTTTCAAATCCAGGTAGCATGTATTGATCCAAACTAGTAGTGAGATATAGATCTTGGGAAATTGATCCAATTTTGCCTTGAGATCTGCTATAAAGCCATCGAGTAATATGTCAACTTGTGCTTTCAGATTCAGGTAGCATGTATTGATCCAAGCTAGTGGTGAGATATAGATCTTGAGAAATTGATCCAATCATGCATGGAGATCTGCTATAAAGTCATAAAGTAATATGTCAACTTGTACTTTCAGATCTAGGTAACATGTATTTAAACAAGCTAGTGGTGAGATATAGATCTTGAGAAATTGATCAAATTATGCTTGGAGATCTTCTATAAAGTCATCGAGTAACATGCCAACTTGTGTTTTCAGATTCAACTAACATGTATTAATTCAAGCTAGTTGTGAGATATAGATGTTGCAAAAAATATCGTAATTTACGCAATGATGTCTATGTCTGCAACAATGATTTGCCTTTGTTACTAAAATATTGTTATAGTATAAAACTTAAATCGATGTGGTTGTAAGTCTGTTTTCATTTATCAAGTTACCTCGATTTGTACTTTACCAATAAATATCATGTCGATTTATTTTTTCTTTCTCTTTTTCGCCTTTTATCAGTCATTGTGTAAATCGCGATAGGACAAATCATTTGCAACTGGTATTTTAAAGTCATCAATTAACATGTCAGCTTATGCTTTCAGATCCAGGTAGCTTGTATTGATCTAAGCTAGTTATGAGATATAGATGTTGCAACATATATCACGATTTACGCAATAATATCTATGTCCGCCACAACGATTTGCCTTTATTACTAAAATATTGTTATAGTATACAACCTAAATCAATATGATTGTAAGTTGATTTTTATTTATCAAGCTACCTTAATTTGTACTTTACCAATAAATATCATGTCAATTTATTTTTTCTTTATCTTTTTTGCCTTTTATCAGTCATTGTGTAAATCGTGATAGAATAAATCATTTCTGACTTGTACTTTAAAGTCATCAATTAACATGCCAACTTGTGCTTTCAGATCTAGGTAACTTGTATTGATCAAAGCTAGTTGTAAGATATAGATGTTGCAACATATATCATGATTTACGCAATGACGTTGATGTCCACCACAACGATTTGCCTTTATTACTAAAATATTGTTATAGTATAAAACTTAAATCGATATGATTGTAAGTCAATTTCTATTTATCAAGTTATCTTAATTTGTACTTTACTAATAAACATCATGTCGAATTATTTTTTATTTCTCTTTTTTGCCTTTTATCAGTCATTGTGTAAATCGTGATAGGACAAATCATTTATGACTTATACTTTAAAGTCATCAAATAACATGCCAGCTTGTGCTTTCAGATCCAGGTAGCTTATATTGATTCAAGCTAGTTGTGAGATATAGATGTTGCAACATATATCGTGATTTACGCAATAACGTCTATGTCTGCCACAATGATTTGTCTTTGTTACTAAAATATTGTTATAGTATAAAGCTTAAATCGATGTGGTTGTAGGTCGGTTTCTACTTATCAAGTTGCCTCGATTTGTACTTTACCAATAAACATCGTTTCTATTTTTTTTCTCTTTTTCACTTTTTATTAGTAATTGTGTAAATCGTGAAAGGACAAATTGTTTCTGACTTGTACTTTAAGTCATCAAGTAATATGCCAACTTGTGTTTTCAAATCCAGGTAGCATATATTGATCCAAGCTAGTTGAGATATTGCAACAAATGTCGTAGTTTATCTGCGCGATTTACAACCACCAACGTTTCATAAATATATCGTGACCAATGGTTTGACTTAGATACAATACATGACCATCATCATCAAAGTTTACACAAAAGATGCCATCATCATTGTAGAAATTGCTACTGATTTAAATATATAATTCGTTCATGCTTCAAACGTAGAAATCATTGTAGAAATTGCACCCTTCATAAGTACATATCGTTGTAACGTTTGGCTTCATAAATAAATATCATTGTACAAATCATGGTAACTTCATAAATCATAAATACATATCGCTACTGCTTCAAACATATAAATCATTATTGCATTGAACGTACAAATTGCTACTACATTAAATGTATAAATCATTGTTGCATTCAAACATACAAATCATTATAGAAATTTAGCCTTTGTAAGTACATATCATTGTAATGTTTGGCCTTCATAAGAACAAATCGTGCTAACTATTTCTTGACGCCCAGAAGGTGGATAAGTATAAAATGATTTATTTTAGTGTAAAAATAGGTATTATTTAGCATGAATAGTATAACCAGTTGTAAGATTTAGCATTTAAATTTACAAATCGATTTGTTTACATAACAAAACCTTACACGAAACTCACTGAAACGACATGAGTTTTGGTAATTCGACAATGGAGGAGAAACACCCAGAAGATAGATGCAGTCGATGGTGCCAACGATGCTCCCACTGCGCAAATGACAACAAAAATTGCTCCGACGATAGGCAAAGGGTGCTTCGGCAGCAGCAGGCAACATCAAATTGTATGTCGTCAAAAGGAGCTTCTGTTACAGTAGATGGTGCATCATCAAAGAGTGATCCAACGACAACATATGAGTTTACTAACTTTGAAGAGTTAAGATCATCCTCTCTTTTCTGGATGGAGAACATTTTTATCCTTTTCTCTAACCGTCGTTTCATGGTGAGAATGGCATGAAAGAGT
Organism: Nuphar pumila; assembly: GCF_984573655.1. NCBI lineage: Eukaryota > Viridiplantae > Streptophyta > Magnoliopsida > Nymphaeales > Nymphaeaceae > Nuphar > Nuphar pumila. The sequence continues at coordinate 676,548 of NC_143257.1, read as the reverse complement.
ACTTAAATCTTTGCAACCGCATCAGACTCCGATGCTAAGTGATGTCGATACATGGGGATACGCGCCCCACGTGCTTATATACATGGTGCTCATTCAAACCCCCAAACACGCACCTACATGTTCGGGGGAGGGGGAACATATAACCTGCTTCGGTGGCGGAGTAAATGATTTTTTGTTTCTCGCAGGCACTGATTATGGCGGTGTGGCCCTTGGGGTTGATGGTGAGGAATTGATTAAGGATGATGTGTCGACCTTGGCCACAATGATTTTTTTTTTGATAGAAAAAATTCTTCCACCCTTAAGGTGGAGAATTATTTTTTATAAAAAAATATACTTTTTAAAAAACTTTTGTTTTTAAAAAGTATTATTTGATTTAAAACATTTAAAAAATATAATCTTTTATTTTCTACGTTCACTTTTCCAACTGTTTTTTCGCTTCCAAATGTGAGTGTGCATGAATGGTTAAAGCTAGGGGTGGCAAAATTTGACCCGACCCGCCAACCCGCTTCTTAGTTGGGTTCGGGTTTGGCTTAAATGGGTTCGTGTCGTAAACGGGTCGACCCGCCTAACCCGTTTATTAAACGGGTCGGGTTCGTGTTAGGGGTATGCCAACCCGCCTACCCGTTTATATATATATATATATATATATATATATATATATATATATATAAATCCTGAAATTCAAGCGGGATGGATGCGTGTTGAGCAAGACTCTCGTGCGTTATCCCAACGGGAGTGAGCAGAACCCCCGCGGTGCGCAAGGATCAACCGGTCGGAGGGCATCATTTTTCGGTGAGGCTCCGCCCGACGGGGCTGATCCATCTCTGCGAGGCTACCAAAAACAGGGTCGAACAGTTTGATGCGGCCTCCTTCGAGGCGAAGCGCCTCGACGCCGAGGCACAATGGTCGATGGCGGAGGTTTCTTCCCGGGAGGTGTAGGAGGCAGCGGTGGACAACGAGGATCTAAAGGCATGGAAGTGGAGGATAAGGAAGAGGGTTTGGGACCTAATGGAGAGAGAGAACGTCATTCGGGACCCTCGGCCCGTCCACCATCGAATCCCGAACTTTGACGGAGCACCAATGGCAGCGAAAATGGTGAGTTAGGGTTTCTCTCTCTCCTTTTGTTTTCCTAATTTATTTCATAAATTTTGTTGCGAATAATGATATGGTGACAATGTGATCACCGAAAGATCAAGTGGTTCGCATAATGCTGCCACTTAGATTTGTCAGTGGGTGTTTACGGGGTTTTTAGTAGAAGAAATGAGATGATTTCTACGTGGAAGTCAACTCGCAACCCGTTTAATAAATGGCTCAACCCGCAACCCGCAACTCGAAACCCGAAACCCGTGTAAGCGGGTCGTGTCGACCTGACCCATTTATTAAACGGGTTAACCGTGTCATGTTGTGTTACCCGTTTAATAAATGGGTCGGGTTCGTGTTTGCCGCATCTAACCCGTTTAATAAACGTGTTGGGTTCGTGTTGAGGTATGCTGACCCGCCAACCCACCGACGACCCGCCAACCCGACCCGATTGCCACCCCCAGTTAAAGCAATGTTGTCAGTATCGGTGCGCATCGGCCTGTAGGCAAAAAATCGATATGCATAATTGACTGTTTTTAAAAATGTAAAAATAAACTTAAAATTAATTTGTTAATATATTTTAATGGCTTTAACACGTTACGTCTGATGGACACGTATTGCTTTTTATTATTTAATGGCCTGATACAAAAACGAATCACTTGAGTATCGGTATCGGACGATACATCTGAATTGTAGGCCAAACGATTCAGAACCGAAACCGATACAACATTGGGTTAAGAGGGTCGTGGAGACCGGAAGGTTAGCATCCGCGATCGGATCGGCAGCCCCTGAAACCCCGCATCGGCCACGGCGCCAAGCGAAAGGAAGGGATGTCGTCGGCGTTCGATCCCTTCTTCGCGGAGGAGGCGATTACTCTGCCGTTCAGCGATGAGGGCTACGATCCTCGCCTCCCCATCAACCAGCGCTCTTCCACCTTCTCCGACGATCCGAGCGACCCCGACGACCTTTCCCCAGCCTTTGCTCCCCGCGCTTCATCCTATGTGGAAGACGAGTTCTACCAGCCGCCGGATTTCTCCACCTTCTCCCCCACCTCAGACGTTGCCGGCAAAGGCTTCTCCGCCACCAGAGATCTCGGCAGCGCTCTCGACGACGCCTCCAACGGGCCCGTCCTCCCTCCCCCTGCCGAGATGCAGCCCGATGCGGGCTTCATCCTTCGCGAGTGGAGACGGTAAACCCCTCCCTGGGACTCCTTTTTTTTATCAAGGAAAAACTCTTTCTCTCTCTCTCCAATTCTTCGGTTGGGTAGTTCTGTTTTAGGGTTGCAGATGCAGCGACCATCAGTTCTTCACTCCCTTTTGTTGGGTCATGAATTTCTTGTTGTATTATATCATTTACCGTTTAAAACTTTTTTTTTAAAAGATGGTTTACCGTCAGAGATTTATGTTGGCAACATGTGAATTCCAGGGTTTTTTTTATGCACCCTCCTCCGTTTTAAGTTGTTATATCGGTTTATTTCTTTTTCTTTGTTTGGAACAGGAAACCGTTCTTGTTTAAGCATTCAACTGCGACTATTCTTTGCCTCACCTCACCTTTGGCTTTTGGCAGTTAATTGCCATAAAAGCTTAGTCATGGAGGCATAAATTAATGTTTGTCTGGTGAAACGTGGGAGCATGGTGAATTCGATACTTTTGCTTCTAAAAAGCCTTGCCACAGTCTTCCTGTTTTATTTCATTCTGTTGTTAAACTATTCCCTTATATTCCGATGAGAAAGATTTTCATCCTCTGATTGTCAGACTTGTTACCATCTGTTCACCCAAGCATTTCCTTCTCTATTTTTTCAAGATGTTGGTGTCACAATTTTTCCTCTCCCAACTTGTTAGATCAAATCTGGCTCCGGTGAAAATTTGAAATATTTGCACTATTGTCTCCTCATAATGGGATATATCTGTCCTTTGCCTCACCTCTTTTATTTTTATACTGTTAAATTGCTGGGAACGCTTCGGCGTTAGCATGAATTGAAGCTTGGCAACTGAAACATTGATGCAGAGAGGATTTTGCTTTTTACCTGTTGTAAATGTTCCTTCTTTGAGTTTTTTTTTTTAATGAATTGACTCTTCCGTATTGAGTTATAAAGAACATTCTTTCTGATCTTTCCTTAAGCTGCAGATTGCCAATCCATGTTTATTTCACTGTCATTCAACTTGATAAAATATGTTGGTAGTTGAAATTCTTACTGATATACCACAACTGCTTCTAATTTCAGCTCACCTTTGTTGCTGCCATATTATTGTGGATGTTCACTAATTTGGAAAATATTGAAATATTTGGTGAATGAAATTTATCATCATGTTGAGCGTGATGGTCCGGCTTTTAAAAAGCAGTGCTGGTTTTGATTTTATTGCCGTGTGGTTCTTTATTTCTCTAGCAACCACAATATGAAATTCTTACTGATATACCACAACTGTTTCTAATTTCAGCGCACCTTTGTTGCTGCCATATTATTGTGGATGTTCACTAATTTGGAAAATATTGAAATATTTGGTGAATGAAATTTATCATCATATTGATGGTGATGGTCCGGCTTTTAAAAAGCAGTGCTGGTTTTGATTTTATTGCCATTTGGTTCTTTATTAATCTAGCAACCACAATATGAAATTCTTTTGTCCAATACAAAATCCTTTTGTCAATGTTAACTCTGGAGTTGTTGCTTGCTCAATCTTTGGTACAACTGTGACAAAAAAGTTCTTTTCCTGTTGATGTGCTAACCATTAGATCTGGCAATGGGCCAGGTGAAACCTGATTTTATCCTATATCCGTATTCATGTCACCAGCTATGAGCCTGAATATAGGTCCATTTAGGAGAAAATGTATGGTCCTTAAGATGTTCACCTACTTGGGTTTGGACTGAAGCAGGGATATAAGACTGGACCTGGATGGGCCTTGATATGGAAACTGGATGGATATGGATTTGGGTTATTTTTCTTTAGTCCCATAAAATTTCTCGTAATGGGAAATACTCTACATGTATGCATTGGTTTTTTAACCCATACAATTCCTATTAATGAGAAATACTGTGTGTGTGTGCAGAGGCACACACTAAAAGATTCAACAACAACAACAACAACAACTACGCCTTCATCCCAAAACAATATGGGTCAGCGATATGAACCAAAAAAGAAATTCATTTTGGGTCTTCCACATGAATCCTTTTCCTCCAATCATTTCTATCCAACGCCATGTCCTCGGTGAGGTTCAAAGCATTCATATCCTTTCCTATCATCTCCATCCAAGTCTTCCTAGGCCTACCCCGACCTCTTTTAACTAATATATTTTCCCATTTCTCCAACCTTCTAACTGGAGCATCATTAGGCCTTCGCCGAATATGTCCAAACCACCGTAAACGATTCTCTCGCATCTTATTTTCAATGGGTGCAACACCTACCTTCTTACGTATCTCTTCGTTCCGAATCTTATCTTTTATTGTATTTCCACACATCCATCTAAGCATCCGCATCTCAGCTACACTCATTTTTTGAATATGATGTCTCTTGGCAGCCCAACATTCCGTACCATATAGTAAAGCGGGTCTAATAGTCGTCCTATAAAACTTTCCCTTCAACCGCAATGGCATTCTACAATCGCACAGCACTCCAGTAGCACTTTTCCATTTCATCCACCCAACCTTTATCCTATGATTTACATCTCCATCAATTTCTCCATACTTTCGAATGATGGATCCCAAATATTTGAAATAATCATTCACCGGTATATCTTGCTCACCAAGCTTCACTACACATAACATCTACTAACTCTACCAACTTACCAGTTAAAGACCTTATGTTCCAAGTGGCTAACCTAATTTTATGGTCTTGGACTAACTTCTTTACCCCCACCCGTCCAACAAAGTGAGGGAACCCTTGCCTATTTGACACCACACCCGGGCGCCGGTGTGACGCGTCGCTTCTGGGCGACGACCTAGCAACCCTTGCACATTTATCACTGCCTCCGGGCCTAGAGAGTACAGCGCGTCGCTCAGTAGGGAACGCCCCAACGAAATTCTCATATTGGTTCATTTTCATAGGATATGACAAAGTTTTTATGCTGGCTGTCACAGGCCTACCGCAACCCTCCTCCTTTATCCGGGCTTGGGACCGGCAATGTATAACTACACAGGCGGAGTTGCACACACTAAAAGATTAAAGAAATATAATTGTAATAACTGTAAAAACTCTAAATTCTAAACATAGTCACCTATATTGTTAAAGGTAATTTCTCGGCGAGGGTATTTTTCGGAGAGATTTTCAAAAGTTGATAAGTCTCGGGAATATCTCAGGAGTTTAGAAAATTGAAAAAAATATAAATAACAACAAAAAAAATTAAGAAAATAATAAGTTTTGCATTATTTTTTTCCAAAAATATAAAGAAACATGTTTTAAAGGTTTTAAAATATAAAAGAAATAGAAAAATAGGAAATAAAAACAAAAAAAAGAGTTTTTCCCAAAAAATATTGTGATATTATCATGATAATATTGTGAGATATTACCTTTAATATCGGCTACCTTAAAATAACAGTATTTCTTGCGATATTTTCAAATATCGCCGATATTGGTGACAATGATTCTAAATAGGGCTATGCCTGTATATGTGACAATAGCAGATCTAGTGGGCCTTTTCCTTTTTCAAACAGTTGACTTATATCCAGATCCATACATTGTGATGCAGCTGGTCATCAATTTCCAAATCTGGCAGGATACTGTTTTACAGGCCGAATATGGTTCACACTAGAAAAAGTCTGGTCAACGTCCCTTTCGTTCGCCCATCAATAAATGGACCATTTGCTTGTGCCAGATACATAATCCAACATTTCCCAACTATAAAGAATTTCTTCTGCTTTCGTGCCGAAACAAGCTCCTGCGAGCATATACTCGTAGTATTACAAAGTTATCGCCAGGTTGGGCTACTTGAGAGATCGTTAATTCTTAAAGACGTATAAACACACGACTCTGTAGCCTACTGGATCATTCATTTATACGTCAATGGGAGGGACTTAGTAGCTTTTTAGAGGAGGAAAACCTAATTCATTTCTCAGCTGATTCGATTCGTGCACCCATCTACGGATGGGAAAAGTGCTTGCTCTTTCCACAACGAAGAGAGGTCACCTTTGCTTGTTCCTGTACTGCGCCCTCACTCAGGTCTCTAGAAAGCGAGCCCCGTCATTCGAAAAGAAAAAAAAAGCTCCACAGACGAGCACCTGCCATGGATCTAGACAAACGAGAAGGGGTGGATTAGCTGCTTTTTGGGGAAAGCGGAAAGTGGATAACGAGAGTTGGATTCGAAAAGACAGATTCAAAACAACAAATCTCTTTATGATAAACATATCCATTTTGCAAATTCGTTATTACGGGTAGTTCCTACAAAGGATCAGACTAATGACATATACAATACTTGAATTAGCGATGCAGATGCTACATAGTTGGTTCCTCTCCTATGGTGGTACGCGAATTATCGAGGGCCCGAGCTCCCCGTCCCATCTAATCCCCCGTTGGATCAAGGCCAACCATTAATTTTATAATCTCAACTTCGACCTTGAATAGATCTTGGTCTTGAATACGCCGTAATCGGGCGCACCAGTAGGTCCAGACAGACGCCGTAGTCCAATTCCTCTTGGGTTTGGGAAGGAGAAAACTGAGTTTCAAATGAGAGGAAGCATGTTCCAAGTCCATAGTGGAAGCCGCTCACTTACCAGGTAGATCTATCAGGGATGTATAGGGCCACCTTTTTTAGCATCTCAGTTGTGGCATCAATGTGTGTCTTGTGCATATTTCTGTCTCTCATCTTCGTAAACTTGCAAAGTTAGGGGCTTGACTGTGTTTGCCAGGATAATGTCGAACTATTCCTTTTCTTTTTTCGGCGGGGACACCCTTGATGCCATGCTAGGCACGCCACCTTCCGATGAATGTTGCAAAGTACTCATTAGGACTTTGGCAGGTGTCTTCTAGCTAATAGTGGAGATCGAGGTTTTGAAAGAGCGATGGATGAATCTGTTTGCCAACTCGGCGAATGTCCATGCCCCATTCCAGTTTACCTTGTTAATAGGAGCTCCATGCCGGTTTGTTTGTTTATGGCCTCACCATTCTTCCCCGGCCACAACGCCAACTCACTCAATGAATGGATTTTCTACATCTTATCTATCGGTTGGAAGGGGAAGCAACTGTACCCTTGGAAGCACTATCAGAAACAGGAATTCCAGGCTAGCATTGAAACCAACGGTTGCCAACCTTGTCCGAGGAGATGACTTTTTTTTTTTTATTATCTTGTGCTATCATCTTCATTGCCTACCTTTGACCTCACGCTTTGGGCGTGCCAGGCCTGGACACAATCCACGAGTTACGACAAGATGTAAGGCTATTGACCTGGCAATTCTCGGACTCACTTCGTCTTCTCAGGATCTATCTTGACTCCTCCTGAGCCGATGATGTGCCCCAAGGTTACAAGATCTCTCATCCCGAACAAGCTCTTCTCTATATGGGCGCTGGTGCTCATGCATACCATTCTGGCCATCACTAGTTCTTCTCTTGGTTGTGCAAGGAGCATGCCCGAGGGGGCTACTACGCTCATCTCGCACTTGCATCACCACCTTCTCTGCTATCAGAGTCTACACCAAGCATACCCCGCACCATTGCAAATGCTACTGTCCAAACCTCACGTGCGCTACACATCCATCCCATTGACACATTGACCCCCTCGGATAGAACACTGCAACACCGAGGGACAACCGTGCGATAGAAAGATACTAGTAGGGCAGGGGCGGGCTGACCATAGGTTCGAGTCCTGCCACCTTTCTTGTGGATCATCCTATGGTTATCGGATGATGGGAATAACAAGGCAAAAATTGGGAAATGAGCACGAAATACTACCACAAGAGGACCAGCCCAACGAACCGGGTTGTCGCGGGGGATTGAGCGGGTCCTAAGCTAAGAGATTTTGAGGATGTCATGCCTGAGCAATTGTTGGTCCCGAGGGATAGAGGAGGCTAGGTTAGCCGAAAGATGATTATCGGTTCAAGGACGTAAGGTGACCTTGTTTTTTTCAAGGTAAGAAGGGGTAGAGAAAATGCCTTGAGCTAATGCCCGAGTACCAAGTGCTACGACGCTGAAGTAAGCCATGCCATACTCCCAAGAAAAGCTTGAACGAGCAATAAAGTATATCGTATTTTACCCTTTCCTTCTAGTTGTCTAGCGATACCTTCTATGGGTTGGCCCGCAACGGTACCACCTACATGCTCGAAGGGAACCAAGACCAAAAGATGCGGCATCGAGATCTGAAGGCACGCAAGGAACTACTATTCAAGACCACGCATACTGACAACCGTTAGAGAAGAAGAGAGAGGCACCATACACTAGTTACTAGCATCCTGATAGCTGGCACCTGATCCCTATGCAAGTACCAAAGGTGCGCTCTGCCTAACATCGAGTTTAGCCTACAACTCATAGTCAAGCTGTTTTTTTTTGTGACATGTGTGTTGGTTGCGCATTTATAGTAGAGGGGGTACACGACTTTCTTGAATGGAGTTTACTCAAAAAGCACTCTCAATTTACGTTAGGGCGTTATTGAAATTGGTTGTTGGGCGGTCTTGTAGTCTGTTTTGGAGCAGATGAAGCACCCCTTCTCATTTTTCCATCTTTCTCGCTCGACCTTGGTCTTGGGCTCACTCTCTTTCAGATCCTTGGGTGTTGACGCCTTCTTATTCAAAGGGTCCTATTCCCTTTCTTCGGTAGATGAAGCACATGACGTTGTTAGTTGATTCTTTGGATTCTGCCTTTTTTGGTCAGATTGGTCTCGAAAAGCCCTCCTCTCCGTATAGGGGAAGTAGATACAAAACCTCTCAAAGAAGAAACGATCCTCCAATCCTATTGGCTTTGAATGCAATCCAGTACTTCTAGGAGTTGCATAAGAATGGCGCTGGAAAAAGGAGAAGCAAGCACTCTGAGCCTTCACATCCACCCTTTGAAAGAAGCATCTTAGAGCGATCAGGTTACCGACTTTACGAGCTCTTGGGCCCATGCCTTCTCGATGCTACTTGAAAAGAACAGATGCATATCCACGCAACATGTGTACTACTGTACGATTCACCACCTCGATTTGGCTGTCGGTCTGTGGGTGAAACGCCGTGCTCCTCTTTAGCCGAGTGTCTATTATGCCCCATGGGCAAGCCCAGAAACGTCCCAAAACCCTCGAATCACGATCAGAAATGATGGGGGTGGAGAGTCCGAAGTGCTCCCAAACAAACTTTTTGCTCACTGAGTGAGTCCCCTCCATCATTGATGTTTACTCAAATCGCCTTCATTTATCTCATGAATGAAATCAAAATCATCGAGGGTTTTCTCTTTCCCCTCCTGTCATTTTGTCGGAAGTTCCCGCTTCTCATCCCACGCACGGAGGTACTTCCACCAATCAAGCTCGGTCTCCCCGTCTCTTCAGCAACAACCAATCCCTGGTCTCTTCGCAACAACTCCTCTCCCCTTTCCCGGAACAACGACAATCATGTTTTTCACAAGATTTCTCGTTACTCATGATATCTCCAGGTGCTGTCATAAAACACCTTCCCCTGATTGACAAAACATTAGTCTCGCTTGGGCTGCTTTAATGGTAGTTTTTACGTTTTCCCTTTCACGTGTAGTATGGGGAAAAGTGGACTCTAAGGGTACTAAAAAGAAAGCCTCTCCATAACAAGGAGAAATAGGTAAGGTGAAATGGGGTCGCAGAGGCTCCATGCCGCTTTAGAAGAGTGACAAAACCACGACCAAGCGCCAATCTAGTCGTTCGGTTCTTCGTTGTTGTCCGGAGTGGCAGCGAAAACGGGCAGCTGGGTTTAGATTCTAGGCAGTTGCGACTGGTTCCTTTTTTTTTGCTTTTTCGCTGTCAAGATGCACACACCTCCAAGCCGAAACATGCCACTGAAAAACTCTACTGAGACAAAGATGGGCTGTCAAGAACGTAGAGGAGGTAGGATGGGCAGTTGGTCAGATCTAGTATGGATCATACATGGACGATAGTTGGAGTCAACGACTCTCCTATCCCATAGTTTTCCATGAAAGAGAATTTCATTTATGAATGAAGTTACAAGACAAAGTTTGTATTACTATACCAACCAGCCATACCAGCAACATCCGCTTCTGTTGACCTTTGAAGGCTTGGGCCTTCACCACTCATGGTCTTCCTACTCCGATCTCGCTGCAGATTCCCCACAAAAAATATGGATAGATAGATCGGCGCAGGGGCTCCTTGAAATTCTTTTCATCGGAAGGAGATGAGAATCTCTCGACGTTCAATAGTTCTTTCCTTGCCCCCCCCAACCATGTTGACCTTCCCTTTTGCACTACTCCCACGGGGCTGACCCACATCTCCGTGTGGTTGTTAAAAAAGAATGTTGACAAGTTGGGGCCGATATGTAGCCTACTCCAGTTTAGGTGATTAGAATGTCTCTCGCTTTGTTTCATTGGTAGCCTCTTCCTGCTCCTTTCATATTCAGATTAGATCAAGCCTTCCGCCAGTGGCTACTTTAGTAGACCGAGAAAAAATATATTATGAAATAGCTTGTTCCAATTAGTTCATACTACCTACTCTTACTACCGTTTCTGCCTACGACTCTGAATGGATATTCATTGAAGACCTCTACTGGACTACTGCTTGCCGAACGCCAGCTTACCTGACTACCTCCTGCATACTCAGACTACCTCTTCCATTTCATATTTTATTTCATCGAACCATAACTGTATAGATGGATCATATATAAAAAAATAGATCGTAATCGATGCTTGGAATGCAACTACCTAATACTACATAGGCTTAACAAACAACACTTTTTAGCTTGATTCAGGATTTGGCCCGAACTGTTTGGCAGATTCCCACACATTATGTGTTTAGGATGTTTCCCCATAACCTATTGAAGCTTACCTTATTAGAGAAAGGGGAAGGTTGGATGGATAATTTACCAAACAGGCTCATCATTCGTAGGTCCCAACTTCTTACACATTCCCTGTCATCCCTTGAATCATTTTATAAAGAATAAGGACAATGGGTTATAGAATGGAACAAAAGAGTAGAAAAATATGAGAAATTCAAAAGGATTCTTGGTTGGAGGTCAGGAATGGAATTGTTCAATTCAGTATGGATAAAAGATCTTCCTATGTTATACTATTCAATTCTCGATGAGGGATCGATGGCTTGATGTTGGAGTTGCAGGTCGACTAATCCCTTGCTCGCTTGGTCCTTTCTTCCCGTTCGAGACAACGACTTTTAATGGTTTGAATCCATTTATAGGCACGTATCAAAAATCGATCGATCCAAAAAAGAAAAATCTTTCAATTCTTAAAAAACGCAATGCAAGCTGAAGAGCCATCAAAACTCTTCATTGCAGTCGCTCAATACGTTATATCAATGGAGTGTCCATCTCGTGTGAGGGAAACAAAAACCGAAAGGTTGACTCGCCGGTCTCATTCCCCACCGTAAACAGTCTATCATTAAAGACGTGTTTAAGGTAAAAAGCGCGAAGGTAGTCGTGGGGAAATGCAATGAAGAAATGGTGTGAGATCAATGTCTGTCGCTTTGGTTGTATCATTTCGGACCGAGGCAACATATCTTAGCTTTGTGGGCCGAGCTTAATTTCAATTGGTGGGACGAACGGGAGTCACTGAATTACAAGTCTTCCATTGCTTCAAATTCGAATTTGATCTCCTTCCATACCTCACAAGCATCAATCGTCCATGAGTATACCTCTCGCTTCCATGAGACTTTGGAGATCATATTACTAGCCAAGATGAAAGTACCCTCCCTATCCCTGAAGGTGAATCCCTACCAATACTCTTGTTTACAAATGGCGGAGCTATTATCGCCCATCTCCCTAACCTAATATGACACTGGGTTCAGACTACAGGGAACCGTAGCATTAGGGGATGTCAAATCTTTTTGTCGCTGCAAGGCTGGTTTATCGTACACAACAGGACTGCCACCCTCTCTTCCATCGGGTCAAGCCTGCCACCCCCCCAGGCCCCAAGCTAGTCAGTTTGACCAGGAATGCCTGCAAACTACGTCTTCTGAGGATCTATCTTGACTCCTCCTGAGCCGATGATGTGCCCCAAGGTTACAAGCTCCCTCATCCCAGAAATATCCAAAGCGCTAGGCATCTCTTCATCTTACATAGCCAGAAGGAAATGAGGGATGACTGTCCGGAAGGATGGAAGGACATGACACTTCACTCGATTCAATCATTCCCCCAAAAATGAAGGAACCAAAACCTAAATCTCTTCTTAAGCATGAGCTTGAGAGAAGAGAGGGACATGAGCGGGCAAAGCCCTAGCTAATGAACGTAAGAATTTAGCGCCCTTGCTGTATCACACTTATCCACCCCCCTCCTGCTCTCTCGGGTTGGGGTTAGTTTTCTTTTCCTTCGATCCTAGCTCTAGTTAAGCTATTAGATCGAATGCCTCGGGTGGGGTTGAGATTCAAAGGCTTGCTTTCTTGGTTCCGCTCTTTCGAGTGGAGCAACTCTCTCCCCTAGCAACTTTTTATGCGATTTTGTTGGTATTATCCAATCGAACCCAATTCAATCGCTTACTGATTTGATTCAATGAATGAATTTTCAAGTTCAACCAACCCAATCTTTATTGGAAATATCGACTACTCAAGATTTGGAAGAAAAGGGAAGAGTCTCGCCTCAATTCATCCTATTTCATCAGATCTAGGATATGATATGGTTCCAAGGGATGAACCGAATATGGACAATTATAATAAGATCTAGCAGCCAAGGATGAGTTCGATCCATTAGGTTCTTCGATTTGTTCGGAAAAGAAACTATTTTGAGGTTGAAGCAGATTGGATATGAGACCTCAGGGCATATTACGATTTAGACAAGATTTGCCTCTTCTTCGGCGAAGAGAGAATCTCACTATCTCAAAGAACGAGCAACTATATTTTAATAAATAAAATTTTATATATATATATTCTAATAATAGAATGACAAATTTTTAAAAGATCCTGACTTTCGTGTTTTGGTGGGTCGTCCGAGATCCTTTTGATGACCTATGTTGAAGGGATATCTATATGACTGGGTTTGGGAAAAAGGCCTCCTGGTAAAGTGAGTTCGGCACACCTGTCTCCGACCTCTCATCCATCCTTTTAGTCGCCTTTGTTTTTGGGATCGTCTCATCAAAGAAAAGGTGAGTGAAACTGGAATGAAAAGAGCAAGCGAAACAAGAAAACAATCACTAGCTTCGCAACATAAAGAAAGGTCACTTTTCAAACCGAGAAAGCGGAACTGCTTGACGCTGCATATTAGAACTCATTGAAGCTCGATTCACATCATTATGCTCGATAAAAGGAATGAGGGAAGCTCCAATAAAAAAATATTGGAAGGAATAAATGTTTCAAAGTGCAGCGAAGGACCGAAGGTATGTACTCAACAGTTAGCGGCTTGTTTGACTGTAGCTAGCCTTTTTGGTGATGCGGCGTGACTTTGACAAGAATTCGGCTTTCGGTCAATAAAATGCGGGTTCGATAAGTTGGTCTTGGCCTTAATCTTCTAATAAGAAAAAGGGGCGGGTCCCCTCCCTTTATGCACACACCTCCGTACAAAATCGATTCATTGGAAGAATTCGATGAATTTAGTCAATCCTTTTAGGAGGCCTTAATGACTATAGATAGAACCTATCCAATTTTCAAAGTGAGTTGGTAGACCCCCATGTGGAGGTGATTGAATCATTCCTGATTGAATATAAATACCCTTTTTTGATTGTTCCACGATAGGGTTCATACAGTTCTGATCCACATAGACCTGGGGATATGTAGGCAAAATGGTCGGAACGAGAGGATATATAGAGTGGCTAGTTTCTGGCCGGTCGGACCAGAGTCCTATGGGATCCACTTTTGACTATTTCAAAGAGTTTCGGTTGTTCGACGAATCCAACTGCGGACAACGGAGAATGGGTTTATTAGAAAGCAAGTCACAGAGAAAGCCATTTTTTCAATTCCATTTAGGATTAGGAAGAGGCGTAATCAGACCTGCTTTTTACATATCTATCGTTATTTGGGTACCATATTCACTTCTTTGGGCTTCTATTTAATCTTGCATGAAAACCGACAGAGAAAGCAGTAGCTTTGCTTGCATTCAATCTCGCTTTGCTTTGCTCTTGTAGGCAGTCTACACTCGTAGCTTGCAGTTTACTTGCGAGCCTTCACAAGGCGGAACAAATGTGAAAATAAGAAAGAGGTGGATATCCCAAATCCATTCATGTTGTAATTGGTTTTCACCCCTCATCTCTATCATATCTCATTTATCTCTCGTCGATTATGCAAACACAATAGAATACCCTTTGCCGGTCAGTACCAAATGAATGGAAAAACTAATTTCCTTAGAAGCGTCTGTCTCATGCCAAATGTCCATCTGTTTTATGTATTCCATAGTTCACACTAGATAAAATATTCATGGAATATGAAAAAAACAATTAGAATTAGGCTCAGTCAATTGAAATGTTTATTATCTATATAAGAGATATTCCAATTGAGAAGATCTATCAACCTAAATTCATTCATACAATATGTTATGAAATGCGCCCTACCTCTCCAGGCTTCGCCTTTGCCCTTGCAATGGATGCTGGTGACAAACTCATTGGACTCTTCCACGAGCTTCATTGCTTTCTTTGCAGCAGGTGCTTTGGTGGGTAAAGAGTGCTCTCCGGCCATTCCCATAAGTCACTCCCCCTTACCTCCTTACCAGACTTCTCAAAGGAGTTTATTATTGAGACCGACATTTTCTTTTCCAAGCGGAATCCCCTAGTATATGAAAGAATGAAAAAGTGCTTTCGTTGTTGTGGAATAAAAAGCCATCGTATCTTAATGCATGTATTTGGGGATCGGGTACAACGAGATCACTTTTCAGCCTGTTAGTCTGCTATGCATGAAAGCAAGGAGAGAAGCTCTCTTTCTTCCTCAGGAATCCGGTATGTGATAAATTTGTATACAAGGTCTCACATGTAGAGATGCCCTACCCATAGAGAAAGGAGTTGGTAGCAGACAAGTCATTCAGCAATGAAACTTCCATGGCGTATATTGACCTTTCATGAATCTGTCTTGAAGAGTGAGATCGTTATTGCATAGCATAGATAAGGTGCCTATCTCTACACGAGATTTCCACAATGAGATCAAAAAAGCAAAGGAGCTTTCAATCTTTCTTGGTATGGTCCACTTGATGAGTATCCCTAGAGAGAGCTAACCCAACAACAACATAGGAGTCCATGCCTTCCGTACCACCACAAGACTAGCCGTTCTTGGGCAGATCCTGCTCTGTCACATCATGGATAGGGTGAAAGGGGCACCAGGAGAGATGTACTGTCTAACGAGTCTACTACAAAATATTTACTCATTGGTAGGGCAAGCTCTTCTATTTTGGTTGATGGTTTCTCTTGGCTATATGTGGTTCATTCGGAGGAGAGATGTTGGTAGTTTGAGTCATCGTTGTGAACGGGCAATGACATCATTATGTAACCGCTCGTTGTCCCCTATTAAGAAGAAAGGGGCAAAGAAGGTCAATCTATTGCTTGCCATTTACGATTGCCAACCATGTGCTTTTACCCTATGATCAATAGGGTACCTGTCTTGTCTACGGTTAATCAATAGCCACACTTTCTTTTGTCTGCCCCCATTTTGCATGCGCTTTGCGCGCCATTGGCACTTTGTTCTCCTCTTATTCTTCATTGGACGGTTCGGATGGACTTTGCTGTTTTTTTCCAACTCAAATAGAAAGGGCTGTATCACATCGAGATGTCGATTTGTTTTCTGTCCCATTTATCTGGTTTAAACAATTGATGATTTAAGGAAACTAAAGATGAAATTTAGTTTAATGTTATTATGATGATCAAATTTACGTCTAGGAGATATCCCCAATTACAATTACTCGTGATTGCACAAACTTGCTAATTGGAGGTATCGTAAGATGTTTCCAACAACAACGTAAGCACCCGTCAAATCTCTAAGAGTATAACCAATCCACCATTCATGTTTCACGAGAACCGGCTGCTAATACCCCGTAGGCTGAGGAGCAAAAGGAGGAATCTGCTAGAGGGGCTTGCATTTGATTAGCTGGTTGGTGAGGCAATAACTTACGAAGGCGATGGTCAATAGTTGGTTTGAGAGGATGATCAGCCACACTGGGACTGAGACACGACCCAGACTCCTATGGGAGGCCTCATACAGCTCAGTCCAAAGACCAAGGGAAGTCAAGGAGAGATGGGGAGACCTAGCTGCTGCCAATGGGGACAGACCAGAAAGGGGGTTTGCCCCAACAATTCCAAATAAGAAAACCGACCCTATAGTGCTAGTGTACGCGTCCCGTAAACTGGTATTCCTAACCACCCAACAATTATTCCATATCCATTGTCCATTGAGCCGGCTCTGAACAATCCTCCTTTCGCCGGATACCAATGTAATCATAAAAAGCTAGTTTATCGAGAATTTTAGACCAAGATTTTGAATGATGCAACTGGCTCTGCTGCTTCAGTCTTGGTTTGACATGGTTTATGCATTACTGGTTCTTGAAAGAGTAAATATATCCATTAACAAAACCCTTTCTGACCCTGCCTTTTGACTCATTTTTTGTTCGTACACAATCAACAGAGGCCTCCTCGACATATGTTGCAAGGTAGAGGCTGAAGAAGAGGAAGCACCATCTCCACGTTCTCAGTTGGATGAGTCGTTTAGGAAAGCGGACTGACAACTAGGGCCTCCTACTTTTTGCTACCGGCAAAGCACTCACCATGCTAAGCGAGTCGCCCTGAAGGCATAGCCTAGTTGTATGTTTTTTTTTTCCCTTTTCTGAGGAAGATTTAGGCAATTTATGTTATACTTCCTAAGCCTATACCCACCTTTCACCTTTTGGGGGAACAAAAACTTAGATTAGCTGGTTACTTTTTCACTTATGCCTTCCACTTTCGTGGAGTCTAACGAGGCTCAGGTGCGGAGCCTTTAACTTGGACCGAGATTACGCAAAGGTATAACATCATAGACACTTCGCTAACTTGAAAATCCACCTTGCTTTCGCATAGCTCAATAAGAACCTGGAATAGCGGAAATCGGTTCGTGTTTCGCTTCAAAAGTCCGTTGTCTTTGCCAATCTGCAGTTGAACGAGGATATTGTATTGACAAGAATGTTAGACCATAAAGAAGCTATCATATCTCATTTAAGTTGGGCTAGCTTGCTCCAGGGGTTCCATACCTTGGGACTCTATGTTCATAATGATGTCATGCTTGCTTTTGGTTGCTTTGAGGTTTTTAGTTTTTAGTGTCTTTTTCGTGGCCTAAAAGTAAGTAAAAAAGCTACCTAAAAGTTAGGGAGCAAAGCGAACATCTCATCAAAGGTTGGGGCAAAGGATCAAGCGCTTTGACTTTGTCCCCCGAGATCCACCACAGGTTGGGTTGGAGAGCCGTGTGATGGGTTACTATCCAGCATGGTTCGGAGAGCACTTGTAGTCTGCGCTGGTGAATGGAAGCCCCTCTATCAAGAAAGAAACGACTCTTCCCACGGCTAGCAATAGAGGAGTGGTGATGTCCACTCCTCTATTGGATTAAGCCACCAAACTTAAAGACTTAAAATCGGTGGCTTTGCTCTCTAACTTTTAGGTAGCTTTTTTACTTACTTTTAGGCTAGGAATTCTGCACAGGCACGGGGGAAGGTTTGCACTGGTATGAAAGCTGGTTGTGTCTTGAGACTCGGCTAAATTCTTGATCAATGGAGGAACAATATCAACATTTTTGTTCAATAAGGTACCAAGGTGGATGATTGACTCACTCCATACTAGGAATAATCACAAATGAGTAGGAATCACAATTGAAATGATCGAAAAAGATATGAGTTAATATATGTTCTAAAGTTGCAAATATCATAAAAAACCAATCATTTTTTGTGTGCCATGTCATACTTCGACGGTGGCTCCATACCGGGGGAACAAGATTGGAAATGGTTTTTCGTTTGGCTTGACACTTCAACAAAAAGAAAGAGCCTCGGATACGCCAGTTACAATTTTGACTGCCCAATAACCAATTTGGTCCCAAGGTAAAGAATAACCAGTTACACACCAATGACCCGGTAATAGCTATCAGTCTTTCTCTGCTCTGCCCTGCCTTATCTTCTTATCTACACTACCTTCATGTATTGATATTGGGTTGGCATTGGAATCCACTATCGAATGAATTTCACTCAGAACAACCGTTCCTTGGGACAAGTCTTTCTATAGGATGTTCCTTTCGTCAAGGCCCAGGAATCAGCTGGGCATCTCAGCGGCGGGATTGGATACCTGCATCTGATTGAAGTTCCATTTTATTGCCCCCAAGGAGAGATTTTTCTAGGCGGGCCGCTTTGCGAAAGACTCACCTACCAGGACACGTGTCTCGGTCGTTTACGTGAAGGGCACTGTCTGCTCGGTTATGATTACAGCATCTTCCTCAAGGGTTTTTTCTTCTCTTTCAGAGAGTGACATATACACACAGAAAGCGTATGCATGCTAGCACTTAGCACATGCTCATTTTTAGCTCTAGTATTGGTTGACATAAAAATCTCGTGGACTGGTTTTTAGGGAGTGTGGTAAGAGCAAGACATCGACGGTGATACATAGGAGGGAATAGTGAGACATGGATGGGTGCGAGTTATTACCGACCAAGGAATAATAAGAAGGCACACAACATAGCAAATGAGGAATTAATCAGAGTTACCGGAAGCTCCCCTATATAGTAGGGGAAGCGTGCTTTCCCGATACGCGCTTCGGAAGCGCGAAATGTTGCGCTTACGAAATGCGTGGGGAAGCATCCCCCCTTTTTTGGGAAGCGCACTTCCCTTTTATGGGAAGCTCGCTTCCCTCTTTTTTCCATTTTATTTTTTATTTTTTATTTTTCTGCTTTTTTCGCTTCCCCCTCTCTTCCTAGGTCGCTTCCGGTTCGCTTTCTAGGTCGCTTCCGAGACGGTTCATGACTCGCTTCTAAGTAGTCCCACGCTTCTCGCTTCCAAAATTTTTGAAAGTGCCTCGCTTCCCGCTCCCGCTTCCTCGACTGGCAACCATGGAATTAATCTCATTGTTATTAATGATCGAATCATTGAATATTTTGAATAGTCATTTTCAAAATTACAGCGGACATACAAACAGTTCCTTCTATTCAATATCTATATGGGGGCAAGAAGGTTCCAAACCAGTTAGCAGTAATTTTCTTTTAGCAACAAGGAATAATAATGCTTAAAAATTCTTGGCTGATGATTTGAGTCAGGTTTGCTAACCAGCCATTTGCCCTTCTCTTCAAGATGAATTACAGTTGGCATTACCTTTTTATAGAAGGATTTAAATCCTATTTATGTGACCAATCTGGGGACCAATTCTTGGTACTAGTCAAGTCCCTTAAGATAGTGTGACTAGAGATGCAGACATCAAATTTGGCTCCTTTATTCTTTAAGTTGATATAAAGCATGCATAAACTATTGGATGAAAACATAGTAGGAATGTGCTCGATAGGTTTGAATTTTGAAACTCCTCTGGCACTTCTTGTTTAATGTTAAGTGGTTGCAACTGTTTTACTGAATACCAGTTATAATTTTTGCAAAGGATGCTAGTTTGGACTTGAAAACCATGTGATCCAGGTCATGTTCCGATCTCTTTATGCACTGTCCATTGAACAGGGCTGGAACATGAGATGCTCAACCTGGGGTAAAGTTTGGTCAGATTTGGTAGGTACTGGTGAATACTTGCTGAGCGTAAACTGTCAGGTGGCAACACCCACGCCATTCCAGAATATCCCTCATGATCAGAGAATAACAGAAACTAATACTTGGAAAGGGTGTACAAACTGGTGTTTCTGACAGGAGTGGCTGGAAACACCATTGATGGTCCGACACTCTTTCTGTGTTTCCGCCCCCTTGGTTGGAGTATTGGAAAATGACATACTCGAAAGTCGAAACTGCTTTTGGCCAATGACAGGTTGGCAGCCTGCTTCTCTGGAGGTGCTGCCTCCATGCTCTTTTAGTTCACCTCTCTGGCCAAAGAATGGCCTGTGAGCGGTGGTCTCTGTAAGATGGTGGTGAGATGGGAGGGAGGGAGCGACATGGGGTCCTTTTGAGATTGTTGCCTAATGATGTTTGGCATCTGCTTGTCTTTTCCATGTTCATCTGTTCTTTTTTCATTTAATATCCAAGAAGTATCTTCTTCTAATTTCATTGCATAAACCACAATTGTTAATGATCTTGTGGAACTTCTTGTTTCTGACAATTATGTCTTGATGCTTCTATGTGACAGTTATTTGCTGAATTGGCATTAGTAAGTTTGTGCCTGGTGCTTCCTTATGTTGTCTAGGGTTGTTGACCTCCTCCTATTAA
The DNA here is from genome assembly GCF_984573655.1 of Nuphar pumila. NCBI lineage: Eukaryota > Viridiplantae > Streptophyta > Magnoliopsida > Nymphaeales > Nymphaeaceae > Nuphar > Nuphar pumila. The sequence goes on along the minus strand of NC_143257.1, from coordinate 656,102 downwards.
GTTAATGAGACTCGTTATCTGATTTTTGGTCTTTCTTGGAAATGCTTGTACCTGAGCATCTGCCCAACCTTTCGCTTCCAATTATGAAACTAATGTATTTATGGAATGCTTAGCTTGATATCTAATTTGATTTTTAACCAAATCGTGTCAGTTTCCTAGTTGCTGAAACTTTTACTGATCCTCAAATTCTATTAGAACTTGGTTCACATTTGCTCCCTGAGTCTTGGTTTCACTCAATCAAGTCATAAACAGATCATGAACAAAGTCAATATCAAGTCCTGTCAGTGTTTATCAAAGTTGTCTACATGGATTTCTTTCAAGACTCAGAAGACTCTTCCAAGAATTATCCAGGTTCTTAATGGCTTAGATACTTATTTGACATAAAATTCTTTCCTGCCATGGGGATAGTTCAAGTTCAAGTTGATCGAGTCTGGAGGTGCATTGCAATCACATACTGCTATTTTTCTGTTAAAAATTCTACTTGACAATCTTTTGTAATTTGTTCACTGTCGTAGTTGGTTGAAGTCCTTGTTGCTTCATAAATCGTACAAAAGTTTGTACATGCCAGTGAAAAATCATGCACATGTTCATTTCATCTGCTTGTTTTTTAAAATATTGTAAGATGCCATTCTAAGCCTGTAAAGAGCTATACATCTATATATTGTACAAGATTTTTCTGATTTGCTTGTTTTCAAGGGATCTTCCAGATTTTGTGTCCCATCCTGCCCTATATGGCGTCTGTAGGTGTTTCTTGCTTTCTAATCTATTATGCTGTTATGGTTGTAGGACCGACGTATGTGATGATTCTCAAAATAGTTTTCTTGTACAAATGGTTGAGATTTATAATCACCTCATAGTTCATGTGTGTTTCTATTGCAGGCAAAATGCAATATTACTTCAAGAGAAGGAAGGGACGGAGAAAGAGTTATTGAACCAAATAATTGATGAAGCTGATGAATATAAAGCTGATTTCTATAGGCGCAAGGAGATGAACCGTGAAGCAAACAAGGCTAACAATAGAGAAAAAGAGAAGGTGAGAGTTTCACAGCCTTGCTTCAGATATCTTCTCTATTGTCAATCAGTTGCATAATATATCGATCATTTATGGACTGAACGATGAGTGACCTATTGGCAAACATTGTCCATGAAACTGCTGACAGGGACGTTCTATTTCAATCCTTAAACCTATTAGTGTTGAATCTCATTGGGCTGCAAGGGTTAGTTGTTTTTGGCAACCCTTCCGCAATGAGTGTGGATCTGCAGAAGTGGTCGAGATAGCCACTTCTTTGGTAATATACAGTTGAACTTATTTAGAGATTCTTTCATTTTTTAAATATGAGATAATGGTCTCATTTAAACTCAATGGCGCTTTGCCGGACAATACTGGAAATTTTGTAAACAACTTGGCTGCTAGATGTTTTAATAGTAAGATTGTGCTTCATCATGGTCGTCTATTTTGTGGTTGAGAGTGCATTGCTAATTTTCTTTTTCTGTGGGCTGTTTGTGTCAGCTTTTTTTGACCAATCAGGAGAAGTTTCATGCCAATGCTGACAAGCACTATTGGAAGGCGATTGCAGAACTCATTCCATATGAGATACCAAATATAGATAAGAAAAAGGGAAAGAAGGAGCAAGAAAAGAAACCTTCAATCATTGCAATTAAAGGACCAAAGCCAGGCAAACCAACGGATCTATCTAGAATGCGGCAAATTCTTGTGAAACTGAAGCATAATGTGCCTGTTCACATGAGGCCACCACCTGTGACAGCCTCTACTAATGGAACCGGCAAAGATGCTGCAGCTGCTTCCTCCAAGGCGGCAGCATCCCACCCGTCAGAACCTGTAGCAGCAGCTTGAATAAATATTTTCCTGTGGTTTTCGTGTATATGTGCGGTATTCCATCGGAACAATATTAGAGTGTCTTGTTATTGGGATCTTCTTCCATATGAGACTAGGACTGTCTACCTTTCCATCATTTTCGTGTCAATAGTACTACATTGTGTTGTTAATGTTAGTGTATCATGTAAATCAGCTCAAACCGGTCATGTTTTGTGCAAAAAGATGAAGGTGACTACCGAAATATTTTCTATACCTTTGAAGGTTGGAACTCATTTTGTCAACTTCTTTCAAAGTGAACCCAATTTGATATTAGCAACCAAATTTATGATTGAAACCACAGCGACAAACACCATTGTTGTAAAAAATACGACCAAAGGACAGGATCTTTTGATAAACATTACGGCCCCGTTTGGAAGACAAGAGGCAAAACTTGGGTTTTGAGAAACCTAGCCAATTTTTTGGCAAACCTGATTTTTTGGCTTTTTTGGATGTCAAAAAACTTCATTTTTCAAGTTTTTAGCTAGAAAAGGCTCAAAAAAGAAAAAAAAATGGTGGGCAGTCATTTTTCGGCAACCCTGATCAGAAATATAAGGGATGATACCATCTTCGCAGGATGGTAATAGTCAAGCTGTTTCCAGCCAGTGGGTGGCAAGAAAATGGCCAGCTAGTAGTAAATGACCACCATCAATATAAGAATCCAAAAAAAATAAAAAATAAAAAATAAATTGCCTGACCATTTTCCAACCATATCAGCCGATGTCAACCTAGCTATTTTCTGGCCGGTAAATATCTGAAAAATGGCCAAAAGTGGCTGCAAAATCAGAAAAATACATATACATATTCTGGCTATTTCCGGCCGTTAACCAACCGAAAAATGGCTGGTGTGGTAAGCATCCTGGCCAGAAGGTACCATGATGGCCACTTTCTGGCCGGTCATCAGCCAGAAATGGCTGGCATGTAGATTGACCATATGAGGAGCCAAAGAATGGGGGTGCTCCCCCAAGGCCCCCCGCCCTCGATAAACCATGTTTGGTGGAGTAAACCTGGTTTCTCAAAGCCAAGTTTTTGGCATTGAAACGGAAAAAAACTGGTTTTGGTCTTGTAACTGGTTTTCACCTAAAACCAGGTTAGAAACCAACCTGGTTTTGGGTGTCACCCAAGTGGGCCCTAACAACGCTGATAAAATCATTGTATTTGCAACATAACATGATTTTAATTTAAGTACCATGACATTTTTATGGCAAAATCTTCAATAAAAATTATTTGATTGAATATATTCTAATTTTATTCTTTTCTTCATTTCTAATTTTGCTGAGATTTTCCCAAAATCTAAAAAAAATTAAAGACCTTTCACAAATTTCATGTCTGAAAAAATGCTGCTTTTATGGCTACAACAATTGAATATACGTGATATCTGCCGAGTGCTGAGGCAACGGCATTATATCAATTTACTGAAGCCGTATGAATAGTATAGTATCAATTTAATCCAAGCCGTGTGAAAAGTACATGACAAATATCCGATGACATCTGCTTCTTCCTATCAAATCTTGTCACTATCACAATGGAGCGTAGAACACAGTACCCACATTCAAATAGTATACATGGGCATGAAAATAAAAGAAGTTTGCGGTAAGCTTTTGTCCAGCCTTCTCCAGCAGATGCTATTACAGTAGTTCCAAGACACAGAGCCCGAAACAATGCTATTACAGTAGTTCAGCAGATGCTATCACTGCCTGGAGAAAAACTATATTGACTTTAGATAAACATCTATGCTTGCATATCATCTAGGATACAGCTGCGTCATCGAACTGCCAGAAATCACGGTATTGGTTGTAGACATATGCATGCACTGTTTGCCTTTAGAAACCGGGGTGTTCAGGGAGGAATCTCCTAACTTGGCTCCGAAAAGATGGTTAGGATTCCTTAGTATGCCTGGCTCTGTTAGCAAATCCTCGTTAAGATGTATCCTTCTTGAAAGCATTGCTACCACTTGCACCATGGATGGCCTGTAGCTTGCTGTTGCCTGGGTGCAAAAGAGCGCCACCTTGATAAAGCGCAGCACTTCTTCTTCAGGGTATTCCACCAAATCTTCATCTACAATCTCCAGCAGTCTGCCTTCCTGCCGCAATTTCCACGTCTGTTGCAGCGTTCCATTTATTCAAAGATTTAGAACATTACATCAAGTTTTTGGCTACTTCAAACTTAATAATTCAAGGCACAACAGATCACTGGTTGCCATCGACGTTCTTTTGCAAATAAGCAAGTCATTCATCAAAAGATGATTTTGGTTCATGATGGGGAGAAAATGATAATGCAGAGGTTCAGTTCAAGTGTTTCCAATCTTCCTCAATGCACTTGCCTAAAAAAAAAGAAAAAAAGAAAAACCTCGACGCAATAAACAGATTTTTGTTTGTTTGCTTGTTTTGGACAGGCAAGCTGGAGAATAAAATGCACTAAACGGTTACAATTTCATAATATTTAAATTAAATAATAACCGCAACAGCTTATGGAAAACTTCCTTTCCTTGTCAAACGGTTTTTCCCTCTTTTATCTCCCCTTCTCTTCACCAATCCTTTTTGAATAACCAAGCTGGGGGATAGCCCCTGGTGAGATTCAATACCAAGATCATTTGGCTAATATAATGAAACTCTAACAGGTCCAGATATCTTATTTGGTTCACTCGCTAGACTGTTCCCAGTTAAAATAAATGATAGAGAAAGAAAACAAAGACACTTGTAGCGTCTAAAGCACAAGAATTCTGCAAGGAATCATTTCCAGAAGGAAATATGTTCAACCTATTGGCTTTTGTATGACATAATTGCATTTAATTCATGAAAATTTAGAATTGGTGATCAGCATGATAGATTTGATGGTTTTACCAATTCAAGAAGAGACAAATCAGCTGGTATCCAATCCGACTTTGAGACATTTTTTCCACTGATTATTTCAAGTAGGAGAATCCCAAAGCTGTAAACATCTGCCTTTTTTGTTAACTGACCTAGTAAAGCATACTCTGGAGCCAAATAGCCACTGCAAAATAAAAATTATGCAAACCATATCAAACATAGTTCATAATCACCTATGGCATCATAATGTTATCTTTCAGAAGCAATATCAACTTATCACCATTTCGTTTCTTCTTTACTACCAGTCACAAATCTTCCTAGAGAGAGCAATGGTGACAACGATAACACTAAAAACTGAATGCATATGGCAAAGTAAAACCAGGTATGCATAATGTGAAGGTATTTTTGACTTTTATAGCACATATAAAAATGGTATTTAACAGTAAAAAATTAATCATCAACAAAAGATCACTTCACAGTGTAAAATTGGCATTAGGAAAATGTGGTGAAAAATTAAAGTCCTATTCTAATATGGAAAAATGAACATGGCAAATCTCAATAAACCCATAGGAAATTTCAGCGAAATTACTTTGAAATTCAAAAGGCAACATCCATATTCCTTGTAAAACAGAAACTCAAATAATCTAATACAAAATTCTGACAGCTAAACAGCTGTGGAGGCAAATTTTTCTGTTTAAAATAAGGTAAAAATCAAAGATTCGCTTAAATTTCTGTGGAGGGTTTAGCAACCATATTCTGATAATGATTATAGATACTTGACTGACTTATGGGTAACAAGAACAATCTAAAAAAAGTAGTCGATGAACATTGGGTGTTATGGATGATATCAGTTGCCAAAAAATCAAGGATGGCTAGAGGATGAGCTTCAGTCTTTCAATAGGCAATCAGTTCTGTGAGACTGCGACTTTAAACCACAGGCAGAGTTATGATTAAGATGCATAGATGTTTAATATGGATTCTACATTTAGACATTATACCAAATCATACATAATTACAACAACCAAGTCAAACAGAGCACCGTGCCTTTTGACTTTGGTACAACTAGAAACAGAAACTTAAAATCTCTGTAATTGCATGTCGTAAAAGAAATTGCTCATTCAGCTCTCACAATGGACATTGATGAGCTATCACTTTAGTTGCAGGCTTTCTTGTTAAATATATCAAAAGTCCTTTTGGTGGCTAACGGTTATTTTAACATATGCACAGTTCATGCCTATTTAACCGATGCACATATACAGAACTTTGCCTTATTCAAATTGTATTGTCAGCTATGTGCTAGTGACATGGGTACGAGTGCGGGTGCGGGAATGGGTACGGAGGGTATGACACTGCAATTCCGAAAAATGTGGGTACAGGGACACGGTGATATATATATATATATACACATATATATATATATATACACATATATATATATATATACACATATATATTAAAAAAACCAAAATCCATTTTCCCAGCAAGACAACATAAATTAATTTAACATTTAACAACCAACTAAACTAGTGACATGCAAAAAACTTTTATTCAAAGAATCAAAATTTAATAACAAGTAAAGCTCAGCTATAACTAACAAATTAACATTTAATAAACAAGTTATAACAAGCTAATAACATTTTCAGATAAATAGATAATAGACAATAATAACTAACAATTAGCACTTAGCAAACAAAAATATAGAAAAACATTCATAAACATAGTATCAAGTATCAAGTTAACAAATAACAAGCTTACCAAAAAGTGAAAAACACCCTAAAAATCTACACTGAAAATATAAACTAAATGTATGAAAATATAAATTGAAAAAACCCTAAAAAAAAATGAAAACACGCTATATCAGTCGCCGAGAGATGCTCCTATCTCTTCGCCATCCGCCGGAGTGTCACGAGAGGGGGGGGGGGGGGAGACGAGATAGAGAGAGAAAGGGGGAAACGAGATCGGGAATCAAAAGAGAGAGAGAGAGAGAGAGAGAGAGAGAGAGAGAGAGAGAGAGAGAGGCAAAGTCAAGATCAGAGGGAGAGAGAGAGGTGAAGTCGAGAGCAAAGGGAGCGAGACTAGGGAGAGAGAGGGAGAGGGTCTAGGGCATTGAGAGAGCAGAGAGAGAAAGAGAGAGGGGGGGGGGGGGGGGGGTTATCGGGTGGGGTGGGACTAAAATGGCCCTACCCCTTTGATTTTGGTCAAACTAGGGTTGTTAAGACACAACCCAACCCAGCGCACTGTGGGACCCGACCCCACACTGCGCCGACACAGGTACGACTACCTACATGCCTTGTCTGTGTAACTCAGATTGTCAGCATGTTCTTAAGTGTAAGTTAAACACAAATACATCTTATACAGCAATGACCAGTAGTCTCATTCTTCAAGTTTCTCTGGCTTTTTTGGAAACTGACAGAAGCATCACTGGATCTTCGTGACTTATCAAGAATTATGTTTGTAATAAGCAGAGAAGCTAAAGTATGAAATGGATTCCAGAATATATCAAATTGATTATATGATTGTGTTAGGCAGATAATATTCAAATAACTCTTAGCTACCACATAAGGAGTCCTGTTCCAAACTTCTTGATGTGTATGCCTTACTAGGAGGATAATAAACTAGAACTTGTGAAAACAGTGTGCTGATTGAGTATATATGCTCACATTGTTCCTGCAACACGTGTACTGATGTGAGAAACATTGTCTGGAAAAAGTTTTGCAAGTCCAAAGTCTCCAATCTTTGGAAAGAGATCTTTGTCAAGAAGAATATTGCTGGCTTTGATGTCTCGGTGTACAATATGTGGCTCAAGTTCCTCGTGTAGAAAAGCAAGTCCACGAGCAGTGCCAATGCAGACTGCAGCTCTCTTAGACCAGTAAAGTTCAATCTTCTTTTTTCTTGGACCTGTAACATATGATAATATCAATCTAGTATACAATGTTCTGATTAGAATAAATGATAATCCTGAATAATTGTTGTTCATCACTCTCCCGGCAATGAAGGCAGGCTACTTTGCTATTTCCTGTACTAACAGAGTACTTTGTTTTGTTCAAACAAACTTGACTTAGCAGTAAAATTCAAATTTATAACCAATAAATCTCAATCTTCAAGCCTTACCTAGTATGGCATTTGAAAGGCTGTTGTTCTCCAGATACTCATAAACTAGCATCCGACTTCTTCCCTGTACACAGCATCCAATTAGTTGAACAAGGTTTGGATGCCTAATATTTGATATCGTATGAATTTCTGTCAAAAATTCACGGTTTCCTTGCTTTGATTCAGTGGAGAGTTTCTTGATTGCAACTTGCATTTTGCCTTTAAGGATTCCCTGCAAGTAGCCACGATGATAATTATTTGTAAGACCCAAATGATTAGGTATCCAATGATGGATCTGTCTTAACACAAAAGGGGAAGGGAAAGATTGGGTTCCTGATAAAAGAAATGAAATAAATGACAAAGCCACTTGGTTATCAAGGGTGATGTGGCCGTAAGACGCACATAAACTGATGTGGTAGGAGTTCAGCATTGGTTATCAAGTATGGTAAGGCCACAAAGATACACACAATCTGATGTGACAGAAGTTCAGCATTTGCAACTTGTAACAGACCTACTGTACATGTGAGTCCTGCTAGCCTGAACTTTGCAAAGGCTATTGGAGAATAATCTACAGCTGAAATGAATGAGTGCATTGTATACTTCTCTTGGTGATAGATATAGTTTGGGAACCATAGTAACTTTGTTTCTACCAAAGCATTACTTAAAATAGTAATATGTCACCATGTTAATTATGTTTGTTGTTCATCTTTGAAAAAATACAAGTGCTGCAATCAATCGTTTGTAACAATATTTTTCTGAAAAGAACAAGCATATCCTTGAAATCTCAGAAAAATGACTGAACAACTGAAATCTCTATGGAAAGACAAGAGCTAGCTTGCTGCTGTTCCTAGGTGAACATCAACAACACTGGCTAGATAGTTAATATGGCAAATTAGGCATCATTATACCAAAGGTTTCTAACTCGTATTTATCTTGAGATTATTTCTAGACTAGGTTACAGCAGAGCAGAATAGGTCATGTCCTATGCAGGTTTCTATTGAGAGATATGTAAACTGATCAGGCGTGAATGTTTTGTTTCCTTGTTTTATTTTATTCTTTCCCATACAGCCCTTTTGTATCTATTTTTCTGTATTGTATTAGATATGGGCAAATATGTAAATCTGAAAATCTGTATGTTATAGTTTCAATATATAACAAGCTCTCTCACACGATCTCCCTATTGGGAATCATGGTTCAGCAACAACCCCAACTTTCTGTCTTCCTCTTCTTGTTTGAGACTGCTCTGGACATTGGTAGATACCTAAATCTATAATGGTATCGGGGCAGGAGATCGATTGATCGGATCTATTGAGGTATGCTATGAGAAATCTTGGCTATTTTCTCGTTTGCTTCTTCTCCAAGCTTCGACTTCTTTTCTTCCTTCTTCTCTAACTCTCCTTATTAGTCTAAAATGTAGTGGTTCCCAATCATTTTTTTGTGTGCTGTTATTATCTTTCTGATTGCATAATCTTTCTCTATCTTAACGTGATTTTCAAACCTAGCATATTTGGTTTGTTTCTTGGAAGTACCATGGCTTTTTACTGTTTGACGTCAATCTCTCCCCCAAAAAAATTCTCCTCTCCTTCTCTTTATGCTTTGGCGTCATATTTTCCTTTCATTTATCTCTGTTGTTGGCGTTATTCTCCTTCTTAAATCTGGTTTTCTCTTTTTCTTTATTCTATGAATTCATATTTACAGAAAGATCTGGTTTTATTGTTACTTTCTACACCATAACAGTCATATCATCTTTTTTAATATATCAACATATTGTTTCATATCATAAACTGTGTTTCCGATCAGATTTTAGTTTGTGCCTGTCTGCACTGATATACTGCCAAAAAAAAAAAACCCGGTCAAGCTTTGGGTAATTTAGTTTTGATATTGACATGATTGGTCGAGCACTCTTATTCATCGTGCTCTTTTTTATTCATGGATTCTAATCATCAATCGTTCTTATCTTTTACCTTTCTGCCCCAATTGGTTTCGAAAAAAATGAACTCCAATTTTCTAAATTGGAAGAGGCAAATAACTTCTTTCATTAGGAGTCAAAATCTCTCTGGGCACCTTGATGGGTCCATCGTCCCTCCACCAGGGTATGCTATCAAAGAGAATAAGGACAACAAAGGGTTGTGGTTTCATTTGTTCCTGTAAAAAAATGAGAGTTTATTTCATGGATGAAAAGACATTAGGATTTGGTCGCATACATCATTTTCATTTTGTAACAGGAGGTTTTTATTGGAGTGCTTGGTGATTGCACAACTTTAGACTAAATTAGTCCAGACATATTCTCATATTTAAGAATCCAAGGTCATGTTTTTGAAGAATGAATTTCAGAATATGAAAAAAGGTTTCATGTCCATCATGGAATATCTTAATAAGATGAAAAATATCACTGATCATATTACCATAGTTGGTTACAAAGCATCAGATAAGGATATGGTCCAACAGGGATTATCATATCCTCTCTACTACCTTATAGTATTCAGATTTGCTTCCTATATTTGAGAATCTAATGGCTAAATTGGTATATCATGAGATGACTATTACTACTAATACTGATGCATGTAATGATACTTAGTAAGTTCAGGTCACTAATGTGTCATGAGGTCGTAGAAGAGGAGAATTTTTTAGAGGAGGTAGAGGACATAGTTGTGAAGGTAATAAGATAGGCCGAGGTATGCTTCCCATATAGAATATTTTCCTTAACATTGCCACTCAAGAACATTGCCACATCCCTACTTGTTTCATATGCAAGAAACTAGGGCATGTTTAATCAAATTGTTGGTTCAAGGACAATCCAAGGTATAATCAGGGGACAACACAATACAAGAATCAAGGCAAACCAATCTGGAGGTCAGACTAGTAAACAGAGTAGTGGTAAAGGATAATTGTCTATAGATAAGTAATTATTAATTGTTTCCCTTGCAGGACTCAATCTGAAGCAGAATAAACAAGGGGTGTGGTATGTTGATTCTAGAACTGTTAATCACATCATGGGTGATGATTGTAAGTTCTTGACATTGATTTCTTATCATGACAAAGATAATATTATAACTGGAGACGAGACTCGTCATCCCATCACACATACTGAAAATGTGTCAATTCCCTTGTCCAAATCTAATTCTCTTAATCTTTTCAATGTCTTTTTTGTTCTTAATATCAAGAAAAATCTTATTTTTACTTGTTGATGATACTAATTCGTGTGTTGTATTTACTCTATCCTTTGTTTGTGTCAAGAACCTTTTCACAAAGAGGATATTCGTTGAAAGCAAAATATCGAAAAATATGTATGTCTTCAATGAAGATTTTGTATTCAAATCTGTTGGTTCTGTTTTGAAGCTTAGTTTAGAGTCATCGAATCCACTTGTTTTGTTTAGTACTTCTCGTTTGAATAAAGTAAATTTTTGGCAGAGTCGTCTTGCTCATTGTAGTCAATGTTTTATTGAAAGAATGGTTTCTAGTAAACAAGTATTATCTATCCAAGTTGTCAAATTTCAAAGAGTCATGTGCTTCTATTTAATTCTTTGAATCCTCCTCTTCTGGTAGTTGTTACTACGTTTATTTCATTGATAACTTCTCTCGCTATATGTATATATATTTCATGAAGCATAAGCATGAAATGTTTAATATATTTACAAAGTCTTGGTTAAAAATCAGTTTTCCATATCTATTATGAATTTTCAGTGTGATGGTGGAGGTGGGTACTCTTCAAAGGAATTTATTACTTATCTTGAGAATAATGAAATCAACAAAAGAGTATCTTGTGTTAAATTATGTAATCAAATCATGTAATCTAATATATATTATATATATAAGGTAATACATATACATATATATATATATATAATATGTATATGTATCTACCTATTATATATATAAAATATATATTTATTTCACCTTTGCCGTAAGGGTATATTCATCATTTTACACATATTCTCTTTAAGAATATGTATGTAATTTTACCTTTTTATTTTTCTTTTATTTCTTTTTTTCTTTTCTCTTTTGCTTTTGCTTTTGGCATATGGAGAGGCCCACCCAACGTGATCGTTGGGCCGTCCAACAGTTATAACTATAACCGTTGGAGGGGTCCCAACGATCATATTGGGAGCCCCTCCATGGCTTCTCATTATGTATAAATAGGGGTGTTCCACCTTGAGTTTTTCCAAGGCTTTGGGACAAAGCCCAAGTGTTCAATAAAGGCTATATTCCTTTTTTAGTGTGTGTTTTGTGAGATTGATTGATTTGTGCTTTTGTGCACAAGTGTTCTTAGTGTTCTTTTTGTGCATGTGTGCACTTATCTCTCGTCAAGAATATTGGGTCTTGATTATAGTATCTTGTCGAAGATACTTTTACATCTTGCCCCTACACCCTTCAACAAAATGAGTTTGTTGAAAGAATGCATGGCGTATTATTGAAAGTGCCCTAGCTATGTTACATGCTGGTAAAAATTCTTTATATCTTTGGACAAAGACCTTTCATTCAATTGTTCATGTTATAAATATGTTTCCCATGAAGATTTTAAATTATGTCTCCCTATTATGTCTTGTTTGATAAGCATCCTGATTATGATTTTTTACGATCTTAAGGGTGAATTTGCTATGTTCACATAAATAAGTCTCTCATAAACAAATTTGAACCTAGAGCTCATGTTTGTAAATTCATTGGTTATGATGATAATTATAAAGGATTCAGGTGTTATGATGTTAAAAATAAATGTATTCAAATTTACAGAAATGTGGTGTTTGACGAGAGTTCCTTTGAGTGTGATTTTACAGCAGAACATGTTCAAAAAGGAAAAGAGAGCAACACTGAATATTATCAACCATGGTTAAGCGAAGAGTTGTTTTCAACGCCTGATAATGCTTCCACGTCATAATAAAGAGCCTCAAAAAATCATGGGCAGCAAAGGGAAGATTCTATTCTCATTGAAAAAAGTACAGCTATGGATGAGAGATAAAGAAAGCCATTTCTACACTAAAAGAAATAAAAGGGTAGCTAGTGTTAAAGTAGAACAACAATCCAAAAACATTAGTGATGAAAATACAATCAGCCAATGTGATGAAATCATAACACAACCGGAGTTCAGAAGATCAAACAAGGTTAAACATCCTATTGAAAGATGAGTGAGTTATACAAATTTCAACACAAATCATCAAACTTTTCTCATGCAGATATCTTATTCCCAAGTCATTGAGAATAAGAAATGGATTGAAGCTATGAATGAGAATATGAGAGCATTACATGAATGCCAAGCATGAGAAGTGGTTAAAAGACCTCCAGACAAGAATGCAACATGATCAAAGTGGATTTATAAGTAAGTATAAACTGGATGGTACTATTGAAAGGTATAAGGCCTGACTAGTTACAAAAGGTTTTACTCAAAGAGTATTGTATGGATTATGAGGAGACTTTTAGTCCTATGGTAAAAATGAGAACAATACGAATTATTTTGTCTCTAACAATGGATCATGGTTAGGCCTTGAACCAACTTGATACCAAGAATGAGTTTTTACATGGAGACTTGAAAGATATTTACAAGGAGAAGCCCCAGGGATACAATGAGAGTGATCCAGTTGAATATGTTTGTGGGCTTAAGCGGATAATATATGAGCTAAAACAAGTCTCTCTTTCATGGTTGGGGAGCTTCTCCCTAGAGATACAGAAAAATGGTTTCTACAAATCTTCATTTGACCATTCTCCATTTATCCATAAAGGTAAGGGATACATGACTATTTTACTTATTTATGTGGATGACATCCTTGTCACAAGGAACTTAGATAGACATACTGAAGAGATAAAGGAAGTGTTGAATAGGCGCTTTAAGACCAAGGATCTTGGTCAGTTAAAGTACTTCTTGGGAGTTGAAGTTGATAAAAGGAAGGATGGGTTGGTTTTGACTCAGTATAAATATACTATGGATCTTTTGCGTAAAACAGGTGTGTGTAATTGCAAGCCTTTATTGACTTTTGTTCCAATACACCAGCAGTTAAGTGTTAATGATGGAGAATTGTATAGTGATCCAACTGAGTATAGGAGTATTGTGAGAATGTTACAATATCTTACCTTCACAAGACCAGATGTCATATATGCAGTGAATCAAGTATCCCACTTTATGCACCAGCCAAGAACTAGCCATATAGAAGTGACCTATTCTAATGTTGACAGGGCAAGACATCCAGATGAAAGAAGATTAATTTTAGGGTATTGTATATTTGTTGGAGGCAATCTAGTTTCTTGGTCAAGTCGAAAGCAAAGGGCCACAACCCGATTGAGTACTAAAGTTGAATACCGAGCCAAGGCAATAACTTCTTTGGAGTTGATGTGGATAAAAATTTTGCTGCATGAATTGGATGAGACAGTTCCTAGATCAATTTTATTTTGTGACAATCACAGTGCCATCAAGATTTCAATAAATCATGTAGCATATTTTTTTACAAAGGTTTTGGTATTTAAAATCCAAGTTGTCCATGGTGATTGCCATGTACAACTTGAGGAAGGCTCTTGAGAGATAACACTTACTAGATCTGGTCCAATATGTAAATTGATCAGGCGTGATTGTTTTGTTTCCTTGTTTTGTTTTATTCTTTCCCATACAGCCCCTTTGCATCTATTTTGTTGTATTGTATTAAACATGGGCAAATATGTAAATTTGAAAGTCCGTGTGTTATAGTTTCAATATATAACAAGCTCTCTCACACGATCTCCCTATTGGGAATCGTGGTTCAGCAGCAACCCCAACTTTCTGTCTTCCACTTCTTGTTTGAGACTCTGGACATCGATAGATACCTAAATCTATCAGTTTCTTCTTATTCTTATATCCTTTAAGTGATAACTCTGCAACTTCTCATAAACCGGTGATATAATTTTAAATTATTAAAGAATAACTGGTGGAAATAAAGACATGATGATTTCAAACAGGCATGCAGCCACAAAGACAGCATAATAGTTTAAGAGATGATTATGGGAATGAAAACATGCACATACACATCATACATGTACGCACATGAACACGGACATATAGGATAGTAGTTGTTACCTTGTAGACTACACCGAACCCACCTCCACCTATTCTGTTACATGGATGGAAGTCATTTGTTGCACGCCTCATTTCACTTTCGGAATATAGCTGGATAGATATGGCTTTAGAAAACTCTGACCAACCAAATGAATGGAATAAATGTGTCAGACTGATGCTAAAGCTTCCATATGTGTGAAAAAAGACACACATGAATCACTATTATCTAGTCAGAACAGAAGCCACACAACAGCCGAAATGCACGACTTATCTCTAGCATATCAAGCATATGAGTAATTTTACAAATAAGAGTATCAAGATATCACATTTATCTAACCCTTGTTGGTGCTTGGATGTTTCACTTTAGCAAATATGGTATAAAGTTTACTTCTAATTGTATATGTCATCAATTACTAGGTAAAGGGTCCTAAGTTCAGTACACAAGCTAATTCTAGATGAGTGTGCAATAAAGATATTAAAATTTCCACCATTATTGTTAGTGTTATCATAGTAATAGCTCTCATTAGCAAAAGGCCAATACTTGGACCTCTTCACATGGTTATATCGATTGGGAAATGCATAGAAGTTTGAGCTCTGTTCTCACTAACTTTACAAGGAGTGTTGAGTCCCCAGCAAAACGGGTGATCCCAAAAGACTGCAGGAGTCCAATAATATCAGAAAAACAATCCTTCCTAGTGGTTATAGAGCTTAAAGAAACAAACCCATAAAAACATGCATATACAATGTCTAATTGATCAGGTGAGAAAATGACCATCCCTGGTTGGACAAAAGAAAGCGGAATGATCCATGTGAAAACATAGTTATCGCTCTTGAAATGGAAAAGATATGGAAATATAGAAAATATATATAAAAAAAAGTTCAAGACAATGCATCACATTTGAAAATATTGATGACAACAATCCACACACGTGTATGAGTACAATGAATTTCTTACCATCTATCTTTTTAGCAGCAGCATTCTTATTCTTTTCCCCTGCCTGTGGGGGATTGAAGCAGCATACTCGCATAGTTGTTGGTGGGCAGCTGGAAATGATCAGACCTGCTAACGGATTATTAGAATTATCGGCGAATCTGTCAATACTTGATGGGCATAAGATGGACTTCAAAGCTTGAAATTTCATGTTTGAAGGATGAATTGGAAGGACTGACACAGGATTCGCACAAACGATGTGGAGGTAGGCAACATGAATTATAAAACATGGTACTGTTACTTTGACCAGAGAGAGAGAGAGAGAGAGAGAGAGAGAGAGAGAGAGAGAGAGAGAGAGAGAGAGAGAGAGTCTTACCGTTTTAGAAGGAAATCCTAAACAAATGTTTGTCCCAATTGCGGAAATTCGAATTCTACCACGACGTCTGATTGAACAACCTTGCAGGATTATTCCAATTCAAATGAATGGATGCAAGAAGATTCTGTTAAACGAGTAAGACAAAACCTTTTTGGGAAAAAAAAGGAAAGGAAGGAAGGCGGAGGAGGACTGAACAACACTAAAGGAGAAGTTGGTATTTGTTCAGTAAAACAGAGCTAATTAAATTGAGGCTTCCGCGGCTGAGAAATGATGGCGGTGTTAAAAGTGTTCAACAAAGGGCGGGCGACTTCTTTCCATCTCTCGATCTAGAGAGAGAGAGAGAGAGAGAGAGAGAGAGAGAGAGAGAGAGAGAGAGACTGTTTTTCCTTTGCCTCCCCTTCGGTCCATCGTCGTCTTCTTCCTTCTGGACGGTCAAGCCAGTCGACGCGGACGACACTTATCGCTCTCTCCTAAATCCAAGTAATCCAATCTCTCCTAATAATTGAACCCATATTTTGCAGTTGCAGGTGGTGCGGTAGGCATCAATGTCAACGTTAACGCATGAATACTAGACATCGTGTTGGAGGAGGTTCCTAGCCAGTGTTTCGGATCCGATCCATGTTTTTCCTACCCGAAGAAATCCAGAAAGCAGCTCCGGCCTCCTCTTTTTTTTTTTCCCCTTGGGATTATGATCCTTAGGGTGCGTTTGCATGTCATAGAAGGGGGGCACCCCCTTCCGTGGATTCCACTGCCGAGGAAATAGAATCGGACCCCTCCCCCCTCCTACGGGAACCTTTTCCACAGAAAACCCACCTCCAGCGTGTAAAATGATACATCAGTCAAGAGTTGTCGACAGAAAGGTACGATTCCAGCGTTTGTGTGGCCCCGTGAAAATGCACGGCCGATGAGTTTCTGCATAAAACAATCCACTTTTTATTGACTTGCATGGGTGAGATAAAATCAAGACACGGTAGTTGCTCAAATGCTCAACCTTGTGTTGGGCGAAAATGGGAATTAGCACTCCCCCAGGATCCATGGATCGCATGTAGAGCTAGGGATGGCAGTGGGGCGGGGGACAAGGTCTCCATCCCCGCCCCGCCTCAAGATTAGAACCTTCATCCCCGTCTCCATCCCCGCACGGGGATGGATTTTAACCTCCACCCCCGCCTTCATCCCGGTTTCATGTCCTCCATCCCCGGTTCAAAGGGGGATGAGGCGGGGAATAGGTGGGGAAAGTGGCGGGGACCTGGATGAGGTGGGGAATAGGCGGGGATTGTGGCGGAGATGGGGTGGGGGCAGAACGGGGCGGGGAAAAGTGAACGTCCATCCCCGAACGGGGATGGATTTTAACCTTCATCCCCCGCCTCCATCTCCATTTCATACCCTTCATCCCCGATCCAAACGGGGCGGGGCCACACTTTCTCCCGGTCCACTGCCATCCCTATGTAGAGCTGATGCTGCTTCTTACGTCATCCTGGCATCCACATTTTAAGACAATGAGTAAAGATCATAAGTACGGGCCGGCAGGCAGAGTCAGTGCTGCTAGGTCTCACTCGTGAAAGTGGCTTTGAAATTAAAGTTTGAATGCAATATGAGTCAAGCAATAGTTATATCACTAACTACCGGCGTCAACTGGCCAGGTTTACCCTAACCAAACTCTATAGAGTCTGGGTATAGTGATAAATAAGAGGACCTGAAGGTCCGATTAATACATGGACCCAGATATAGTTTGCAAAACTTTATACCAGACTCGAACCCGACCCGAGTTCCGATTAAGACCCACAAATTTTCAATGTAAAATAAAAAATATGATTTTACCAGGTTTGGTTCATGTAGTTCTTATCAGGTCTGGGTATGGTTTTTCATATAGTCGATCCGATTAAACCTGAGTCTGAGATATCATACCCAAAAATCTGATCCAAGTCTGGTTTCACCTGGGTCCCAACCAAACCCAACCGGTTGACACCCCTACTACCAAGGGGGAGTCGGCTTGTTTGGTAGGAGCTATTAGTGCACGTCACCATGTGTTTGGAGTTCAAAACCCAATGGTATGTTGTGTAACTGGTGGGGATCTGCCTAAACCCAGCTTGCCTATAAAAAAAAAAAAATTTATATCACTAACCGACCATGGGTGAGATTTTAAATAACCTAGGTGTGGGGAGGACCAACTCGTCTGTTGCGAATCATAATTTGAATTTAATGGTAGGATGGCGACTGGCTGACACTTCCGGTAGGCCAGGATGAGCCAAACTCATTAATTAAAGAAAGTGGAGTCTGACATAGCTAGTGCTGCCTGATGTTTGGCAAAGTCAATCCACACAGGGTTTGAAACAAAGATGTTGGTCAGGCGCCTGCTTTGTCCCACGCTGAAGGTTGTCAACGGCCGGTCCACCTTAGAGGTGGATAGAGTTCAAACTTAACACAACACCCATACAAGGTGGATTAAAACCCGGTTACGTTACTCAATTCCACACGATTAAAATCCTAAGCCATGGCCACAAGACTCCACTCACGGGTAGAGAGAGGTCTGCCTTAACTCCAACCTCACCTTTAAAGAGAACAAAAAAAAAAAAACTAAAGAAGAAAAAACCGGTTTTAGATTTACTCATGTCACCTGCACCAACATTAAGGTTTATAATTGTAACTTTATGTTGTTTATTTTGATACCATGGGCAAAGATAATAACATATCACTGTCATCGATCACCATCACCGTCTTGTGGCCACATAAACTAGTTTTTTCTGAGCCCAACTTCTTTATCCACTTCATGAAAATCTTGCAGAGGAAAAGTTTCTGAGATTAAATTAAAAAGTTATGATTGTTCTACGGAAAACCTCTGGAGACTAACAGGGAATACAAAAAAACATAAAAAATATTAAAAATAGTGAAAATATCACGTGGTTAAGAGTTAGCTTGCAACGACAAGCATGGCGACTCAGTTGTTTGACATTTATGCGTTAAAGAGTAGTTGGACTCGTTCTCTCTGACGCATGGATTGCCCAACATGATTGAGTAATTAGTAAAAGCTATTATGCTAGGCAAAACGGCAATCCAAGGAAGGATATAAATGGCCCAAGCTGTGTATGGAAATATACACTTTCAAATAAGTTAACCCCCTTGAAGCAAGCTGCTAATGATCCCCCCATTTTACACGCTGGACCCCCCCCTTTCCACGGATTCAGTTCCAGTGGAGGGTGGTACAATTCATTTTCCGTGGAAGGTGCCGCCGGGGCACCCTCTTATGTGACAAGCAAGTTCTCTTCATCGTCTTTCCGGTGTGGGTCTCTCATCCTCATCCTCTTCTTCCTTCGTTCTGTTGTGCTTCTTCACCCTATCACAATGCCAGGTCTCCGATCCCCCGTGTGGTTAGGTTAATAAACGAAAAAGAAAAGCAAGGCCATGCAACTGCACAAGTGTCTGCATAATTTGATTAATTTCAAGCCAAAGCAACGCTGGTGTTTTCAACTTGCCTCATACCTTAAACACAAACAATAGGGGGGGAAAAAACATCATACCTGGAGCATGTGAACATGTTGGACACAGGAAGCGTAAATGGAAATGATAAAATGCACCAGAACTAAACTAAACAATGTACATAAATTGACCATACATGCTGGCCATCCATTAGTGCTACGAACTTAACAATATTAACCATCATTTGATTTGATATCTTCGAGTTTTCCTGCGGTATTCTTCCTCCTCCTCATGGTGTCTAGAAACAGAACAATGACTTTCATGCCTAGACCGTTTCTTGCTCCCTTGCCTATCCAATTCTTTTCTTGGATCGGGTTCAGATCGCCTGGAGGGCTTGTATCTTTCAGGATCATGGCTCCCAGCTCTGGACCTATGGTCATCCTCAGCAAGCCCCCTTGTCCTTGAACGAGAATCATCCGTGGACTCTTTCAGGTAACCCATTGAATTCGTAGAAGGGAAACCACGACCCTTTGATGGTCCCTCGTACTTGTCATGACCCCATCTTGGTTCACCATCTTTAGGACCCCATCCTGTGTTGGCACATCTCTAAAATGTGGGCAACAGTGCAAAAGAAAGTGTTAACATCATGCATTTATCAGTTTGTAAGCTGCTTGCAACTCAACTAAAACTACTATCAACAGGATGTCCATAATGAACAGCCGTACAATTTGCAGATAATGCAAATGAAGCCCCAAGTCCAGCAAGAGAAAGAGCTTATATTGGAAATAATATCATCGCTTGGATAGCTGGAACAGAGTACAATTGGATGTAACACGTTCTCACCACCACAAATCTGTTTTTGCTGGAATTTTAGGAGATACATATACCAAATACAAGTATTGCATCTATTCTAAGAACACCTTTTCTTTTTTTCAGATTCTACGT
This sequence comes from Nuphar pumila, assembly GCF_984573655.1. Classification (NCBI taxonomy): domain Eukaryota; kingdom Viridiplantae; phylum Streptophyta; class Magnoliopsida; order Nymphaeales; family Nymphaeaceae; genus Nuphar; species Nuphar pumila. Next base: position 635,648 of record NC_143257.1, on the reverse strand, counting down.
TTTGTGAAGTTGATGAGCACTGGAAAGTGCTTTCCAACTTCGGCATCCAAGCATGCCTTTACGGAAGCCAAGTCATGATAACAAAAGGCAGATAATGACATGACTTGATCACAAATTTCTCTCATCACTGTGATTACATTAAATAAACACAAAAGGGCAGTTCAAAAAAGTAATCTAAATGCAACTCATGACCAAAACTTTAAAACTCTTACATGCTCATCATGAGAAAAATTGCATGAATCTCCACGATTGCATTCACCTCTCTGGTAGGCACGACAGACACCACGTTCTTCCCTCTTCTTCTGCTCTTCCTCTTCATTCAATTCCTTCTTTTTGTAGTCAGCCACATGATCAACCCGTATTATTCTGCCAAGGACTTTTGCTCCATTGAAATTATCTGCAAGGACACATAGAATGCTTAGATGACAAACTCAAACTTTCTGGCAGATCTATTGTTCTTTGCAGCCCTCAAGCAGAGAATGTACTGCTATTTAACAATTTCCTGCAGAAAGAAATACAGAATGATATGTGCATTGCACGTTTGAGAATGGCATTTACCTACTGCAAGAATTGTACTCCGTTGGTCCTCATATGCAATAAAGGCAAATTCTTTTGATTTACCTGTACCTTTATCTCGAACAAGATTGACATCAACAATCTCCCCATGCCTGAAAGTCAAGTCCATTATGAGCCTACTTTAACTTTTAAAGTCAAATTAGGCATCCTTAACAAATAGGCAATATACATGATAAATCAAGGAACCTTCACATAGGATGACAGAACTAGAAACAAAGGCATAAATAAAATAAAACTACCGCTATACTACAAATCAAAGTGCAACAAAAGAATAAAAATGACTGTTTCCAACAAACATGTCATGACTGTAATTCAATCCAGACCAAGTTCGAAGCCATCTAGTAGACTGATTCACGTTTCCAACAAGGAAACACTCTGTCCCTGTTGCTCTTTAACAGTCTTGAGGGGTTCTCACTGCTAGTGCAGAAGGCAGTGAACAAAGGGACCGACGCGGCTGGGATTCCAACACATGTTTTTTACTGCCAACATGGGGTTGTTTGGTGTACCTGACACATTGTAGTTACGGAGATCATGGCTGTTTCTGAGGGGCCTGTGACTTGTCTCTGATTTGATAGTTGACAAGGAGAAATGTGACCTCCTTGTCTTTAACTGCCATGATAACACTAGCAGCAGCTGTGATCTTCGGTTATCAAATTGGATCCTTTCCCGTGAAGTAGTCAGGAATCATACTGCATTTCTGCATCTCAAGAGAGTGAAAGCATACTATTTTGTTGGGCATCTTTTTGGTCTTTTTGAGTCACTTGTTTGGGAAAGGTTAGCATAGCCTCGCATCTTGTATTTGGATTCAAGGAACCATGGAGGGTGTATGGGGATACTTGGGGCTTAGTGAGGGTTATTTTTGTCTTTTAGGGTTTCATGGGGTCGGGTTTACCCAGACCCGATCCGAACCAAATCCTATAGGGTCCGGGTATGGTGATAAATAAGAAGACCCGGGTCCGGACCCGAAGATCCGATTAATACATGGACCAGCGTATAGTTTGTGAAATTTTATACCAGACCCGAACCCGACCTGAGTTCCGATTAAGATCTGCAATTTTTCAATGTAAAAATGATAAAAAAACATGGTTTTACCGGGTCTGGTTCATGTAGTTCTTATCGGGTCCGGACCCTTGGTTTAATGATAAAGAAATTGCATGAATTGAGACACTTGGTTTAATGCATGTGCAACATTTGGTCTTGTGAAGGTAAGATATTGCAACATTCCAACAATACTCTTGTATTCAGTAGGATCACTATACAACTCTCCAACATTAACACTCAACTACTAGTGTACTGGGACAGGAGTTAACAATGACTTGCAATCAGACAATCATGTTTTGCGTAGGAGATCCATAGTGTATTTATGTTGAGTTAAGACCAGAGCATCCTTTCCTTTATCATTCTCAACTCTTAAGAAGTATTTCAACTGACCATCTAAACTCCCTATAACAATGATGTCATCTACATATATTAGCAAAACAGTCATTTACCTCTTACCTTTGTGGACAAACAAAAAATTATCACATGAATATCTGCAAAAGCCATATCTCTGTATTTTCAAGGAAAAGCTCTCGAGCCAGGAACGAGAGGCTTGCTTTAGGCCATATATAACCCTCTTAAGCTTACAAACATACTCAACTGGATCATTTTCAGTGTACCCTTGTGGTTGTTCCATACAAACCTCTTCTTTCAGGACTATGTGTAAGAATGTATTCTTAACATCAAGTTGGTTCAACACCCAACCATGTGTTAATATATATATACACATGTCTTGTCTAGATTACCCGATAGAGGTATTTTTGTCTTTTCACATAGTTGTTTCTAGAAACAACTATTTTACTAGGTTAGATCTTTTTTGTTTTAATTAAATGTAACTTTTTTATTTTATTTTTTATTTTTATTTTTGAATTACATTGGGGGTCCCACCATAGAGTCATTGGGACCCCCCACGATCATAAATATAACCATTGGGGGCTCCCAACGACTCTATGTGGGAGCCCCCAATGGTCTCTCTCTCTCTTATATTTTGTGTATAAATAGGGGACCTCTCCCCTTGTATTTTTAAAGCTTCTCAAGCTCTCTTTAATAAAGATTTCTATTTTTTACTTGTTTGTGTTGCCTTTTTAGGCTTTTGTATTGTCCCATCGTGGACTTCTTGTTTGTATTCTCCTTGCGCCATCGTGCATGTCCATTATTGAACTTGGTTAATGTTTTTTGCATGCTTGGGTTATATTTTCGCATACTTCATTACACCATGATCCACTGTTAGAGACAAGATAATATGTATTGTCCTCATTTTAACCACATGGTTGAATGTCTCATTATAATCCATGCCATACTCTTGCGTGCAACCCTTTGCAACAAGTCGAGTTTTATACCTTTCAATAGTCTCATCTAGTTTATATTTAATCTTATAAACCCACTTAGACCTTGTCACATTTTTATCTGGAGGCCTTTTAACAACTTCCCATGTTTGGCATTCATGCAACGCTTTCATTTCTTCGTTCATGGCTTCAACCCATTTCTTATTTCAAATAGCTTGAGAATAAGAAGTCAACACTTCTTGTTTTTCTATTTGCATAAGAAAAGACCGATGATCTGCACTAAAATTTTCAAAACTTACCCATTTGTCAATAGGGTATCTAACTCTGTTTGATCTTCTGAACTTTGGTTGTATTATAATTTCATCACACGAGTTTATGGAAATTTCATGATTGTTCATGTTTCCAGGTTCTTGTCATGTTTCATTATCAACTACCCTTTGTGTCCTAACTTCAAAACTTGTCATGTCTTTCTTCTGATGTATACATGTCCTTTATATCTCCCATTCATAGCTACATTTTCTTCAGAGAAGGTAGAAACTTCATTTTCCTGCCTGTGGTTTTCTAGAGCTCCTTCTTGTGATATAGAACTTTCTTTAGGTCCTAAAAACAACTCTTCACTTAGCCATGGCTGGTAATATTCAATGTTGCCCTTTTTGTTGACTGAACTTGTTCTGTAGTAGAATCATACTCAAAGGAATTTTCGTCAAAAACTGCATTTCTGAAAATACGAATACAACTATTTTTTATGTCATAGCACCTGAACTTTTTATAACTATCAACATAGCCAACAAATTTACAAACATGAGCTCTGGGTTCAAATTTATTTCTTTGGGATTTATCTATATGGACATAACAAATACACCCATAAGCTCCTAGAGAATAATAATCAGGACGCTTTTCAAATAATGCATAATAAGGAGACTTGTAATTTAGAATATTCATGGGCAACATATTTATAACAGGGCAAGGGGGTGTGATAACTCTCTCTCTCTCGCCCTTACCTTGCGCCCTCACCCGCCGCTGTCTCCCTCTGTCGTTGCTCCAGGTGCGCCCTGCATCTTCATCTCTCTCCCCCTTCCTCTGCCTCTTCTTCTTCTTCTTCTTCTCTCAGTCTCTCCCCCTTCATCCGCCTCTTCTTCTTCTTCTCTCCTCCTTTCTCTGCCTCTTCTTCTTCCTTTGTCTCTCTTTCTCTTTCCCCTGCCTCTTATTCTTCGCTCTCCCTTCCTCCACCTCTTCTTTTTCTTCTTCTCTCTCTTTCTTTGTCTCTCTTTCTCTCTCCCCCTTCCTCCGCCTCTTCTTATTCTCACTGTCTTTGTCTCTCTTTCTCTACAATCAGTTTTCCCTTTTACTGTAAATGATAGTTTAATATCTGAAATTTTTCATACATGGATTGTCCATGTACTGAAGCTATTCTTTTAGTGGCTCTATCATATTATATTTGTTATGGATAATTTTGTTGTTAGTAATTCATACATTGTCAAATATGTCTTTTTTGCTTGCAAATGATTTTTTATTACATCATTTTAATTCTTGCAGGCACTATCTGTAGTGCAATAATCATGACACCATTATATGAATGGAATGTGGGGCCACCTTTTTGTCCTGCTCATATTGTCCATCTTTTAATGGAAGAATAAAAAAGAATCTTTTTTGTGTGTGTGTTTTAAGAATTCAGCTTATGTTTAAATTGCATAGCTTTTGTTGATATTGGGCAATTGTTGGCTTTTTTTTTCAATTCTTCATAATTTTCGGGCAGGTTTTGTAATATAACAGGTTTACTATGCTTCAAGATAGTGGCATTTTGTACTTTGTGATTTTGTTGATTGATTATATGTTGGATACATCTATGCTGTTAGTCTTAATAATATTTGGGCAGGTTTTGTAATGTAACATGTTTACTATGCTTGACGATAGCAATATATTATCTTATGCTTTGTGCATTTGTTGTTGATTAATTTTATGTTGGATACATGTTTGATATTAGTTTTAGCACTTTATTTTAAGATTTTAGATTATTTTTAAATTATTTGGCATTTGTTGATATTCGCAGTTGTTTGCATTGCTTATTCAATTGTTTTTAATATTTGGGCAGGTTTTGTAATGTTCGACATGTTTTTTTTTTCTGGTCTATTGCTTATTGTTGATTGATTTTATGTTGCATACATGTTTGTTATTAATTTTAGCAGTTCATTTGCATATTTTTTATATATTTTTAATTAAGGTACCGATTAGTCCCGCCTAGTCTTTTTAGGGGTCCACCGACTAGGCACCACCTAGCGCTTTTGACTACATAGTGGGCAATGTGATGGAGTACCAAGTGAATTTGAGAGATTTAGCATTGTGAACGATTGGTCTCAAAAAACATTGATTGGACTTTCATTGCTACGCTGAAGTATGACCTTCAACTGGAAGTTCAAGCACGTAGACCTACCAACATTATGGAGTGCTACCAATTGGCAAAGGCAACCGGCTCGGTTCAACTTTCGAGAGCGTGCAACCCATATCTTGAGATGATCCTCATTCAAGACTAGGAATAAGATGACAAAGACAGCTAGAGAAGGTCTGAAATCACAACAAGAAAAATGGCTTAAAGAATGTCAAAGTCAATGTGAAGAAGTTGTCAAATAAGCAAATGGAAGAAAGACACAAAAAGGGTTTATATTATTATTGTGATGAGGTGTGGCAACCAGGCCACAAGTGTAAAACCCTCCAAATGTACACTGTAAATGAGGACAGTGAAGAGACTGAGAGAGAGGAGGATCTAAGTGAGGGATGTCTAGAATACAAGCCGAAAATCTTCTACCAAGCCATACCCAATGTGGCCTCTCTATGCACTATGAAAGTAGTCGGCCAAATCAACAACCACACCATCACTATGTTTATCCATTCCGGCTCAACCCATAACTTCATATGCCCCACCACAACCCAAATGGTGGAATTCAAGGTGCAACTCCAAGCACAATTTGAAGTTATGGTGGGTAATGAAGAGAACCTCCAATGTGAAGGAGTATGCAAAAAACGTAAGCCTTGACAGTCAAGGTAACCAAATTGAAGTTACAGTATATGTGATTCCGATGAAAGAGACAAACGTGGTGATAGGAGTCCAATGGCTCCAAGATCTTGGAGATGTATCTTGGAACTTCAAAGACATGAAAATGAAGTTCCACATAAAAGATCAAGAGGTTGGGATTCAAGCCATTTGTGAATAACTCAAGCAAACACAATTACGGTATTACCCAAATCTTCTGTTTCTAAGGAACTACACATGTTACATATATCTCGTCTAGCTACCAAGGGAATCAAGAAATGGGAAACATGGACATAAAAAAAGGACTCCTCAAAGCAATAACCGAGCCTATTCCCATGTTTTTCGAGGATTCTCACCATGGAGTGATGAATAAGTGTTTTCTCATGCTTCTCATGACTTTTCTCCTTGGGAAATAAATTGAAGCCACTTGCATTTTGTAATTTGCAGTTAGTAATAGTTAGAGATCATGGGGAATAAAATTGCAATAGAGTTAGTAGTAATTTCTTTTGAATGTCATTGGAAATTGGGGCCTAATGAGAATTGAGACTTGAGATGATCCACACTATCATGCGAAGAGATGAAAGAAGACCTACGAAGACAAGAAGTGAGCTAAGAAGAAGAGGACCAGCCACATTCACAAGCATTGCCTTGAAGACAAGGCAAATTTAAAGAGTGTGGGATTGATCGCATACCATTTTTTTGGGCATCTTTTTGAGTCTCTTGTTTGGGGCAGGTTAGCATAGCCTCTTACATTTTGTATTTGGATCCAAGGATCTATATAGGGTGTATGGGGATACTTGGAGATTAGTGAGGGTTAGTTTTGTCTTTTGGGTTTCATGGGATCTATACACACCCCCATGCTAGGGCTATCTCATTATGCTTGATCATTATTTAATGAGAATTACTTCTCTTTGGCTTCTTTTCTTGCAGAATGGATTAACTCTTGCCTTCCTTGAGCTTGAGATTGGCTCATTAGAGATTCTTAGTGAAAATTCCCCTTCATCTCTTCCATTTCTCCCATCTCCACCTTAGCCGACTCCCCTATCTCTCCAATTCTTCTCCATCCAACTCATCTCCTCCATGATACACTACCTGAGAGAATCACTGGTCTGCTATTGAAGAAAGTGTGAGCAATACCATTAGCACTTGAACGACAATGTTTCAAAGGTTGGCAGGTTGATGTAGATCTAGACACATTATCTCAGGTATGCCTTTTTACCTTACATTGTTATTTTTTATTCATAGCAAATGTGGAAAAGAAACTGGAACACTCCTCAAACTTCTCCGCGAGAGGTAATAGAGATAAGGATGGACTACACTTAATAGTATGGAATCACATATCCAAAACTACAGACCTTAGGGGCCTTGGGGGATTAGGAGAATTCAGCTCTGCAACGAATCTTTTCCCATAAAGTGGTGGTGGTTCCTCTGGACAGAGGATTAATGGTGGCCCTTGCTTCTGAAAATACAATATTTTGGATTGTCTGATATTGAGAAGATCAACCCACAGTGGAGGAAGGTCTCAGGATTATGGAAGGAATAGTTGCTTGCTTTGAAGGATTTTAAGGGAAGAGTTCATCACACTTGGAATGGAGAAAGAACCATATTTTGGCTACACCCTTGGGCTAACGGCTTGGCCTTGGCTGTAGTTTTCCCCACTTATTGACTCACGCAAGAGCCAGATTACTGGTTAGGCAGTGGAACATGGCATACCAATTATCATAGGGACCTGGCATAAGAAAGAATATTTGCGGAAGGAATTAATGACATAGTTGGAAGAGATGGGGATTTTGAGTGAAGAGAATCCTACCATATGGTATTGCACTATCTTGAGCATTCTCAATCAATTCTGGATACCAATCCCTTCATGAACTCCTAACCACCAACCCCCTCTTATTATGGAGGCAGGGGGCCTAACCAGAGGGGCAAATGTTTTCTCATGGTTGGCTTATATATAGAAAGCAGCCACTTTGTCCCTAATGAAATCTAAAGGTATTCTCTTTGTGAACAGATGTCCTGTTTGAAGGGAGGTCAGGAATAATGTCTACATCTTTTTTTTCTGCCCCTTTTAAATAAATTCCTACTGTTGGTGTAGGTATGTAGCTCAAAGTTTAGATCATTAGGAGAGGTAGTATACTATCTTGCTTGGTAGTATGCACGGTTGGCAAAAAATGGGGGAAAAATACTTTTTGAAAATCTTGAATATCAAACAAATGTCAA